>NC_067398.1:60304006-60906506 GCF_016432865.1 Antechinus flavipes
CCAGTTCAGCGCTTTGGGGCCAAACAGAACAAGTCTGATTCTTCTTCGATGTGACAGGCTTTCCAATAGCTTAGCAGAGCTCTCCTAATTCCTGTCCCCACCATCCTCCTCTGTTTTCTTCTCTTCAAGCTAAACATCTCTGGTTCTCTCCTACACCCTTATGATATAGCCTCAAGGCCCTTTACCATTTGTCCTCAGTTTCTCCTCAGTGGACCATTCCTTTCCTAAACCGTGGTGTACAGAACCAAACAAAGTATAGGAGGGATGGTCTGACTAAAGCAAAGGTCAGAAGGAGCATCACCCCTTTATTCTTCTTGGAAGGTGTGATCCTCCCAAATTCACAGGAGGGTTGTTGGTTTTTGGTTTAGCTCTTGCATCACCCTGTTGACTCACACTGAACTTACATACTTGGTTTTTGTGGGTATGTATACTCATTGCCAGTATGGCAATTGAATAACCCAAGACTCCTCTCATTCAGGGTGTGGCCGCTATATATGTTAAAGCTCCTTGAAGCCACAGGTGAGAATTGGATGCCAGGTAGACAGCAAAGGTGGATGAGCAACCTGGAAAAGGGCTCAACAAGCCTATACATCATAATCCTGCTGAACACTCTATATACCGACCGAATTAGGCTTTCCACCTAATTCCAGCTCATCACCTACCTTTTTTAGACTCTGGGTACCACTGAAAAAAATGAGTAACAATTAATCCAAGGCAAGAAGCTGAAACTGCCTGCAATACCTTCTTCTAGCCTTTGTGTGCACTAGGAATCTCTGGTTCCCCAGGCCTTTTCTTGGAGTATATCCAGGAACAGCAGAGGTCAAGGAGTTTAGTTATTTTGAAAAAATTCCCCTTAATTCCCCCAGTCAGGAAGCAGCTGGAACAACAAGGGGTTCTGTGTGTGTGTGTGTTTGTGTATGTGTGTTTATTTAAATGAAGCGGTCCTCTCATCCACTCTTCCCAAGAATCCCATCTGTAGCCACTGTCCTACTTTTCATTGCATTTAGAAATTTCTAAAAAGAGTGCTGTTTGCTTCACTCACAGGCTCCTATTTCCTATTTAGCATCAAAAACTCTGAGTAAAATTCTGGTAACCTTTTCTGAAAAATAAAAGACTGAACTAGATGACCTCCAAGATCCCAACCAGTTTCAGTTAGATCCATGATCCTATGATTCTCTAGGATTGCAAGGAGTCAGGATGCAGAGTATCAAAGTCACAGAACAACTATCAGCACAGTTTGGCTGGAGCCCAGAGTGCGAGAAGAAAAGAAAGCTAAAAATCAGAGCAATCTCAATAACATTCCTGAGGGTCTGACCCCTGTCATTCCCCTGCTCAAAAACCTCCTGGGGCTCTCTGTCACCTCTAGGGAAAAATGTTGGGCATTTAAATGACTTTAAAATTCTTCTTTTTAATAGAAAAAAAATATTTTTAAAAATAAAAGACTTCACAATTAATAAAAATTTACTAATCACCTACTATATTCAAGGCACTGTGTCTCCAGCATACCCTACCACACTTACAGTCTATTATTACTTCCTTTCACACTATTAGTGATAGAACAGTAGTACTTGAAGATTTTCACAAGGTCACACTGGAAGTGACATGAGAAGAGTCCTTCCTGTACCTTTTATACAAGGGTCCACCTCCCAGTTCCATATTTTTACACAGGCACTTTCCTGTGTCTGCAACATATTTTCCTGCTCACTTAAACTTCAGAATCACCAGCTTCCAATCCACTTCTGTTCAAGTACTTCCTGTATGAAACCTTTTCTGATACCCCCCAGTTGTTAGTGCCCCCTAAAATTACAATGCACTTACACTGTATACATGTACATCTATATGCATATGTACATATAAATAGATGCACATAGGAAAATACACAGATAATAATAGCAATCATTTATGGCTAGTAAAGCACTTTACAAATATCTCATTTGATCTTCATAACAATTTGGATAATTAGGTTCAATTATTATTGAAATCCCCATTTAATGATGAGAAAACTGAAAAAGGTTAAATAACTTGTCTAGGTTCCCCCAGTTAAGAAATATTTGAAGCTGAATTTGAACTTAAATCTTCCTGATTCTAGGCTCTGCATTAGACCTATCTGCTTCATTTTATTGTGTAACATCCTCTACTAAGGCTACTCCCTGACAGGTCAGATCCCTAGAGCAGCACTGATGCTTTCTCCATTCAGAATTCTAAAGGTGGGGCAGCTAGGTGGTGTAGTGGATAGAGCACCAGCCCTGCAGCCAGGAAGACCTGAGTTCAAATTTGGTTTCTGACTCATCCTAACTCTGTGATCCTGGGCAAGTCACTTAATCCAATTGCCTCAGGAAAAAAACAAACCAAAAAACCAAAACCAAAACCAAAACAAAACAAAACAAAAATCAAACCAAAAAACAAAAACAGAATTCTACAGGTAAATCTTTAAGGGCTAAGATTGTCTAGTAGCCTTACTCATAAACTCCCATTCAGTATGCTCTGTATTATCAATTGGACAGTTAGCTTTCAGAAAAAATTTTAACTCAGAAATACAGTAACAGTTGTTAAAAAACAAAACAAAACAATCCCCCAATCGCATGAGGTACAGTCTCACAATCATATATAGAGTCCATGGGGAATGTGAACTCAAGCTTAAAGGAACACATATGGCAAATAAGTAAATTTGTAGTCCCAATATTATTTGAAAATTAAGGACAAATAGCAATACCACAACTAGTCCTTTATAAAGAGATCAAAGGAAAAAGAAAAAAGCTCACATTTATAAAAATATCTATAGAAATTGTTTTTGTTGTTTTGTAGCAAAGAATCAATCTGAGATGAATTGAACAATTATGCCATATGAGTGCAATGGGATATCATTACACTGTAAGAAGTGATGAAAGGGACAGTTTCAGAGAAGCTGAGATTTATGTAATTCAGACTGAAATAAACAGAAGCAAGAGAATAGTTCATACAGTAACAGCATTTTACCTAAAAACCATTAACTATTCTACCTAAGAAACATGATTAATGCACTAACTTACTCACAATTGCAGAGGAATAAATGAAGCATGCAACCCAACATCTGACAGAGAGGGGATGAATCCAAAGTAAAGAGTGTGACATACATTTTTGGACACAGCCAATATATACATATATTGTTCCAATCACACATTTATATGTATCGAATAATACTGTCTCAGATCCTTTCCTACTCCAAAATTGTGTCCTTAAACCACCCTTATTAAACCTTCCCATCTAGCACATAACCATATTCTGTCTTTATTTTCTAATTGTCAGAAATTATTCCTTTTCCTTGAGAAAATTACTCATGTTCTATTCTTTTTCAATGCTCCCATAGTGTCCCACATAACATTGGAAATGTCACAGGTAATCAGTAAAATTGAATTTTTCAATTTGAATTGAAACATTAAGAAATTAAAAGTTAAGATCTCCATTTCAATGAAAATTTAAGCAAACAGTGGATAAGTACACTGAGATTCATCTATTAAATTTTCCCAAGTTAGTGCTTTCAATGTATTCTCAGGTTGTTTCTGGTCTAAATTTCTATGAACTTTTCAAAAACATAGTGGTTTGCTCTCTAGAGAATTAATTTCTTAAGGGATTTAAATATCACTTGCTCTCTTTAACAGAAGCATTCATTTCACACATCAAAATGAAGTTTGTGGAGCCTATATAGTGATGGCATTATTTATTCTCCAATTCTCAAGGCTAATTTATTTTTGTTTTCTTTTAAATGCTTTTTGATTGGCTAACAGTCCCTAAAGAGGGCAGTTTTGTGAACAGAAGTGGCCACATGGGTACTTATCTGCTAATTGTTCATTTGGGGATTTCAATTTTCACAAATCCACCTTTACAAAGTTTATACAAGTAGTTCTGATCTACCTGAAGGCTTGCAGTTCTGTAGTTTGGAAGTAGAAACACTGTCTTGGTTTTACTGTGGATCCCTATGGCAATCAAGTAGCCTCAAACTACATTACACTACAATTATTACAGCAACTGGGGAGGGGGAATAGGAGGGAAGCTTTTTTAAGCCCTTAGCTTCCGTTGTAGGGGTGGAGCAGGGATTAGGTCAAAAGCTATAGGAAAAGAAAGGAGAAGTGAGAATTACACATGAAGTGTGTGTGTGTGTGTGTGTTGGGAGGGTGATGAATAAAAGTTAAGTTCAGTTGGGAGTAGCAACGTGTTACAGGTCTCCTACTCATAAATTATCAGAACTGCAGGGAACATTAGGGTCAGCCAGGGCAAACAGCTCATTTTTTATTGGAGGAGGAAGGATTGATATGATACAGCAGAAATAGTTTTGAACCAATAAACTGAAGACTTAGATGGGTAGTCCAAATTCTGGGCATGTATGAGTTGTGTGTAAATCTAATTTAATACATCTGAACTAGAATGTCCTTAGCTCTAAAATGTGGATAATAATGCTGGACCTGCCACGTTGACAGAGTTATTATATATTTTGAGGACCACTGAGATGATGAAATGATGTGTAATCATAAAATGCTCCATGAATGTGAACACAATTCTGCTCTTCCTTTAAAATGCAACTGAAGCACCACATTCAATACAAAATCTTTTCTGGTCTCCCCAATTGCTGGTGCCTTCCTTCTCTAACTTCCTCATATTTACACTACTATTTATGTTCTATTTATTCAATATAATCTTACTGCTGCACATGCCATCTTCCTCAACAGAATTTAAACGTCTTGATATATTGTTTTCTGTTGTTTGTTATTGTTATTTTGGTTTTTGTATACTGAGAGTCTAGCACACAGTAGTTACATACACATGACTGTTAATTGACTGGTTGAGATTACCATCTCCTGCTAGGCAGGAGATGGAATCTTTCTCCAGAGGTCATCAGTTTATCCTCTGAAACTCTGAAGAGGAAAGCAGAGGATTTCAAATATATAAGAGAGACTTATCTTGAAGAGCCTGAATGAAAAATCATGGTAGAGCCTGCTTAAATGAAGCCAAAAAAAATAAAGTCAGGAAAAACAAAGATGGGGGACAAGGTGGTTCGGGACAAATTGAAAGTACAAGGAAATCATCCTGTCTCACCCCACCATCAGCCTTCCCCTGACCACATCTATAAAACAATCTGTTCCACCTATATCCTGCACTAGGCCTCTTGCAAAGCATATAGACAAAGGAGGGCACACTCTAGTTTCATGCTACACACCCAAAAGCTGTACCTGTTACTGTAGTTAATGTGACCGAGTTACTGGGGTTGAAATTTGTACCACACGCACATACACACAAACATATATACACAGTTAACCCTTAGAAGCCTCAAAAGCATAGAGTATTAGACCTGAAAGAGATCTTGGTGGTCATTTAATCTGATCTCTTCATCTCATAAATGAAGAAACTTTATACCGAGGGAAGTGACTGAGTGGCAGAACTAGAATCATATATATACACATTAATACACACACACACATATAAACAAGCACACATGGTATATACATGTCTGTATACATGTTACACACACACACTTCCTCCTCCCTCTCCTCCTTTCTTTCTCCCTGTCTCTGTTTCTTTATCTCTGTCTTTGTCTATTCATTCCTCCCCTTTCCCCCAGAATGCTGTGGGCCATTGGGGATGTTAGAGAGAAGTAATAGCTATAGCCAAGGCAGTGACAGCTGTCTTATCTTCCTTATATAAGGAGATAACTTCTTATCTCATGGCTGCCATCTCTCTGATGTTTGTGCTCTCCCTCCCCCTCGCTTTCTTTTTCTCTCTCTCTCCCCCTCCTCCCCTCCTTTTTCTCTAATCTCTTTGTGTTGATTCTTTCCTGATTTTAGGAGAATGAGTATTAGAGATGGAATAGAACCAGTTACAACCTTGGGAGCTTTGACAGAGCTGAAGAACAATCCCATCAGCAAGCTGAGTCAGCTGCAGCATTAGCCTAGACTAGTGAGGGGCCAGCCCTGAGAGGTGAACTGCTTGATATAATCCAGAAGTCAAGATACCATTGAGCAAGAAAAGGAGCAATTTTTACAATGATTATGCCATATCCAAAAGTAGATTTGGTAGAAACTCCTCAAAAAGAGGAAAGGACGCCTAAGGTGAGGAAATATTCTTGAGGGGTGGGGAGAAAGAGTTTTTTTATTGCAATCACTTTAGATTTTAGCCCACTCCAATTGGGTCCTGAGAAAAGATACTTGGTTGGGGGAAGGGAAGTCCTTGGGCCTTCAATTCTTGTTCTCTCTTCTTAGTAAAGGCTACTCTGTGTTAATTAGTCAGTCGATTGTGGGGAGGACACACTGGATGAGGGTTTAAAAACAAAAGTACCAAATTCCAGCTCCCCAAACTTCTCAGGATTAACTCTAGAACCTTGAGAGAAGAGATAGCTAACTACACTCCAAGGGTTCAACCTGCCAGTATAAATGAGGTTGGGAGAATCAGTTCCAGAAGCTATGCTATTTGTATCCCCAAAACTTAGCACAATGCCTATGAGCAAATTTTTCATAGGGAAGTACTTACTAAATATTTTTGACTGATTTTTAAAAAAGAAGACAGATCTAATGACACTAAAGAGCTGGGTTATAGTCTTGGCTCTGAACGCAACTTTCTTTGTGGTCTTGAACAACTTATGTTCCCTCACAGGGTCTAGCATCCTTGTGTGTAAAATGAGGGTTATTAGACTAGATGATCTTTAAGGTTTCTCTTAAGACTATGAATTACAACTAGGGAACAACAACAACAACAAAAATAATGATAGCTCATGGTTTATAAATACATTAAGGACTTTCCCTATAACAAGTTGTGAGGGAGAGAATATAAATACTCATCCCCATTTTGTAGATGAAGCACTGGGACTTAGAGATTAGATAACTGGTTCATAATTATAAACAGCAGAGATGTCACTTTGAGTCCAGGACTTCTAACTCTAAGTCATTCATGTCATCCTAATAATTATAAACTAACTAATTACATGTTTAGCATAATTACTGACACACAGGAGGTGCTTACTAAATGCTTATTCTTCTACCATCATCATATGCCAATTCTTACTTCCATGTATTTGCATTAGTTGTTCCTTAGAGCTAAAATGAATCCCCTCCTCATAGCAGTAGTTCAGAATCCTCCTCCCTCAAAACTAAATTCAGAACCCTTTCCTCATTCCAAATGATACTGTTTTCTCCCTCTTTAGATTATTCCAAAGGTTTCAGTGTTTTCTGCCTCCTCAGATGATCATGCATTTACTTATGTTTCCTCTGGGTATCTGCCCAGTATATTATTGTTCCTTCCTTGAGGGCAGGGGCTATTTCCTTTAGAGTATTTGGTCTTTGTTTGTTTTTATTTTTTGCTTTTCTTCCCCACTGCATGGTGCTATGCACAAAGTAGGTATGAAATAAATGTTTACTGATTCTATATGTGTATGTTTGCTGTATGTTACACACACAAGCATATATCAAAATATGATTTAATTCAGAGATTTCTACCAACTCTTAAGGTGGAAAGGAATCTCCTCCAGGCTTCAATAACTGAAAATAAATAGCTTCATGCTGTGTTGCTCAAAAATCTCAAGAGAAGCAATTTTACAAAACTAAAGCGATAAATAACTATGCTAAGAACAGTATCACTAAAATTAAAGAAAACATTTGAATGCATGACTAATAATGTCTCTCTGCAAAGTCAAATTGGGGAAATCACAATCACCAAACTCCTCTCAGAATACACTTAGAACAGGCAGTCACACATTAACTATAAGATTCTTTTATCATATCAGGCAAAAGCTCATTTCAGATACATCACAAGGGAGGGTTCCCTCTTCCCCAGTCCATTTACTTTTCAACAAATTTAAGTAAAAATGAATTTTCCAGATTTCATCTACTTTTGGAAAAGAGAATGTGGTAAGAAAATGTGGATGTTATCATTTTAGAAAAAGTGTGGATAAATAACTTCAGAGAAAACAGCATTCTAATGCATCACAGGGCATTTATCTAGAGCCAGATGTTTCTAATAACTGTTTCCTTTTTCTGTTCAACAAAAATACCGACAACTTAGACATAAAAGGACGTGAATGCATAAATTTAAAATACTGCAAATAATGAATGGCTGTTCATCACACATAATCATATCCACCAGTAGCCCCCCAAATAGTAACCCACGGGCACTAATCATGAAAACCCAATTGCTGCTACTAGGTCTTGAATTAAGTCATTTCCTCTCACTTAGCCTAAGTATTTCATCTGACCAAACTGACCCTTCCAACTCTCAGTTTGGGATTTCAAGTCATTCAAGTGAATGGAAACACTAATAATTCTATTTGCTAACACAATGTAGTAATGGTTCAGAATAGGCAAGTCCTTTTGATGGAGAAATTTGCTACAAAGACCCTAAGCAAATAAAAAGATAAAATAGCTAGAAACTAAAATTTGAGTCATAAATTTTTAGAGCTAAAAAGGTTTTTAACCTCTAATACAAGCCCATCATCCTAGAAATGAAAAAAAAAAACCCTGAGATTCAGAGAAGTGACTTGCCCAAAGTCACACATACAACTAAGAAACAGAACTAAGATTTGAAAGGAGGTTCTCAGATACCAAAGCTGCCATTCTTCCAAGGGACCTGAATTCAAGACCATCCATCATCTTAACTGTGAGTCAAGAAATAAGAACTTGTGTCAAATCAAGTTCTCATTTCTTTTCTTAAAACACCGGTGATGAAAGCTAACACAAACTCTGGCAAAGTGGAATATTGAACAACGATCCAAAATAGAAGGAATAAACCAAGATGGAATAGCCTATTCTCACCTCCTTTTAAATTTGAAATTGAACAGAATTTGAAAATTATTTAGCCTTAATCATACATATAACCACTTCTACAGTTTTGTTATCAGAGAGAACATCTGGAAAGAGTACTAGATTTGGAAGTCAGAAAATACAGGTTAAAAATAAAGCTCTCCCATTAACTGTACATCCTTGAACAAATCATGAAACCTCTCAGTTTCTTCTTTTGTAAAGTAAGAGATTAGTCTGAATGATATTTGAAGTCTTTTCCAGTTCTGACCTTCTATAATCCTGACGGCTGAGCCAGTTTTTCTTTTTAATATTTCTACCACATTGTAATCACTGCTGGCTAAAAGTAAGTTTTCAAACTTCCCTGGAAGCTGGGAACATAGTGACTAGGACTATTTGTCAAAACAAAATAGTAGTTTAATGGCAAAGTCTCTGGGATCTGAGTAATGGTGGCCAATAAGAAGGATTTGTACAGAAAGCATTCTGGCTTGGGGGGACGAAAGAGAAGAGAAAAGAAGAGAAAAGAGAAGAGAGGGGAAGTGATGATAGAGGAGGAGAGAGAAGAGAAAAGAAAAGATCTCTCAAGAGTGTTTTCTTGAGAATCAGGTCTGGATTTTTCTAGCTCTATTACTAATTTGACAAGAGAATACCCGTCCAGGATGAATACATTTCCTAAGTTGTAAAGTGGGATTTCTTTCAAAAAAGTATTTGTAAAGTGCTTAGCACAGTATCATGAACATGGTAGGTGCTTAATAAATGTTTTTTCTTTACCAAGGTATTAGTATGTTGCCTCAAGACACTTTAAGAGAAAAAAGGTCAAGTAGCTGACCTTTTAGTGTTTGAC
Organism: Antechinus flavipes; assembly: GCF_016432865.1. Classification (NCBI taxonomy): domain Eukaryota; kingdom Metazoa; phylum Chordata; class Mammalia; order Dasyuromorphia; family Dasyuridae; genus Antechinus; species Antechinus flavipes. The sequence continues at coordinate 60,313,607 of NC_067398.1, forward strand.
CCTTTCAGGTCACAGGTTAGATTCACCTCAGTGGTCAGTGACTAAGTGTACGGTCCCTAGGAGAAGAAATATTGTCTCCACGCAGGCCCAAGTCACAAGGCCAGATCCTTGCCCTCGACTTGATTCCAGGGCACCCTCAGTACCAAAACTTGCCAGGTCTCACTGACCGGGACCAAGATCTGGCCTCTAAACCAGCTAGGTGGACCAACAGAGAACTGCGTAGCCCACGCCTCCTTCCCACAGCCATTTCGAGGTGAAAGGCTCTGGCGCATGGCTGCTAAGAAGCCCCACGAGGAGGCCAGATCACCTACGCAGCCGCCGTGCAAGGCGAGCAAGATCGGGCTGCTTCTCTGCCCCTTCTCTCTCCCGCGCCAGTAGTCACCAGCAGCCGCCGCCGCAGCCAGGAGTCCAGACACAGCGCCAGGCCCCCTCCACTCCCGTATAGGGAGGGGGGGACTGGAGGGAGAGGGAGCATCCCAGTGGGCGGGGCCCACCAGGACCTAGGCAGAGTCTGGCAGCCGCTCTCAGGTCCTCGCGGCGCCATGTGCAGCCGGCTTGGTAGTGCCGGTCCCTAGAGGGTTCACCTCCCTCCCCCTCCGGCCTGGTCTTCCCTTCCTGACCCCGAGGAAACCCGGGCTGTAGTGCAGGCCGGCGGAAACGCACCTGCCCGGAGTTGCAGCGGATAGCACGCGCCGGCCTTTGCTACGGTCCGGCCTGGGCTGACCCTGATCCGACCGGGCTCAGTGGCCTCGCGCAAGCCCTTGGCCCCTCCCGGCTGCAGGTCTAGCTGCTGCCCCCGCCCACGGCCCCGGTCTCCGGCTTCAGCCCGCGCTCTCGCTCTTGCTCCCTCCTCCCTCCTCCGCCTGGGCCCCAAGGGAGGGTAGAAGGTGGCTGCGGGGAGAGGACGGCTTTTACTGGCTCACTCACCAGCGGTAGCAGCCTTCCGAGGCCTCCAGTGTGAAGTTGATGCGGGTGCCCCGGGTGAAGGGTAGCAGCACTTTGGGTATGTTGAGCTTGGAGGCGGTCGCGCCGTCCCCGGCCAGCGCCGCTAGCAGCAGCAGCAGTAGCAACAGCAGCGGCGGCGATAGCTGCCAGTCTTTCAGCGGCCCCTGGGCCCGAGTTGCCATCCTCCCTCCTCCTTTGCTCCCCAGCCGGTGCGGGGCTTGCTCCCTCGCTAGCTCGCTCTCGGACTCTAGCGGGCTGGCTGGCTCCCTCCTACCCCGCCCCAAAGCACCCGACAGTCTAGCTAGCAGGAGGACCGCGCTGTCCCTGCCCCGGCAGCAGGTGATAAGGCGTGGAGGGGGAGGGGCGTGGGACATCCCTCCAGATCTGAATGCAACTTCCTGGGCCGTTGGCGAGGCTGGGGTGGGGTGGGATGGGCGGGGAGGGGGACCCGGGCGCGGGTTTTTCCCCGAGTAGGCGGGCGGAGCAGGGTCCTGGCTGGCCGACCCCGGCGAAGCAACCGAGACTGCGCGGGCGGCCCACCGCAAGTCGCAGGCCCGGCCGGCCTTGTTTGTGCAAACTGGAAATCGCGGGAAACGGGGAGGAAGTCCCAAGCGATACAAAGTTGCAGGAGGAGGGGGAGTTGTTGGCTACAATATCCAGAGCCACAATCTGTTCGCCCCCCTTCCTCCGCCTCCCGGGCTCAGGCGCCACCTGCGGACGCAAAGGCTAGAGCAGCCTAATGGTGCGCTGAGCCATGCGCTTGAGCAGCTATCTCGGAGGGTGCTCAGGGACTAAGTGGGGGAGGGAGGGAGCCGAAGGTAGCGTGGGTTTCGGCTGTACCTCTGGGACTCTCGGGGACCCCCCTGGGAGCTGACGTCGAAGCCGCTGCAGTCCCACCTCGCCTCGAGCATTCGCCCTGGGGAGCTCTGAAAAAATTTAAAATCTGTGGTTGGGTGGGAAAGGGGGAGGAGACTGGGACTAGGCACAGACAAGCCGGGAGATAATAGACAGGTAGGAACTGGAACCCTGGCTGTGTTGCCCCCATAAGGAAAAATAATAGGTGCCCCCTTCTTTTTGGGGTTAGGAGTGGGAGGAGGATAGAGAAATAGGTGGTTTGTTAAGTTGTGTCCGATAAGGAAAGGTTTCGTTCCAATTGCCAAGTTTTAGGAAAAGCAGCTCTCTGAACCTAGCACCTTTCTGAGAAGCAGAATTCCAGCTGCCCTTGGGCCATGGGGACCATAAACCTATTGGTGACCCATTCTGCCCTTCCATTGCTTTTCGATGTCAAATGTGGCCCAGCCAGTTCAGGCTAAAATAAGAAAACGATTTGCTTTACCTAACCGCTGTCTTCGTGGTATGGGGAACTAAGGAAGAGAGATTCCAAGGCACTTGAGGGAATTGGGTGAGCTCTGTGAATATGATGGTGGACTGATGTACTCTTACAATTCCATGGGCTCTAACATTCATGAAGGAGAAAACTGAGTCGACTCACTAAGGATGGCTCCGTGGTTCTAGCTGGCACTTTCTCACACCTTTTGATCAGAGTAGCACCCAGCCCTGGCTTGGACAATACACACGTTCTGGGATCCTGAATATGAATTTTGGAAAGTGAAAAAGAGCAGAATTCTTTCCTGAGGTACTTGAGTGTTTTCAAGTACATTAATAGAGTGCCTCTTGTGGTGTGGGTAGAATGGAAACAGAAAGTATTGCTTTAATGCTGTTAGACAGTCTCCTCATAAAATTGACTCTCCCACTAGAAACCCCAGTACAAACTATTCTCCAAATCCTAGTCATGATTAATGACCCAGTTCAATCAAAGCAATCAAGTTTTTTTTATCAAAGTTGAGACATGCAACTTTGCACATCGAATTTACCCTCTGTACCTTTTCTTAGTATTATATTATTCCATATATTGAGAGCATTTGTCCTCCAAATCTCAGAGATAGGTGCTACTAGATTCATCAACCAATTAGCCTGGCTGTTAGGAGCTATTTAATACCTTTTAATCCCCATATATAACTCACTTTTTTTCCTTGTAAGTATTTTATCAGGGTCAATTCTGTGGAATCCTACAAAAGCAGTACAACAGTTTCAGCACTTACTACTGACTCCCACTTCAAACAAATCTTTCCAGTTCTTCAGAAGTAGAGCCAACCAGCCACATCCCTACTCAGGATAGAAGGGGAAGAACTAATGCACAAAATACAGTTCAACAGCCCTCAATCAGTTGGAGAGATTGCAACTATTGATATTTGAGGAAAAAACCCCACAATTCCTACCAAAATTCTATTTTTTGGCACAAAAATTTTCCAACCTTTCCCTCCAAAGCCTGATTGCAGACTTCACCTTATCATATGTCAAAGTGTTATTCTGTTATGTAATCAACCATTTACAAGGCGGACCAGGCTATGCCATAGAATAATTTACCCAGTAATGGATGAAGGGCTTTGTATATGAAACATCTTCCCTATTGTCTGTTGCCATTGATTTGAGGATTCATCAATTCATTGATTTGGGTCTCTAAGACTTTATAATCTTCCTAATCCCCCAATTAAAATATAAATACTCCTAGTCTTAGAGGACATAGTAATAGCTTAGTGAACATTAAATAGGACATAGACTCCTAGATTTAGAGGTTAGGATTATGAATGATCAAAAAGGGTTTGTAGAGGATATTAGAATGGTAAAAGAATAATCAACCCCTAGTCAAGAAATAAGAGGAACAGCTTTAAAGCCAAAATAACCTGGGTTCCAGTGTTCTAATAGTACATGTAGGTAAAGTTAATTTCTTCTGACTTCAGATTCTTTATTTGTAAACTAATTGCTTATATATTGTGCTTAAAGTTATTTTTTTTAAAAAAAGACACTTTAAATGCATTATCCCACTTGAGCCTTTAATGATCCTATGATATAGGTGATATAAACAGAATTGTGCCCATTTTACAGAAAAGGAAACAGGCTCAATGTAAGAAAACTTGCCCAAAGTTATGTAGTGAATAAGTGGCAGTGCCAGTGTTCAAAGTCAGGTCTTCTGACTGAATGATCAGCCTCACTGTACTGCTAAACTCTATTTACAGTCAGCTAAACTGTGTTCAGATTCTGATGCTACATAGACTTGGCTCCATGGACAGGTCATCTTATCCTGGGCCTCTGTATCTTTATCTATAAAAGGAATTAGAATAGACTCAATTAAATTCAACCATAATGTTTAGCAAGAAGCATCTACAATGCAAGACACTGGTGGTTCAAAGGTAAAAAACAAAGTTCTTGACCTCCAAGAGCTGAGCTACAAGAAAACAAAAAGATTTCTACTGGCAGAGATACAGAGAAAATATGTTTCAGGTATGGGGGTAGGGAGACTCATAGAAATTCATAGATATAAATAAAGATATAAATGAACAGAGATATAAAGGAGCAGCAAGTAGTCTTATTTGCCTGTAACAGTGTGAAGAGGAATAGATTGAAAGAAGGCTAGAAAGATAAATTGGAACCAAATTATGTCAGGCCTTCAGTGCAAGGCTAAAGAATTTATATTTTATCCTGTAGGAAATAATGAGTTTCTCAAAATTTTTGATTAGTGGAATGACATGGTTAGATCTGTACATAAAGAAAAATATTTGGATTGTACGGAAAAGTGTTCCAATAGAGAGGTCAGAAGGGCCTGGACAAGAGTGGTAGAAATGGAAATTAAAGGGAAAAGAAAAAGAAGGTATTGCCAAAATCACATCTGTGACATCCTCTGTAACCTCAAAGTGCCCTTCTGGCTCTCAGATTCTCTTGTTCTATTTCACTGTTTTGTTTTTATCAGAAATGCTCAGCACCTCTTTAGAATATACATTCTCTTCTAAATCCCCTGGACCTTATATCATTCAGATACCTTCCACTACTATACCCTCCTTTAACACTGTGTCAGGTGAAGAGGTAGCCTTCCTCCTTACTAAGGCCAACCCTTCTACACGCACAAGAGAATCTGGCCATTCCATTTTCTCTAGCAGATTATCCCCTGTATTCTACTTTCTCAATAAGAAATTTCATTCTCTTCCTGTCTATTGGTTACTTCCCTACTTCCTTCAAAGACATCCATGTCTTCTCCATCCTCAAAACGCCCCCCCCCCCCACAAACCCTCACTTCATCTACCCATCCTACTACCTCTTCCAATCCTCACTTTTGTAGCTCAATTCCCTGAGAAGACCATCTTGACCTTTCCATTTCTTTTCTTCTCATTCTATTCTTAATTCTCTGGAGTTTGCTTTCCAATAAACTAAACTTGCATCTAAATCAATGCTACTTTCTCCTAGATGTATAATTGATGAATTTTTGACATTAGTGTTGTAGTTGAAATCAGGACTTGGGATGTAAAAGATAGAGATGAACAGGATTGCATTTCTCATTTGAATGGCTTTCATTTTAGTCCATAGCTAATTATATGGGAGGGGGGAGGAAGACTCGTGTACATCATATACATTTAATTGACATTTCTCTCTCCAAATTTGCCAATAATCTTTGAATTACAAAATAATGGCTTTTTTCCCAGTTCTTATCTTTTTTTCTCTCTGTGTAGCTTTTCACACTGTCAATTCTTCTCTTCTTGATACTTTTCTTTCTCTAGATTTTTGCAATTCTACTCTCTCTTGGTTCTCCTCTTACTTGTCAGATTGCTCCTTTTTAGTATCCTTTACTGGATCTTAATCCTGGTCATGTTCCTTAAATATGAATGCCTTCCCACTTAGTGTTCTACTTGGGTTTCTTTCCTTTTTCCTTGAAACCATTTGGCTTGGTGATCAGCTCACATAGGTTTATCTCTTGCCTGATGATTCTCAGATCTTATTGAACCCCAGCTTCTCTCTTTCCAGTTTCACATATCCAACTGCCTATTGGATATCATGAATTAGATGTCTCTTATGTATTTGTACAACATATCCCAAACTGATCTCATCTTTTCCTCCATTATCAAGTGTACATCATCTTCCCAATGTCCCAGGATCTTCCCAGTGTTCCAGGCTCATAAGTAAGTGCAATCTTCAACCCCTCACCCTCACTGATACATCCAATCAAATTAAGTCCTGCTGATTCTACCTTTGTAATATCTCCTTCCTCCGGAAGGGCCTTGGTCTCAGCAGGATAGACACCACGAGAATGTTCAAGAATAGAGTCCAAACTCTTTATTGTCTCTTACACAGTCTGTGTCTGTCATAGTCTGATCCAGTCTCCTCCAGCAGTCTGTCAGTCTGCCAGTCTGACTTTGTCCCCAGTTTAAATACCCTATTACAATTACATCAATTGTAGAACTATTACATCACCATGCTAAGAACTAAATATATGTAAACTAGATAACCATTGTCTCATCAATTCCACTGAGTTAATACCTTGGTTCAAGCAAGTATACTTCTCCAAAGTCCTGCCCTCTACAATCTCCCATTTAGACCCTTTTTTATTTGATACCACTCTTTATCACCTAAGGCCTGAACTACTGAAGTATCCTTCTGGTTGTTCTCCCTAACTCAAGTCTTTTCCTCTCTATTCATTCTACATATTCTATATTTAATGAAGGATATTAAATCGATGTTCTTAATGCACAGATCTGATCATGTCATTTCACTAACTCGATAAATTCAAGTGGTTTCCTATTACCTCTAGGATCAAATATAAAAGTTCCCTATTTGGTACTCAAAGCCCTAAATAATTTACGCCCTTCCTACCTTTCCATTCTTTTTTATACTTTATTCCACCTCCAGCCCTACCTTTTCACCAAGGGCCTCTTTACTTTTTCACTGGCTATTAACTATGCCTGAAATTCTCTCCTCATCTCTGACTCCTGACCTTTTTGGTTTCCTACAAATCACAGCTGAAGTTCCACCTGCTACTACTAGTACTTTCCTTATTTCCCTTAATGCTAATGCCTTCCCTCTGTTGTAGTCTCCAACTTATCCTATTATTAGAAGAGAAGGATCAGTTGTGGTAGGTAGGACCTTGAGCTCAACAGTGTTCTTAACATTTTAGGGATCCCAGAACATAAAATGATACTTAAAAATTTCTGTTTAAAAGTTACTGAGAAGCTAGGCACCTAAATCAATGCTACTTTCTGCTTAGGTGGATGATTGATGAATTTTTGGCATCATTATTATAGCTGAAACCAGGACTTGGGCTGTGGAAAATGGAGGTGTTACAATGCTGCATTTCTCATTTGAAAGGCTTTCATTTTATCCAATTGCTAACTTCATGGACAAAAGACTCATATACACTTTCCTCAGTCTCTAATGATCTTGTTCTCATTCTTCTTCCCCACTTCTAAGAGATTATGGGCTAGGGGATAAAGACAGCAGGGCTGGGCAGAAGCAAAAACGAGAAAGGAGATCAGCCCAGTCCTGCTAGCCATTTTCCCTTCATTTCAAGTCCTAGTCATAAGTTTGAGTTAAAAGCAGTTTGTCACTGCCCAGTCCCTCAACATCCTGCTTAAAAGAGCATTGATGGAGTGGTAAAGAGAATTGGAAAGCCTATCCAAACAAATTCTAATTTGGGTATCAAGGTTTGGGTGGTAAGCAGCAGAGCCAAGATTCAAACCTAATGCTTTTTTCTACTAAGCAAGTACCCGAGTTGATTAAAGGTAATAAATTCAGTTTAATTCAACACATTTATTCTGTGCTTACTACATGCAAAGCAAGTCAATAAATAATTATTAAATACCTATTTTGTGTTAGATAATCTCTCTAACTTCTAGGAATAAGACGCTGAAAAAATTCATGATCTCTGCAGTCAGGAGCTTATAGTTTAGTAGCAATATGAGACATACATACAAATAGGTATTATACAACTTGGAAAGTGAGTTTTGGCGAGTCAAACAGTTTTAGCCCAGTACATTCAAACTGTAGGAATCAAAAAAATCCAATGGGAAGATCACTGAGTAAGCTTACCTGAGGATAAATCTTGCCTCTGGCATTTACTAGTCTTATGAACATAAATGAAAAAAACCTCAAGTTTGGTATGCCTCAGTTTCCTTATCTGTAATAAATGGGTTATATTACCTACTATAGGGTGGTTAAAAGGATCAAGTGAAATAATGCATATAAAATGCTTTATAAATCTTTAAAATTGCCAGTTGCTCTTATTGCCATCATCACTGTCTTCCTCATATTTATTCTCTCATTCTCATCTCCTTTTTAAAAATTGAATATAAGTGCATTTTCTGTGGGTTCACAGAAAGCTTCCTCAATGACCATCAATTAGAAAATGACTGAATATGATTTTGATAGAATTCTATTGTGCTAAAAATGACCAAGGGAATAGTTTTAGAAAGTCTTGGAAAGACTTATGTGAATTGATGCAAAATGAAGTGAGCAGAAGTAGGAAAACATTGTACACAGTATCAGCAATATTCTAACAGTGATCAACTGTGAAAGATTTAGCTACTGTGATCAATACAATTACCCACAATTCCAAAGGACTTGTGATGAAAAATGCTTTCTACCTCTAGAAATAAAATCAATGGACTCTGCATGAATATTGAAGTATTTTTTCACTTTATTTTCCTTGCTTTTTATTTTATAACATGGCTAATATGTTTTAACTTATTATAACATGCTAAATTTATTTTGCATGACTCATAAGTATCATAATTATTAGCTTCCCAACAGGTGAAAGAAGAGTAGAGAAAGAGTTTGGAACTGGAAATAATAAGAAAAAAATTTAAATTCTACTAGTACAATTCTAGTAGTAGATAGCAGGAATGATAGAAGATCTTATTCTGTTTCCCATATGGTTTTGATTTCTTTCACTAAGTCTCTATCTGTGTTTGGAAAACTTATTTCTCCTCCCAGGGCAGGTTGTCAATTTTATTTTTTCACATTTTTTTCATTTAAAGAACAATAATAGCCCTTAATTTTTCAAAATAACATGTAAAGATAATTTTCAACATTTACCTTTGCAAAACTTTGTGTTCCAAAATTTTCTCCCTCCCTTCCCACTTTCCCCCTGCCCTAGATAGCAAGTAATCCAATATAGGTTAAACATGTGTAATTCTTCTAAACATATTTCCATATTTATCATGCTGCACAAGAAAAATAAGATCAAAAGAGAGGGGGAATGAGAAAGAAAAAAAAACAAGCAAGCAACAACAAAAAGAAGGTGAAAATACTATGTTGTGATCCACATTCAATCCCCATAGTCCTCTCTCTGAATGCAGATGGCTCTCTCCATCACAAAACTATTGGAATTGGCCTGAATACCTAAAAGAAAAGAGCTAAGTCCATCAAAATTTATCATCAAATAAACTTGTTGCTATGTACAATGTTTTCTTGGTTCTACTCATTTCACTTAAAATCAGTTCATGTAAGTCTTTCCAGGCCTTTCTGAAATCAGTCTGCTGAAGGAAAACTTTTTTTTTGTGTGTGTACTTTAGAAATTATGAATTTGGTAAGGTAACATGTATTAAAATTACATATATATGTATACACACACACACACATATATATATGTGTGTATATATATATATATATTTTTTTTTTTTTGCTGAGGCAATTGGGGTAAGTGACTTAGTGTCTGAGAACAGATTTGAACTCAGGTCCTCCTGACTTCAGGGCTGGTGTTCTATCCATGCACCACTTAGCTGCCCCATTAAAATAATATTCTTAAATTTTGTGAGTCAGTGTGATTATTTTTTCTTCAAATTTTATAAATAATTTTTATTGAAAAAATTCTACAGTAAACATTCCTAATACATATTTTAAGCTTATGGATTACAAAAAAAATTCATATGTGACAAAATCTTATTTCAAAAAATGAAACTTTATAAAATCCTAAAACTAAATCTTTTTTTTCACTTTCTCCAAAGCAAGTTTAATTTTCAAATTTTTTTCTTTAGCATTTTTTTATTATAGCTTTTATTGACAAAACATATACATGGATAATTTTTCAACATTGACCCTTACAAAAACTTTTGTTCCAACTTTTCCCCTCCTTCCCTCCACCCCCTCCCCTAGATGGCAGGTAGTCCCATACATGTTAAATATGTTAAAGTATATGTTAAATACAATATATGTATACATATTTATACAGTTGTCTTGATACACAAGAAAAATTGGATTTAGAAAGAAGGTAAAAATAACCTGGGAAGAAAAATAAAAATGCAAGCAAACAATAACAGAAAGTGTAAATGCTATGTTGTGGTCCACACTCATTTCCCAGTATTCTTTCACTGGGTGTAGCTGGTTTCATTACTTTTTTTCATTTTTTTTTTCATTTCATTACTGATCAATTGGAACTGATTTGGATCCTCTCATTGTTGAAGAGAGCCACTTCCATCAGAATTGATGCACATATAGTATTGTTGTTGAATACTTGTCCTGCTCATTTCACTCAGCATCAATTCATGTAAGTCTTTCCAGGCCTTTCTGAAATCAGTCTGCTGAAGGAAAACTTTTTTTGTGTGTGTACTTTAGAAATTATGAATTTGGTAAGGTAACATGCATTAAAATTACATATATATATATGTATACACACACACACACACACACACATATATATATATATGTGTGTGTGTGTATGTATATATATATATATATATATATATATATATATTTTTTTTTTTTTTTTGCTGAGGCAATTGGGGTAAGTGACTTAGTGTCTGAGAACAGATTTGAACTCAGGTCCTCCTGACTTCAGGGCTGGTGTTCTATCCATGCACCACTTAGCTGCCCCATTAAAATAATATTCTTAAATTTTGTGAGTCAGTGTGATTATTTTTTCTTCAAATTTTATAAATAATTTTTATTGAAAAAATTCTACAGTAAACATTCCTAATACATATTTTAAGCTTATGGATTACAAAAAAAATTCATATGTGACAAAATCTTATTTCAAAAAATGAAACTTTATAAAATCCTAAAACTAAATCTTTTTTTTTTCACTTTCTCCAAAGCAAGTTTAATTTTCAAATTTTTTTCTTTAGCATTTTTTTATTATAGCTTTTATTGACAAAACATATACATGGATAATTTTTCAACATTGACCCTTACAAAAGCTTTTGTTCCAACTTTTCCCCTCCTTCCCTCCACCCCCTCCCCTAGATGGCAGGTAGTCCCATACATGTTAAATATGTTAAAGTATATGTTAAATACAATATATGTATACATATTTATACAGTTGTCTTGCTACACAAGAAAAATTGGATTTAGAAAGAAGGTAAAAATAACCTGGGAAGAAAAATAAAAATGCAAGCAAACAATAACAGAAAGTGTAAATGCTGTGTTGTGGTCCACACTCATTTCCCAGTATTCTTTCACTGGGTGTAGCTGGTTTCATTACTTTTTTTCATTTTTTTTTTCATTTCATTACTGATCAATTGGAACTGATTTGGATCCTCTCATTGTTGAAGAGAGCCACTTCCATCAGAATTGATGCACATATAGTATTGTTGTTGAATACTTGTCCTGCTCATTTCACTCAGCATCAATTCATGTAAGTCTCTCCAAGCCTCTCTGTATTCATCCTTTTAGTCATGTATTATAGAACAATAATATTCCATAACATTCATATACCACAATTTATTTAGCCATTCTCCAATTGATGGGCATCCATTCATTTTCCAGTTTCTAGCCACTACAAATAGGGCTGCCACAAACATTTTTGCACATACAGGTCCCTTTTCCTTCTTTAATATCTCTTTGGCATATGATCCCAGTAGTAACACTGCTGGATCAAAGGATATGCACAGTTTGACAACTTTTTAAACATAGTTCCAAATTGCTATCCAGAATGGTTGGATCCATTCACAACTCCACCAACAATGCATCAGTGTCCCAGTTTCCCCATACCCCCTCCAACATTGGTTACTATCTTTTTCCTGTCATCTTAGCCAATCTGAGAGGTGTGTAGTAGTCTCTCAGAGTTGTCTTAATTTGCATTTCTCTGGTCAATAATGATTTGGAACATCTTTTCATATGGGTAGAAATAGTTTCAATTTCATCATCTGAAAATTGTCTGTTCATATCCTTTGACCATTTATTTATCAATTATATTTTCTTATAGATTTGAGTGAATTCTCTATATATTTTGGAAATGAGGTCTTTATCAGAACCTTTAACTGTAAAGATGTTTTCCCATTTATTGCTTCCCTTCTGATCTTATTTGCATTAGTTTTGTTTGTACAAAAGCTTTTTAACTTGATATAATCAAAATTTTCAATTTTGTGATCAGTAATGGTCTCTAGTTCTTCTTTGGTCACAAATTCCTTCCTTCTCCACAGGTCGAGTCAATGTGATTATTATTGTTCATATTGAGTCTGAATTGTTATGGAATATCGAAAACTTCACTTTGGTACTTAAAGCTCTTCAAAAACTACTCCCTTCTTGCTTTTCTGTTTTCTTTCCTCTTTTCCTTACACTCTATGATGCAGATACACTAGTCCATTTGCTGTTTCTTCTTTCATGAAATGCCATAGCTGGTCTCCATGCTTTTTCATTGGCTGTCCCTCTTTCCTGGAATACTCTGCCTCCTAACTTCTACCATTTAGTTTCCTTGCCTCCTTTCAAGTCTCAGCTTGATTTCTACCTTCCACAGAATGGCTTTCTTGGTCCTCCCACTTGTTAATGCCATCCCCTTTCAGATTTTCTCCTTTCTTCTGTGTATATCTTATACCTGCCTCATTGTTTATATAGTTTCTCCCTTTAGAATATATGTTCCTTGAGGGCAGCTACTATTTTTTTTTTTTTGCCTTTCTTTGTTATCTTCTGCACAATACAGTGACAGGCAGATAGCAAATATTTAATATTTGTTAACCAATTGACATGTAGATTAGAGATAATGCTAAGTAGTGTAGTGAAGTGAGAATTGGATTTTCTCAGATAACCTGGGCTTGAATCCTGGTTCTACTATTAACTGTCTTTATGACAGCCTCTTGGAGCCTTAATCTCTTCATCTTTAAAATGTAGTTGTAGAACTGGGAATCTTATCCTGGCATCTATTAACTTAAAAAAAACCACTTTGATAACTGCATAATATATAACATAATTATTTTCTTTTATACTCCTATATATTTTTATTTTATGCATTTAAAAATTGCATCGTGCATGTATGTTTTATATGACATATAACCTATATCAAATTGCTTAACATTTTAGGGAATGGGGAAGTGATGGAGGGAAGGAGAAAATTTGGAACTCAAAATTTTTAAAGATTGAAGGTTAAAAGTTGTTTTTACATGAATCTGGGAAAAATAAAATGTTAATAATTTTAAATAGCATTATGAGTAGATTTATAAGCTCCAAAAAATTGCCAAAAGATACCATGCCACAGAGAAGATTAAGAATTGCTGTACTTGGGGCAGCTAGATGGCGCAGTGGATAGAGCACCAGCCCGGAAGTCAAGAGGACCTGAGTTAAAATATGGTCTCAGACACTTAACACTTCCTAGCTGTGTGAGCCTGGGCAAGTCACTTAACCCCAATTGCCTCAGCAAAAAAAAAAAAAAAGAATCGCTGTACTTAAGAATCTTTCATTTAGCTTCAGGTAATAAGATTCTTTACATTCTATCTTTGCTTCTGGATCATTGGACTAAACCTTGGGTAAAGGAAAATCTCTTGAATATTACAATTTATTCACTTTGTTTTGGATTTTGTCATACTGGTGATGACTTGAATTGGTCTTACTTTGTTTTTAACCTCTGCATTGACTTCTAACAAAAGCTTTTGATTTAGAATTCAAGTTTAGGGAATTCTGTGTGTGCCCCAGTTTTAATCTGAAAGTGACTGATTCTAAATTCACCTCCTTAATCTGGTTGATTTGGCTGAGGAGACTGATAAAAGGAATAAAGCATCAGGAGTGAGGTATAAAATGCTTAATTTAGATCATGAGTCTGACCTTTAATAGCTGTACAATCATGGTAATTCACTTAACCTTTGAGTTCCTCAGGAGACCAAGATTACCATGTATAGATAAATTACTTATTTGCAGTGGTGAAAGGCATTTCCACTCCAAAAGTTCATCGTACCAATAAAATCTCAGCTCCAAAACAAAATAATTAAAGAGCAATAACTCCAGTATCAATTCCCAATCCTATACAACTAGAATAACTGTTAAACACATTGAAGCAGATTCAGAATCAGCCCATTCTAGACTAAAACTAAAATGCTCACAAAATTTCCTAATTTTGAAGGTTTAATTAAAAAATTAAAAACTTATTTCTCCTCTTTCAGTAATAAAACTGAATATGAATCCAAAGTTAACAACCTTTTATCACAACCTCTTTTTGTTCACTTGATGTAGATACCACGAAGTTATGTCAGCAGTTAGTTGGCGGGGAGGCTCATCTTCCCGAGTTCAAATCCTGTCTCAGACACTTACTAGCCCTAAGTGTCTGGGTGTGACCCTAGGTAAGTTACTTGACACTTTGCCTCAGTTTTCTCAACTGTGAAATGAGCTGGAGAAGGAAATGGCAAACTACTCCAGTATCTTTTCCAAGAAAACCCCAAAGGTCATGAAGAGTCAGATAGGATTGAAAAAATTGAACAAAAACATGGCCCCATTTCAAACTATACTACATAGCTTTTCCATTTCGTAACATCCTTCTGCATTGATATGATGTCAGTTGGGCTTGATAAAGTACAGTGAAAAGAACAATCAGTTCACAGTCAGAGAATTTGTAGTTAAATCCTGCCTTTGATACTACCAGCATGACTAGGAGGACAATTCCAACTGGGCCTCTGTTTTCCTCATCTGTAATATGAGGGAGCTGACCTAATTGTCCTCTGAGATCACTTCAAGAACTAGAATTATGATCCTATGATATGTGTAAAATGTTTAATGTACTCCAAGGAAAGACAGAGAACGAAGGCTCCAAGATTGAATCTGGGGGTCAAATTGAACCAGTGGATAAAGGTGATACACACAGCTTTTCAAGCAAACCACCTCACACATAAAGCTGTCAAGGAGAAAAACTGTAGCTGTTTATGTCTTGAGACTTTCCTGGGGGTTTACTTCAGCAGCACATATACTAAAATGGGAACAGTACAGAGAAGATTAGCAGGGTCCCTGCACGACATGCAAATTCATAAAGAGATTTTCCTGGAATCTTGAAATCAAAACTCAATGAAAGAATATATTTAAAGAGATTAATACCTAAACAGCCCTTGGCTTACCATATACTATAAAATGGATTATGTCACATTTGGAAAAGATTCTAGTAGTCTCTCTATAAACCTATGGCTTTTCTTTTATAATATACATGTTTTCTAGTACGCAACTTTTAAAAATCAGATTACCATTTCTGAGCTAAATAATTTATAACTTCTTAACAAGAGGTAATTTTGTTATGTTTTTCTTAAAAATTTGTGTTATTGCATTTCAAGACAAAAAAAAATTCTCACACTGATGGCCATACTGACCTTTTGACCTTGAAGGGCTAGTGTGAGAAACAAATGTTATAATATAGGTGAACATGATTTGAAAACTATGAATTATTGTGAAAACAAAGAAAAAGGCAGAAGACAGCATCCTAGTAAAAACAAAAATCCCAAGCCATAGCATTAATGAAATACAAAGCCCATTATTCTAAAACACCTAGGGAAAGATGGACACATCCTTCATTGAACAGGATTAAGATTGATAGGTATTTCCAAAACACACTGCAATTACATTTAAAAATTTAGAAATGCTTTTGAAACTACAAAAAATCACTCACCAAGCAAAAATAGCACCCCTAGATTTGTTTACTGTAACCAAAAGAAATTTAATTTTGTGCAGCACCTATGAAAGGACTAAAATACCAAGCAGAAATCAAAAGGCATTCTGAGGGCAACCTCTATATGAACTCAACCAAAAATATGTCACCAAATGTGGTAGAAAAAACAACTGAGCCATGCAAATTTATTTATGGAAAAAGAGTTTATGATGGAAATTCAGGAGTAATAATAGTAAACTGAAAGTATACATGTGCTATCCTTTGAACAAGAGGTAGCTAGGTAACGCACTGGATAGAATGCTAGGTCTGGATTCAAGAAGACCTGGGTTTAAAAAACAGATTCAGATACTTACTAGCTGTGTGACTTTGGGCAAGTCACTTTAACCCACTTTGGCTCAGTTTTTTCATCTGCAAAATGAGCCAGAGAAGGAAATGAACAAGCGTTCTAAGTATCTTTGCCAAGAAAACTTCCAAAGAGGGTCATGAATAATTGAACATGATTGGAAAGCGACTAAACAACAGCAATGTTCGAACATCCCAATTTTACAAACAAAATTTGCACTGATCAATGTAAAGAAAAGGTAGAAACTATTGTATACATCATTTAAAAGTTGCAAAAATGTAGTAATTTAGCATCTATCCTATACTTAGCGAGAGAGTAATTCAGTGGCTAAAAGCTTGCCAACTCTTATAAACTAACTGTGGAAATCTGGTATATGGTATAATGGATAAATTTCTGGACCTAGAATAAGGAATTTGGCTTCAAACACTTATTAGCTGTGTGAACGTGCCTCAGTTTTCTTATCTGTAAAATGAGAATAATATCATCTAGCTCCCACAGATGTTATAAGGATAAAGTGAGTTAACATTTGTAAAGCACTTTGACAATCTTAAAGTGAAATGTAAATATTAAGTTCTATATAAATGCTAGCTATCATCATAAAAAAAATTGACATACAAAAATACAGACCTCATAATAACATTAAGAACTTGACCCCTCCCAAAAAAAATACAACCAGATTATTACCAAAAACTGAAATGTTCTCTCAAAAAGCCTGTTCATAACATTAATTCATAAGCATTTAATATCTTTAAATTGTTTTTGTTATCTTTTGTTTTGAATCAACCACATTTTCTAATATTATTTTTCTATGTCTCCCAGAGAGTCATACATACAACAAAGAATATAAATAGGGGGATAAAGGCTCAGAAAAACTAGCCAAATGTTTATATCAGCAATTTGATTTGCAATGTTTTTCCCTTCTCCTTCTGTCTCTCTCCTCTTCCTCTCCTTTTCTCTGTCTTTCTCCCCCTCTCCTTTTATACTGTCTCTTCTTTGCCCCACATCTATAAAGAAGAAAAGGAGGTGTATTATCTTTTCAGGGGTCAAACTTAGTCATTATATTTATTTCTAATTTCTAGACCCAATTTCTAGTGTTGAATTATTCCCTCCATATACATGGCTGTAGATTTTTATTTTTATAGTGCTGCTTCATTTTGCATGGGTTCATATAATCCCTATCATGTTTCCTTGAGTTTAGCATGTTCATTTTTGTATAGTGCAGTAATATTTCACTACCTTCATGAATCTACATGTTTATTTTAGTCATTATATTTACCCAAATTGATAAAAATCTAAATTCTTGCTAGTATGAAAAGTGCTGCCTATAAATAGTTTAGTGAATGTAAAAAAATTTTTTTTTTTTTGTAAATCATTGACCTCCCTAGGGGTTTGTGAATTAGCAGTTGAAACTCTGGTCAAAGAGATCAAGGAGAGTTTGTGGACTAGCAATGGAACCTCTGGTCAAGGAGGTCAAAGAGGTTGCTTTCTTAGGTAGTTGAAAATTGTTCTTCAAAATGGTTGTGATGTAATATGATTTTGTGGTTCCCTGATTTTAGGGAGCGCTTCTGTTCTAACAATAAATCAGTAATCCTTAATCTTCTGGTTTTGGAGTCTTCCTCAGGAATTTCCTACACTCCCAATCTAAGAACAATAATCTGTTTTATTCTGAATAGACCACTCCTTAATTTATTGCGGACTGTCAGACAGCTTTTGGCCTCAGGATAGCCCCATGGACCAAACTCCTGAGATAATAGTGATAATCTTTTCAAAGAAAACCTAATTCCTGAGCCATAGAATTAGCATGTCAGTGATAGAAAACTGGATAAATGTGTCCCCTTGCTTCTGTTTCCTCTGTTGAATTTTCTTAGAATTCAGTCCACTTGTAATAGCATTACAATTACAATAAATTTTGCCCCTTGGTTAAGGAGATGGGTTCAAACCTGCAAATTGTTTTGAGACACCTCAGGACACCAGTCTATGACCCCAAACTTTTGGGGTCCTCTTCCCAACCTCAACAGTTGGACCAGTAATTCCACTAACAATATATTAGTGTCCCTAACTTTCCACAACTCTCCACTCTTAACTATCCTTATCTTTTCTCATCTCTGCAAAATTTCTAGGAGTGAAATAAAACCTCAGAATTATTTTGATTTCCATTTCTCTTATTAGTGATTTAGAAGTCTTTAATATGGTTATTAACCGTTTTTTGAATAACTTCATATCTTTTGACCACATAACATATAAAAATGATCTTTGGTCTTTTCAACTTCACGTAGTCACAATTATCTTTTTTTTTGTTTGTTTGTTTGTTTGTGAATGCCTCTAACCTTTCTTTGATTAAAAATTCTCCTCCTAGCTATAAGGAAAAGCACTTAAACTGGTTCTCATCTAATTTTTTTTAAAAGTCATGACCTTTAATATTTAGGGCCCCATAGCTATTTTGACTTAAGATGTATATGTCATAAGATGTTGGTCTGAATCTAATTTCTTCCAATCTACTTTACAATTTCCCCAATAATTCCTGACATTTAGAGAAGTTTTACCCTAGTTATTTTTATGTCTGGCTTTATTGAATACTGGATTATTGCATTTAGTTGTTTCTAATTCTTTCTTATCTAATCTGTTCCATTGATCTATTTTTCTAATTTTTAATTAGTGCCAAATAATTTGATGATTACTCTTTTATCATGTAATTTGATGTCTAGAAGTGCTTTTGCCTTTACATTTCTACTGTCCCTCTCCCCCTATTATTTCCCTTGTGATTATTGCTCTAAATGAATTTTGTTATTATTTTGTCTAGGTCTACCAATAATCCCCCAAAATAGTTTGAATAGTATAATACTAAATCTGTAATTGAATTTTGGTAACATTTTATTTATATTAGTGAAACCCAGCTGTGAGCATTAAATGAGTTCCAATTATTTAAGTGCTTTATAAGTAGCATTTTCTATTTTTATTTATAAAGATCTTGTGCATGAATTTGCAGGTTGATTTCCAGATTTTTTTTTTTTTAGCTGTTTTCAATGTCATTTTTCTTTTTCATTTTCTTCTAGATTTTTGTAATTGATTTTTGAGGATTTTTGTTTCCTACTCCTTTAGGGACATCAATATCGGAATTATTAAGATTTCCCTACATAAGCCATCATTTCACAAAAAATCAGTGTTGTTTTGTCTGGACTTTGCCTTTCTATTTTAAATTTATTTCTCATGTCCTATTGCTATTGATAGCTTTTCTAGAATTGCTAATATTTGGAAAATTGCATCCTTGCTTGATTCTTACATGTGTTGGGACAGCTTTCACTATGTCCTTATTGTTCATAATCTTAGTTTGGTGTTTTAGATATATACTTTTTTTCCCTGAAGCAATTGGGGTTAAGTGAATTGCCCAGAGTCACACAGCTAAGAAGTATTCTGTCTGAGATCAGATTTGAACTTAGGTCCTCCTGACTTCAGGCTGATGCTCTATCCATTGCACTACCTAGCTGCCCCTTAGGAATATACTTTTGAAAAACCATATTAAAAACAATGGCCTTCTATACCTATAGCATTTGGGTTGTTGTTGCTTTGGTTTGTTTTGTTTTGGTTTGGTTTTGGCATTAATAAATGTTGTACTTTGTCAAAAGAATTTTTCTCATCTATTGATATAGTCACATGATTTTAGATGTTTCTGTTTTACTATTATCTATATTGTTTTCCCAACAGTAAGCCATTCTTGAATCCCTGGAATAAGCCCATTTTGATCACAGTTAATAATTTTTGGAAACATTTCTGCAGGCTGTTGATAGGATTTACTTAAAATTTTGAATTACTATTCATTAATGATATAGGTCTATTTTTCTCTTTATCATTCATTTTTTGGTTTGGCGTCAGGATTATGTTTATGTCATAACAGGAGTTTGGTACAGTGTTTCTGTTCTCAATTTTTGAAAATAACTATAGTGTAGATATTAATTTTCTTTAAAAAGTTAATCGAATTCTGCAAATCCATTTGGATTATAATTTTTTCTTACCCTCTTTGGTAGTTCCTTTATAGATAGTTCAGTTTCCTTTTCAAAAATTGGATTGTTAAAGATCTCTCTTTCTTGTTCTGAGAATCTGGTTATTTTGGATTTCTGAGGGTAATCTGTTTAATGTATCCATTTTGTTGGCATTTAACTGTATGGTAGGTTCTGACAAATATTTATTTTTTATGTGTTGTGATTTTGTATAATTAATTTTTATTTTCTTCCTTTTAAAAATCAGGTTAAAGATTTTTTGATTTTGTTGATCTTTTCAAAGAGCCAACTTTTAGTTTTGGCCATTAGTTAAGTAGTATTTTTGTAGTATATATATATTTTTCTCCTCTAGTTCTTAAATTTTTCCTCTTTTATAGTCACTGAATTCAGTTATTGATTGCCTAATTTTAACTTGCATATCCAATCAATCATCTTCTTTTCTGTTTTCAGTATTTTTGTCCTAGAAATATTAACATGTCTCATAAGAACATCATTTTTCATTGATGTGGTTGAACTTAGTACTCATAATCTCTAAGCAAAGTGAAGTGAAAAACTTTCAAAATACAAATACTAAGCAGAAAAAATATCAATTATATTCATCATCTTGTCTATTACTGGAGATGATATAAAGACATTTTTAATAAGCTGCAGAAAATGAGTTTGTAATACTTTTATTGAATTACAAAAATAATTATTTTACCTGCCTGTTTAATAGTCCCCAGAACATTATATTTAAAAGATGAATAACAGGATAACATTTTGTTCCAGTCTGGTTTATATCTGAACTGTGTTTAAAAAAGATGAGAATGAAATGATAATTATAAAAAATGCCTCAGTTTATTCATCTATTAAATGAGCATAATAAAGTAGATGATCTCTGATTCCTTCTAGCTCTAAATCTGCAATGAATAGTAGATTCCAGTGCTCTTGTAATTTGTAGAAAGGAATAACTCAAGATAAGTTAAATCTTCTCATTCTACATAGACATTCTAAGAGATAATTGTGAACTCACCTGTCAGATTGACTAAGATGACAGGAAAAAATAATGACGAATGTTAGAGGGGATGTGGGAAAACTGGGACATTGATACATTGTTGGTGGAACTGTGAATGGATTCAGCCATTCTGGAGAGCAATTTGGAACTATGCTCAAAAAGTTATCAAACTGTGCATACCCTTTGATCCAGCAGTGTTTCTATTTGGATTAAATCCCAAAGAGATACTAAAGAAGGCAAAGGGACCTGTATGTGCCAAAATGTTTGTGGCAGCCCTGTTTGTAGTGGCTAGAAGCTGGAAATTGTATGTATGCCCCTTAATTGGACAATGGCTGAATAAGTTGTGGTATATGAATGTTATAAAATATTATTGTTCTGTAAGAAATGATTTCAGAAAGGCCTGGAGAGACTTACATGAACTGATGCTGAATGAAGAGAGCAGAACCAGCAGATCATTATATACTTCAATAACAATCTATATGATGTTCAATTCTGATGGACGTGGCTCTCTTCAACAATGAGATGAACCAAATCAGTTCTATTTGTTCAGTAATGAAGAGAACCAGCTATACTCAACAAAAGAACTATGGGAAATGAATGTGAACCACAACATAGCATTTCCGCTTCTTCTATTTTTGTCCACCTGCATATTTGATTTCCTTCTTGGGTTATTTTTACCTTATGTCTAAGTCCAATTTTTCTTGTGCAGCAAAATAACTATGGATATGTATACATATATTGTGTTTAACATGTATTTTTTAACATATTTAACAGGTATTTGTCTACCTACCATCTGGGGGGGGGAGGAGGAGGGGAAAAGTTGGAACAGAAGATTTTGCAAGGGTCAATGCTGAAAAATTACCCATGCATATATCTTGTAAATAAAAAGCTATAATAAAAAATTTTAAAAATAATTTTTAAAATGACCAGCAGAATGAATGCAGAGAGATTTGGAGAGACTTACATGAACTGATGCTAAGTGAGCAGAACCAGGAGATCATTTTACACTTCAACAACAATACTATATGAGGATCAATTCTGATGGAAGCGGCTATTTTGGGCAATGAGAGGATCCAATTCAGTTCCAATTGATCAGTGATGAATAGAACCAGCTATACCCAACAAAAGAACACTGGGAAACGAGTGTGGACCACAACATAGCATTTGCACTCTTTCTGTTGTTCTTTGTTTGCATTTTTGTTTTTCTTCCCAGGTTATTTTTACCTTCTTTCTAAAACCTATTTTTCTTGTGCAACAAGAGAATTGTATAAATATGTACACATATATTGTATTTAACATATACTTTAACATATTCAACATGTATAGGACTGCCTGCCAACCAGGAGAGGGGGTGGAGAGAAGGAGGGGAAAAGTTGGAAAAGAAGGAGGGGAAGCATTTGCAAGGATCAGTGTTGAAAAATTACCCATGCATATGTTTTGTCAATAAAAAGCTATAATAATAATAATAATAATAATAAAGAGATAATTGTGAACCTCTAAGAAGCGAAACAAAATACTTCCAGTATATAGGCCTCAATATTCTCATCTTTAGAAGACTTAGAAATAGATTTTTGTGACATTTTAAGATTGTTATATACCCATTTTAGATAGATATCATAACTATTGTTACTCCTTGTTACAAAGGAGAAAACTGAAACACAGAGAGATAATCTTTCATAAGATCCTGGATTTGGATTTGGAAGGGATCTAGAAAAACATCTAGTACACTTTTGTCATTTAAATTTTTATTTATGGATTAAATGATTTTCACTGGGTCAAGTCCTACCTTTGACATATATTACCTGTGTAACCATAGAACATTACTTACCTTTGTAGTTTCTAGTATTCACTAGTGTTAGGTAGTATTGTCAGATGTGAAATATGACCCAAGTTCTTTGATTCTATTGTATTGTTCTGGCTTCTAGCTCAGGGTCACATGACAAGTATTTGTGAGAATCAGAATTTAAATTTATGATTTTTGGTCTCAAGTTAACTGACTTCTTTTTTTGGCAGGGGGACCCTATACTATACTGTCCTTTATGGAATTCTTGAAAGAACAGGCACAACAAATGGTTCAAGATTGTTAACTATAAGGGGGAAAATATTACACTGGGAAGCTAATACTGAAAAGGGAAATTTTGTGTCATGTCCTAAAAATGAAACCTTTCCCCTGCCCCTTATAAGTATTCTCTCAACTAACACAGTTTACTAGTCATAGAATTTATCTTATCAGCCATTCAAACAAATACTCATCAAGGAAATGCTTTCTGACCTGAAATTCAAGTTAACATTTTTTTTTTATTTGTGCTGATGTCTTTCTAAAAGAGAGGACTCACTCAGTATTAGAACACTTGGTATGGGATGCCCTTTCACTAGCTGAGCTAGGACTGCTAGCTTTGTAATTCCCTATAAATATCCAAATAGGAGGCAGCTAAAGGAAAACGTTTTCTATTTTAGTGTGCTAGAGGATCCTAGACTGGAAGTTGGGGATTGGGATTTCAGTTCCTGTCCTACTACTCTGTTCCTTTAGCTGTAAAACAGGAAATTACAATAACCTTAAGAGAAAGGCAAGATCTGAAAATATGTATGTGACAGTGGTGTGAAACTAGGAATCCATCCCTTCTCTACCCTATCACTGCCATCACTTTAGTGCAGGTCCTCATTACTTCTTGCCTAGATTATTGCAGTAGCTGTTGGTGATTCTTCCTGCCTCAAGTCTCTCCCTACTGCTCCATTTATCATCTAACTACAGGGGTCCTCAAACTATGGTCTGTGAGCCAGATGCGGCAGCTGAGGATGATTATCCCCCTCACCCAGGGCTATGAAGTTTCTTTTTTTAAAGGCCCACAAAACAAAGTTTCTGTTTTTATGGTAGTCCGGCCCTCCAACAGTCTGAGGGACAGTGAACTGGCTCCCTATTTAAAAAGTTTGTGGACCCCTGGAGTGCTCAAAAGCATGGATCTGAGTTCCATTCAGTAAACCCCAGTGGCTCCCTATTGCTTCCAGGATCAAATACAAAATCTTTTTTGTCATACAAGACCTTTAATGGTTCCCCCTACCTTTCTAGTCTTTTTATATCTTACTACCTGCCACATATTCTTTAATCCAGTGACGCTAGCCTCCTAATTATCTTGCAACCAAGATGCTCCAGGCATTTTTTCCCTTTTCCAGGCCCATGCCTGAAATGTTCTCCCTCCTCACCTTTGCCTTTTATTCCCTTCCCGGGTTACATATAAGTTCTGCCTAAAATCCTATCTTTTACAAGAAACCTTTCCCAGCTCCTCTTAATTTTAGTGCTTTCCCGCTGCTAATTATTTACTATTTATCTTATATATATACCTATATATCGATCTATATATAGCCATATATATATATTTGTTTGCTTGTTTTCTCTTCCATTAGACTGTGAACTCCTTAAGGCCAGAAACTGTCTTTTCTTTTTTTTGAACCTGGGATCAATCGGTCTATAATTTCTAGTTTCAGAGTATTGCATGAGGCATTGAGAGGTTCAGTGATTTGGAGTTTTCTAAAGTCCTGAGCCAGGCCTCTATCAAATGAGATTATATTTGTTAAGAGCTTAGCACAATGGCTAGCACACACAGTATACATTTACTAAATGCTTATTCTTTTTTCTCCCTCCATACTCCCACCACACTATCACTTCTGTGTATTGCACACACATACACACACAGATGCAGATGCATTATATATACCTGTGGATGCATACATATTTATATAAACGTGGGCATATATGTGTTCCGTGTTCATGTTTATATATAAAATGCATGTGTATATCTATTACAATTCATATTAAATTCTGGTTCAAAGATGCATCACTTGCATTGTACAATTGCAACTTTGGCAAAAATTATTGCTGCCCCCCCCAAAAAAAAAATTACAAGTGTTTCAGTTCTTATCATGTCATTTCCAAGAGGAAACTATATTTCAATTTGTATCAATCACTATACTTTCATACTGTTTCTTCTTCCTCTAAGAGAATCAGCTCATATGTTGAAAGGATAACTTATTATATGTTATACCAGTTCCCTTTAGGAGTACACTAGCAAGTCAGTATTACATAGGTTAATAGTTTGTGTAAAATCAGGTATTTATATTTAGCGAACACACTGAAATAGCAGCAACATTTACATCTAGGAAGCATTCATTTTTATTAGACAATCTCATGCTTTATAGACTTCTACACCCTGTCTCAGCCTGTCTGAATAATTTAAGACTCCAGATTTTACATCCAGCAGGAAACCTTTGTAAGTTCAATGTATAATTAAGGGGAAAACTACCTCTTTACCATTTATTAAACTGTGGGGTGTGAATGCTCCCCCTTGGAAGCAGAAATCATCCTGATTTTTAGTTTTATAGTGGCTATCATTTTATCATTATCTCCACAGAGAAGGCTGGTTTGGAAGGACAGGCTCATAACCTCTTCTTTATTCAAATGAGGGTGTAAAAATTCGAATGAAGGAAATGATACTGAAGTCAATTTGGAGAGTGCTAAAGAAATAATTGAAAGAGGAATCTTCTTTTATGGATGTCTATTTTAATAATAGTTGATTAAAAAAGAATGCAAAAGAAATACTGGCCAAAAAAATCATGGAGAGATGCAATATATTCCAATCCCTATTTAGTATGAAATTAATGGTGTAACACATAAGACAATGAAGATGTAAAAAATAATAAAGGGAAGCTGCTAGAAAATTGTATGACTTTCTAGCTATCTACCTTTTAAAGGCCATTCTTATAGCAAAAGCATGTTTAATAAACATTTAAAATATAGATTTTAGTCATCTACAGATGATTTCTACATCAAATGTTTAAATAATATTCTATAACCTTCTTGAAGGCAGGGTTAGTTTGTTTTTTGTCCTTGTGCTCTCAAATAAAGAAGTTACCCAAATATTTGCTGATCTAAACTATAACAGTCAGTTTTCTCTTCTAACACATTAATCATACTCATACCCTTCGTTATTCTTAGTCTTCCACCTTACCCCACTCCTCAACACCCTTCTCTCCCTTCCTCCCCTCTCACTCTTCCTTCTCTCCTTCTCTCTTTCCCTTCTCTGCTGTTGGAGATTATGCCTTTTGGAGACTGGACCAATTTGAAGAAAGAGCTCCAGTGTTAGTTCCTCCCCATGGAGTTATTCCTGAAGCTATCTCTCAGTCAGAAATTATTTTCCTTTTCCTCTATTCTAGTCTCAGATAATCCTTAGCCATGTTTAGCAAAAGAGTATTGGTCTTTTTCACTTTTCCTTGTACTAGTTAAGGCAGAAAGAGCATTGGATTTAAGAGCATCCAAAAGAAAACTAGGATTGAATCCCATCTCTGTCACTTACTAGGTAGATGATCATGGGTAAATCATTTAATTTCTCTCAGCCTCAGTTTCTTTCTCTTATGGTGCCTCTTATAATGACTTACTCAAATGAGAAATAAATTAATATGTCTATAAATGTATTATACTCCCACTATCTAGTACAGAATTAATGGTCTAGCATATAAGCCAGTAAAGACTTACAAAATAATAAAGAAGCTGGTAGGAAATTGTGTGACTTCCTAGCTATGCTGCTTTTTAAAGCCTATTTCTATAACAAGAAATGTGTTTAGTAAACATGGATTTTAGTCATCCACAGATGGTGTCTGTAAAGCACCTAGCAAACATTAAAGTATTAATGTGAATGTTGACAGCGATACTGGCCTCAACTGTTTCACCTTCACTTGTTATTCACTATCATTGTGAGATTCCCAGGTATTATGTGTGAGAGGACATTTCTAAGGAAGACATTTAAAGTGGAAAATTTTTACCCTGTTAACTGTCAAAAAGAAAAATATTCTCTCTAAGTCTGGTCCTTCACATTAAAGTCTCTATTTTCTTCCCCTACCTTTCACCTCTTCCCTCTTTTCCTTTTTCCTTTCCTTTTTCCTCCCCTTCTCTCCTCTCCTCCTTTCCTTTCCCTCTTCCTTTCTTTCTCCAAAGGAAAGTAGCAAGAAACCATGAGCTAAAAAGAACTCAATTTATGATGTGTTAAGGAAATATGATTATTATGGGAGTATTGCTCATATATGAAAGAGCTACAATTTTTAGTATCTTGAATGAGAATGCAGCTACTCTGCCATATAGGGAGCACATAATGGTAAATAAAAGAAACACAGAACTTGAAATCAAGAGACCTGAGATCTATCTAGTCTCAGCTCCACTTCTGTCTCTATGACCTTGGACAGGTAAGTCAATGATTTCAGCAATCTGGGCTCTGCAGTGATACTCTTAAGATCCAATTTTTTTCCACTATGAAAAGTGATAATTGTACCTTATAAAGATGTTCTTACTTACTCCACTATTATTATTGCTATCCCACCTATTTATCTCTTCCACATTCTCTTTTCCCCTTTCTTTCTGTTTTTCTTTTGACTAATTTTGGTCTTCCCTAAAGGTATTTTCTGGCAGCAGGTGTTAGGTCTAGGAGCAACTTTGCACATTTTCCTGTCCTGGAATGTACATCTTTGTTAACGTGATCTTTTAAAATCTTTAATTTCCATCATGGCTCAGTTTAGATGCCATCCACTCTAGGAAGACTTTTCTGGCATCCTCCCCCCAATGTTACTGCTCTCTCCCTCCATAAATTACTTTCTTTTAATTTAATCTGTATAAATGTATATTGTACTCCTAGGAAAGTGTCAGCTCCTTGAAGGCAGGCACTTTTTCAATCTTAGCTGTGTAGTCCTATGCCTGGCACAGCACCTTGTTAGTTCACCACTGCTAAATAAATATTAACTAAGTTGGAATGTGGCCAGAGCTTTCCTAATGGGAACATAAGAAAATGATTTAATAATGTGAACTATGTTGGTAAATGATAAAGGTTAGAACACAAAGTGGATTTTTTTTCCATTCAGAAGTTTCCTATTTTTGCTGTTCATATAATGCACTTCACCAGAGACTATTTTCTCCATTTCATTGGAGTTTTGTAAATTTGGCCTTCAAGTGTCCTTAAGATATCCCTAAAGTCAAATGAAAAATATGTGACCATTCAGGAGGATCTGCTGATGTGCGTTAAACAATCCAAATCCACCAGCTTTGCAATTTATGGTGTTTGTCAGCAGAATGGAGAGAATAAATTGCTGTCAGAATACCTGGAGCTCTACTGAAAAGCGGCAGTAGAGAGGACACGGCAGTAACCTTTGCTAGCCTAGGGAGAGATTAAAGGAGACAGACATAAGCTTGAAGCAATTTCCTCTGGTACCTTTTTAAATGCAACTCAGTTGAATGGTGATTCTTGAGGAAACTCACTCCATGTTCTAGAGCTTCATATTCACAAGATGCCATAAACGATCATATAGCATCTTAGTCCTCAAAGCAGCCATCAGAGTGTGGATGTCAATCTTTGTCTCCATTTTTCAGGTAGTACAAGTGAGGTATTGGGCAGTTAAATATCTTGTCCATAGTCACACAGACACAGGTGATTAGTAACTGAATCAAAATTAAACCCCAACCTTCAAACTGAATTCAGTGGTCTAGTCATTAGCCTCTTGGTAGGTTGTGACAGCCATTTATCTAACTATTTTTTGCTTGAGTTTTCCAATGATAAATAGGTACATCACCAGAAAAATCATGAAGACTAGCAAAAAAAAAGATAATAACTAGAGATAACAACTGGAATGTTTCAAAAAACGAGAAAGAAAACAAAGTCTTATGATTACACTCATTTACATTACTAAACCTGTGAAGATATAGCAGTGACAAGAGGTTTGGATTTGGAATCTAAAGACATGGGTGTGAGCCCCAAGCTCTATATTTTGCTATCCATATGAACCTCAGACTTGTCTCTTCTTTGGTACTCAGTTATCTCAGCTATAAAATGAGATTGGATGAGTTCTAAGATGCTTCATGTTACAAATCCTATCTTGACCTGGTGGTTGTAATCACTTGTATATTTAAAATGGAATCTTGGCAAGAAATTTAAACTAAATCAAATATTTTGGCATTTTTCTTTCCTACCAAAGAGCTTTCAAAAAAAAAAAATCTACCATCTATAAGGAAACAAACCAGTTTTATTTTGCACCCAACTGTGCTTCAACTGTTGAGTTTGCCCAGTTCTACTGAAAGAGCCTCTTAGAGCCATTGATAATGAAAAAGAAACTATTTGTATCCTACTGGTAGTACGAATACCATAGGTAAACAGTTTCCTGCCATGAAAAGACAAAATAAATTCTGCAATTGCTAAATTTTAGACTTGGAAAGGACCTTAGATGCTAATTCAACTTTCTCATGTTACTCTTAAGAAAAATCCAGGATCAACCAGCCAGTTGGTGTAACTAGGATTGGAATAGAGGTAAGAAGATTAGGTATCCAAAGATGTTCACTATGGCATTGGTGTTAAATTTCTGTTCTTCATAAAAGGTGATTGTGAACTTTATTATCCTCATTTTAGAGTTGAGGAAACTGAGGTAAACAAAGGATAAGTGTTTTTTTGCAGAACTGTGAGCTTTTATTATTTATAGCACTGTTGCTATGACTGTTCCTCAAGATCTGGGTAAGATACACCCAAAAGAATAGAGAAGAGTTTGAAAGTATCACCAAGAATGAAGCTGCTGGTGCAATGGATAGAGTGCCGGCCCTGAAATCAGGAGGTCCTGAGTTCAAATACAGTCTCAGATGCTTAATACTAGTTATGTCACCCTGGGCAAGTCACTTAATTCCAGTTGTCAGAAGAAGAAAAAGAAGATGCTATCAGTGTAGTGATCTAAGACAATCCCAATTGGCTTGGGATGGAAAATGCCATCCACATCCACAGAGGGAACTATGGAGACTGAATGTGGATTGAAGCAACTATTTTCCAATTTTTTTTTTTGCATTTTCTTGCTCATGTTTTTTTTTTTTCCCTTTAGTTTTGATTTTTCTTTCACAACATAATTACTATGAAAATATGTTTAAAATTATTGTACACATATAATCTATATGGGATCACTTGCTGTCTTGGGAAGGAGGGAAAAAAGTAGAACTCAAAGTCTTACAAAAATGAATGTTGAAAACTATCTTTATGTGTAATTGGAAAATTAATAACATACTATTGAGGAAAAAAAGAATGAAACTATCACTGTCTTCACAAGACATCCTCACTATCTAACCCTTATCAATCGTATAATACAGTCTACTGCTTGAGAAACACAGAAGGGAACCACCCTCCCTCCCCAAATAACCAGACTATCAAGAATCACATTGCTGGTGCCTTTTTTTGGAATAACTAGCAGTAGCTTTTGACTATCTGCTCAATGCCACTGGTCTTGCCTTCATGAATGTGCTAATAGTTGCACTGTGTGTGTAAGTATGTGTGTGTGTTTAAATAAATATCCATAATTATGCCCAAAAAATTATCAAATTGTGCATACCCTTTGATCCAGCAGTGTTTCTATTGGGCTTATATCCCAAAGAAATACTAAAGAAGGGAAAGGGACCTGTATGTGCCAAAATGTTTGTGGCAGCCCTGTTTGTAGTGGCTAGAAACTGGAAATTGAATGGATGCCCATCAATTGGAGAATGGCTGGGTAAATTGTGGTATATGAATGTTATGGAATATTATTGTTCTGTAAGAAATGACCAGCAGGATGAATACAGAGAGGACTGGCGAGACTTACATGAACTGATGCTAAGTGAAATGAGCAGAACCAGGAGATGATTATACACTTCGACAACGATATTGTATGAGGACATATTTTGATGGAAGTGGATTTCTTTGACAAAGAGACCTAACTGAGTTTCAATTGATAAATGACGGACAGAAGCAGCTACACCCAAAGAAAGGACACTGGGAAATGAATGTAAACTGCTTGCATTTTTGTTTTTCTTCTTGGGTTATTTATATCTTCTGAATCCAATTCTTCCTGTGCAACTGTTCGGTTCTGCAAACATATATTGTATTTAGGATATACTGCAACATATCCAACATATAAAGAACTGCTTGCCATTTAGGGGAGGGGGTGGAGGGAGGGAGGGGAAAAAATTGGAACAGAAACGAGTGCAAAGGATAATGTTGTAAAAAAAAAAAATTACCCTGGCATGGACTCTGTCAATATAAAGTAATTATTAAATAAAAATTTTAAAAAATAAATAAATAAATATCCATAAAAACTCTTCCTATCCCCACTTCTAAGTAATGTTGACATTATTTGACTAATGTTAGCCTTTCCCAGATTCTGGGCACTAACCATAACATCAGAAGTTCTTTTCAGTGCTTTCTTACTTGAGAGAACTGGTCATCTAGAAATCACAGAGTCTCCTGCAGATTTTATACTGAAACCAATATAATCACAATGCCTGCATTGTACAGATTTCTCTGAGGATAATTGAGTAAAGTGGGAAGAATGCAAAACTTGGAGTCAGGAGAAATCACGCTTGAAATCTAACCTCCTAAATATCTTATCTCTGTGACTTTGGGGAAGTAATTTGATGTCTTTATGCTTGCTTCTTCATCTATGGAATAGTAAGCAAGCATTTATTAAGCACTTAACTATGTGCCAAGCATTGTGCTTTGTGCTTTATAAATATCTCACTTCATCCTCACAACAACTCTGTGAGATAGTTGCTATTATTATCCCCATTTTAGATATGAGGAAACTGAGGTAAACAAAAGATAAGCAATTTTTCCCAGTATCCATAGCCACCAAGTGTCAGAGCCTGGATCTAAACTCATGCTTTCCTGATTCTATGCCCAAGATTTTGTCCACTGTGTCCCACCTATTTCTCTCTGGGCATAAGGAAAATAAGTAATATAGGGTCTGTGTAATAGACTAGAAAGGATCAGGTGAAATAATTTGTGTAAAGTACCTTGCAGATTTTAAACATCAATTGATATTATTATAACCAGTTACCGCTACATATATAAACAGTTTTTTCAAATAGTTCCATTGACTTGTGGAATGTGAACACCAGCTGGAGGCCATTATTGCTATTGGCACCATTGCTTAAGGGCAGATGCTACATACCTTTATGTTTGCCTGATTTTGTCATAAAATCTCATTTCCTCCTCTCATAATAACTGCTTTTATAGCCATTCACACCAAATAGATAGTAATGCTAACATATGCTTTGATTGACACATATTTCCCAAATACAGCAATTCAATCACCTGACAGCTGTTACCAATCTTGGATATGAACAAACATCACCATGATCTGCATCTCTTCTTCACACTCCCAAATCTGTATTCCCCTTGTAAAAAGTGGCAAAAGAGCAAAGATTCCTGTGGAAATTGAAAAGTGATTTAAAAGTATTTAATGATATTGATGTTATTAATTTGTCAGTCTTGAACATAGGGGCTGTAAGATATTTGAAATTAATCACATATTATGTTTACCACATTTTATCATTCCCCTTTTAATGATGGTAATTAATCTTTATTGGGATGATACAGTATATGATTTCACAGTTGGCAACCAATTTTGAAGCAAATAAGCATAAACATCCTACAAATTTAGAGCTGAACACAACTTTAAAAGATGATCTCTCATCAACCTCTCTTGTTTTTACTGAGAAATTAAGTGAGGCTCCCACTGATGGGGTATAAAAAGTAACAAGAAAATTGACTTGCCCAGTGTCACACAGCTACTAAGTTGCAGAGCCAGAATTCAAAGCCAAGTTATTCACTACCCCTTAACTACCTAAAGTCAGTCTGACTTTTAGATTTTAGTTGTGCATGAAAAATAAAGTAGATATTCAGTTCTATCTTGATAAGCTAAGCTAAGAACAGACTAACCAGACCAGCTTAACTTGTTTGGATGTGTCCTTCTCTGTAAAAGAAATGGAATGGACAGGACAATCTCTTAAGATCCCTTTCTGAGAAGTTGGACACAACTGAAATAAATTAATAACAAGGAGCAACTAGGTAGTATACTGAATAGAGCTGAATGATCATGGGCGAGTCACTGCTATCCGCCTCAGTTTCTCATCTATAAAATGAGCTGGAGAAAGAAATCACAAACCAGTCTAGTATCTTCACCAAGAAAACTGTTAAGCCCAAATGGGGTCACAAAGATATGGACTCGACTGAAATGACTGGACAATAATAAGGCCCCTTCCAATTCTAAAGTTGGAATCCTGTGATCCATTATTGTGAAATACTTGAGTCAAGAGAGATTTTAAAGTACATATGTAAATACACACATATTTAAATTGGTCTATAATTGTACATACATCCATCTCTTTCACTTTGTATTTATAGGCATACCTTCAGTGTGTTTGTCGAAGAATCATGCTTCACTTCCCATGAGTGGCAGGAATGTAATTGGCCCTTATAGGCATGCTAAGCATTTGCCACCACCGGAGCCCAACACAAAATGGTACCTTTCTATATTTTGGTAGTCTCTTCCCACCCCTGCCCTCAATGCCAACATGCTATTTTGGAGAGATCCAAAGTCTCTCCACTACATCATCCCATTCATATCGGTCTTTCCCTAAAATTATCCATCTCCCAAAGTAACATTTTCTTCTTTCTATCACCAGTTAAAATTTCCTTTCTTTCTCTATGGCTTTATCAACTATTAAGAAAGCTGTCCAATGAAGATAATTCATGCTAAGATGATTCTCCAAGGCCCGTTTTATATTTTACAAGATGAACTTGCCAATGCACATGAATCTCTTATGGGTAGATTACCTCAGAGAGTTGTTTCAGGGGAAGAAGGTGCCTTTCTGATGACCTGTGAAACATCATGATTTTCTCTAGCACCTAGAAAAAACAGAGATCAGGAACTTGACACCAAGCAATCAATTCTTCATCTAGAAAGAAATAAGCATTTTACAGCCAATTGGTTTCTGAATGCATAGATACATTATGCAGAGATTCTCCTTGCTCACTATAAAATATCCTTTGTTTTGACTTGAACATTATCTTTGCCCAGATATCAAGATCACACACTAAGACCAAAATTTTTCACAGGGCAAACTTTTATCCAGTTTTATTGAAGGATAAAGGTAAGACAGTGTGATGTGCCCCTAATAACTTCCTTACTGCCTTTTCTTCTCCTCAGTTACCATTTGAATACTTCCAATGAAGTGATAGAGAAAGTACTGATCTAAGGAACAGAATGCCTGCTTTCAAATCTTATCTTTGCCACTTAACTAACTGTGATTTCAGACAACTTATACCACAAGTCTGAACCTCAGATTATTCACTGGTAAAAAGAGATTCAATAGAAATAGGTTTTCTTTTTTGTGTGTCATGGACTCCTTTGAACATTTGATGAATTCAGAATCACATCTTTAAATGCATAAAATAAAATGTTTGGGGCTATAAAGTAAACCAAATGTTGGTGAAAATAAAAAAATGTGTTTTCCCATTCAAGTTCCCAGATGCCTTGACATTTCTATAGATCATGTCTTCCAGCTCTGATATGTAAGAGTCATCATTAAAATGGAAGTGATATTTTCATTAACTACCCAATGAGATAATTTATATAAGGTGCTTTCTAGTTATACTGTATTTTTTTAAGTTTTTTATCTTCTGGTGAAGCCATAACCTTGGGTTGAAAAAGTTTGGATTGCCTTGCAAATGAATGAGGAATACTTTAATATCTTCTCCTTAGAGGTGTTCCTTAAAAAGATAATGATGAATGTTGGAGGGGGTGTGGGAAAACTGGGACAGTGATACATTGTTGGTGGAACTGTGAATGGATCCAACCATTCTGGAGAGCAATCTAGAACTATGCTCAAAGTTATCAAAATGTGCATACCCTTTGACCCAGCAGTGTTACTACTGGGCTTATATCTCCAAGAGATCTTAAAGAAGGGAAAGGGACCCAAATATGCAAAAATGTTTGTGGCAGCCCTTTTTGTAGTGGCTTGAAATTGGAAATTGAATGGATGCCCATCAATTGGAGAATGGCTGAATAAGTTATGGTATGTGAATATTACGGAATATTATTGTTCTGTAAGAAATGACCAACAGGATGATTTCAGAAAAACCTGGAGAGACTTACACGAACTGATGCTAAGTGAAACGAGCAGAACCAGATCATTGTACATGGCAACAAGAAGACTATACGATGATCAATTCTGATGGATGTGGCTCTCTTCAACAATGAATTGATTCAGACCAATTCCAATTGTTCAGTAATGAAAGAAGCCACCTATACCCAGAGAGAGGCCTGTGGGAACTGAGTGTGGACCACACAACATAGCATTTTCACTCTTTCTGTTGTTGTTTGCTTGCAATTTTGTTTTCTTTCTCAGGTTTTTCTCTAGATCTGATTTTTCTTGTGCAGCAAGATAACTATATGGCTATGTATACATATATTGGATTTAGCATATATTTCAAATGTATTGGAATACCTGCCATCTAGGGGAGGAGGTGGGGGAAAGGAAGGGAAAATTTGGAACAGAAGCTTTTGCAAGGGTCAGTGTTGAAAAATTACCCATGCATATGTTTTGTAAATAAAAAGCTATCATTTTTTTTTAAAAAGAAGTGTTCCTTAATTGCCTTCTGGATAATTTTTTAGGACTGCAAAGCCTTGGTATCAGACCAAAATAGCATATCATTTTCTATGTAGAAGGTCAAAGAGATACTTTCGTCCTTTACCAAGAGTACTTAATTTTACTGTTTAGTCATTTTCAATCAGGTCCAATCTTCATGACCCTATTTGGGGTTTTCTTGGCAAAGGTGTTGGGGTGGTTTGCCATTTCATTCTCTGACTCATTTTAGGGATGAGGAAACTCAGGCAAATCGAGATATGTGATTTGCCCAGAGTCAAATTAGCTAGTAAATATCAGAGAGCAGATTTGAGCTCAAGAAGATGTTTTCCTCATTCCAGGCCCAGCACTCTATCCACCTTCCTACCTCACTATCTTAGTAAACTTATTATGTTTTGTGAATATATATTTGATAATCCTATTTCAATGTAACTAATTTTTTATAAGTTTAGTTATTTTATTTATTAATTTGAAAATGTGACTTTGAGAAAGGATCCTTAGACTCCACCGGACTGCTAAAAGATACATACACAAGAATTAAGAACCCTGCCTACTAACCACACTTCAAGGTAAAGAGAGACCAACTTTAAGGGAAAAATTAATTCCATCCTGGAAAATTCAATGTTTGAATCATTTAAGTCCCCAAATTTCCATGATTTCTATAAAACCAAAATATGAAGTAAGGAATGACAAACATAGGAAGACTAATATGAAGTGATACAAAGTAAAAAGAGCAGAACCAAAAAACCACAAGAAGTGAAAGTGAATGTACCAATGCCATGCTCTTTCTCATCACCAGCACTTGGAATCTATCTCCTTTTAATGCCAGTATCACTTCCTACTTGGGATTTTTCCTGACTCCCTCTTAGTTGTTAATGCTTATCTCCTAAAATTACTTTGGATTTGTTTATTTCATATACATATTGTGGATATACTTCTTTGTAAAAATGTTTTATCCTCCAACATAATGTAAACTTCTTGAGGACAAGGGACTATTTTTTTTATATCTTTGTAGCCCCAGGAATTAGCACAGTGCCATGTACAGAATAAGCATGTAATAAATGCTTAGTGGAAATTATTGCTGCTACTTTGTTAAAATTAATAAAGTACTTGGTCTTTCCTTAATTAAAAGTTAATGACAAATAAGTACAACTATGAACTTTTATGTTTTGTATAATTATAGGTTTGGAATTTTGTTTATTCTAGGATTAGTATTGTTTTGGAGAAATGAATAAATAAATATTTTAAGCTATTAGCAACTTGTTTTCATCTGATTTCACAACTTCCACTTATGGAAAGATGCCTTTATGCAAATGTTGGGTTCTAGTTTAGAAGTCTCTAATACACATCTTGCAAAATACAGCTGAGCCAAATTAAAATGTAATTGTGTTGTGTAATATTAATTGTAATTAATTATAATGTGTAAAATGTAATTTTAATAAAATAAATAAAAATACAATAACTATAGATAATGTGAATATGTGGTTTTCTAAATGAATATGTGCCCACAGGGGTCTTTATATATGGTTTCTTTTAAAGTTTGATACCACTGCTCGTAAGAAAATGGTAAGAGAACTCTCAGTTGCTCATGAAGAATTCCAGTCACCAACCCTGGATGAGCTATATGTAGCCCAGGGCAATGAAAGAACTAGTTAGATGTGTGTGATAGCCAAGCCAACATTAATGATCTTTGAAAGGTCATCAGAAAACTGGTATGACTAGAAATGGGCAGATGTCATCATGTTTAAAATCAGAAAGAAAAGGGAATTTGAAACTGTCAAAGAGTGGTAAAATTCTATTCCTAACAAAGTTATTCAATATCTTATCAAAGGGATGGATAGAAAACATTTAGAAAAAGAATCAGGCTTTCCATGAGCCAGTATGATTTCATTAAGAACAGTTTATGCCAGACTAATTTCATTTCCTTTTGTTTGATGAGTTTACTAGACCAGGAGATTGGGAAATGATGTTATCAATTTAGTTTACCTAGATTTTAGCAAAACAGAAATTCTTCTGTAATGTCATTTATTGGAAAGATGGGAAAAGATGAGCTACATGATAGTATACCTGCACGGAACCAGCAGTAATTGGATCAAAAGAGTGAGATTCAGTAGTTTCTTGTGTACCCTATAGGTGAGTGCATGTAGAACATTGGATTTATGGTCAGATGAAATAGATTTAAATCCTGACTCTGTCACTTCACTTGGACAGCTTCCTCATTTATAGAATGAGGCAAAAGCTTAGACAATCTTTAAAGTTACATTGATTCCAGCTCCAAACTATGATCCCAAGAATAACAAAGCACTGTCTCTTTTTAATCCCCAACTTGAAGAAAAGGCACAACAATCAGATCCAACTCTCTAGCTTCATTCAGCAAGTATTATTTGAGCATCTATAGCATCAGCAACACAGAGAATATAAAATACAATCACAATCCTCAAGGAGTTGACACCAATTTCTCAGCATATTCCTGCCTATTCTTTCTTTGAGACCAGAAAAGAATCCTGAATGGTACCAGAGTCTAACAAAGAGTGTAAAATATAACTGATGTTACCTAATGGAAGGGAAAAGCATTTTGAAAAGTTAAAATCCATCAATCAAATGAAAGGGAAATTTTTTTTAGCAAACCTGTTTAACCAAGTTGATAGCAAGACAGAAATCTGAGGAATTATATGTAGGAGAAAAAATATATGTATAATACAGATGATAAATGAAGTCTCTCACTGGAAATAAAATAACTCACTATAAGAGTTATAAGTATAAGGTATTTACCTTACCTATGAGAAATTTTGCAAATACCCAATGATAGGAAGCTCAAAATAGTGACATAATCAAAGTACATGTAAGCTTTTCCCAGACTTTTTCACTCTCTTTAGGTACCTGAAGAGAGTCTGGAATTACATGTACTCTTTGTCTCTCAAAGGAGGAAGCCAAAAGACCAGAATCTTTCTTTCAAGTTCTTACAACTCTACCACTCACCCACTGGGTAGGACACCCAATAACTTATCTCTATCAATGAGATAATCCTATACAAATAGTGCTTTGAATTAAAGATCACAATTCTTTCCTGAACAAAAACTTTATAATCCTTTAAAAAGACCAACCAGGACACATTCTAAACCTTTAATTATACATTAGAAACACAAACATCAGTGCTTAAAAAATATACATGATTTTCACGGTGTCCTAGGTAAGCAACCAACTTGCTGAAACTCACAATAAAAAAAAATTGTTCAGTAATAGTATATGAAATAGGAATGGCACTATACTGAGCTTCATTTGAGAGGCTACTAAAATGATAATTTGCCTAACTACCTCATACATAAAAGAAGCACATTTCAAAAATATAAAAATGTCTATAGTACACAGTAATTAATCAAAAGCAGCAAGTATGGCTAACTAACAAAGCAAAGCTAGCTAGCTGTAACAACACTATTAATAGACCTATACATAAAATACAGTATAATAACAAGCATTAGAACATACACAAAACACAAATAGATATTATGGTGATATAAATATAACACAAAACAGTAAAATGACCATAACAGGAAAATAAGAACCAAGCATACTCAAATGTGTAGTAATTCACACCTACAGCAACAAACATGAAATTATATGCAAAGCATATTTCACATGAACCTCTTTTAGTATTATCAACTAGTTATACATGTAACTATGTCTTCAAGTTTATATTTGTACTATCATGAATTAGCCTAATGACTAGTTTGATAGTACCGATTTTTTTTGTCACTACTGACTGATCTCTTTGCTCCTATTTTTAAGCTAATAGTTGGTATGGAGAAAGAAATTATTAATACTGCAACTATGGACCTAAGTAATTGAGTACCTTGTGTGCCATTTCTCTGACAACTGCATTAATATAAGGTAGTTTAATGTGGCAGAATTCATCCTGGATTTGGGAATAAAAGTCCCAAGTCCAAAAAACAACTTTGAAAAATTGTCTTTGTAATCTTGGGCAAATTACTTAACATCTTTGAGTCTCAATTACTTATCTACAAAATGCTCTGGTTTATAACATTTAGTTTATAACTAAATGACTTTACAAAGGTTTCTTACATTTCTAAAGCTATAATCTTAAATGTATTCCTTCTTCCTAATGAGGTATCCAAAGAAGAGTAGACATAACTTCTTTTTAAGAGGAGGAAGTAGTCAGTGGAATTCAATTGTATTTTTAAAAATAGAACAAATGATTCCTATAATTAAAAAAATCTACGTATTTGATTGAAATAATTGAGAAAATAATTGAGAAAGGAGTTTTGCTTTTCATGGAGCTCATATTACCCTGATCCTCAAATCAGAGAGGGATAAAGCAGAGAAAAAGAACTGTTGATGAAACTCATTAATAAATATTAGTACAAAATCATTATCTTTTGCTTATAGTACTAACATAAGCAAAGTGAAAGTGATAGAGAAATTGCATTATATGTGTATATGTATATATACATATATATATATACACACACACACATATTTTATAAAGCATAAAGTATCTCTAAATTTACCTAGCAAGATACAATCAGGACACATATAAACACAACTATGAAATACTCTTGGCAGAAATAAAGGAAGACAAGTGGAGAAAGGTTTCTTTTTCATTGTAGGACCATACCAATATAATACAAATATTACATTATCTAAAGTTATTTATATAGTTAGAGCTATGCCAACTAAATTACCAAGATGTTATTTTGTAGTATTTAACCAAAAAAATAAAATTCATTTGGAAAAGCAATATATCTAAAATCTCAAGGAAATAATTTTAAAAATCAGTTTAACAAAAGTGACATAACATTATAAAACATCAAAATATATTTATTATAAAGCAGTAAACCATGCATCTATATGATATGATTGATAAATTGAAGAGATCATCAGTAGAATGAGGATGAAGCTTTACTTTAATTATCTTTGTAACTTCCCTAATAACCAGCATAGGTTTGTGCATTTATTAGGTACTCAATAAATATTTGATAAATGAACTAATAAAGAAATGAAAAAGGACTTTAGTCCTGGATCTCTAGTTACTTATTCTAAAAAGACTCCACTAAACACCTCATACCTCCTCAGTTTTTGTTGTTGTTTGTCCTTCATTCTCACTCTGGAAGAGGAATATGACATCAGAAAGATGATGCCATGACATGCAAGAGAATTGGATTTAAATGAGCAAGGGCTGTGCAAGGTTATCTGCTTCACTTTCCACTTCAGAACCACCTGGGTCCAGTGGCCAGATATAGATCAGGATGACTGGAGATGTCCTTAGGTGATGGGTGGATTTTTTTCTGTTTTCACTTTTTCCTAGAGCTTTGAATATATTACAGAAGGCAAAGAATAGGTATAGGTTTATAACTAAGAATAAATTACCCAGCAAGACTGGGTATAATTTTACAGGAGTTAAAATGAACTTTACATAAAAAAAGGACATCAAACAATCCTGATGAAAAGTCGAAAACTACCTCCTCAGAACTCCCCTATCTTGGGGTCCTTCCCTCTTTTTTATTAGAAAAAGTTATGATTTGATATTGGACAACTCCACCTAATCCTCAATTATTTAAGGGAATCAACCAATTCACTTTATCATTTCCTACCTGGCTGACCTCCTGGGTTTCATGATCTCCAGAAACTCATCATTCTGTAAGATGAAATAATATCTGTATTTCATACCTCCTCAGATACTTTCTCACCCTGGCTACAGGATTTCACCCCCCTTTCCTACAGGCTAGCCTCCCCCTCTCACCTCCTATAGCTTATTTCTATGTGTTATCTTCCCCCATTAGATTGTGGGCTCCCTGAGGACAGAAACTGTTATGTTTTTCTATGTATCCTGACATTTAACACACTAGTGTTACATAGCAGATATTACAGAGAGATATTTAATAGATGTTTAATGTATATTTATTGACTGACTTTGAATACACAAGATAAACAAGACTTAAAAACAAACAAATACAAATTCAGTATTCCATAAAACCAAGACAGAAACCAACTAAGGGTTGGGGTAAAGGGATAGGGCATGGGGAGGTGCTGGGTTGGAATTGCTAAATTAAATCAGAAGACAATAGCGCAGAAATAAAATTTAGATCAGCATTTGTTTCACATACTATCTAAGTATAGAAAGTCATATAATGGAATAGTAATTATCTTTCATAATTCTGACTTGTAGGAAAAAAAGTAAGAGGTAGACATTCTCATAAAAGATAAAACAAATAATTTCAATTGCATAAATTTAAAATATTTTTCATGAACAGAATCAATATATTTAGAATAAAAAGGAGAGGGAATATTTCATAAATATCTCTGAAAAAGTTTGCTTTGCAAAATGATAGTAAACTGATAATATCATTATATGATACAAAGAGTCATTCCTCACTAAATAAATAACTAAAGCATAAGAACAGTTTTTTGAAAAACTGCAAGTGAATGAAGAAAAAATATAAAGAATCATTAATAATAAGAGAAAAATAAATTAAATTTTGCACTCCACTTGCCTAGAGCTTACCCACCTGCTAAAAGATACAAACAGCAAATATCAGAGGATTTGGGGGAAAGATCTGCCTATAGTAGAGGTATGATTTAGTTCAA
Source organism: Antechinus flavipes (assembly GCF_016432865.1). Taxonomy (NCBI): domain Eukaryota; kingdom Metazoa; phylum Chordata; class Mammalia; order Dasyuromorphia; family Dasyuridae; genus Antechinus; species Antechinus flavipes. The sequence goes on from NC_067398.1 coordinate 60,355,622, forward strand.
TCATACTGGAAAATAATTTTTATTATCTGAGAATTATACAAGAAATTTTTACCAAACCATTCATATCTTTTGGCTGATTTGTTGGCCCAGAAACCCCATTTGGGAGGTATATTGTCCAGGAAAGTGATTTTTAAAAAAGAGGTAAGGTAAAGAGGCTGAACCTATAACAACTGCCTTTTGAGGAGCCTTCCTTACTAGAGCAAGACAGTGCTATCTCTGTAATTAAAAATCTTAAAAATCTGACATCTAGAACCAAAGTGTCCAACAGCTCCGATCAAAGTCAGAACTAGATTAAGATGTAACTGGAAAATATTTGTCAAATTAAACAAAAATACAATAAAGCATAGATAACATTACATTTTAAAATTGTCAATATATGGATTCCTACATGTGGATTATGGATACTTTTTTTTTGTTTGAGTTTGATATCCAGGCTCCAGCTTGTCTCAGTATCCCATAGAACTCTCAAACAAGATTAAAATATAATTGGGAAATGTTTAAAAAGCAAATAAAAGTACAAAAAGTACAAAACAGCATAAATAATATTAATTTATGGTTTTTAAATTTAATATGTGGCCTGTTTCTATTTTAAGTTGACCCCATTGACCCAGCCCTGAGAAGTTAATTGATTTGCCAGTAATGTCAGAGAAAGGACTGGAACTCATCTTCCACTATGCCAACCTCATCTTCAAAGTAAAAAAGGGATAAAAAACATATGTAACAGCATATGCTAATAATATAATACAGAAATAATAAAAATATTTTAAAATACTCAAATATTATCAATATTCTTTCTGATAGCAAAAACTGAGGAAAAATACATATTTGTTTTTAATAAGTTATGTCATACATTTGTAATGGAACATTTCATTATGAGAAAAGACAAGTAATAGAAATTAAGAGAAGTATGAGAAGGCTTGAACAAAGTGATATAGAGTAAGTGAACAAAACAAAGTGATATAGAGCCAAGAGAACACTATCACAATGATTACAGTGATATGAATGATAACATTAAAAAAGAAATTGATTAATCACAATGAAAATCTTTGTCATGGAGAACTTGTTATGGGCCAAACTCTCAACTTGAAACAAAGGATTCTTACAAGGTGCTAACTCAGTGGAATTGATAGAGACAATGGTTATTTTAGCATGGTGCTTAACAATTCTCTAGTTCAGTACATGTACTCAATACTTAATATAGTTCCACAAGATTCACACTTATGATGATAAAGCATATAAGCTCAGACAAACTCAGCCAGAATCAGAACTAGGGAAGACAGAGAAGTGGTGGCAGGCTCTCCTCTTTCACTTTTCCACTGAAACCAAGATCCAGAAGGCCTCCAGAAGACTAGCCGGGCCCCAAGTGAAGGAGATAGGACTTTGAAGGAGACAATAAAGGATTTGGACTTTAACTTCTGTCTGTACTTGTGGTGATTACTGAACTGAAACTAAGGCTGCCTCCAGAGACCCCAAGAAAACCTCAACAGAGAATATTATATTTTAGAGAGAATATAACATTTTGACGCCTGAACATGGGGCCAAGAACCTTTATCTGTGACCCAAAAATTAGAGTGAGCACAAAAATAGGCAAGGAAACTTTGTTAAGGTCTAAAAGTAGTAGTTCAACTAAAATAGGACAAATGTTTAGAAGAGATTTCTCTCCCAAAAGGAAAATGTGTCAAAAGCTTGGTCAGACTGATAAAAAATCAAGGTTTGATTGTAATTTGGGAGCAGATCATTGAACTTTTAGAAACAATAAAATACACATTTCCTTGGTTCTCTAAGGAAAAAAAATTAAATCCAGATGAGTGAAAATTAGTAGGAGAGCAACTATGTCAATACTACAATGATAATGGACCTCAGTCAATCTCCAAAGAAACACTTTATATAATTTGATACAACTAGCTTTAGGAAATTATATGTTATAGAATAAGGAATAAGGAAATTATAGAATAAAGAATAAGGAAATTATGAGAATAAGAAATTATAGAATAAAGAATAAGGAAAAAGAAGAAAGAACAGAGGGGGAGGATCCAGATAAACTAGCTGAAAAGGATGAAGAATCAGATAAGAATGGAGTTAAGTACAATTCTGAGTGAGGTACTTCACAGCAGGAGAAATTAGGTCATTCCCCATCCCTGACCTACTTCCCTCAATTAATCCTTCATGGGTGAAGGGAGAAGGAGAGAGGAAGGGGCAGTGACACAATTAGCACCACCTATGAAGCAGCCTATGACAAGATTACAAAAGACACTGGTTAAGGCTAAGAAAGAAGGACAGGGTATATCTGATTTAAAAATAAATGCATACCCTGTGATTGAAGAGCTTGACTCTTCAGGTCAACAAAGGAGAAGATACACTCCTTTGGATCTGGAAAAAATTAAGGATTTGAAAAAGGGTTGCACTCTTTATGGGGCTACATCTTCTTATGTTAAGATGTTACTAGAGAATTTGGCCTATGAAATCTTAACCCCTAGTGATTGGATTGGAATTGGAATTGGAAATCCATAGCAATGTCCATATGCTTAGAACTTGAACAAAACTAGTGGCTTTTGGAGTATCATGAATTATTCAAGATACAAGCCCAATGCAATAAGCATTGCATTATTATCTTTGGCCAAATACAAATTATCTTTGACCAACTACAGGTGAAGGTAAGTACACAGGCAATTTAGCACAGATTAATTTTCCCATAACAGTGTATGAGCAAATTGCTACTGCTGCAATAAAAGCATGGGTTCCCTCCCAGAAAAAGATGGAGGTGAAGCCTTCACAAAAATGGAGCAAAGTCCCACTGAACCCTTTGCTGATTTTATGGGATGTTTGCGAACAGCTGTCAAAAGAACCATTGGAGAAAGACAACTGGCTAAGGAAAATGCTAATGAAGTTTGTAAAAGACTTATACTAGGACCACACAAGGATGCTCCTTTAGAGGAGATCATAAGATGCTGTGCCATAATGGGCACACGTGCTTATTATACCCAGACTATGATGAACATGGGAAGATAGGGTTCCTCATGGCAAGGGACTTCTAGAGAAAATCATTGATGCTTTCAGTGTGGAGAAATAGAACATGTGAGAGCCCAATATAGACAAAGAGAGTGAGAGGACAGGGTGAGAAAAGATCTAAAACCTTATGTCCAAAATGTCACAAGGGCTTCCACTGGGCCTCAGAATGTAGATTGATCCAGGGAAATGAGAGGCAGGGCCCAGCCCCAAGCTATCATACAAGAGACAGGTGGGGCATGATGGCAGCTGAGTTTATATCCAGAGAGCCTTTAGAAGTTCAAGACTCTGATGTGATCGATCAGCAAAAAAGCAATCAGATGGCAGACAAGTATTACAATTGGGGAGAATAAAGGCTTTTTTAACCCAACAGAAGGACAGTGTCCAGTGCAAGCAGCTCCAATGTAGTTGCCAGATGATGAGAAGAGATTTGGAAAGTGATAAGAAGAAGGGACTAGGTAGGTTAACTGCTTGGAGAAAGGGTTTGATTGTATCTCTGCAGATGGAGAAGGAATCAGATGGGTGCCAACTAGCACCTGGAGAGAGACAGAAAAAGAGAAAAACCTTGAAACAAAGGAGAAGACCTAAAAAAACATATGATACTGAAAGAGCATGGCGTATAATGAGATTGTTAAAGAAGTGTAAAACCATCAGGAATCATTGGATTCCCTGAGATAAAAACTTCTTGATAAGACTGTTGCAGAACTTTAAAACCAGCAGGAATCATTGGACAATAGATTCCTTTTGGATTATTTCTAGGACTTATGGACATGTATAATTCCTCATGTTGATTCATGTTATTTATTACATCACTACTAACCTGTGTTATATTACTATGTGCTTATGTAATTTATGTAATTATGTGTAATACTTCCCATATTGATGGATTTATGTATTCCTGTTTTGAACTGAAAAAAAAAAAACATACCTCCTTCTCTTCTGATAGAAAGATGGAAGCTACAGATTTGAGAATCAGAAATTATTAAACCTGGAGGTTTTGTTAGTTGGCTTTTATTTAAGTCTTTTTTACAAAAAAGAGTTCCATGATAGATGGGGGGAAATAAAAAGGGAAACTGCAAAACAAACAGGAAAAACAAAAATCAACAAAAGAATTTTTAAAAGGAAAAATAACATGTACAAAATAATTTTGATCCTATCTGTTCCATAGGGTTATTTTGAGGACCAAATGACATAATGTTGGACAGCAAAGTTCTATGTAACCCAAAGCCTTGAACAAAGTGGATGCTTATTAAATATCCATAAAATGGAAATAAATATAAGTAATTGGAATTATTTTACATATGGTAAGTGCTATATGAATGAGTTTTAGCCCTATCAAAACAATTTTCAAAACAGACCACCAGCTAGGAAGTGTCTGAGGTTAAATTTGAATTCAAATCTTCCTGACACCATGGCCAACACTCTTTCCATTGTGCCACCTAGATGACCTCTAAGGTACCTTGTAACTTGATATTATATGATTTTGTGAATTGGTTAGGCTAAAATACCTCTTTTCCTGTATTGCCAAACTTTCTGCTCTGGTATGTAGGTTAGCTTTTATGTTTCACTAGAACAGCCCAGCATTGGGTTATTTTAATATTCTACTCTGGTCTCCTCTTGAGCCATCTCTAAGACTTTTGGCCTATGGGACTAAATATTGGCATTCATTTTAGTATAATCACTCAGTCCCATTCCTATGTATTTTCATTTGTTTTCATTTCTAAACACTGACCAAAATGGCATTTCTTACTTTGCAAACTTCTCCCTGGGGGTCTTAGCCACATATTGGCTTAATTCTTTCTTTCTGTTTAACTCATAGAATTTTAAACAACCTTGGAGATTGTCTTGACCAACTTTCTCATTTTACTTGTATCTTGCCCCTTCTCAGCTGTGAACTCCTGGAAAATTATCCACAGTTCAAAGAATGCTTTGGATCAGCATCTATTCAAAAACCACAGTTCACAAGCTTTCCTGACAATTTATTTCTTTCATCAGATCGAAAAAAAGACACACTACTTCAAATTTAAAACATTTAATTAAATAACGTAACAGATAATAGAATAAGGAAAATTCTGCATTGTACCCAGAAGAATGCACAATCCCACATACTAATGTCATTCATGGGAGAGAGAACACAGATAAGAAAAATGTCTGGCCAAGGAAGTTGTATTTAGATGGCACAGATGTGAAGTATATGAGCATGTACACAAAAGGCACACTTGTAGAGAAAATACATAGCCAGAGTGATACCTAAGAAACAACATAGGCAGAGAGGATGTTCATGGTCCAGGAACATGTGTATTCATGCAATTACTTGGGTGATCCCTCTCCCTTGGATGCTGAGGTCTTTCTTCAGTTCTGATTATATCATTGAGCTTTTATCCAGGCAGTACAATTATGGAGTAGGGGAGGTGGATATTCTGATCTTTTCTTTCTACTGTGCTGCCATCTATTGAGGTTTCTCTTTTTTGGGTTTCTATGCTTGCCATCTGCTGGTTCTCCACAGAATTGTAGCTCCTGTCAGTCTTTTGCCCAGAGAGATCTCTCAACTTTTTTCACTTTTAGTTCTAGGAACTATTTCAGCTCTTTTATGATTCAGACTAGTTTTCTAGTGAAGCAGTTAGGGACTAAAACTGTTCTTTGAACTCATTTCCTTATGCTTCAGCTGCTACTCTTTAAATTCAATCTTCTTTCAAGTTAGGTTCTGGAGATTCCTTTCAACTCCAATTACAGTTTTCGAGACCTATCTAGGATCTCAGTTGCCTCCAAAAAGGCAAAAGGAGATCTAGAGAAATTAAGTGATTTGACTTGTCATTTAAGTGGTGGAGGGCAAAGTAGAATGGCAAAGTGGAATCCAGGTCTTCTACCTTTTGGTGCAATGTTCTTTCTATGTCAGATGGGACTTATAGTCTATTGAGCATATAGTCAGTGAAAGAACTTGGGAGCAAATAGCATTCAACCTGAGTCTCTTTTCTTTTGTAAAATTTAGTAATATCTGGGGACAAAGAAAGGAAAGAACATTTAGGTAGGTGAAAGCAAATTGGCCCATAAGGTATCTTCAGCATCTATCAGTTACAGCTATCTTGTACAGACTTCCTACTTCTATTTCTACTTGTTTATGATTTTCATCCCTTTTTTTTCCTTATGGCTTGGTTTTGTTACTCTCTATATGGTATGAGAGAACTACTTAGTCTTTGGAGTTTGGCCCATCTCCACCAATCACTTATTCATATTGATTCATTAATTTATTTGCAGTAAATGTGGAAATAGGTTTTGCATGACTTTACATGTTTAATCAATATCTTTTTGCTTGTCTTCTCAGAGGATGGGGAAACAGGAGGGAGGAGATAGAAAAGTTAAAACTCAGAATTTTAAAAATTTTTTTTTTAATTTACATGTAATTGGGAAATACTTAATGAAATAAAATATATTCAACTTTTCCCATTTAGAGTATTGTATTCCCTCCACCCCCCAGTTACGTGTCAAGAAAAAAAAAAACAGCATTCATTTTTATAAGATTTTGAATTTCACATTTTCCTTTCTCCCTCCCCTCTTCCAAAAATGGTAGATAATTTAACATATATATCATGTTAAACATATTTCCAAATTAGTCACAGTTGTGAAAGAAGCAGCAGATAAAAAGGGGAAAACACAAGATTGAAGTGAGCTAAATATGCTTCCATCTGCATTCTGAGATCATCAGTTCTTTATTTGATTAAAGATAGCTTTTTCCTTTGTGAGTCTTTTGTCTTAAGTCACTATGTTCCTGAAAGGAGCTGGGTCAAATCATAGCTGATCATCACATAATGTTGTTGATAATTTATACAATGTTTTCCAGATTCTGCTCATTTTACTCTGTATTATTCAGGCAAGTGTTTCCAGGTTTTTCTGAAAGCTTCCTGGTAATCATTTCTTTTTGCACAATAGTATTCCATTATATTCATATACCAGCTTATTCCAATTGATGGGCATCTCCTCAATTTTCAATATTTTGCCATCACAAAAAGGACTGCTATAGATATTTTTGCACTTGTAAGTCCTTTTTCTCTTTTTAATGATCATTTTGAGATACAGCTCTAGGAGTGGTATTGCTGGATCAAAGAGTTTAGAGTTTGGTTACCCTTTCTTGCATAGTTCCAAACTGCTCTCTAGAATGGTTGCAGAAGATATGATACAACTTGTATTTAAAGTCAGGAGAAATAATTGTATATCATATATTGATATCTGTGTGAACATGAACAAATAAACTATCCTTTCTCAGTCTCAATTCCCTTACTAGTAAAATAGAGATAATAATGCTTCTATACCTACATTACCAAGTTGTTGCATCAAGTGAGATGCTGAATGTAAAATGTTTTGTAAATTTTAAAACTAGATAAAAAGGGCTCAGAAAGCCTGCGAGTTTCAATGGGGAAAAATATTTTGATAGATCTATTTCAATATAATTGGTTTTCTTTGTAATCTTGTGTGCTTTATTTAATGCATTTAAAGACATTTTTCTGAGAAATTCACAGATTCCAGACTGCCCCAGGGATTCATTAACAGTGGGGAAAAAAAAGTTAAGAACCCTAGGTCTGCATACAGATTTCCTCTTATTATTTGCTCATTCAATCAACAAATATTTATTAAGCCTATTACATGTGTAGTCCTCTACTAGTTTTGTGGAGTTAAAAAACTATATATAAAATATACTTTCTGAACTTGAAAAACATTCTGATGTGGAATAGGAGCCCTAGACAGAAGGCTCTCCTCCTGTTCTCTTGAGGACTTCCACTGCCAGATGTTGGGAGTGAAGAGAGGCAATAAAAGGGCCAGCACTGTTAGCAGCAGCACCAAAAACAAAAACAAAAAAATTGGAGCAGGATCTGACTTGCACAGGACCCAGCATAAGAACAGGAGGCCTCTCAGCTCTCAACAAGCTATCTAAGGCTGTGGGAAGAAATCAAATGCCTTTTCTTCATTGCCACAGAATGAGATTATCCTTGCCCAACCTCACAACACAGTCCATTCTATCACATTATCTTCACATGCTAACTTCTCAAAAGATCCTCTTCTTTTGCTTCTCCAGCAAGTTCCTCATGGGATATAAATGGAAATCTCATAGCTATATAATCTGCAATATTAATATGTCTCCTTTGGGTGATTTGACATTGACTCTTTGGAAGACAAGAAGAAAAGACCTGATCGTCTTTTAGTATTAAGTTGGTTAGTCTTTTGCTACATTCACAACTTCCTTTGTTTCTATTTTTCTATTTCTATGATTTTTAAACAATTATTTCAACAAATATTTGTGAATTATTTGAAATTTTTAGCTAGCAGACCAAGTAATTAATTGAACAGAAAGAGGCAAAAGCAATTGAATTTCTCTTTTATTGGATCAATTATAATACTTTAGGGAACCATTTGGATAAGGACTCTAAATTAAATTTCCATTTTAGTAATGAATGGGAAACTGTATATTTGGTTTTCCAATCAATCAACAGGCATTTATTAAGCATCTGCTATGTGTCTGAAACTGAACAAAGTTCTGAGGATGCCAAGAATAAACCCTGCCCTCAAGAAACTTATTTTGCAATGAGTTTCCAGTTGGTATCCAAATTAAAATGAAAATTAGAGTATTGGACTGGAAATCGAGACAGCTGAGCTCTATTTGTATCTTTACCATTCACTGGTTGTGTGTCCTTTCTTGACTTGAGACAAGATAGTCATATATGAGCAATGGGAAAACTATGTTCTTGTTTCTTCCCACTCACTGGTTAGTAAAACCATTAGATAGCTTTGAACTAATTGTGTCTTGGGCCTAATAAGAAAAAATTAACACATTAATGAAAACTAATGATTAACTATGATTTTGAGTTGGTATGAACCCATAAAATACCTGGAAATTGGGGTAATTTTTCCTAGGTGTCTCACATGTGAGATGGCAGTGCTATGGATGCCATAGTTGAAATTAGATAAGACTCCTGGAAGGATCTAACAGGGATATAAGAAGAAAAAATGAATTGTAATTCAGCCACTGGAGGGAGCACCTATATGGATGGGATGGATACATGGATATAGATGTATCAAAATAATGTCTTTCATCACAATATGGGGATTAATCTTTGTTATTTTGTGACCAAAAGGGAAAGGATTCCTGTTTTTTTTCTTGTTTTGTTTATTTTATTTTGTTTTTCTTTGCTTTGGCATCCCACTCATTAGACAGCAATGAAAAATGATGTAAGTTTTGATTCCAGTCTCTCAAAAATGAAACAAATTAAATGGTTAAACTCCTGGCCCCTGAAAATAATCATTCTTTTAAATTGATATCTACAGAGTACTTTATATTTTTACAAAGTATTTACAGGCTTGATCTCACTTGAGCTTTATAATGTTTTTAGATAGTTGGAAGTACAAATGTTATTATCATTCTGTACTCTATTCCCTAGACAGGTTGCCCTTCTTGCTCTTCTTCAAATATAGCCTTCATCTCCTATCTTCATGTCAAACAATAGGCTGTCTTGCACTTTTGTGATGTACTTCCTCCTCAGCTCTGCCTCTTAGAAACTCAGCTTATATTTCACCTACATGAAGCCTTTTATATTCCCTTCTCTCTCCTCAAATTACTTTGTATTAGTTTTTTAACTATTTTGTATATGTATAGAGATAGAGATAGAGATATAGTTCTGATACAATGTAAGCTCTTTGAGAATAGGGAACATTTTCAATTTTGTCATTGTATTTCTGGTTCCTACTCAATGCCTAATATATATCAGATAATAAATTCTTGTTTAATGGAAATGAGTTTAATTAAGAAATGATTCAACCTATAGACAAAATTATAAAATAGTTTTCACACAAAGACATTAAAACTATTGAAAAATTATTAATTGCTCATGGGAGAATCAATGTAAAATGACAATTTTATGTAAATTAGTTTGCTTATTCAGTGATAAACCAATCAAATTACCAAATAATTATTTCATGAAGTTGGAAAAAAAAAAACATTTCATTTGAAAGTCCACTACAAAGAGGACTGCCACAAACATTCTTTAAGTTCCAATAAAAAAAAAAGAAACCAAAAAACCCCTTTATTTTTCGTGTGTGTGTGTGTGTGTGTGTGTGTGTGTGTGTGTGTATTTTTGGTTTTCTTTGTCAGCATAAGATGGAAATATATTTTACATGACATCACATGTAATTATTATTAAATTACTTGCCTTCTCAAGAAGGTAGAGATGAGAAGGAAGGAAAGAATTTAGAACTCAAAATTTTTTTTATTATTATAGCTTTTTATTTACAAGATATGTGCATGGGTAATTTTTCAGTATTGACAATTGCAAAATCTTTTGTTCCAATTTTTTCCCTCCTTCCCACCCCCTTTCTCCCCCAGAAGACAGGTTGACCAATACATGTTAAATATGTTAAAATATATGTTAAATACAATATATGTATACATGTCCATACAGTTATTTTACTGTGCAAAAAAAATTAGACTTTGAAATAGTGTACAATTAACCTGTGAAGGAAATAAAAAATGTAGGTGGACAAAAATAGAGGGATTGGGAATTCTATGTAATGGTTCTTAGTCATCTCCCAGAGTTCTTTCACTGGGCATAGCTGGTTCAGTTCATTACTACTCTATTGGAACTGATTTGGTTCATCACATTGTTGAAGAGGGCAACATCCATCAGAATTGATCATCGTATAGTATTGTTGTTAAAGTATATAATGATCTCCTGGTCCTGCTCATTTCACTGAGCATCAGTTCATGTAAGTCTCTCCAGGTCTCTCTGAAATCATTCTGTTGGTCATTTCTTACAGAACAATAATTTTCCATAACATTCATATACCACAATTTATTCAGCCATTCTCCAATTTATTGGCATCCACTCAGTTTCCAATTTCTGGCCATTACAAAGAGGACTGCCACAAACATTCTTGGACATATAAATCCCTTTCCCTTCTTTAAGATCTCTTTGGGATATAAGCCCAGTAGTAACACTGCTGGATCAAAGAGCATGCACAGTTTGATAACTTTTTAAGCATAGTTCTAAATTGCTCTCCAGAATGGTTGGATGTATTCACAATTCCACCAACAATGTATCAGTGTCCCAGTTTTCCCACATCCCCTCCAACATTGTGCATTAGCTTTCCCTGTCATTCTAGCCAATCTGACAGGTATGTAGTGGTATCTCAGAGTTGTCTTAATTTTCATTTCTCTGATTAATATTGACTTGGAGCATCTTTTCATATGGCAAGAAATAGTTTCAATTTCTTCATCTGAGAATTGTCTGTAGAACTCAAATTTAAAAAAATATTGTTAAAAAAATTGATACATAATTGGGAAGTATTTAATTGGAAATAATTTAATTGGGAAATAATAATTTAAGTAAATAAAATATATTAAAAAAAGAAATACTTCAACAACGCCAAAGACTGATGAATTTATTGTTGTCTGTGACCTTTGCTTCCCAGATGCAGATGATATTATCATTGGTATAATGGCTAGAAAGCATGATGTGCTAAATTCTGGCACCTATAATGTGACTCTGGCAAATCACTTTACCCTTCTGACTTTAGATAACCCTCTCTAGAAATTATGATTTGGTGCTAAGTGCTGACCCTCATTGATAAAAGGGAGTTTCCTTATCTAGCAGTTTCTCATAGGGAGGGAGGAAGGGAATAAGCATTTATTAATTACCAACTATGTTTTGGCCACTGTGCTAAGTGCTTTATAAACACCTCAAATTAATGAAATCACAAGACTAGTCTTATCCCTATGAAAGATCATCTGAGATACTTACTACTAGGAGATGTAACTTTGAACCAAGACTCTAAGTGGAAATATTTTCCTTTATCATCGCTAAGTGAAAAGGGTCCCCTGCTCTAAGGCACAGGAGATTTAAAAGCATCTATTTCCTACTTCGTAAAGTGAACTAAATACCCACTAATCTCCCTTTCAAATATAATATACCCTGGTTCTAAAAAGATTTCAAGTACAAGAGGCCGCAGATATAGTAGAAGGAAAACTAGGTTTGAAGTCTGATGATCCAGGTTCAAATCCAATTCTACTATTTGCCAGTTGAGTGACTTTGAACAAGGACTTTCTCACATTATCTTCTATCTACTCTGTTCATATATCTTGTCCATATTATCTTCTCCATTCAAATACAAGCTTCTTGAGGGCAAGATCTTTGCTTCTGCCTTTCTCTCTATTTCCATTGTTTAGCACTGTAAGCATTAGTTCCTCAGGATGCATGATGAAAGATGCTATCTACTTCCAGACAGAAAGAGATGGGCTAAGGGACAGATTGAGATAAATGAGGTTGAGAAGGGAGAGGTGTGATCAAATTATTTTTGCTTGACTATGCATATTTGTTACAAAAGCCTTACTTTTCTTTTCTTTTCTTTTTTTTTTGAAATAATAGCTTTTTAATTTTCAAAATGTATGCAAAATAGTTTTCAGTATTCACCCTTGCAAAACCTTGTGTTCCAAACCTTTTCTCTCTCCCTTCCCACCCACTCCCTTAGACAGCAAGTAATCCAATATATGTTAAAACATGTGCAGTTCTTCTATACATATTTCCACAATTATCATGCTGCACAAGAAAAATCAGATCAAAAAAGGAAAAAAATGAGAAAGAAAACAAAAAGCAAGCAAACAACAACAAAAAGAGTGAAAATACTATGTTGTGATCCACATTCAGTTCCCACAGTCCTCTCTCTGGATGCAGATGGCTCTCTCCATCACAAACCTATTGGAATTGGCTTGAATCACCTCACTGTTGAAGAGTCATGTCTATCAGAATTGATCATCGCATAATCTTGTTATTGCTGTGTATGATGTTCTCTTGATTCTACTTGACTCATTTAGCATCAGTTCATGTAAGTCTTTTCAGGCCTTTCTGAAATCAGCCTGATGATTGTTTCTTATAGAACAAAAACATTCCATAATATTCAGATACCATAATTTATTCAGCTATTCACCAACTGGTAGGCATCCACTCAGTATTCAGTTGCCACTTCAAAAAAGACTGCTACAAACATTTGGATCCTTTCCCCTTTTTTATGATCTCTTTGGGATACAGGCCCATTTGAGATACTGCTGGATCAAAGAGTATGCTCAGTTTAATAGCCCTATGGGCATAGTTCCAAATTTTTCTCTGGAATGGTTGAATTAGTTCATAGTTCCACCAACAATGTATTAATGTGCCAGTTTTCTCACATCTCTTCCAACAGTCACCATTATCTTTTCCTGTCATTTTAGCCAATCTGAGTTACTCTTATACCTCAGAGTTATCTTAATTTCCATTTCTTTGATCAATAGTGATTTAGAGCATTTTTTCATATGACTAGAAATGGTTTTAATTTCTTCATTTGGAAATTATCTGTTCAAATCCTTTGACCATTTATCATGGAAAACAGCTTATATTCTTAAAAATTTGAGTCAATTCTCTATATTTTCTTTTGTTTTCAAAGGTGACATGAAAAAGTTGGAAAGGAGGAAAAAATAATTTTTTTGCTCAAATCCTGCCTTAATTAATAAACAAAAATACTACAATCCAGAAACAAAACTTAAATATAGAGAGGTAGTATGGTATAATGGATAAAGTGGTTGATTTGGAATTAGAGGACCTATATTCAAATTCCTTTTCAGACATTCACTAGTTACGCAACAATAGACAAGCTCTTTCATCCTCAGTTTCCTCACCTATAAAATGTGGATGATAGCTTTTACCTTCACAGTTATTGTGATGATCAAATGAGATAATACATTATGTACTATGCAAATCTTAAAATACTATAAAATATTACTAATTGGCAGCAGCAACAGCAGCATGAAGGGATTAACTGGAAATCAATTTTCTTCAAATTCTGTCTTGGCTATCAAAGGCACTCCAATTCTAAGTAGGAGGATCATTCAGAAAGAATGGGAAGGGATAAATGAAGAATAAGGAGGTGTGTACAGGTATAAGAGGCTGACACAGAATGCAGACTGTGGCCTCACACATGTGTACAGAAAGCCAAGCTAATTAAGAGGAAATGTCAGAGGACTGCTATGTTATCTCTGGGCAATGTCTTCATGTTGCTAAGGAACTCTAGCTTGCCACTGAGGCATCTGTCACAATGAACTGCCAAATCCAAGCCCAAATATTAATTTCTGAAAGGGGAGATTAGACTGCTAGACTCATAATTTTAGGGCTGAAAGATACTTCAGAGATCATTTAGTCATAATATCATAGCATTTAGAGCTGGGACTTTAAATATAATTTAGTTGATGCTTTCCCTCACTATATTGATAATGAAATTGAAGTCCAGACAGAGCCAGTAACTTATCTAATGTCATTTAGGGAGGTAGCAAGTAGTAAGTAGATTTGGATTCTGGTAAGTTCAATGCAAGAAACTTGTGGCATAATGGCTAATATGCTAGACACAGAGTCGGGAAAACCTGTCAAACTCTGTCTCTGATACTTACTAGCTATTTAAACTTGGTTAAGTCATTTAATCTCTGAAATTCAATTTCCTAACCTGTAAAATTTGGGTAACACTTATAATACCTATTTAATGTTTGTAAATTTTGAATTAATGTATGTAAATGGATAAATGCATAGTATTGTAGTACCCAGTTCCAAATATATCAGCTTATTATCTATAAGATAATAGACTCAGAAAAATAAAGACTCTGACCAAAGGCCATACAGCGAGTTAGAAGAAGTTATTACTTCTAATCATGAGTCACCACACAACGCTAATCTAGTATATCATGCTATCTCTCTTCTTCAGTGAGAACTGGAGGGTAATAGGACCATTTTGAGCTTGAGAGTCAGGTATTCAGGTGAGTACATTGAAATTATTTCATTAGTGAACTTTTCCAAGAGAAGTACAATGGAGAGCATGGACAACACCATCAGTAATTCACCTTTGGAAGTGTTTTGAGTGGGGCTAATCTTTCTCAGAGATATAGTCTTATGTGGGCACTTTTCTACATTAAATGATCTGTGGCTTTTATTTATTGTCACTGAGAAAGCTTCCCTAATTAAAGCATCTCTTCATTTTTTAAATAACTTTTTATTGACAGAATCCATGCCAGGGTAATTTTTTACATTATCTCTTGCACTCACTTCTGTTCCGATTTTTCCCCTCCTTCCCTCCCCCCCTCCCCGATGGCAAGCAGTCCTATACATATTAAATAGGTTATAGTATATCCTAGATACAATATATGTTTGCAGAACTGAACAGTTCTCTTGTTGCACAGGAAGAATTGGATTCAGAAGATATAAATAACCCAGGAAGAAAAACAAAAATGCAAGCAGTTTACATTCATTTCCCAGTGTCCTTTCTTTGGGTGTAGCTGCTTCTGTCCATCCTTGATCAACTGAAACTGAGTTAGATCTCTTTGTCGAAGAAATCTACTTCCATTAGACTACATCCTCATACAATATCGTTGTTGAAGTGTATAATGATCTCTTGGTTCTGCTCATTTCACTTAGCATCAGTTCATGTAAGTCTCACCAAGCCTCTCTGTATTCATCCTGCTGGTCATTTCTTACAGAACAATAATATTCCATAACATTCATATACCACAATTTACTAAACCATTCTCCAATTGATGGGCATCCATTCATTTTCTAGTTTCTGGCCACTACAAACAGGGCTGCCACAAACATTTTGGCACATACAGGTCCCTTTCCTTTAGTATCTCTTTGGGGTATAAGCCCAGTAGTAGCACTGCTGGATCAAAGAGTATGCACAATTTGATAGCTTTTTGAGCATAGTTCCAAATTGCTCTCCAGAATGGCTGGATGTGTTCACAATTCCACCAACAATGTATCAGTGTCCCTGTTCTCCCACATCCCCTCCAATATTCCGCATTATCTTTCCCTATCATTCTAGGCAATCTGACAGATGTGTCATCTCTTCATTTTTATGCCCTTTGTTTTTCAGTTGTTTTCATGACTATTTGTGATCCCACTTAGGATTTTCTTTGCAAAGATACTAGAATAGTTTGCCATTTCCTTCTCTGGCTCATTTTACAGTTGAGGAAACTGAAACAAATAGGATGAAGTGACTTGCCCAGCATCATATAGCTATCAAATATCTGAGATCAGATTTGAACTTAAGATGAATGAGTTTTCCTGACACCAGGCTCATTACTCTATCTACTGTACTACCTAGTACATCTGAGGGCCTAGAATTTTCACAATACTTATTAATTTTAGATAAAGCACTGTCACTGTTCCATGACCCTAAGTTAGTAGATTATTGACAACTTTCTCAAGAGTTCTTTTCATTTACCCTCTTTTCTACATCTTCAACTCATTCTTAATAACCTTCCTAGAATTATCTTCTTTATATATAGAATGAGAGGTATGAAAGACTTTAAAAATATATGGTCCCATATCCTGGTTTTATAGATGTGAAAACTGATGTTTGAGGAAATTAAGTGATTTGAAGTTAGTAAGCTCTTAGTAAATACTTATTCATTATAAGCAGTGTAGTTTAGTGGATAAAGCACTGGGATTTGAATCAGAGGGATCTGGGTTCAAATTCTGCCTTATACACTTATCAGTTGTGTCATCTTTAGGCAGTAATTATAAAAATGAGAATTTATATAGTGCTTTTAGATTTTCAAAGAATTTTACCATATTCTTACTTTATCTTCACAACTTGCTAGGATGTAGATGTTATTATCCTTATTTTATAAATTAGGAAAATAAGTCAGACAGAGGTTAAATGACTTGCCTAAAATGACACAGCTTAGTGTCAAAAACTGTATTTGAACTGTTCTTCCTGATTCAAGGTCTACCATTCTGTGCTACTAGTCACTTTCTGTGGGCTTCAGCTTCCAAGTCTGTAAAATGGGAAATTGATTTTGATCTTCCATGCATGAATCTATGTTCATAATTGCCTTGTGAGTTCACAGTCTCATTTTATTCTTCTGGTCAAAATTCATAAGTGATTCCCTATTAACACCCAGAGTAATAACCAAACTTTCAAAGCATTCCACAATCTGACACTTCACATCTCTTGAGCTTTTCTTCATTCTACTAACTCATACATATCTTATATTTCAACCAAACAAGACAACTTAGCTTTATGCTGTACCTTTGCTTATTATGTTTTCAGTACATGCCTGGATGTTATTATCCCCATGTCTCTCTGCCTATTGAATTTTTATTCATATTTTAAAGCCCTTTTATATTTCAAGTTTAAGTGTAAACTCCTTCAGGAAGTTTCCCTGATCTTTCTGGTCATTAATGACTTTGCTTTTTAGACCTCACACTACTTTACTTATGTTTTTTTTTTTGTATTATTTTTGTTTTTAGCCTTTTAATTTGCATTTCTTTTGGCATTATTTTGAATTCTAGACTTTAATTTGTAATTCTTTTGTATTCTTTTGATTTATATCTTTTTAATTTGTATTTCTTTTGTGATTTTGAATTCTAGCCTTCTCATTTGTATTTCTTTTGAATTGTTTTGATTTTCAGCCCTTTAATTTGCATTTTGAATTCTAGCTTTTTAATTTGTATTTCTTTTCATATTATTTTGAATTCTGGCTTTTTGTAACTATTGTATACTTCTACTAGGCCATAAACTCCATGAGTAGGAATTTTGTCTTATGTAATTTTGTATTTCACTCAAGTCCTAACAAAATGGTCTGCATGTGATAAGTTCTCGATACATGTTTGTTGAATGGATTTTAAAGATTGTGCTATTAAATAATTAGCAGACCTAATTTTGTTGCATGTCTAATAGAGCACTAGATGTAGAAAAAATGGGACACATGTAAGTTTTGATGTATGAAGGAAAAGAGGTTGGGGAACAATTGGAACATGGGCCTCTTGAAATATTCTAATGTTTAGATCTCTATAGATATTGATGTTCCCATACAAACACTCAAGGTATACACATACATATTACATAGAGCCTTTATTCACCCTATAGAAAATTTATCACAGCTTTCTATGCCAAAAATCCTCCAAAATCAAAACCAAATAAACCCAGAGGCATCACAGTGATGCATAAAGACTTGGTAGAATTATGAAAATATGTTTAAAAGGATTGCATATATTTAACTTATATCAGAATGATTGCTTTGAGAGAGGAGGGAGATAAGGGAAGGAGGGAGAGAGAAAAATGTGGAATGCAAAATCTTACAAAAATGAATGTTGAAAACTATCTTTACATGCATTTGGAAGAAAAAAAAAAACTTGTTACAATTCTCTTTCCTCTGCTAAATTCAATCTTCCTCATAATCCTAAATGGTTCCTCAGGTTCATAACATGATCCTTTGCATCCCTTGGAAGGGAAATGAATTTAAGATTTCTAGAAGGATAACTCTTAAAGATTCTGATGAATTTCCCTTGTACCACTAAGAGATATGCAAGCCTCCATTAATTATGGTATTATATTATTTTCCTGAGCTCTGGTATTCACATGGAAGGAAATCTAGCAATTTCTTAGGATTGCTAGAAAGGGAACTCCCCATTAGACCAGAAATATTTTAATAATTCACCCTGATGCTAAGAAAGCATTTTAAAAATGCTTACTGACTGAATGATATATACAGTAATATTGTGAAAGATAAAATCTAAGTCTTTTGTTTCCCTATGTTGTAGATCTGGTCCCTTGCTTGTTTTTCAGGTTTAAGAACTATATATAGTTTTACTTTGCTGTAATTTTATTTAAAGTATAGTCCTGCTAAAGCACCCTCTTTTTTCCCTCTACAAAATTAGATCCTGTAACTCTTAAATTTGAAATTGCAAAGTGGAAAACCTAAGAATGGTGATAGTTAGTAATTCTCTTTCTGCATAAGAAAGCTGGGTCCTAAATTCTCTATGAAATGTACATTATCTAGGAAATTCTTCCTTCTGTCTAAAATAATAGAATCCAGGAATTCTTAGCCCTATTGGGTAAGAACACATCCAATATCTATGTACCTTTAGGCTTCAGTGCTTCTAGAGGCTTTCCCCTTTTTCTTCTATCCATCCCGACTTACAGACCCAGAACAAAAAAAGACATGACTCTTATTCACAATACCCAAATAAGCCTTAAACTATGATATCCCTACTGTGAGATACCATGAAGTACATCCCAATAAATAACCCAAATCTCTAAAAAGACATATACACAGCATCCAAAAGAAATGTCATCAAAAGATCCAACTAAACGTTCACATCCTTATAACCCTATTGAACAAGTTAGAAACATACCCTGAATGCCTAAATAAGCAGCCTTCTGACACCATCTCTCTATTCTTCTGTAAATTGGTTGGCTGTCACCAAGGGACTCCTTTCTAGGAAGTAATTTCATTCTCTATGTGACCCAGGATCATGTCCCAGGACAAATTCCATCAATGTGATTGATGTCTATTTTAATTCTTTATACTTAATATACCCAGACTTCTGGTTTCAAGGAAAGATCAATGAAATTATCGTTTATTTGATATAATTTGCCAGGATGCACTATTATGAAGACCAAAAGATACCAACTTTAAGAGAAAGACAAGTAAAAGAAGCATGTCCATAAGAGGATCGATTATAAGAAGGATCCAAAGACTACGGAGATCATTTTGTTCAAGAATCCCCAGAGAATATCTAATCCAGTCCTCTCTTTTTACAGATGAGGAACTGAGTCCTGAAGAGGGTAAGTTACTCAAAATTACATAGGTGGTAAATGGTGGAATCATGGTCCTTGAATTCTAAATCTAGTTTACCCATTCTACTGCACTCTATTAGAAATTGATAGGTGGTACCATTGATAGAGTCTGGGATTGATTGCCTCAATTTTCTTCACTGTAAAATGGAATGATAGCATTTATACCCCAAGGTAGTTGTTAGGCTCAAAGGAGATAATATTTGTAAAGTGCCTGGCACTATATAAACGCTCATTTCCTTCCTCTCTAGTTTTGTTACCATTCAAATGGAGGCAAAGCAAAGACCCAGGGGATCAAGGCTTGGGCCTAATTATCACTTTACTATATTGTTCCTCTAGGTCCAAATATGAAATTCTGTCCTTATTTGATCCCTCTCCCCCTCTCCTCCCACATAGCTAACTCCTATGATCGATCTCCTTCATCTATTTTACCTCCTCTTTCCTGTTTCTGATTCTCTTCCATAACGGCCTCAAGATAGTGCCACAATCTGCAAAAGCTACTTCTTCACTCTGAGTGGTTTAACCTTCCCTCCTCCTTTCCCCTATCAGCAATCCTGCTCTCCAGCCCCCTTCTCTTCCCTCCTTCTAAAACTCAGGACCATCTACTAAGCATGAAAGAAAAGAGCTCAGATGAGGAGGGACATGGAGTTCTCCCCTTGACAGGACTCTGTGGGCACCACTGTAAAGAAGTATTGAATTGGGAGTGAGAAAACCTGAGCACCAACAATCCCTGCAGGGATCCACTACAAGTTCACTGAGTTACTGCAAAGGAGTCAAATCAGTTCACTTCCCTAATACTGATACTTAGTTTCTTCATCTTTTAAAAAAAGAAGAATAATTTATTTTTTTTTGAAAATTTAATTTTATTTAATAATAACTTTGTATTGACAGAATCCATGCCAGGATAATTTTTACACAGCATTATCCCTTGCAATCACTTATGTTTCGTTTTTTCCCCTCCCTCCCTTCCCCCCCCCCAAGATGGCAAGCAGTCCTATATATGTTAAATATGTTGCAGTATATCCTAGATACAATACATATTTGCAGAACCAAACAGTTCTCCCGCTGCACAAGGAGAATTGGATTCAGAAGGTAAAAATAACTCAGGAAGAAAATCAAAAATCAAATAGTTCACATTCATTTCCCAGTGTTCCTTCTTTGGGTGTAGCTGTTTCTGTCCATCATTTATCCAATGAAACTCAGTTAAGTCTCTTTGTCAGAGAAATCCACTTCCATTAGAATACATCCTCATACAATATCGTTGTCGAAGTGTATAATGATCTCCTGGTTCTGCTCATCTCACTTAGCATCAGTCCGTGTAGGTCTCTCCAAGCCTCTCTGTATTCATCCTGCTGGTCATTCCTTACAGAGCAATAATATTCCATAACATTCATATACCACAATTTACCCAGCCATTCTCCAATTGATGGGCATCCATTCATTTTCCAGTTTCTAGCCACTACAAACAGGGCTGCTACAAACATTTTGGCACATACAGGTCCCTTTCCCTTTTTTAGTATCTCTTTGGGGTATAAGCCCAATAGAAACACTGCTGGATCAAAGGGTATGCACAGTTTGATAACTTTTTGGGCATAATTCCAGATTGCTCTCCAGAATGGCTGGATTCGTTCACAACTCCACCAACAATGCATCAGTGTCCCTGTTTTCCCGCATCCCCTCCAACATTCATCATTATTTTTTCCTGTCATCTTAGCCAATCTGACAGGTGTGTAGTGATATCTCAGAGTTGTCTTAATTTGCATTTCTCTGATCAATAGTGATTTGGAACACTAAAAGAATAATAATTTAAAAACTTTATTTTGTATATGTGTGTGTAGTATTTTGTTTTTTGGTCCATATTTTCTTTCATAACATAAAATATGGGAATATGTTTTGCATGAATGCACATGTATAATCTATCAAATTGCTTTCCTTTTCAAGAGAAAAGAAAAGGGAAGGAGTGAAAGAAATCAGAACTCAAAATCTTAAAAAAAGAATGTTAAAATTGTTATTACATATAATTGGAAACAATAAAATATGAAATGTTTCACTTAAAAAATAAAAAGAGGGATCTAAATTAAGTTAACTCTACAGTCTGAAACAGCTCTAACATTCCGTGACTCAAGTTTTAAATTAGCAGAGTGTGTACTAGATTTGAAGTAGAAAAAACGGATTTGAATTTCTCCCTCCCTCTGCTGTCACCACTGTTCTTGTCTCTCTAGTTATTTTGGCCTCAGTTGTCTCATCTGTAGATCCAGAGGTAGATGTTTCCTCAATTCTAATCCATTTCCAGATCATTTGATCCATTTTTAGATAGAGATTTCCAAAACTTTAGAGGCTGATGCTTTTCTGGGGCCAGAAGCTGCGAACACTGAAAGGCTGTCCCACCCATCCGAGGTTGGTTTCTGCTGTGGGTGTCTTTAACCCCACCGGGAGTTTTGCCCCATCATACTTAAGACCAATTAAATCGGCTTAAAAAGGCCAAGATCTCCCATTGCATCTTGGGCCATCTTCAGTCATCCTGATCTGTGGCTGGTCACTGGACCCAGACGGCTCTGGAGGGGAAAGTGAGGCAGGCGACCTTGCACAGCCTCCCTCACTTCAATCCAGCTCTCTTGCACATCACAGCATCACCTCCCCAGATGGCATGATCGTCTTCAAAGACGAAGGAGAAACTACAGCAACAACCCCACTAAGAAACCTTCAGGCTGTGGATTTCTCGCGGTGGGCGAGGACCTCCTTGTAGTCCCTCCTCCTGGAATTGAGAAGGGGAGGAGAACTTGAGGGAGGTGGGGCCGTATCTCAGCACTGGGCGTGACTTGGGCTTTCAGCCTTCTGTGATGCAGCCTTGCGGAGGGGCCGACAGCTCTCTCAAGCCCCGGCCCCGGTGACGTAAGGGGGCGTGTCCCCCCTGCTGCCCCCGCCCGCGCTCGCCCCACCGGCCTCTGCTTGGCCCAGTGCAAAGTCCGGGCGGTGACTGCAGGTGGCGGGTCTGCCGCAGGCCCGGCGGGGGGATGTGAGTAACGTGCGAGCTGGGCCCGGGCTGGGGCACCGCGGCCCAGGGGAGCGACCCGAGGGTCTGGGGGAGCGGGGAGGCTTTTCGTCCCTTTGCCTGGCAGCTTGACCAAGTACCTGGGCGTTGTGGGCCCCGTTCCCCTTCCCCCCTAACTCCCTACCCACCAGATCGTAGTCGTGGAGCTCGGCTCCGAAAGTGGAAGCTGGATGCCCCCGCCTCCTCCTCCGGGCATGGGAGAGGTGGGGGCCACCACGTGGACTGACAGCTGGTCCAGGGGCGGGGGTCAGGAAGAAGTGACAGGCCTAGGTGACAGGTCCTGGTGTCTGGGTGGGGGCTGACGGATTGTAGATATTGCATCCTCAGGGCTGCCCTCCGCAGAGGCAGGTCTCTTCCCGCCGGCTTTTTTCTCCCTAGGCGCGAGGCTTTCTGGGGAATTAAGTGGCTCTGAGTCCCAGTCTTCTTTCCCACGCACCCCCAACTGCTCCCCTGGGAGGAAAAGCCTGACACAGGCAATAAGGGACTCTGGGAATGTAGGCTCAATCCATGCCTTTTCTGTTCTCTGGGAAGAAAGACAAAAAGGGCAAGGGAGTTGGGCTGGTGGCCCTTGCCAGAGGTTGGCACGGGGATTCTTGGGCCTTTTGCAAAATGACAGCCAGTGACTGGTTCCAAAGATGGGGCAGGAGAGGGAAGAGCAAACACCATGGCCCAGAGCGATTTTTGAGCCCAGGTTAGAGGGGAACATATGGCAGCTATGACCAAGGAGAGAAAATATGAGACTCTCAAGAAGCCTGGGTCTCTGGCTTAGGAATTTGGTAGTTTGAGATCTAGAAGAGAACTTAGGTAGCCTAGCTGAGATCCCAACTTACCTTCCAGAAGAGAAAATAAGAGGTAGATAATTTCCTCAAGGTCACATGTGGTAATAGTTGAAGCCAGAGTTTGAAATGTAGCTTTCCTCCAAATTCATCTTTTTTACTACAAAGAAAACCATCTTTAGGCTGCTTTTCCATCCCCACAGAAATACTCTGAAGCAGTCTTAAAAATCACAATATGGTGCACTGGAAAAAACAGCACCAGGGATGGCTGGCTTCTATTTCTAGCTTTCTTATGAATTTATGATCTTGGGGGAAATCACTTTCTCTTTCTGGGTTTCACTTTTCTCTTTCCTGAGATAAGAAGCTTAGATTGGATGATTTCTAAGTTCCTTCTAGAATTAATCATCTGGTGGCCCATAATAGAGATATTGCTAAGGACTTGGTAAGGATACTGAGGCATCCTTAGCAGGTGGGTTGATCATATGCATGAACCAAATGTGATAATAGAAAGGCTATGATAAATGGCTTCAATCTCTTCATTTATGTAGTTTTAATATTTTAAAGTATCGTGTTTTTTCAAATGCCTCCTTACCTATTTTATTTTCTTTATAACAACCTAATGAGGTAAATAAGGGGGAGGGGGAAGTTGTATTGTCACTATTTTATGATGGCTTTAAACAACATCCTACTCTTATCTCTCAAAGTAGTCTTGTTGAGACTGAATTTTAGAACATTTTAACAGAACAGCGTACGCTTTGGCATCGCTCACAGTGTCGAGCATAAAATCAGAAAAACTTTGGTATCAGTTCTGTCTCAGACGCATACCAACCAGCTAAAGGATTGTGGAGAAATGTCTTCACTTTGTTCAGCCCCAATTTCCTCATCTGTGAAATGGGAATAATAATTCTTGTGGTACCTTCCAGTTATGATGACCAAAAGATTATAGATTTTGTGAAGGAAGGGACTTCAGAAGAGCCCTTAAGTCCAATTCCCTTATTTTTTACAGATGAGGAAACTGAGGCTTACAGTGATCAACTGATTTGCTCACAATCATACAAGTACTAAATACCAAAGGGTGGTTATGAATCTTGGTCCTCTTGATTTCAAAGGCAGTGGACATATGGAACTTGGAAATCTTGACCTCCTTTTGGAAGATTCCAGTTTTAACAGATGCCTTTGCTAGAAAATGGTGAAGCACTTATAGGCTGCCTCTTAGGGATCAGAAGAGTTTAAGGAATTTAGGACCTGACGATATCTGAAGGACCCCTCTATACTTCCCCACTTCTCAAGATTTAGATTCCATGATTTGATAATTGTTCTATAAGAAATGATGAGTAGGATGCTTTCAGGCAAATCTGGAAAGACTTATATGAACTGATACAAAGTAAAATGAGCAGAACGAGGAGAACATGGTACACAATAAAATACATGATGATCAACTGTGGATGGCTTAATTATTCCCGGCAATACAATAATACAAGAAATTTCAAAGGACTTAGAATGAAAAATGCTATCCATCCCCAGGGTAAGATGTGATTGACTCTGAATGCAGATCAAAACATACTTTTAACATTTTTCTTTATTTTTTTGGGAAGGGAAGGGAGTATCAAATATCAAATTACTTGCCTTCTCAATGAGGAGGAAGTGGAGGGAAGCTGGGAGAGAATTTGGAACTCAAAAATTAAAAAAATGAATCTTAAAATTTCATTTCACAAGTAATTGGGGAAAGATAAAATATTAAATAAAAAATTTTAAAATATTACTATTGCTCATCAATAACAAACATAAAGATTCCATATTCTGTGTATTTTGAGTTGATATTTTTCCATTTCTCTTTTTGTCTGTGCCTCAAGGTCTCACGACACCAAGCTATACCAAGAGGTGTCAAAGACCTGCTGGCCCATTATCTACTCACCAAGATATAACATCACGTTCATGGGTTTGGAGAAGCTTCATCCTTTTGATGCTGGGAAATGGGGAAAAGTCGTCCATTTTTTGAAAGGTAAAATCAGAGACTTTCTCCTGGACCTCAAATATAGACATGTTCAGACTAATCCGAAGCAAAACTATAGGAAATTCAGGTGAATCTGTTTTCAGTGATCTCTATCTTTCTTTTCAATGTGTCTTCCTGTTTTTTTTTTTTTTTTAATTCACCCATAATTGAAGTATGATTTTTGCACAACAGGGCATTTAGGTGGTTCAGTGGATAGAATGCTGGGCCTAGAGTCAGGAAAGCTCATCTTTATGAGTTCAGATGCAGCTTCAGATACGTCCTAAATGTGTGACTTAATCTTGTTTGTCTCAGATTCCTCATCTGTAAAATGGGCTGGAGAAGGAAATGGTAAACTACTACAGGATCTTTTCCAAAAAAACCCAAATGGTGTCATAAAGAGTCAGGCAGGAATGAAAATGATGAAACAGCAAAATTTTGCAACAACAAACTTTTATGAAACACCCACTATATACAGAGCACTGCACATTTACCCATTTGCATAATTCCTTTCATCTTTGTCTTCCATCTATTCTATATGTTATTTTCTTTTTCTTTTCTTTTTTATATGTATCTTCTAATTTACAAATTGTTTCCTCCTTTGTACAGTTCCTGGCACATGATAAGTATTTGATAAATATTTATTGACTGACACTAGCCAGATTTATTGCTTAGAATAACCTTCTTTTCTCTAATCACTCATTTATACCCAACTCAAATACCATATCCTCCCCAAAGTATTCTGACCTTTTTTTTTTTTTTAATTGGTGAGAACTTTCCCCCTTAGATTCCATACAACACTTTATTTTGAAATTCTTTAGCTAGAAATTTTATATTTTCCCCAATAAAATGCTCTGCATACAATAGATATTTAAAAAAATATTTGTTGCATTGTGTTATATCACCTCTTTTGTCCCTCCTGCCCAGCACTGAGAACATCAGTGTCTTATTTTTACTTAATGTGATACTATCCTCCAGTAAAAGTAGGACTTAAGGGTAAGGGACTATTTATTTTTGTATTGTATCCTCAGTGCCTAACAAGCACTTGTAGGAGGTTCTTAATAAATACTTTGCATCAATTGAATCTGCAGCCTGTGGACCTAGTCTCTGGACTTCAATTCATGTATATATAATAATAGCTGTTTTAAACTGGGGGCTGATTTGAAGGCCTCCAGGATGTAGCCAGTGGGGTGTTAGACTGCCAAGCCAAGGGCATTTTCCTCTGAGGTTGACTCTTGAAAGAATGTAAAGGTTGTGATTTATCTTGGTTACAGAAGAAAATTTCCTTACTGATGTCATGATTGTGGAAGCTAGAGAAGCTACTGAAGAAGACCTGCGGGTGGTACACACACAAAGATACTTGAATAAGCTGAAGGTAAGGAGGAATGGAGTCCCTTTGGCCATATCTGTTTGGAATGGGTTTCCTGGCATGAATCTCACTTGCTATTTCCTATGTACTTTCTTGACTTTCTTCTCTATTTTCCCATTAGTTTCCAAGGAGATAATTTAGGAAGAAGATAGTTTGAAGGCCTGGAGCCTCTACAATTGGGCATTCCTTTCCTTGGGTATCCAATATGTTGAGACACCATGGGTAGTTACTTTGGATTGAGACCAAAGTTGAAGTGATGATTTTTTTTTTTTTTTTGTCTTTCCTGTATTTTATGCTGTCAGCTATTGTTTGAGGTCCGACTTGAGAAAAGGCAATGTTTCAGGTTCTTTCTTGAGATCTTGGAAAGACCCTAAAGAGTCACAGTGAGTCAAAATCTACTTGAAGATGGAAATGAATGAAGGACAAGGTTCATCCCAGGATGCCCATTAATGTAATCCATTGCATCATCTATTTTAAAGAGATCTCTCTTTAGAAATAACTTATAAGTCACCAAATAGCTGTCAGAGACAGAGACTTCATATTCTTTTACTTCAAGAGAGGCAACCTTCCTTGAATAAGAGCTTCCTTCCCTTTCATCCCCTATTAATTTTCTGTTTGAGCAATCAGTCACCTTTCTTTTATCACACAGAAATCTAGGAGTTCTGGCATGAAGTTTCTGTCAGCCTATTAACAAGATTCAGTTCAATACAGCAGGTTTTTGGAGCGCCTAAAAGGCATAGGTACCTCAGAACACTATCTGGTCACACTCTATAGTAGTATAGTAGTACCTTTGCCCAATAAGGTGACTAAGGACTAGTGGTAAAGGATTTCTGTTTAGGAACTAGTTCAAGATATGTTTCCAGGATATATGATATATGATGAGAGTTCATAGATATATAAGGAAGTGAGTAATTAAGAGGGATTGAGTTTCTAGACCTCCTTCCAATATATGATTTTTATCTACTATGCTAAAGATCTTCCTTCTAGGTCTTTGTACATTCCAAGGGTCCCAGGAGGGTCCTTAGGTCATTTACTATTCCTTATTTTCAACACATGACTGACTCACCTCTTTTTAGAATTATACATTTCTTAGAAGATATTCCTTATGGCACTTCTTGTCTATAAAGTCAGCTCATCATATCTTATTAAGTATTGATTACATGCAGAATCACTGTTACAAATATGCTGAGTACTTATCCCCAAAATACATCTCTTTATTATGCTTATGTCACTCTCAACTTTAGCTCTTTAAATTTTGTGGTATTCTGAATTTTGTAATCTTTGCAAGCTTGATAACCAAGAGAACAACTGTATTTAAAAGATGAGTTTTTGCACTAAAGAGCAGCTTGTGATTGTTAAAAGTACCACACTTCCCCATGTGTCATTTAGCCTGCCTACTTCCTCCTATTCAGTTCTGAAGTCAGATTTTTTATCCTTCTATAGACTTGTTTCAGATGTAGAGACTGATGGATTAACTGGAATTGTATAGATAATAATTTTTTTTATCCTTTTAATTCTTCTATATGGATTAAATCTATATCTTTTGAGTAATTATGGCTCCCAGTGAGGAATTCTCATAATGTTCTGGGACTGGATAACAATCAGGCCAATGTTATCTGCAAACAGTTGCCCTGAAGGACCTTGCTATCTCTAGGAATTTGAACCTTGAATAGGTCATCATCCTCCATGGTAGGACAGACAACCTTGATTATCATTCATTTCTCTTTTTTATGCTTCATTTGATATTTATAAGCAGAAGGCAATTGAACAGTTAGCTCTGTGGTTGGCATTTGCCAAGAACTGTTACATGATTTTAATGTATATTTGAGGACTCCTTGTTACACGAGAGCCTTTAAGTCTCTCTGTGTGTGGGTGGGTGTGCCTGTGCATGTGCTTGTAAGTTAACAAATACAAAAGATAGCAAGATACCTTGTTTTTTCTTTGCCTTTTAGAGAACTGGGTAAGTGTAAAGTTATGAGCTATGTTTTGTAGTATATTACTACTTCTAAAAGTCTGCTGATTCCTTTCTTATATTTTCATAAAGATTATCCTTTATGTATGTATGATGTTTATATGTTTGTAGATTATTCTCCTAGTGATTTTTATAAAGAGAATGTAGTCATATGAGTTGTTAGTTGTCAGGGTTACTTTGACAGCTTCTTTTGGATAGTCAAAGTGTTCACTAATTTTTCCATTGTTTTGATTTTCTTTCCCTCTCTGAAATATCTTGTCAAATGATCCTTGAGGATTTCAAAGTTTTGTTTCTTCTAACATGTCTTAAATGCCATTTCAACTTCCTTGTGTAGTTAAGGACTGAGGGGTTAGGATTTAAATGGAGTCACTGATGATAAAAATAGATCATTATGGAAACATTGGAAGTTTTGTTCCATTTTTTTCCTGTTCATTATTACTCAGCCAGTTTTACCCCTAAGTGCTCTCAGGTTGGTGTGGTTCAGTTGCGGCTCATGCCAAATTTTTGAAGACTTGCTTTTGCTTCTAAGAGGTCATAAATACTAGTTATTTTCCATTACCTTCCTTCCTTGTTTTACAAATGAGTTTATATTCTAACTTCTTGTTACCCTTGGCTTCCATAAGCCCTTTGGCAAAGGCACATATGTTTGCTAACTACATATGTTTAGCAGTTTCTGGGTACCTTTGGCCTCTTCACTTTGGCAACTACTTTACAATTTATAAGCTTTTGTAGAAAATGGTAATAATTAGAGTCAAAATCTTTGTTTTTCTTCATTTACCATTTTTGACTCCATCTTATTTGTAGAGGTCAGGCAATATGTTCTCAAGGCTATCTTCTCATCTTTATCCTTTCTCTTAATTGAATGCTGCTTATCAGTGTCTGAATGTAGATTCAAGATAAAAATTAGACAATCTCACCTCCTGAAATAGCTTTTGAAAATCCAGGGTCATCAGGATGATATAGTAAGGAATCAGAAAAGGATTTTGTAGAAGGAAAAGCCTCCTTTTCTTTGTGTCTGAAAATGAAGCTTGCATTTTCCTGGTACAGATAGAAAAAAACTTTTTGAAAAGAGCCTCCTAGTCCCAACTGATAGTTTCAGGTCAGGCAATGAAATGGAAATTGTGATGATATATGATAGGTAGGTGACTTTGACTTTTCTGAGAGAATCACTCACCTTAACTTGTTAGATTCAGTAGAAGAGAATGTTTGGCAACATTCGTGAAAGTCATCAATTTAATCAACAGAGGGTAACTAGAACCTGGAAAACAGGTATTATTTAATAAAAAAACAATACCTGTTTTCCAGGTTCTAGTTACCCTCTGTTCACTAGAAACACTTTGCATATGTTATTTATTTATTTGTTCATGTTTTGCTTCTTTCCCAATAGAATGTAAAGTTATTTAATGTGCACACTGTCTAATTTTTGACTTGCACCAGCGGTATCTAGCACAGTACCTGGCATATAGTAGGTAGTTTATAAAGGCTTACTGAATGAATGAATGAATGTTCACACCTCTGTGGTGTGGGGGAGGCAGTGGTAGAGGGGTCTTTGTCCTAATATAATTCTGTTTGGGAACTTGGGATCAGTCCTTTCTCTCTCCCACAATAATTTGAGGACAATGGATGACAGAGTATTAGCTGCTAATGAAAGAGAAGAAGGCTGAGGAGGAGGAGAGAAGTGAGAAAGACATGCAAAGGGATTCTTATTCCTTGGCCAATTAATAAAATCTGACCTTTTTGGGCAGCTAGGTGGCGCAGTGGATAGAGCACCAGCCCTGAAATCAGGAGAACCTGAGTTCAAATCTAATCTCAGACACTTAATATTTCTTAGCTGTTTGATCCTGGGCAAGTCACTTAACCCCAATTACCTCAGCAAAAAATAAATAAATTAAAAAAAATAAAATTTGACTTTCTAACATTCTCTTTCTTTTAGTGTTTTCACTACCTTCTTCTTCCTCGAAGATCTTTCCTTTATTTCCCTTCTGTATAGATTACTTAGCTAGGTACTATCTAAAGCTCCAGATCTTTGAAACCTCTAATCAAAACTCCTGGCCTTGTATCCAATCCTCTTAGTTTCCTTATTTCTCTTAAGATTAATCTGATAAGTTTTTCTGTTTCCAAAGTACGACTACTTTATACAAAGTTGCTAATAATAACTTACTGATAATATTTAAGACAAAGTTGCTAATAAAACCTTATGGTACATTATCCTTAATATATGTGTTTAACATGCAGTTTTGCTGCCATAACTCAAAGATGGAAATTTTATTAGTTGGGTTTGGAGAGATATCTCTGGAAGATGAGAAGTAGGGATGCATTTAGGTCTTCTCATCAATCAGTAACATGTATTGGGTCCTGTTTTGTGCCAGGCACTGTGCTAGGTGCTGGAAATACAAATACAAAGGATGAAGCATTTCCTATTCTCGAGGAATTTAACATTCCATTGGAGGAAAATATATGCAGAATAAGTATAAAGAGAAAAAGGTCTGTATAAATACATAAATGCATATATATGTGTATGTGTATATATATATATATATATATATATGTATATACATACATACATATACACCTATATTCGTTTGGAAGGAAGGGAATTTAAGTTGAAGTTGAAAGGCTTCGTGTAGAAACTGGTGTTCAAATTGTACCTTGAAAGAAGAGAGGGATTCATTGGGGCAGAGGTGAAGGAGATGTGCATTCAAACCATGGAGGTAGGATTGGGAGCTACATAAGAGGATCAGCAAGATTGTCAGTTTATTGGATCCTAGAGTTTTATTGTTGAGTTCTTATAGTTGTGTTCAATTCTTCATGCCTCAATTTGGGGTTTTCTTGTCAAGAAACTGGAGTGTTTGACATTTTCTTCTCCAGTTTATTTTATTGATGAGCTGAGGCAAACAGGATTAAGTGACTTGTCTAGGGTCACACAGCTAGTAAGGGTCTGAGGCCAGATTTGAACTTAGAAAGAAAAATTCTTGTCCCAGTATTCTGTCCACTGTCCACTGTGCCCTCTAAATGTCTGTGCTAAAGTTTAAATAAGGAGAAATAAGCAGTGAAACTAAAAATATAGTTAGGTCCAGATCGTAAAAGGCTTTAAAAATTAAACAGAAGAATTTGTGTTATATTCTAGAGTCAATAGAAAGTCATTGGTTTTTATTGATTAGGGGAGTTAAGTGGTTAGATCTTCATTTAAAGAAGCTATGGCATCTATGGGTATGAAAGAGGAGAAACTTGAATCAGAGAGAAAAATAAGGAAATCTTTGCATTAATATAGCTGAGAAGCAATGAGGATCTACTTAAACTCTTGTGCCTTAGTTTCCTCCCCTGTATAATGAAGCAACATTAGTACTTCCTTATCAAGGTTGGGAAGAAAAAAGCGATAATATTTGTAAAGTGATTTGGTGAAGCTTAAATTACCAAAAATGCTAGTTATTTTGTTGTTGCTGCTGCTGCTGTCATTATAGTGGTGGCTGTGTGACCACAAAAGAGATCATATGTGACATATTTTGGAGGTAGAAATGATAAAGTTTGGCAGTTGGTTGAATCTGGAGGGTGAGGGAGAGTGAGGATAATGTCAGTGTTGTAAATCTGAGAAACTGGATGAAAGATGGGGATTAGAGGGAAGATAATGAGTTGCATTTCTTTCATGTTGAGAATGATATGCTTCTGGAAAATCCAGCTTGAAATTGTCCAAAAGACAGTTGGTGACACTGGATAGCAGTTCAAGCACAAAAAATTACTCTAGTTGTATAGATCTGTGAATTATCTGAACAAAAAATGATAATTAAACCCATGGAAGCTATAGATATTATCAGGAGAGAGAAGAAATGAGAACTCTATTGTCATTGAAGTTTTTTGAGTAAGGTAGTAACCTGATGATAATGTAGAAAAAAAGAAAAAAATATGATGTTTAGGAAAGATTTCTCTGGTAGTAATATCTAGAGTAGATTGGAGGAAAGATGAGGGAGATAAGGATCCTAAGAGGCTATGGAATTAAGAAAAATGTGACAGATGGGAGAGACATTCTGCAGAAGTAAAATCAGAGTGGTACAATAAGAAGTTGAATTTGTCCTTTTAGTGGTTTTCAGAAAATGGTTTACCAAGTTATGGTTGGGAGGAGATGATGCAGAAAAAATCTAGAGTAGAGGAAAAAGAGATCTCATATCCTGTCCAGGAGTACTGTTATCATTTATTCTTTATAATGTCCTGGACAATTCCAATAGACTTGTGATAAAGAGAGCCACCCAGATAGCATCCAAAGAGAGGACTATGGGGACTGACTGTGGATCACAAAATAGCATTTTCATATTTTTTGTTTTTATTTGCTTGCTTTTATCTTTTTCTTTTTTTCATTTTTGATCTGATTTTTCATGTGCAGCATGATAGATGTGAAAATATGTTTATAAGAATTGTACATGTTTGACCTATATTGGAATTCTTGCTGTTGAGGGGAAGGGGAAGGTGAGGAAGGAGGTAGAAAAATTTGGAACACAAGGTTTTGCAAGGGTGAATATTGAAAACTATTTTTGTACGTATTTTTTAAGTTAAAAAGCTATTATTTAAAAATAATGTTCTGGCCAGCCTTGACTAATGCTTCTATTAGAGCTTCCAAAAGAGGTTAAGCCCCGTATATTCCCTTGGTAGCCTGATCCTGGAGTGGGAATGGAGTTTTTCCTTTAACAAGAAAAATATTTAAACTTGAATTCTGAATTATCTGTGGCTCAGTTTACAAAAGGGCCAATTTCTCCAATGAGACCAACTGGTACATAGATACGTGGAACTGTAATTCTGTTCCTAGGAGAAGAACTAGGAAGTGCAAGAACTCAGTCTCTCTCTCTCTCTCTCTCTCTCTCTCTCTCTCTCTCTCTCTCTCTCTCTCTCTCTCTTTCACAGTACTTTTGATGACTTTCTATTTCACATAAAATGAAAGGCTTCGGGATAACAAATATAATATATTGGTCAGAGTTGGGATACTGGAGTTCAGTCAAAAGAAATATGATGTGGAATATTTAGAAATATTTATAGCATTCCCAGCTCTATGTCAGGTTTCTGTTGTCTAGTTTCCTGGTGGCAGCAACTAGTTTCCTTTGTTGGCCAGTAGCTGTGAGAATTCTAGATGGGCCAACTACAGTGAAAACTCATTAAAAATGAAAGAGAAGAGACTAAAGCTTAGTTCTTGAAAAAGACCTGCAACTCTTTGGCTGGCAGCCTGGTATTTGGCTGAAATGGCACATGACAAGAATTCCATGTGCAGAGAAAGAAGGCAGGCTAGGAAAACCTGCCAGGTTAATGAAAACCAATGTGCACATGTGGAGAGAATTTAACTTATAATATTACTGGGAATACAAAGGCAGAAAGTGCAGTGACACTCAAAAGAATGACTCCCATTTCTGTGTGTCTCAGCAAGGTGTCATAATATCTGATCTCCTTAATTAAATAATTGTCAATTTAGAACATGATATTTTTACCTTTTCCAGATTTTTGAATGTCTTTTTCTTTTACTTTTTTCTCTCCTTTGGTGGAACTCATAACTCTATCCTGAGAGTTCTCTGGAAGTACCCCCATGATTGAAATTGTCTCTATTCTGTACATCCTCTTCCCTTTGGGGAATACAAATTAAGCTGCTGTCACAATCCCATGCAGGCCACTGAGCTCTCTCTCTCTCTCTCTCTCTCTCTCTCTCTCTCTCTCTGTCTCTCTCTCTCTCTGTCTGTCTCTCTGTCTCTCTCCCCCCAACTCTTTTTGTCTCTCTCTCTGTCTCTCTGTCTTTGTCTTTGTGTGTGTGTGTGTGTGTGTGTGTGTGTGTGTGTGAGAGAGAGAGACAGAGACAGAGACAGAGACAGAGACAGAGATAGACAGACAGACTGAGAGATAGACAGAGAGAGAGAGAGAGAGAGAGAGACAGAGAGAGAGACAGAGAGAGAGACAGAGAAAAAGACAGAGAGAGAGACAGAGAGAGACAGAGATAGAGAGAGACAGAGAGTCAGAGAGAGAGAGAGAAGAGAGAGAGAGACAGAGAGAGAGACAGAGAGAGAGACAGAGAAAAAGACAGAGAGAGAGAGACAGAGAGAGACAGAGAGAGAGACAGAGAGTCAGAGAGAGAGAGAGAGAGAGTGTGTGTGTTAGAGAGAGTTGGCTGTTCTTCATCTCGTGAGTCTCTCAGCTTGGTAGCAGTTAGCTCCCCTGGGTTTTTCCCTGCATGGCTGTTTTGTTTGTGATGTGAATTGGTGTTGTATTCAGAGCTTAAATAACAATCATAATAGAAGAATTAATAAAAGCCTAGTTGATAGTGGAATTTGCCTGTGAGAAGGCAATCCTACAGTGCTAATTTGATTTGGATATTGGTTGATAAGTAAAGTTTAATATATTTACTGCTATGGGTGATTACATGCAGTTTGGGGGAAAAGGAACTTGAATTTGGTGTTATTAAATCCGGGAAAGAGAGGGTAAAAACTTGAGGGAAGGTGAGAGGAAGGGGGCTCATTGTAATGAGTCCAGTGCTCTCACCTGGACCAAGGTTTTTTTTGTTTTTTTTTAAAGTTTCTTTTGATTCCAAGTCCTGGTGAAGATAGGTTTCCTTGATATAAAGATTTAGATGCTATAACAATGATTTCCACCAAATCACTACCTATATTCTTTAGTGGGACTGTAATATAATGGAATAAGCTATGGCTTGTGATATAAGTTGGGGCTGGGCAATGTTTAGGTAACCTAGAATCTGGTATTCTTTTAGACTTTTGAACTTTTCTAGGGTGATTATAGAGAAAGGGTGTTGATAGATATTGGCGCAACCACACTTAAATAGTGCCTTTTTCAGAGTTAGTTTGAAAAATCCCAGCAGAACCACAGAATTTCAAAATATTTGAAACAGATCCCAGTAGACATCTAACCTAACTTAGCTTATATCCAAATTTTAAAAAAAATGCTATTGTTTACTTGACAAGTAAATCATCCAACCTTTGCTTAAAGAACTTCACTGAGGAGAAACTTCCTTCTACAACATACCTCAAAATGGCCATCCATCTTTTACCCTGAAGCACTCCAATCTCTTCTCCCCTCCTCTCTGCTTCCTAGGACAGCTCATTCCACTTTTCGGTACCACTGGTCAGGAAATTTTACCTTATATTAAGCCTAATTTTTTTCTTTTTGTAATTTCTATCCTGTACTTTTTGTAATTCTCTTTGGAGCCAAGTCAACCACGTGACAGCTTTTCAAGGATTTGAAGACTTAGAAAGTCCAGAGAGTTTTGTTGGTTGAAGAAGTCCTGACTCTAAATTCACAGCTTCCCAAAGGCTTTTTCAGCCTCAGGCATTTAGTTTTACTTCTGTCCAAGAATAGCAATCACTATCACCTAAGCATATGTAGGACAAAAACAAAGAATCCAAGTGTTGGGACTAGGAAGACAGAAAATTCTGGACCTAAAAGAAGAGATTTTAGGGGTAAAATTCAGGAGGATAAATGCTGTTAGACTCAGACTTGGAGGTATGTTCTGCATTTCTTTAAGATTCTGGTTCAATGGAAAGAGCATTGGTTTTAGAGTTAGAGGACATGGATTCAAATTTTGCCTCTGGTGATATTACCTGTGTGTCCTTGGAACTATCCTTTTTTGAAGTCTCAGTTTCCTCATTTGTAATATGAGGAGAGGTGTTAAACTAAGTAGTTCCTGAGGCTTCTTTCAGCCAAGGTCCAAGATCCCATCTCCCATCAGAACAAGAACAATTTGTTCTAATTTCTTTTATCCTCCTACTCCCATTTATTACCTCCTAAAACTGTACCCATGGCAGTTTGTCCATTATTTCTATTTCTGTCTATTCCTAACTGTGTACACACATGTACACTCAAACATAAAATGGATGCCAGGTGGATTATGGTGTGCTGGTTTTTCATATCTCTTCACCATTATATTTAATAGAAATCCTACTACCTCAGCACCTGTGAATTAAGAACAATCAAACAAACTCTGGAATGAAACTTTATCAACTACTTGATACTGAGGATATGGCCCTTCTCTATGTTTGCTTTTTAGATTTGTGACAGAATAGAAACATGTTTGATGGTTGAATCCTAATCTCCTAACGCTTTGGACTATACATAGCCTTATCTCCCCAGGTGTCTAAATTTTTTGGAAAAATATTCAGAAGGCTGATGGGTAGCTTACTTAAGGTTTTAGGGGGATGCCTTAGGAAGGAAGGTGACATAAAAGATGAAGGGATCAGATGAATATATCAAAGAAAATCCCAGTAATCATCTCTCTTTCCTGTCCCTGTCAATTAATCAACAAGCCTATTTTGAGTAGGCTCAATCTAGTATAGTTAAGAGAATATATATATATATATCTATATGTGTAGAGATATATATATATATATATGTGTGTGTGTGTGTGTGTGTAGATATATATATATATATATACAGATATATATATATATACATATATATAGATAGATAGATAGATATAGATATAGTATAGTTAAGATCTGGGAATTTTCCACAGTAGAGTTCATCCACTGATACATTTGGAGGTTTGGCTAGGAGCTTTTGAATGTTAAGGTCATAATTGTTAAAAGGTCCACCTGAGGTCATATCCAGCATTCTGAAAAATCTGTCCACAGATGAACTCATAAAATCCCAGAGAATCAAATATAGCAAAGTGATATGACCTACCCAAGATCCCATAAGGATCAAATTTGAATTCCATACCTGTAATTCCAACCTGATTTCCATTTTGCTAATTGTCTTTGTTTTGTTTTATTCAGAATATTTCTATTCTGTCATCTTCCTTTTCTAACATTCCTGAAATAGTGTTATATGCTTAATGTTTATTCATTTAAACTTAATTTCTGGAATCCATTTATTCTTTTGCCAAGGATGTATTGGGAAAATTTGACTTTTCTCCTTAATGTCTAGTTTAGAAGTTAGAGATATTTCCTCAAATATCCAGTTCTCTCTTCCCTGTGCTGATGCATCTTCTTATCACTCATGACTTTATTTCAACCCTTTTTGAAGCTATAACTAACCTCTTGGAGGTAATGTATTCTCTAAATATTCCCATTCTGCATTGTATTTCCTTTTACTGTAAATCTTTAAGGAGATGTTATAATCATTGATGTGGGCGTTCCATCCATAACTGTGGGTCACAATTCCACCTTAACTTAAACAGCTAGTCTTGGAGAGTCACTATTGGAAGAAGAGACGAGAAGAAAGGTAAGATCATTGCAACGAAACCTTGTTGTTGATAAACCTTTGCTAACATAGTTTAAGAAAACAGGCCATCATTGGATTTCCTGCTCTCAGTAGAACTTTCCAGAACTTATACTCCACAGGCATAGCTTTTGAGAGTCCAGACTGGAAATAGAAATTGATAGAAGATTATTTCCTTCTGTTTATTCTAAAACTACTTCCCACTTCCTCTCCAGTAGGGGCCTTCTAGTTTGAATATTCCCTAAATTCACTTCCTATCTATCCCACCTTAGTCATGTTCCTCTCTTAGGATATAAAATATTATCAAGAAAGTTTAGTACCTCTGGTGTAAGGGCTGCTGAGTGCTTTTCAGAGATACTTTCCACCTTTGGTGTCTACCTGATCCACTTCTATCCTGTGACTCCAAGAAGCTGTAGCAAGGCAGCAGTCATACCCCAACATACTATTTCAGCAGATAGACTAAAACAGGTTGAAGGTAACTGAGAGGTTTCAAGATCATCAGTGAGTTAGGGAAGTTTCTACCTCAAACATGTACTTCCCCTAGTGGAATAGGCAGATGAGAAGAATTTGTTCCAGTAGCCATGAAGGCAGCTGAAATAGGTACAGCAGAGCTCTATATGCTTCATTATTCATCATAGATCCCAAGGTCATTCTCTGCATTTTGAGCTATCACTATTTACCTTGACTCTGTCCTGCCACTGATTATGATGCTGAAAAAGAGAGTTGAGATTGATGACTTCATGTAATCCTGCCTCACTTATATTCAATTAATACATGAATCAAAAGATATCACTTATACCACTTTACCATTTTTACCTGTCTCAACATCCTGTGGTAACAGGAAAGTGATGAAACAGCAGCTATGGATACACTGGGAGTTGTATTCACAATTCTTCACTCAGGTGACCCAGATCATGGGGTCATCTTCTCACTGCAAGCAACAGTAGGATTTGGCGGCCTTTCATGTGCCTGAGCACTTTTTAAAGGACTGCACTGCTCACTTCCTGGCATGAGGAAGGAGCTAGAAAAGTTGCCCTAAAATTGTCTGGTTAACCAACTTTGGCCTGTTTATCATAGCAGGCAGGGAATTCCACCCTGTGGTTGAAATACTCCAAAAAAATACCAAGACTTCTGCAAAGAAGTACATGTATATAGGTACACGTAATGTGTCTATACTTACAAGCAACATAAAGTCCAGTATAATTGAAAAGTGAACAGCTTTTGTGAGAGAAATTATCAAAAAATGCATTCAAATAGTAGACAGCCCTGAGTAAAACAAGGCTGATAGATGAAGTCCAGCTTACTGAAGTCAGAGCTGGACACATATTTTTCTTGAGTGGCTACAGTGAAGTGGAGTACCATGAAGCTGCTACAGGTTTTGCAATCAAAACTAATTTAGTCAACAAGCTTGTATGCTTGTCAAAAGGAATGAATGATAGGCTTATGACAATGTGAGTACCACTTCCAGGAAAACAGCATTCTCCCACTGTCAGTGCCTCTGATCCCACCATGACAAACCTTGATGAATTCAAAGAAAAATTATATGAAGACCTAGGGATCCTCATCATCAATATTCTAAAAGAGGACAAACTTATAATTCTGGGTGACTTTAATGCTGGAGTAGGCACAGACTATTAAACATGTCAGGA
Source organism: Antechinus flavipes (assembly GCF_016432865.1). Classification (NCBI taxonomy): domain Eukaryota; kingdom Metazoa; phylum Chordata; class Mammalia; order Dasyuromorphia; family Dasyuridae; genus Antechinus; species Antechinus flavipes. The sequence goes on from NC_067398.1 coordinate 60,395,266, forward strand.
AATCCTTGGGAGGAATGGAATCAGAAACAACAAAATCAGTGCTCACTCACTATCTAAGACTTGTGTATCTCATGACCTTCGCTATTACCAACACTAGCTTCCATTTACCTAAATGCAATAAAACTTTGCGTTTTATCCTTGCGGCAAACATAAGTATTTAATAAACTATGTGATTATAAGGAGAAGAGACAGACAAGATATGAGAGTGACACAGACAATGTATGGCACAGAGTGCTGGACTGATCATAGATTTATCCTCTGTAAGCTAAATATTCATTTTCAACAAAAGCAGTGACTACAAAGCAAAATAATTACCAGTAGACTCAATGTCAATAGATTAGAACTTCTCTGCTAACTTGAAGGGAAGGTTGTGGAAACAGTGGAGCAGAAAAGGAATGAGAAGCTTTCCACAGATTTGGTGTATGGTGCTGCATTTGTTTATCTGGATCAGAACACTGGCAAACATCAAGACTGGTTTGACGAAAATGATGAAATTCAGAAGCTGCTTAATGAAAAATGAGAATTCCAAAGAAATTACCAGCAGAATAGTTCATCCGTTTCTAAGAAGGCAGTTTTTATCTTTTGTCAAAAGTAAAGTACAAGTGAGACTTAGAAAGATGCGGGATTCTTGGCTCAGTAAGAAGGCAGATGAAATTCAGTTTTATGCTGATAATAACAATCCAAAGTACTTTATGATGCCCTGCAGCCTATTTATGGGTCAAAGATATACAACACATCACAACTATTCAGTGCTGATGGAGCCACATTGATTAATGATAAGGACATGAACTTGGGAAATGGGTTGACACTTCCTTAATGCTCTTAACCAGACCATAATTAAATCAATGCTGAAGCTATTGACCATTCACCTCAGACTGAAGTCAATCTCTCAACAAATTTCCAACTGCAGAAGAAATTTTGAATGCCATTAGGCTCTTCTCCAGTGACAAAGCACCTGGTGATGCTGTTCCAGCTGAGATTTATGAGGATGGCTCATATAAAAGATACTAAAATCTTCTGGGTTATATGGCAAGAGGTTATCCCCAGTGAGCTCAAAGGTGCCTCCACTTTACATCTCTATAAAAGGTAAAAAATAGATTGTCCTATGACAGTCACAAATGGGTCTTTCTCTCAGTCACTGTTGGCAAGATTCTTCCTAGAGTACTCTTTAATAGGCTGATCCTTTAACTGGAAGATGGTTAACTATCTGAGAGCCAGTGAAGCTTCAGAAATGATTAAAGAATGGTCAATACCATGTTTGTTGGCTGACAATTCTAGGAGAAATGCCAGAAGCAAATCATACACAATGTTTGTAGATCTGACAAATGCCCTTGATACTATCAGTCATGAGGGCTTATGGAAAATTGTGACAAAATTTTATTGTTCAAAGAAGTTCATCAGTATTGTGCATTAATTTTCATGATGCTGTGCTTGCCCAGATTGTAGATAATGGATTATATTCTTGCACTTCCCCAGTCACCAAATGGAGTGCTTGCTTTTAGCTTGGCAGCCATATGTCAAACACTTTCAGGGAGAATGAACAGGGCATCATGGTCAGCTATCACACTGGTGGTAAATCATTCAACTTGGAGAAGCTACAAGCCAAGACTAAAGTGAAGGGAGTCTTGATAAATGATTTCTTTGTTTGCAAATGATTGTGCACTTAATGCAGATTCTGAAGCTGAGATGCAACAAAATATGGATTGATTTTTTGCTACTTGTACTAATTTTGACCCAACAATTAACACCAAGAAAACACAGGTGCTCCCCATCAGTTAGCATCACACCTTCCATACGTGGATCCATTGGTGACAGTAAATGGAGAAGTTTTGAATGCTGGATAAGTTTTCCTTGGTAATATACTTTCCGGGAGGAGGGTGTTGCATATTAATAATGAAGTTCATACTTGCACTCTCAAAGCTAGTTCAGTGTTTGAGAAGCTCCAAAGGAATTTTTTTTTTTTTTTTGCTGAGGCAGTTGGGGTTAAGTGACTTGCCCAGGGTCATGATAACCAGGACATGTTAAATGTCTGAGACCAAATTTAAAACTCAGGTCTTCCTGACTGCAGGGCTGGTGCTCTCTCCACTGTGCCACCTAGCTGCCCCTCTGAAGGAAAATGTGAGAGAAAAAAGGTATTAGACTGACTGCTATCTGAAGGTCTTTAGAGATAATGTGTTGACTTCATCGCTGGATGCCTGTGAAATCTGGACCATACACCAGGAAACTGATTTGCTTCCTTTTGAATTATCAGGAAGCTTCTGAAGATGACCTGGCAGGATAAGGCACCAGCTACTGAGGACCTTTCTCAAACTAAACTGCCAAGTATCTAAACTCTTGTAGAGTATAACTCTGATGGGCTGACCATGCTGTTTGGATGCCAAATTTATGTTTGCTTAAAAGACTGTTTTCCTAAAACTCACATGAGACAAGCACTCACATTGTGGTCAGGAAAAAAAAAAGTGATGGACACTCTCCAGGTCTCTCTTAAGAACTCTGGAATAGATTGCATGACATGGGAGACACTGACGCCCAGCATAGCATGCCTTCAATGGACAAGGTGCTATACTCTAGCAACAAAGCAGAATTGAAAAGGCTTCAAAGAAATGCAAGATGTGTAAATTTAGGAAGTTCACCTCAAATGTCCACATGGACTATTTGTGAACCTGTGGTAGAGCATTCTGAGCTTATATTGATCTATCAGCCACAGGCAGACCCACTGTAACTTGATTCTAATATAGTGATTGATGTCATTTTGGTCTTCTTCAAGAATGAAGGATGGCAACCAACATTCACTGTCAGAAATGCTTTCCATTCACAATTTAGGGTATCACTTATGTACTGCTGGTTCCCAAATGTGCAGCATGTTACAAAAGGCTGTAATTGAGCTATTAAAGCTTAAAATGTCAACAAAACTTTTAAGACACCCTATGTATCTATGGCCCTTAATTAAGCTCCCATATTTTATATATCTACAATACTTGTATATTTGGATATCTCACTATTATTTGAAATTTTTAATTCATTTTCCTCCAAACCTTTCACTTTCTCCTTGGTTATCAGTTGTACCACTCCAGTCCCAATCTTTCAAAATGGTAATTACAGGCATTGTTGACTCTTCTCTCTCTTATTCCTATCTAGTCATTCAACTGTGATTTGTGCTTTACTCTCTAGCTCTTTCCACTGTCACTAACCTCTAGATCAAGCCTGAATTGCCCCACAGCTTCTTATGTGGTCACAAAGTAGATTGATACAGTATTTCTATTTAGTGTCCAAGTATCAGATTCTTATCCTGGCTTTGTCACATGCTGTGTGTTCTTGTCCTAGTCCCTTAACTTTTCTGGGACGACTCAGTCCTCAATCTCTCAGTTAAATAGAGGGATTGAGATTAAATGACCATTAAGATAAAAATCTATGATCTTTGCAATTTTTATTTATCCTTTTTTCCCCCTGACTCTAAATAACTACTAGATTAATCCTTTCTAAAATATCAATTTTGTCAATTTTTTTTCTGATCAAGAATCTATAATGGATCCCTATTCTTGCCACATTAAATTCAAGCTCCTTTTATCTGGACATACATGACTTTCATCTCACACAACCTTATGTGTTGTTGTTTTTGAGTCATTTTAAGAAATGTTCAACTCTTCCTGACTCCATTTGAGGTTTTCTTGGCAGAGATACAGGATTGGGTTTTGCCATTTCCTTCTCCAGATGATTTTACAGATGAGGAAACTAAGGCAAACAGAGTTAAGTAACTTCCCCAGGGTCATACAGCTACTAAGTGTCTGAAGCCAGATTTGAATTTAGGAAGATGTCTTCCTCACTTCAGACCTGACATGTTATCCATTGTATTTTTACTTTCTAATATGGACCTTCTGCTGTGGCTAAGACAATTTCTTTTCTCTCTTGAACACACTAAGTTCATGTTACCTCTGTACTTTTGCTCATGCTGTTCCTTCTGCCCATAAAGCCTTCCCTTTCCCCCTAATAATTCAGGTATTTTGCATCTCCTCAATCCTACCTATTCCCATGAAATCTTTGCAAACTTAATTAATCCCCAACCCATAGCAATGTTTCCTCTTATATTGGATTCCTTCCACATTTAGGTATCATATTTATGTAGTTTCTCTTATGATTAAGATGCCTTAAATTTGTTTTCCAACTATTCCATCATCTGAACTTGATGTCTATATATGTGGACTTTAGGGCCACATAGAAATTTGAAGGTGGGCAATGTATCTTTTTTCTACTGCTTTTATACCCTCCTTGTATGGTAGTATAAGCAGTTGATACCAAATGATTTCTTTTGTAAGTTGAAACCACATGATTCAGTAGAAAGAGGGCCAAGAGAAGGGGGACCTACTACAGGCTCCTCCACTATGCAGCCTAAGTTATTTAGGCAAAGTTATTTAATTTCTCTGACCTTCACTTTCCTATTCAATCCTAGGGTCTATTTTAATTCTGCCATTACATGATTTTTAAGTTCATCTTTATACTCCAGGTGTGTGTTGGAGGATTGGCAAGACTTCAATCATGCTCTCTCTTCATAGCTCAAAGAGCTCTGGATAGTGGTTATGGGAGGGAGAGGACTTAGAATAGAATCCTGGATCTGAGCTGTGTCACCTGAGGCTGGTGTTTAACCTCTTTGGACCTCCATCTCATCTTTACACGAGGAAGATTTCTTTAGTCCTTTTCTAGCTCAAATCCTGTGATCTCTTGAGTAAAACATATCTCTTTTATCCATTATCAAATGAAACTCTCCTCTTCCTGTTTCATTAATGATTGGGACTACAAGTGTCCATACCTTAGGAGCCTAGATTTAGAACCGGAGGGTGCCTTAGAACGGATATTGTCTAAACTTGTTATCCTAGAGAAGAGGAAGTTGAGATATGGAGAAGGGAGATGACTATTTCTGAAATATTCCAGGCTTTTCTGCTCCAGTCTTCCTCCTGGTACTTTGTCTTGACATAAAGATGACCTTGAACTTTAGAAGGATATGCTGTCATAAAGAATGCTCTGGTAGGTCCACTACATTGGAAAGTTCAGAGGGCAGCTCTGGTGATCAACTGTGTTGATGGGATCAGCCTACTGCAATGCTGAGAGGCTCATCACCAGAAGATCCACCACCATGATGATTTGTTTTTGACCATAGCAATTCCCGAAGTCTGTCTTATAGCATATGGAATAATTGCACTTTGTGTCAGTGTAAGGAGTGCTCACTGTGATGATGTCCAGGTCTTTCTGAAGGGTTAAAGTAATTATAGATCCTTACCTCTTCCTTTCTATAAATTCTTCATGATAATGTGGACAGGATGGGGGATCCTAAATTGGGCACCCAGGACTGGCTATGTTCATCTTTCTCTTGATTTTCTTGGATAATAACCTATGGCGGTGTCTATGCTAGATCTGAATCCTGATCTTTCTGATTCTAGGCCCAGTGCTGACTCACTTAACCGTTACCTCAAAGGTTATCTGATATCCAGCAACCTCATTTTATACAGGAAACACACCCAGGGACTTCAGTGACTTTCCTGAGGCCATGCAGGTGGAAGTGTAGGTAGTGAGAGTCAAACTCAGGTGTTATGATCCAGTACTCTATTGTGCCACATTAGGTACCAGAGATGATGGAGTGTGGATGGCACTTATGTAGCACAAAATTTAGAGCTGAAAGGGGTTCTAGAAATCATTTATGTCAAACTACCCATCTTATAGATCAAAACTTCTTAAACTATAGGTCACAACCCCAGGTGGAATTGTGTGAATAGAGGGGTCATAAAATTATTGTTTTTATCAGCAAATATTTGATTGGTATAACTATTTTATATACTTATATATCTGGGGTCTTGTAAAACTTTGTAAAAATGATTGAGAGTAGAAAAAGTTTAAGAAGCCCTGGTATAGGTAACACTGAGACTTTTATCTGAAACCTTCCCACTTGTTAGGCCCTTTATCTTCTCTCAACATTATCCCCTTCACTCTCACTTTTGTAGTATGCTGATCTGTACTGTTCTTGGTAAAACTTTGAGGGCTGGAAATTTCTCTACTTTGTTTTTGTATTCCTAAAGTCTTAAATAGTACCTTGCACTAAGTAAATGTGTTTGTTAAATCTGATGAGGTAGGAGGGTTGTACAAAAATGCTGAACCCCAAAATTTATTGGGGTTCTTTGATTTTCCCCATACAGTCCACCAAATGTTGGGGAGCAAGGATTTGAACACACAAAACATATTGGGATTTCAGGCCAATATCATGAGGTGTCTCAAAAGAATTTGTAGGCTTAGACCATTTCCAAATCAAGAGGCAAAGATATTATCTCATTGCTGACAACAAGCTAATTTCCAAAAAAGGAAGTTTTGGAGAGCACAAAGGGAAAGACACAATAGCAAGGTGGAAGATGGTATAACAAGGGGGAAGATGCCATTGAGACAGCTAAATACTAATGAACTCTACCTATAACAAGAGAAGGGACACCATAAGGCAGGTAAAGTTCCTAGAGAATTTGCTGCCAGAACATGGGCAGTTCCTAATGTGCCTGAGATTGTGATGCTTAGTGGTAAGAAAAGCGAGGTACCTATAGGTTCTTTTATAGAAGGAAAATAATCTTAGAGGTTGATATCATAACTTGGCCTTCTGATTGGATAGAGTAACTGTGGGATCATGATAATTTTGTCAATGCCAGGAATTACAAGATAATCCCATCAGTGCTCTTTCCTACTTGCCTTAGGGAATAGCTGTGAGAATTCAGCTAAGTAAGGCCCCCCTGCAACAGAGGTTTATTTAAATTCCATTTAAATTCAAGAAATGCCTTCTCCTATCAGTGTGCTTCTCTAGACACTACCTAGATTCTGGGGTGCTAGCAGAAACATGGCTTTTTGCTGGGGTCTTATTGACCCCATCAAATTCAACTGAATAGATCAGAGGAGAAAGAAGCAAAAGCTTCATGGAGGAGATGGTGTTTGAGCTGGACACACACACACAGATATAGGGGTAAAGTAGACTGGGAGAAGGAAATAGCAGGAGAAAAGATAAGAAAATTAATGCTGCAGTCAGCACATGGTGAGGAGTCCAGTGTGGTAGGAACATGGCGTATCTGTGGGCAACAGTGAGTGATGAGGTTTAAATGTTCAGTTACAGCCAAGCTGGGAAGTATGAGCTTGATTCTTACAGATAATGGGGAGGCATAGAATATATTTGTACAGGAGAGTGACATGATCAAAATGTCACTCCATGTTAAAATGAACTTAGCAACAGGTTTAGAATACATTGGAAAGGAAGAGATTGGAATAGGGAAAACAAGATTAGGAAGTTACTGTAGTTATCTAAGTGAGAACTAATGACAACTTGAACTGAGATGGGAGCAGGGAACAAGGGATGTTGTGAAAATGTAATTTTTAGCATTTGGCCACGATTAGATTAGAGTCAAGAATAAAAGATAATTCCCAGAGTCTGAGGCTGGAAAGTTAGAGATCCCATCTAGAAAAATAGGAAAGTCAGGAAGAAAAACAGATTTGAGGGAGAACATGAAGAGCCTGGTTTTGGATCTGATGAATCTGAAGTACAAGTGGTACTCCTCAGTGAAGATCCCTAGCAGGCATTTAGAAGCGTGGGACTGGATCCTAGGAGAGAATGTATGGCTTCTCTTATAGAACCTGTCCCAGAAGTTCTGTAATGAGGCAGTGAGGTTTGCTAACAATTAATATTTTTAAAGGATCTGGGCCTTTTGTTTTTGTTTGTCTGTTTTGCAGTTAAGCTAATCGAGTCTAATATCAGCTTTGGGGTGTGTGTATGTGTGTGTGTATATCTTGAACATATCATCAGCTCTAATGCCCTTGAGTAACCTAAACAATCTACTTATTCTTGAGTCTGATCAACCCCTGACAACCCCATCCAATCCAACACCTGGAAAAAATGAATTGTGCCTTTCTGGGTCATTGTTATTTGAATGGGGAGAGAATATACTCCCTTCCCACTCCCCAAAGACCCACTTTCCTCCTCGGTGAAATGAGGGACTTGAATTCAATGACTCCTGAAGATCCATATGCACTCTAAATCTTCCGCTTTAAAAATCTATATAAATTCTGTAGCATCAGAAGAGTAGAGTCTTCTCATCTCAGAGCAAAGCCTTGGCCAGATCCAGGCACCCAGAGGTCATTTGGTGAATATTGGAGATGCATTTCTACATGGAAATAGTTGATCTATCAACTCCTTTCCCTCATAATGGGCAATCCTCTTACCTCATATCCTGCTATTTCCTAGGAGGACAATTTGCAAGGAAAAACATTCTTTTGGGATGAGGGAGATGAATTTGGAAGAGAGTCAAGTTTGAATGCTGGTTCTGATATGTGCTATCTCTGTGATCCTGAAATTCTTAGGGTCTCAGTTTTTTCATTTGTCAAATGAGGGGGTTAGGTTCAATGATCTTTGAAGGACACATCTAGCTCTGTAATCATGATCCTATTTCATGGAAGTGAGGCCATTTGGAAAATTTTTGTAACTCTTCCAGAACCTTAGGGGTACATCTAGATGGAACCTCAGAGCCTGAGGAGTGTGGGTAGACCTCACTTTAGAGAATTCTGCCATGTCAAATCAGCAGTTACAAATCAGGTAAATTGAAGGGAGGGAAGGCAATATTTTTATCCCCAAAGGAACCATCCAACTTGCTAAGTAAACATTCTGGATGTGACATCTTTACATAGCCAGTTCTTCCAAAGCATTCGGAGTATAGTTCATTTTATAAAAATTCAATTTACATTTATGCCCATGTGGAGCACTGCTGTTGTAAACCATCCCTTGGCAGTCAGCAGAACTCCTTCCTCACTAGCCTGAATCTGGGGAGAAATTAGCTCACAGTCTATAAGCATTCATCAGGCACTGAGCATGCTCCTTGTTTCTGTCTCTTTCTCCAGTGGTCCTTTGTAGTGGCAACCATCACGGAGATTCCACCTGTCATCTGTCTTCCTAATTTCCTGGTGCAGAGACATGTTCTTAGGCCGCTAAGGACCCAGACAGGAGGAACCATTATGGTAAGATCAATCTGTGCCCTCTCTGCCTTCTCATAGGTGGTAGTGGTGTTGGCTAGGGGCCCAATGATGAGGAGGAAGATGGTGCTGGAAAGAAGAGGCAGATGTCACTTGAACTTTCCTTTTATTTTCAGCTCTTGGGCTACTTGGGACCAAAGCACAGATCCCTTGTTTCCCCAATGTCTGGTATGAAGTCTTGAACCATTTGTCCATGAGGCATGAAGGCAAGCAGATGAGTTCCTGCTGTTCTGTATCAGCAGGTCTGAGCAACTGTGTGAGATCATTTTTGGCCCATTGAGAAGAAAGATAGATACCCAACAGGAAACAACTAGAATTTCGAAAGTATTAGAACCTGGAAACTCCTTAAGGAGTAAATGACCATACTGATCATCTTTTTGAGTGTAAGAGGAGAGCCAAAAGCCCATTGTCAATTATACTAAAGTTGAATGGGCTTCTTCAGAAGGTAATGAGTTCCTTGTCTCTGGAAATCTCTTCAACAGTAGGCTGAAGAACAAACTGTGAGGGATATGATAGGAATTCCTGCTGTAGGTTTGGATTGGATTAGATGACCAGCGGTGGTACACTGGAAAGTCTCTATAGTCAGAGAACCTAGAATCATATCTCCCCTCTGGCACTTGTGAGTCACCTCTGTGAATCTGGACAAATCTCTGAACCTCTTAGTCTCAGTTTTCTCACCTATAACAGAAATAAAACCAAATGATCTTTGAGGTCCTTTCCAGTCTATATCTGTGAGCCTATAAGTCTTTTTGGTCTAGATCCTAACTTTTTAAATAGGGGGCCAATTCACTGTCCCTCAGACTGTTGGAGAGCCCTACTATAATAAAAACAAAAACAAAAATTTTGTTTTGTGGGCCTTTAAATAAAGAAACTTCATAGTCCTGGGTGAGGGGATAATCATCCTCAGCTGCTGCATCTGACCCATGGGCAGTAGTTTGAGGACCCCTGGTCTAGAGATTCTAGAATTGTGAGATTCTGGATATGGGTTCTTGGCTCTCTCTGAATTTGTGGCCATCTCAGAAAGTATTTTGGATACCTGAAAAAGTATGTCTTCCTTTTGGGACAGACAGATTTGTCAAGCACTTGTTGAACACCTACTCCCTCCTCAGCCTTATGTTCATGGGAAGACACATTGCTTATTCTCAAAAAACTTAGAGGGGAGATAAAGTAAATCTATAAGAAATACTTAGGGAATACAAGTTAAACATGCTTATATAGCACAAACTGATTACTCAGGATAATTATAATACTAACAATTTCCTTAAAAGGAAAGCTAATTCTTTTCATTTATATGATCTCATATAACCTTCCCTATAACCCTGTCGGGTAAGTTGTAGGATCATAGATTTTTGAGTTGGGAAGACCTTTGAGTTCATCTGGTCCAACCCCCTTCTATTACACATCCTCAGAGAAGTCACATTATTTCCTCAAGTTCATACATGAAATAAGTGTTAGAGCCAGGATGTGAGTGCAGGGTCTATATTCTTCCACTGATCCACACAGCCTCCCATGAATTAGGTATTCTCATTTTTCATGAGAGCCATAGATGGGATAGCATAATTTCCAAAGGTTCACCCAGTTGGTTCATCAAAGATAAAAGGTGCCTTATCTCTCCCTACTAGTCTGCAAGCCCTGTTTGGGTTAGGACTATGTTTTATATAGCCTTTTGTCTCTTGTGGTATCTGGCCTAGTACTTGTACTAATAGGTTTTCAATTACTATCAATTTAATTGAATCAGAAAAGGGTAATATAGTTTTCAGGATTAAGTAAATTCAGTAGATTTATCCTAAGGAAAGTGGGGAACAAGGTAGTGCCAATAGAGGCAGATACTAATGAGTAGTCATTTCTCTCTCTTTGAAGGATTTGGAATGAACAATGGTGGCTCCTTTCTTTAGATGGTCTTCTGTTCCTTCCCTCCCTCTCCTCCTTAAAATATTATAATAATTTACCATCATGTTAGGGGTTTGTGGCTTTCAAAGAACTTTCTTCACAGTAATCCTATAAGGAAGGCAATACAAGACAAAGAAAGGAGGCTAATAAGACCAAAACTGATTTGCCCCCAACTCATAGCTAATCAGTAGGAGAGTGAGGTTTGAAAACTAGCTGTTATGATACCTAATCCAGAGCCGCTTCTAGATCTCTTCTTCCTGAACCATTGCTCTCTGCCCAATGGGCCAAGAATGTTTCCCAGGAGGCTTAGAGTATTGCCATTTCTGGATTGTTGGGTAAAGGAGGAGAGGAGCCTGCAGACATAGTAAAATGTCTTGATATTCATTCTTTTTCTGTGCTTCTTCCTAAAGGCTGGGAAACTGGCTATTGAACGAGGCTGGGCCATCAATATAGGTAAGTACAACAGGGAATTCATTGTGGGACTGTGTGTGTGTGTGTGTGTGTGTGTGTGTGTGTGTGTGTGTGTGTGAGAGAGAGAGAGAGAGAGAGAGAGAGAGAGAGAGACAGAGAGAGAGAGAGAAACACACAGAGACAGAGAGACAGAGACACAGAAAAGAGACACAGAGAGACAGAGACAGAGAGAGAGAGGAAGAGAGAGAGAGAGAGAGGAAAAGAGAGAGAGAGAGAGGAAGAGAGAGGAAGAGGAGAAGGAGATGGAGGAGGAGGAGGAGAGAGAGAGGAAGAGAGAGGGAGAGAAAGAGAGAGAGAGAGAGAGAGAGAGAGAGAGAGAGAGAGAGAGAGAGAGAGAGAGAGAATATGTATGAATCTGTCTCTCCTTCAGTCAGTTGACTTTTAGGACTCTAGAGAGGTTACAATTTGGAGCTTTTGGAGTTGTCCCTTTGCAAAAATCCACAGAATCCCAGTACTAGGGGAGGTCTGATCTAACCTGTTCATTTTATAGTTTACAGATCCAGAGAGGTAGGGTCACACAGACCCAGAAATCAGACTGGGGCCCTTTGATTCCAGCCAGGCTTCTTTCCCATAAATAGTATTGTTTCCCAAATGCTCATGGATGACTCTTGTCACTGGGCTTGGCTTCATGAGCCACCACCTAGGTACAATTTGTGGGGCCCAGCAAGATCCCTGTGCCCAAGGTCTCTTCCCCCATTAGTTTGTCATGAAATCTAAAATGCCTCCTCTTACTGTCATTTCTTAAAAGTTTCTGGAGCTAGGATCCTCCCAAAGTTATGCATTCTATTAGGCAGGAGGACACACACACACACACAAGCCATGGCCACACAACCAGGTGGAGAAGGATGAAACGCTCCCTTTCTTAGATTTGAAACCACAATATTCTCCAGTGTGCTGAAGCCCCTCCTGTTCTATCAAGGGTCCTCAATACCATCCTCTTCTCCCTTACACTCAGCTCACATAGCTCATCATTTCCACCCTCACAACATCTCACAACATCGCCTTCTCGTCAGCTCCAGAGCCACCACCCTGCTGCAGGCCCTCACTCTCTCCTGGCTGACCCCTTGTAATAGTTACAGCAGCCTGCTGCTTGCTCTCTCTGCTTGAAGTCTGGTTTGACCATGTTATCTTTTCTCTGTTCCCTTTCAATAAACTCATGTGGTTCCCTACTACTTCTAGATTCAAATATAATATGTATAATTAAATTTGACTTTTAAACCTCTTTACAACCTGGACCCCTCCTATTCTTCAGTCTTCTCATACCTTCCTCTCCACATACTGAATAGTTCAGCAATATTGAGCTGATATAGGTATGACCCCATGCCTTTTCATTGGCTGCCCCCCATGCCTAGAATGCACCCCTTCCTCACCTCCAGTTCCTCACTTCATTCAAAACTCATCTCATTTTGTAGGAGCCTTTCCCAGCCTTCATCTCTTCCCTCTAACATGACCTTCCAACTTATACAATATATCTAGTATATAAATAGTTATTTTCATGTCTCTACAATGCTTGTTAATATGTTGCCTGGCATATTAAGTAACCACTTAAATACTTAATAATTGTCTGACTTGTGGAAGAGTAGCAGAGACGTTAGGGATGCAGGGAAGGCACACCAACTCCAGAGGGGCAAATGATGCAGGTGGTTGCCAAGGATGCACACATACGTGAGTGCTCTTGGTAGCAGCTGTCACGGAGGCTGCCCTTATTATCAGCTATAGTCTCTCTCCAATGAAGGTCATCATTCCAGCTTGCAGAACCAGCAGCAGCTCTGATGATCTGGTCTGGAGCTTGGGCTGGCCTCTTGTTTTAAGGTCAGTTCTTCGCCACAGGGAAGCTGTACTCATCTGTTGTCACTGACTTATTTGAACTTTCCTTCTTAAGGAGGCTGAAACTCCTGTTTCTTTCTTATTTGGACATTCAGGTTGATCTGTGGCTCTGGCAAGAATTCATCAGGTTGCATAAGCAGGCAGAGAAGATGAATTGTGGGGTCAGGCTAAGCAAACTAATTAATATTGTATCTTGAGAGTGTGTCCTTTAGAGTTCTCTTATCTTTATTTCTCATCAACTGGAACTATATTTGGGGAAGACTCTGTTGTCATCAGTAGGAAACAAGACCTTGGAGAAGATTAAATCCTAACCACATTTCTGGGTTGTTTCTTGAGCTCCCTGCAAAGCTGGGAGGATTTCCCCATATAATCACTGTTATCAACTTCTCTCTGTCTTTGTTTATGTCAGGAGAGATACCTCCTTTTTGTTGCTGTTTTTTTAAGTAGTATTTTATTGTTCCAAAATACAAAGATAGTTTTCAACATTCACCTTTGCAAAATTTTGTGTCCCAAATTTTTCTCCCTCCCTTCCCCATCCCCCCCCCCCCAGTCCCCTCTCCAAGACAGCAAGCATTCTGATATAGGTTAAGCATGTTTAATTCTTCTCAACATTTCCATATTTGTCATTTTGGGCAAAAAAAAAAAATCAAATCAAAGGGGGGAAGACTGAGAAAGAAAAGAAAAAACCAAGTAAACAAACACAAAGGTGAAAATCATATGCTTTGATCCACTTTTGATCTTCATAGTTCTCTTTTTGGATATGGATGGCACTTTCCATGCCAAAACTATTGGCATCTTCTCTTTAGCCTATCTTGAGTCAGTCACTAGAAACAACACATTTTAGGGTAATAAAGAACTTTTTACTATACTCATTTTGAACAAATGAGAAAACTACAGTATTTAAAAAAAAAGTATAGAGTTTAGAGCTAACTTTAATGTGGTAGCACTGCAATAGAATATGAGATTATTAATATAATAAAAATAGCATTTATATAACATTTTAAGGATTGAAAAGTACTTTACATATTTTCTTGTTTGATTCATTATCCCTAATATATATATATATATATAGTCACTGAACCCCGAGAAAAGTTAAGTGACTTTCCCAAAATTGCTATAGCTAATAAGTGAGGCAGGTTTGGAACTTAGGGCTTCTTGAGTCCAAATTCAACACTCTATCTACTAAACCAGTTCCCCAATGTCTGGCTTTGTACTTTGTTTAGGATATGGAGTTTAGATTTGGATCTTAGATAGCAACATCCCCTCATTTACAGATTTTGAAGCTAGGATCTAGAGAGACGGATGTTTCATCTCTTAGCCAAGGGTCATGCAGGAAGCACATAGAAGATAATGAATTGCATTTCACATTTCTGATTTCCACTCAGTGTCTTTTCTACATTTACACTTCACACAGTAATACTAAGTGCTCAAGGAATGCCTTCTTGTGAAATATTCATATAAGCCTTTTCCCCCTTCCCTTTCACCACCCCCACATTGGTACTTTTAAAAATCTGGCTTCAGATACTTACTAGCTCTATGACTGGATAAGTCATTTAATCCTGTTTGCCGCAATTTCCTCATCTGTAAAATGAACTGAAGAAGGAAATGGCAAACCTCTTCAGTTATCTATGCCAAGAAAACCCAAATGGAATCACAGAGTGTCATTCATAGCAATATTTTAAAATCTTGGCAGGTTGACTGGATATATTTTTGCTATTCCCCTCAAGGTGTGTGTAGGGGGATTTCTGTTGATGATTCATCCCATTATTCAGTAATTAAAATGAGGACCCAATGAGTTATCTTTTGTTATCTTTAATATTACTACTACTACGACTACGACTACTACTACTACTACTACTACTACTACTATACTACTACTCTACTATTATTACCTACTACTACTACTACTACTATGACTACTACTACTACTACTACTACTACCACTACTACTACTACTATTAAGCTCAATTTATGTAGCTGTTTACAGGAGTTTTTCCAGTACATGCACTGAACTTACAGTACTTCTATGGAGTTTCTATAGAACACTCCTGTGAGGTAGATGATGCAGATATTACCATTTTACAGGTGCAGAAACCGAGGTTTAGAGAGAGGTGAATGTTTCCACAATGTTTGAGTCTTCACCGACTACTCTTTGTAAATGTGAAGCACCATATAAAAATTATTATTGTTGTTATCATTTGAACTGGGCAAAAGGGAGATGAGGAGGAATGGAGATTTTGGTTGGTTTGATTCTTTTATTCTTGCCTTGGTCAGAAAGTTAGGAAGTGAAGGTGACTCTGGTCTCCTGTGCATGCACAAGCTCCCTTCTAAACTAAATGGTTTGCCATGCTGCTGTAGATTAGTGAGACCACCAGAGGGTGCACTTTGTCTGCCCATTATTGACCTGATTAGGTACTGAGAGCTTGGGCTGCAAACTTGAAATCTGGGATTCACAGCAGCAGTGCTTGAGTGAGAATTCTTCTCCTCCATCCTTGTCACAGTGATTGGGTGGAGGATTTCAGACATGAGGAAATCCCTCTACCTCCAGATGCCAAGATGTCCCCTGGCCCTTCTACTCCAATTATATCAGGGATTGGGCTATCTGCCTCATTAGCTACTCACCCAACAACATTTCTTAAGTACCTACTATATGCTGGATATTGTGTTAGATAATGTGGATCTAAGAATCCAAAGGCAAGGATAAGACAGCCCCTTTTCTTACAGAACTTACAATCAATAGCCTTTATATATATATATAGGCACAAACAAAAATAGATAAAAGGAAAATTTGGAGAAGAAGGCACCAAAAAATGGTGGGATAAAGAAAGGTTTCATTTAGGATATCTTATATTGAATCTTGGAATTCATTTGGAAACTAGAGATTCCAAGAGGTGTTGACGAGGTAGAAGGACATTTTAGGTTTGTAGGAAAGCTAATGCAAAGGCAAGGACATGGGAGTGGGGACTTGATGGTAGCAGGAGTGTCCCGTTTGAGTATCATCAGCAAGGACAATTTGCCCAGATTGTAGGATGTGTAAAGGAGCTCAGTCATAGAAAGAATGATATTTAAGCAAGTGTTTTTGGAGCACTTGCTGGATAGTCAACCTTTTGTTCACCTGTATCATGGGGGATGGAGAAGCCATAAAAACCCTGCCTTTGAAGAGCTTGTCTGTCAGACAGATGAGATCCATAGACAATGCTAGGGCTGGATCACAAGCTATAGGCTATGAATGCGATGGGAAGTAAAGGAAGAGAGAGCTCAGTGGGTACTGGAGTAGTCAGAAAATGCTTGTTGCAGAAAGCACTACTTGAGCTAGGCTTTGAAGAATGGAAGCATGTGAATGACTATGTGACCTTGGTGGGGCACCATCCTTTATCAAGTTACTTATTTGTAATGGGAAGAGTTTGGAATAGATAGTTTCTAAAGCTCCTTCTAGCTTTTAATAAATTCTCCTGTGCCTGCCAGCCCTAACTCTTTATTATATGTGAAATTAGAAATAAGAAATGTTATGAATAGTCACTTGGGGAAAGGGCAAGTGAGGAATAGTGTGCAAAAGGGCGAGAGGTAGAAAAGATGGCATAAGGCGAAAGGCTGGCCTGGATGGGGTAGTCTGCAGTGGAGAACAGCCAGGAGTGACAATTCCCCCCATCCCTAGCCACTGCTTAATGCCTTTTCTTCCTTTGACGTTCCTTTCCATTTGCCCTGTGCATACATACACACACACACACACACACACACACACACACACACACACATATACATGTACACATATGCATATACTCATAATCCATGTCTATTTATATCTCTGTATCTTGCTTGCACATAGTGCATAGTACATAGTTTTGCATTTATCTCACCCCACTTTGAATGTGAACTCCTTGAGAGCTTTTCTTTTGCTTTTCTTTGTGACCTCAATGCTCGCCAGAGTGTTTAGAACACAGCAGGTGCCTAATCAATGCTTATTGACTGACTATTGAGATAACTTAGGGAAACCAGGTTATGAAAGGTCTATTTGTCATGACCTTATTCGAGTTTTCTTCTTCATGGATCATTCATTTCATGAAAGATCGGTCAAGGGAACTTGTCAGTGCCATTTAGAGAACAGAGGATCTTGGAAAGGGGTGAGCATACTGTAAGAGTGTAACTAGAAGAGCCTTTACTCCTTTCCTAGGACCCTTATCTGGAGCTGAGATACTAGGGAGTCAGAGCTGGTAGGAAAGGGAGGGGTGCTTTCTGGCAGCAGGGGACAAGGGCACCAAAGAGAACCATCAATTAAATAGTGTGTTTTTTTTTTCCTGCAGGTGGTGGGTTCCATCACTGCTCCAGTGACAGGGGAGGGGGATTCTGTGCCTATGCTGATATTTCACTTTCTATCAAGGTAAGGCCTGTGGAGACACAATGCCTTTCAATGAAAGCTACAGGGAAGAGGACTATCTGGATTGGAAGATTTAGAACTAAAAGGGACCTAAGCATCTAATCCAACAGTAATTGAAATAGGCCTAGAGGTCATAGTAATTGAGCCAGCATCCAGTTCTCTGACGTATCAGAAGTCAGGCCTTGAGAAATGATGGGCATAAACTGGCTTAGAGGAGATTGGAGCACATTCTCAAGAAGAGATAAAAATACAGGAAAGAGGCTATAAGGAAAATCTGATCTCCCCCCCCAAAAAAAAAGTCTAGAAAGAATGGACTCCTCTTAATTCTTTGAAACTCTGAATTTGATCATAACTTGTGAGATAGAGAACATACCTTTGGGTAAAAAATACTCTCACTGTTATGCTGGGTATAGCTGGAAGCTAATGGGAGCCAAAATTTAGGATCTGAGTCTTCACTAGGTTCTGGGCTAGAGAGGAAAATAATAATAATAGCTGGTATGTATAAAGCACCTGCTATGAACACAAGGCTTTGAAACATTCAACTTTGAATTGTCAGTGAACTATTAGTAAAGGTCTTTCCTCCAAATGCCCTCTCACAGCCTCCAAAGGAAAGCTACTGGCAGATTGAACATTTCACTGAAATTCGATTCTTAGGTAAGAACCTTATAAGGTCAAGGATGTAATGTCCAGAGCGTTCCCTAAACTATTGGGGATTTTAAACGATCATCTACTCAGTTATTTGCCTGGTGAGTGTTTTATTTCTCTGCTTACCCTTTCTCTCCCTCCTCTGTCCTGGGCAGTTTCTATTTGAACGAGTGGAAGCAGTATCGAAAGCCACAATTATTGACCTGGATGCACACCAGGTGGGTCCCCTCTCTCATGTGGGTATCAGTGTCCTGTCTCCACAGTTCATGCTTTCCCATGATCCTTTCTCCCCATCAACATGCACTATCAGGAGAGTATAACTTCCACACAAACACACTCCTATCTACACACCCACACAGTATCAGGAAGCATCAGGTTGGTTATCCAGGGATAAGATATTGCTGAATGTCATAGGGAGAGCTGGAGAAAGGCTTGGGGTCACCATCTTTGGTCACCATCTACATCCAAGGATGGCGTTCACTTCTGACAACAGTCAAGGTCAATGTTGGGTTGAAAGTACCTGTTCATGCCCTATGCCAGGGCTTCTTAACTTTTCTACTCGCAACCCTTTTTCATCCAAGAAATCTTTCAGTCCCAAGTATATAAAATGGGTATATAAGTTAAACATTTACAAATAATAAATCATAATTTCACAACCCCCCCATTCAGTTATATGACTCCACATTAGGTAGTGACCACGGTTTAAGAAATTTTGTCCTATGCCTGTGAAATTGCAGCCCCAATCCCTATACATAATAATAACGATACGATAACAATGATGGTGATAGCTGCTCCTCTTTGAACAGAACTTTAGCATTTGTGAGGTACTTTATACCCATTTTTTCATCTGATTCTCACAACAAACCTAGAATGTTGACACAGTGTACATTTTGGTATTCTTCATTTTGGTCTTGCATTGCTGATTTGTTGACATGGAATTGCTGGCTTCCAGAAGAAGCTCACTAGTGGTGTGTTTTCCCCTAGGGGAATGGCCACGAGAGGGATTTCATGGATGACAGTCGGGTGTACATCATGGATATATATAATCGCAACATTTATCCAGGAGATAGTTTTGCTAAACGTAAGTCCGCTAAATTGTTGAACTAGTGGTCCTGGAGTATCGTGATTTCTTTGTGGATGAGGTGCTGCGGCACTGGCATAAGGTAGCAATATCAAAATGGACTTGGGGAAAAAAGACCAATGTATATTTTTTAAATTCATAAAAACGAATGTACAGGGACCCTTTCCCCTATGCTCCCACAACACATGTACCCAGCTGGGTTGGGTTATGAAAGGTCATTTATAGGCCAGTTGTTTGCAACTTTGAATTCATTTTCCCATGGGAATAATGATGGAGGGGCTATTCAGGTCCCACCTGGTCCCCTAGGGACATTTAGTCCCCACTATAAATGAAATACTTGACTGTTGCTATTAGAACTTCTCATTGTTTCTGTGGGAGAATATATCTTAAGTCCCATTTGGGCATTTGGGAGGCAGGAAGTGTACTTGCCCCCCTCCATTGTAGCTACATCTCAGAAGAAAATCTTTTTCCCATCCCCTGCTCTGGATCATTCCCTTTTCATTTACATGTGAGCATATTGTAGAGAAGCAGTATTTATAAAATAGGTATTTACCTCTTAGGAATGGTCTGTATGTATTATCCAGCCTTAGTTTTTGGATCTTTTATGGCATTTCCCAACTCCCTGATGGGAAAAGGTACTATCACCTCCCCTCCTCCTCATGCTGTGCAGGACATTCTTTTGGGACAGTGAACTGGGAGCAATTCCAGCTGATACAGCTCATATTGGTAGTGCTGGCTGGGCCTGACTTTATAGGTTTACCATCCATGAGGGATATAGGATCTGGAGTTGGGAAGAACCATAGAAATCCTTTAGTTCATTCTCCTCACTTTATAGATGTGCCCGGAGGGAGAAGAGACTTGCCCAGTATCACATGGTAGTAAATAGTAAAGCTGGTATTGGAACCTGGGTCCTCTGATTTAAAATCCAGTGTTCTTTCTGGCACATTTCAACTACATATATTATTGATCTTTATAGCAGCTCTCTGAGGTACGTGCTCTGATTAGCTTCATTTTACATATGAGGAACCTGAGGCAAAAAGGTTAAGTGCCTTGTGCAGGACCACAATAAGTGAGGAAGGATTTGAAGCCAAATTTCCTGACTCCCAAATGTACTTTATCCATTATACTAAGCTGCCTCTCCCCCTTGCTTAGGCAGCTGATGGCATAGTAGTTAGAATGCTGTGCCTGGAGTCAGGAATACCTGACTTCAAATCTTCAGACACTTCTCAATTGTATGACACTTATCCTCTACTTGTCTAAGTTTATTCAACTGTAAAATGGGGATTACAATAGCACTTATCTCCCCAGGATTGTTGGGAAGATCAAATGAGAGCAAATTTGTAAAAAGTGTTTTGCACAGAACCTGGCACAAAATAGGTGCTATATAAATGCTTATTTCCTTCTTATTTTCCCTGTGGCTTTTGACACACAGTATATATCAGGTCTAGGAGAAACCTTAGAGATTATTCAGTCCTTCATTTTAAAGAGAAGGAAAATGAGGCCCTGAAAAGTGCTTAAATGGCCAACCTGAGTCCCCACCTTTAGATACAAATCCAGTTCTGTTTGTACTGTACTAATCCTTCTGACTTCTTGGTGCCTCTTTGGGGCACCCCCTTGCTTCCTTTCCTCTATCAGAAGACAGAGCCCCATGGGAATGGGGGATCAGACAGGTAAGTTTTGCTAAGTGGAAGTGCAAGAAAAGGAAGCATGGGCACCTGGAGTTGAGGTGGGAGGGAAAAAGTGCCAGAGGCACATCTTTCCTACTTGACATTTTGCTGCCAGTGGGATGAAACTGGTCAAGCCCCTGGTTTATTGTGTCTCTGCTAGGAGTCCACCTTGTGGAGATGACTGTGGTCCTGGCCTCTGCTAAAGCTTCTCTTAGCTGTCCTTGATTTTTAGGTGCCATCAAACGGAAGATTGAGCTGGACTGGGGAACAGGGGACAGAGAGTACCTGCAGAAAGTGACTCAACATGTAGAAGAGGCGCTGAAAGAGCACAGGCCTGATGTGGTGATCTACAATGCCGGCACAGACGTCCTGGAGGGTGACCCTCTGGGAGGACTCTCAGTTTCTGCCAGGGTGAGTCCCAGCTCTCAGGGCTTATTCCAGAAGATTTCAGAGGTCTTTGAAAAGCAGTCATATTTCCTCTGAGGATTAGGAGGAAATAACTGACTTAATGCGGCATTCTGGGTTAATTTTAAAGAAGACTTTATTGATAAGGAGAGAGGAATGAATGAATGAATGAATGAAGCATTTGTGAAACACTTAATGTGCTGTTCATTGTACTGAATGATGAGAATACAAGTACAAAAGTAAAAACACTCACTTCCTCAGAGAACTCATGTCCTTCTACATGGTCTGTCCTCTCCTCCATTCAGCTGCCAAAGAGATTGTCCTCAGTCAACTCTAGTGACTTCCTGTTCCTTGCAGGATGAAATTTAAAATCTGTTTGGCTCCAAAAACCCCACTTTTTGAACTTCTTACACATCGCTTCCCTCCAAATTCTTGGCAGTCCAGCTGCCCTGTTCTATTTGCTCTTCCTTGCCAGTGATACGCCATATATTTTCACTTGTGCCCCATAGTAGAATGTTTTCTCTCTTTTCCTCTGACTAATAGCTTTTCCCTGACTCTTTTTCAAGAGCTAGTTCAAATCTTACCTATCCTAAGCAAGCCTTCACCTCTCTAAGACAACTTCCATCCCAGTACTTTCTCTCTGAAAGGACTTTCCCTTTATACTGTATACATATTGTAGATACATAGTTATTTACATGTTGTTTTCTCCTACTTGTTTCCCAGAGAGCAGGAACTATCTTTCACCTCTTTTTGTATCCCTCACACTTAACACAATGTCCAGCACATAGTAGGTGCTTAATAAATGTTGATTGATTGCCTGATTATTGACTGACTGACATTCTTATGGGGGAGACAGCACTATAAGGTCAGGAGAGGTATTTTACTTGGAAAGTTATTGGGGTGGTGAATGAAGCCTGGGAAGAAGTAAATTGACTTTCCGTAAGGGTAACGATAGAGTTGATTTGTATGTGGTTTCAGAATTAGAAAGAGGTGGGGGTAGAGAACATAGTGGCTGGTAAAGAGATGGCCATCTAGTGAAATGTGACTGGATCCAGACCTAGATGGAGTGGGTGACAGAGGCAACCACTAATCAGTATAGGAGACTCCAGAGCAGGAATCCCTAAGGTAAGAGACTTTGACTACTGACAAGGAGATCACTGGGAAGTGAAGGGATATTTATTTCATGCTGGAAAGGGTAGTGTCCTTGGCCCTGAAGGCACTTGGAATGGAGGGTGTATTCTTAGGGAGCCTGTGGCAGTGGAGGCTTTGCCTATATGACTGTAAATCTTAGAACTTCAAAGAAATTTCAGTACCATCTCATCCAACTGCTACCTTTTGCACAAGAAAAATAAACCCAGAGTTAAACAAATGAGACCTCAAAAGAATATTTTGAGGGTCTTTGGTGGGAAAGAAAGGGCAGAGTTCACGATTCTCCTTAGTTGCAATCCAGCTATTTCCAGAATAAGTATTCTCTATCTATCTAATCTTTCTGATCTTTCTCCTAAGTCAAGAGTCCCCTCTCTCAAATAATGTCAGACTTTTCTCCTACCCATCCCCTTCCAGGGCATCGTGAAGAGGGATGAACTGGTGTTCCAGGCTGCCCGAAAGCACAATATCCCTATCCTCATGGTGACCTCAGGAGGCTACCAGAAAGAGTCAGCACGGATCATAGCTGACTCCATCCTCAACCTGTTCAACTTGGGCCTCATTGACCATACTGATGCAGACTGAAAAGCCCAGTGCACTGTGTAAATGACTGTGACCATCTAACAGGCAGCCTTTGCCATCCCTCTCCCGGAAAATTTTTGTTTTCTAAAAATCAGATGCAACAGGCAACACTTTAACCGAGACTGGTGTCAGGGTCAGCTGCAATACAACAGATCTGAAGCCAGGACCCTGTAAGATTCATTTATTTTTTTTTACCACTTTCAAAGACAACAGAAGGGGAAGGACCTGTTCTTGCTGATCTGTTTCCATGTAGATCTCCATCTTGTTCTGGAGAATAGCTTGAGTCTCTGGGGGAGGGACAGGGGAACTCCCAACTTTCTCTTGGCCTGTGGCAAAATCCCTGAGTGATTGCTGCATGAGCTGATTGTGGAGAGAGGGAGGAGATTGTGAGGAGAGGGAAAGTGGAGAGGATAAGACAAAGAGAGCAGGGGCTTTGCCAGAGAATCCTTAAATGGATAATGACAGTGGGGTAAGCTCCCATTTTAGATTTTTGGAAACTACATGAGGGAATAAAGGAAAGGTATGTAGAGGGAACAGTCCAAGATCAGGCTTGCAGATGAATCATGGGTAAGTAGTGAGGAAAGATGTGGAGGTCATGAAGGGCAGGGGCAAAGTGAGATATAGTGAAGTCTGATTGATAACCAAGAATTAGGAGACCACTGGTAGTGGGGAAAAGACCCCCTTCTATCAGTGATCTCCTTCCCTCTCTTCTTTCTGTCTTCCTCCAATCTGCACTTCCTTTTTATTTCTCCTACCTTTTTCTTCCCTCATTTCCTACTTTTTCCTTCTTTGGTTGTCCTTATTTCTTTTTTTCCTTTTCCTTCTCCCAATCCCCATTTTTTGTCTTATCAACTCTTCTGATGAAAGAAGAGAATTAGGGTTTTGTTTTCTTTTGTTTTTCTTTTTTGAGGAAGGAAGGGGTAAAACTGGGGTATTTCCCAATGTAGAGAAGAAGCCAGAAGGTCTCAGTCTCTCCTGTTTTGGATAAGCCTCCCTTCCGTGATTGCAGACATTAGAGAAGGCAAATTGAAGTTATGGGGTCTGGAAACAATCTCAGAACCCCTGGATTTTATGTCCTTTTTTCAGGACTAACATGAGGTTCTAACTGTCCATTGGATACCTGTTTGGGCTGGGACTTTGTTCTTGAATCAAGAGATAGTTGTGAAGACATTGGGCTACCCCCTCCACACCCCCCCCCCCTCTCCTCCCCCCCCCGCAAAGTGAGCCAAAGAGAAGGTTGAAATGTGACTCCTACAAACTTCCTGTTAAATCTTAGGCAAAGCTCAAGGTAAAAACACTCTACAGCCTCATGTATTTAGCTATAGCAGAGATGAAAGAGAAAGAGGACAGAGAGAGAAAGAGAGAGAGAATGTAAAGGCATTACTCTCCAATATACTCTCACCTATCCAAGGTGAGAGGAATGTTTTGTTTTTTTTTTTTTTTTGGGGGGGGGGAAGAATGTGCATTATAGGGTTTGTACCATGGCTAAAAATCTTCTTTCTAAAGACCTGAAAAAGTGGTTCTAGGATAGGGTCTTATCTTTGGGTGTTCTCTGGATGAGAAAGAAGCTCAAGATTAAGGCAACCCTGGACCTCTGATTTCTTACGAGAGTACCAGAGACACATTTATTGGCTATTAAGAAGGGAAAAGGCTCACTGATAGAGAAGTGTTTCCTTTGAAAGGGTCTTGGAAAATGGCTCCTTTCCAATGTGATCATAGGGCATGTACCTATGTACATAGTACATAGGGACTTCATCAAAAACCTTAGAAAGTTTGGGATAGAGGAGAACTTAGAATATAGAATGTCAGAACTAGAAGGGACCTTGGAGATCATCCAGTTGAGTAATCATTTTATATATGGGGAAACTGAGATCCAGAAAAAGGACCCATAGGAGTCCAAAGTCCCATAATCTGTTGTCTTTGATGGGTATTTACTTGAGGAGAATGTAAAAGCTGTTACACTGAGGCAACTAGAAAAGATGAAACTGAACAAACCATGCTGCTTTCCAGGGCCTCAGTTTCCTCAACTGCCAAATGCCAGATGATCACTGAGATTCATTCAAGTTTTAGATTTGTGATACTGTGACCTTCCCTCAACATAAATGAGGGCATTTGAAGACAGATTGGTTATGAAGGGATACTCTAAGTTATCTCCTTATCACCATTCACTGGGGAATTCCCTGAGGCTTTGATTTTGGCAGCTTTTAAGTATGACTTTACCCAGTGAATGGCTGTTGTTTAAATGGAGAGCACATGCTTTGATTTGAGAGACTGCCCATCCTGGGGTAAGGAATACATGGTAGTGGAAATCCAGAGATCTGAGCTCCAGCCCTAACTTGGTCACTGTAGGACTAAATGATCTTGGAAGAGTCATTTCTACTCCCATGACCTCTTCCGTAAAAAGAGAGGGTTGCACTAGTTCTTAAATAAGATTCTGGTGTTGCTGCCTGTTAAGAAATTTGGAAATCTCTGCCACTAATTCACCATGTAACCTTGGGTAATGTACTTAATTCTATTTGAGCCTCAGTTTCCTCATCTGTCAAATGAGGATAATAATACCTGCTCTACTTACTTTATAGGGGTGTCTCAAGAAGCAAATTAAATAGTAATAATATTTAAGAAGCACTTTGAAAAACAAGAAAGCACTATTTAAATGTAAGGTATTATTTTTAATAATATTAATAATAGGGTTACTTAGTTTTTTCTGCTTGTGATGATAGGATCCCTTGTGGACAGCTGGCCAGAAGTGCACCAGGTTCCAGAGACTCCTGCTCCCATCATGCAGGAGGGACTTTGGGCACCACCTGGTACCTGCCCACTCCCTGCTTCCTCACTTCCTCACTCCCCACTTTGGCCACATACAATGCACTTTGAAACCTGTTAACTTGTTTTCTAGATTTGTCAGATTCGTGGTACTTGATGAGTTTTTGTTATTTTTTATAAGATTATTTATATAAAGCTAAAATGCATTGCTAGCACCATCTTGTCTTTCATAGGTGGGGTGGGGACAGTGGGAATTGTCTTTGTGGTTAACTTGTTTCTGTCACTTTTGGAAATCACTAAAACTATTTCAACTGATCCTGGCTGCTTTGTATTATTCTGGGAGGTGGGGTGGAATGATGTTTTGCCTTTTCCTTCCAGATGCCTAATCCTTTCGACATGTCGTCCCCAGATCCCTGCTATTCCATAGAAGTCTAGTATCTGGCACGTAGCTTGTAGACCTTTAGCACCTCTGGCTGGGGAGAAAGGCCATTGGAAGGAATGGGAAGGAGGTAGCAGTTGTGCCCAATTTTTGGTCCTTGGTCCTGTTCTTGGGAATAGTTACCTTATTAGCGTTATTCTTTTCAGCTCCAAAAATCTACCTTCTCAGTGCCAGACATGACTGCTGGGTCCCTTAGGTGAGGTCTAACTTCACCTAAAATTGCAGAGTCAACAAACCGCAGAGATGGGGGGAGTAAAGGGAGGTGTCCCATTTGAGCACACCCTTGCTATTACCTGGAAATTGCCCTTAGTGTTAATCTACATAGCACCATATTTGAGCCAGATGGTCCTATATCTAGTAAAGAGTAAGCTCTTTGAGGGCTGAGACAATGTCACTTCTGTATTTGCATCTCCGGTACCTTTAAGGCATTGAGGTATAGTTTAATAAATGTTTGCTGATTAATTGCTGTGTTCCACATTTAATCTGCATCATGAAATCATTAGATTGGATTCTAGAAAACGGGAAGAACTTTAGAGATACTCTGTAAAGTAATTTTAATGCACCTCTTGCTTCACTAAGTCATTGTAGGGAGAAGGCTTTATAAACTTAGGAATATGAATTATTACTGTCAGGTTCAGGCCTCTCATTTTGTAGAAGAAACCATTGATCCATATCTAAACTATGTGGATCCTATGATCCATGGGGAGCTTGTATCTCAGTCATGTCAGATTCAAATATAAAAGGGTGAGTCACATATTGACTTAGAATACCACAAATTGACATCTATTTTATATTGTATTTTCATTGTATGTTAAATATTTCCTAATTACATTTTAATCTTGTTTGGGCAACACTTGGCCAGCTTGGGCCACTTAGCCATAAGTTTGATAACCTTTGCTGCATTTTATCCATATTAATAGGTGTTATCCCTTGTTATTATTATTACTATTTGATGAGGCAGTTGGAGTTATGTGACTTGCGTATTAGTATAAAGTGTCTGAATCCAAATTTGGACTCAGGTCCTCCTTACTTCAGGGCTAGCATTCTATTCATTGTGCCATCCAACTGCCCCCCCCCCATTTTTCAAATGGGAAAACTGAAGGTCAAAATTTAAATGACTTGATTATGATCTCCTGGGTGGGATTTGAACCTACATTTTCTCACTCAAGTTTCAGTTCACTATTCAAACTCATAGCTGAAAAGGAATGGAAATAGAAATTCTGATTCAAAGATGACTCCACCATTTTTCCTGTAAAGACTTTCAAAGATCCTCTTTACAAAGAGAGATCTGGACAGGATTAAATAGATTTTTTCTTCACATTCACCTTACTCTCTATTCATCCAAATCATGGGATAACCTTCTATCTTCAGGTCTCAACTATAAAGCCAATTCCAGGGTTTCACTGAGCATGCCGTATTGGACTTTCTGGCCCACGGTTGTGAAGTGGTTAGAGAGATGATGTCTGGATCTCAAGAAGATCAGACTGTAGGGGACATGGTATGTTCTGTGCTTTCCCAAAGTTGGTGCTCTTGGCTGAAAGATGTAGCCGGATATGGGAGGAAACAATTCTTGACAAAGGCTGTCTGTGAGAATAATGGCCAGATTTAGGATGGGAGTCCATGGAGGGGAGAGACATTCTTGGTTTGTCTCCAGTGATAAATTTTCTGCAAACGCTATTCTGCGTGATTCACTATTGTCAGCCATGAGTCACTATGGTGGGAAGATGAGTTCAGTAACCTGGGAGTTCATGCATACACAACTCGTCCAGCTGGCCCCCGCTTCAAAGGGAAGGATAGAACTCCCCTGTGCTGACAGAACCATTTCCCAGAGTTTTGTGGTGCTGCCCGTGGTATCTGTGCAAGGACATGTGAAAGGAGTGAAAAGGATGGACTAAAGCCAAGTTATAAAGAGCCTTGAACACTAGATTAAGGAGTGTGGGATTTTCTTCTGTGAGATGAAGAGCACTTGAATATTTTTGAGAAAGGGAGTAACATGACAAGAGTTTTGTTTTATGAAGGCATCTGGAAGGGTGTGTAGGATGAAATAGAAGAAACAAATCATATTTCAAGCTACAACATATGCACACGTGCACACACACATTATAGAGGAGCAAACTGAATTACTAGAAAGCCCAAACAACATGTCCAAGATCATGTCCAAGAAGTTGAACCAGGATTTCAACCCAAATCTTCTGACTACAAGTCCAGTGATATTTTTATAATATACTAGTGGCAGCAAAGTGGTTCAGTGGACAGAGCTCAGTGGTACTTGGAGTTCAAGTCTAGCTCTGGCATTTATTCTTAGCTGTGTGATGTTGGGTAAGTTACTTTGCCTTTGCCTCACTACCTTCACAAAATGGGAATAATAATAGCATCTACCTCCTAGAGTTGCTGTAAGTATAAAATGAGATGGGTAATATTTTTAAAAGACTTTGAAGATCCCAAAGTACTCTATAAATGCTGGTTTTGTTGATATTACATTTGGAAAAGAAAGATGACATCGAAAGTAAGGAGATCAGTTGGAAGCTAGTCACAATAATCTAAGAAGAGGTAAGAAGGGCCTGATTGAGAGCTCTGGCAAAGGGAATGGAAAATATGGAATGGGCGTCAGAGACATTGGAGTGGTAGAATCATCTGGATTGGCCGTGGGATGTGAGGGAAAGAAAACAGCCAAACTATGGTTTTGGCTCTTGAAGAGTGACTGGGTCATTAACAAAAATGAGAAGTCAGAAGGAGGGATTGTTTGACCTGATAAGAGTAGTATAAGTTCATTTGGGACAATGGGTCATCCAAAGCAATGTTTTCTTTTAATTTTTTTCCTTTTTTTGAGGATCTAGCATAATAATTGATTTTTAGTGTTTTAAAGTTTTAAAAAAAACCTTCATATATGTCATCTCCCTTGATCCACACAACAATCCTTACACAATATATTTCAGAAATCTGGTCCTATACTTTTATTACCATGGGGAACTACCTGTGTGGAAATTTTCTCTGTCCATGCAGAAACTTACAATTACAAATTGTCTGTAACTTCCTGTCTAAGAAAACTGACTGGGGGTATTGAGAAGTCAAATGACTTATTCATGTGTCAGAGACTAAATTTGAATCCAAGTCTTTTTGACTCCAAGACTGCCTTTCCATTAGGGATGCAATGTAAATATTTAATCAGCTCTTGAGGTGGGGGGAAACCAAAAGTAGCCACAACATACTTTTAAATTAAATCTGCATTATTAACATTTTATTCATCACTTCCTTAGTCTAGACAATCAACAAAACTAAAAATCAAACCCTTAATTATAATTAAGTATAATAATAAATTAAGTATAATTAAGTAGATAGTATACTATCTACTGATTTCCATGGTGTAGATGCTTACATTGAAAATTTAGCAATTATTTCTTCTTACAGATGGTTCCAATATGCTACAACACTTCCAACTACTGTACACACTGTCTCTCACATGCCATTATTATCCCATTTTATAGATGAGGAAACTCAAGCTCAAGAAAATTTGGTTACTGGATCATAGTCACACAAAGAAAGCATCAGAGATAGGATTTGATCCCCTGTTCAAGACTTTTTCAGTCATGAGTGTGATATGAAAAAAAAATCCAAAATCTTTTGTGCCATAAAAGGGGCTGCCCCTAATCCTGGGGGCA
The DNA here is from genome assembly GCF_016432865.1 of Antechinus flavipes. Taxonomy (NCBI): domain Eukaryota; kingdom Metazoa; phylum Chordata; class Mammalia; order Dasyuromorphia; family Dasyuridae; genus Antechinus; species Antechinus flavipes. The sequence continues at coordinate 60,425,252 of NC_067398.1, forward strand.
AGGAAAATATCCAAACATCCCAGCTTTTGAGAACTGCAAGAAATGGTCAATATACTTTTAGTACTATTTACAGATATAAAGTCACTTTGTTAGGCTGGAAACATAAAAGTAGATTACTTGTACTTTCTTTTGTTCAGACATGATTATGTTGGCTATAGATCGAAGATGGTAATTATAATTTTATCCATTAAGTGTGCTTGTGAATGTTTTTCATTTGTTGCAAATGGAGCTCAGAGTTCCTCCCCACAAAGGATCAAGACTCTAAGTGTTTGCCAGTTGCTGTGGCATAGCAAAAAACTCAAGATCAGAAGAAGTCATTAGCAGTAAAGGAAAATTATTGAATTCTTTACATCTGGGGGGGGTTTCCACAGTGTCAAATAAATATAGAAATTATTTATTTTCAGAAAAGGAGCTGGAGAAAATGGAAGGGCCTGGAACCCAAGTTCAAGTATCACAGCTTTTGCCACATGGGATCTTTATCTAATCGGGATTCTTACTATCAGCACTTTCTGCTTCTCCAATTCACATTTTTAATCACTTTTTTAAGCTCCTGAAAACTGAAGGTTTTCTGGGATAGACGAGTTTCTCTCAACTTTTCATTTGTTAGTTTATTTCTGGTTTTGGTGTGCTTGATTCCAAACAGAGCTCCAATTTCTTTGATGTGGGCTAGGGACCAACAGTACTAAAATAGCCAGGAAATGAAGAGCCAGAGTCTGACAGAGAGCTCTGTAACCCCAGCACTCAGTACAGTGCCTGACGCATAGTAGGTGCTTAGTAAATATTTATTGACTGGCTGCAGAATAACAAACTGCATAGCTGGATGCCATTTTGGATCTTGCCATTGTGGATCAGTATTCTCATTTTGGATGTGCACTTTTCTATGTTGTTTCAACATGAGAAGTGACAGAATAGAGAAAAGAGGGTAGGACTTGTCATAAGAAGACTCATATTTGAATGCTGGTTCTGCCCCTTACTGGCTATATGATCTTTAGCAATTCGTTTTATGTCCTATGAGTTTGGTTTGTTCATTTTTTCTCTCTCTGAACAATTGGATAATAATATTTGATTTGTCTACTTCAACAGGCCCAAAGTATGAGAAAGTGCTTTCTAATCTTTTAAAGTTATCTATGGATTTGAAAAAGTCTGATGAGTTACTAATCAAATAATTATTCACATGAACATGGGCAGTAGGTCCATTAGCCTGATAAACATTTATAGAATTCTTTTCTATTATTTTCCCCTGACAGAGTAATGAAAGTAGAATTATATATGTATCCTCAAGGAAACTTGAATATAAAGAATAAAGAAATAATATATATTTTTGAGGCAATTGAGGTTAAGTGATTTGCCCAGAATTACACTGAGGACAGCTTCGAATTCAGCCTTCCTGACTTCAGGACAACTGCTCTACCCACTTCACCATCTAGCTGACCCCAAAGAATATAATTTCAAATGAATTTGATCTAACAAAAAAGACATCAGTAAAATTTCTTAAAGTAAACTTTATAAAGGAAATAATGAATTTATTAGTATTGGCAAAGAAGTAATTCATTTACTAGATGGAAATAGGAGTTTCCAAATTAAAAAAAAAAAGAATGTTCATAGTAGAATAAATCATGTGTTACATGGTGGTTGCTGGTGACACTTTCTGATATGTGATTTATCACATCTATTAGATAGCTAATAGATGTGATAAATCCCCAAGCAAGGCAAGAAAAATGAAAAGAAAAGCTCTTGGAGCTATGGCTAAAGAGTTGGAGAATCTTAAGAATTCTTAGTCTGAAGAGAGGTTGGAGAGAGACTCCAACATTCAGAAGACTTAAAGAAAGTTTACACTTAAGTTATTTCAATCCTGTCTTGTTACTTGTGACCCCATTGATGTTTTCTTGGCAGAAACCCTGAAGTGGTTTGCCATTTCCTTTTCCAGCTTATTTTAGAGATTAAGAAACTGAGGCAAACAAGATTAAGTGATTTGCCCAGGATCCCGCAGCTAGTAAATGTCTATGGCCAGATTTGAACTTAGGAAGATGAATTTTCCCTGTTCCAAAACCAGTACTCTACCCACTGCAAAACACCTATTACTATGAAACAAGAATGAACTGTTTGGTGGGGACTATAACTTACAATAGGTGTGGTATTCTATGAATTAATTTTCTTCAGCTGTGAAATCTTCATGGAAAAATGGTTCAGGACAATCCCGTCTTAATGGCTTAAAGATAATTTATCTTTTTTTTTTTTTTAAAGAAATGTTTTATGAGATAGATTTCTACTTATATTTCCTTGGCTTAATTCTGGCACAACAGGGCTGAGCTGACAAGGCCAGTTTAACCATAGAAGTCTATTGATTTTCCCACCTTCCTTTGCTACAGAGTCAGCATAAGAGATCCCTAACCACAGCGGGCACTTGGCTGCTGGTGTTTAGTCATTTGGTGTTGGGTCACAGCAGGTTTGAATTGAACCAAAAGACATTCAAATGGAAAACATTTTTAAACAACTAGTCCCTAAGACCTCCAGATGTAAAACTTTTGGGGTTGGAAATAATGTTAGAAAGAAATAAGACCTTGTTTGGGAAAAATAAATGTGTAATATGGGGAATGATCCCTGACAGCCTGCCAGAAGGGACGATCAAAGGCATATTTTTTTTTCAACTGCTGACTTGTAATGGCTGATTAATAAAGATTAATAAAGATGCCTACATCTCTGCATCTTGGGGATATCAGTGCAAATAGTAACTCAATTGGTGGAAAGTTTTCTTGGTTTAAAGGTTTGTAGTCAGTGATGTTCTGAGGCTGCTGTTTTGTAGATTCTAAAATAGGACTTTTCAGAGACCACTTTTCTCAAGGCTTAATTAAAGTCATTTCTTCCATAAAACTCCTAAGTGTTTGGTCCAAAATCAAATCTCCTATTCTTAGCTCCATGGAACAAGTGTTGCCCAAGGTGCTAATGATAATGGTGATAATTATAGTGGTAACAGCTATGGTAATGATGACAGTGATAATGACAGAAGAAACAGTGATGGCAACAATATGGCAAAATTAATGACATTAATGATGGTAGAGAATTATGGAGAAGATAGTGATAAAATTGGTAGTGACAGTGAAGGTGACCACAGCCAAGGACATTTTTCTGATGAGTATTAACTATGATCAGAGCTAGTCTCATGTGTAAGTGAAATAGTCACCAGCATGGAAACAAAACTATGTGTCCTATAAAATTATCCAAATGTGTGATATTCCCATCATTCAAGATTTCTTCCTTTTAGTTAAAGCATCATGTTTTATGGGACTGGAGTATAGAATGTAGTTCAATGAATGATTATATAACTTCCATTTATTTCAGGTCATTAACAGTTAACACTCAAGTATGAATTAGTTTATAAGGTAGCTTTTTATTTTATTTTATTTTAATAGTATTTCATTTTCTTCCCAGTTCCAAGTTAGAAAAAAATTTTAACATTCATTTTTATCAGATCTTGAGTTTCAGTTTTTCATCTCTCTCCTTTTTCTCCCCTCTTCTGAAGATGTAGACACTTGAATATAGTTTGTATATATCCTATCAAGTAAAACATATTTTCCGTATTAATCACAGTTGTGAAGAAAAAACAGATCAAAAGGGGAAAAAATGAGCAAGAATAAAGTAGGAAAAAAGATATGCTTCAATCTCTATTCAGAGTGAGTCTATCCTTTTTCTGGTTATGGATAACATTTTCCTCTGTGAGTCTTTTATACTTGCCTTGGATCATTGTGTTGTTGAGAAGAGCTGAGTCATCACAATTGATCATCACACAGTATTGCATTATCAAGTAACTGTGTATAATGTTTACCTGGTTCTGCTCCTTTTACTTCGTATTAGTTCATACAAGTCTTTCCAGGTTTTTCTGAAATCTGCCTATACATAATTTCTTATTGCACAATAGCATTCTATTATATTCATATGCCACAGCTTATTCAGTCATTCCTCAATTGATGAATATCCCTCTAATTTCCAATATTTGTCCCATCACAGAAAGGATTGATCTCTTTGGGATACAGACCTATTATTAATATTGTGGGTCAGAGAGTATGCACAGTTTAATTGCCCTTTGGGCATAGTCCCAAATTGCTCTCCAGAATGGTTGGATCATTTCACAACTTCACCACTGCATCAGTGTTCCAATTTTCCCACATCTGCTCCAACATTTATCACTTTCTTTTTTTTTTTGTCAAATTGGACAATCTGTTAGATATGAGATGGAGTTATTTTAATTTGTATTTCCCTGATGAAAAGTATTTTATATTTAGATATAGAACACTTCTATAAGATAGCTTTTTAAAGAAGAAATTAACTGAGAAGCTGACTCACAGGAAAACACACACAGAATTTTGAGATCAAAAAGAACCTCAAAGGCAATCACATCCAACCTTTATTTGAAGAAGAATTCCATCCTTCCTTAACCTCTTTATTAAGGGATCATCCACTTCAAAGCCTGCAGTGAAAGAGAGACCACTATATCTCTGGAAAATTTCTTCCATTTTGGGGTATCAGTAATTGTTAGGAAGTTTTTAGTTTTAGGGTTTTTTTTCTCCTGACATACTCAGGATCTATTTGGAAATATGTTTATATCTATATGGAAATATGTTTCTATACCAGATGTTTTACTCTTCTGCCCTCTGGGGTCAGACAGAACAAATCTTATCCACTTTCCACAAAAAAGCCATGCAACTATTTACAGACACCCTTCACTCTTCTGTTCTCCAAGCTAAACATCAGTTGCTTTGACCAAATCCATATAAGACATATTTCTAGGATTCTCACCATCCTGGCTGTCCTCCAAAACAAAAAAAAAAGCTTCCTAAAATATAGTCACCAGAATTGAACACAATAATCTGAAAATGTTCTTACCATAATAGGTGATGGTGAACCTCTCTTATTCTGGATAGTATGGTTCCCAATGCAAACTAGGACATTCACTTTGTTGAATTCCATGTCATACTGTTGATTCATATTGAGCTCACAGCCCAGGAAAATCCACAGACCTTTTTCTCAGATGAAATATGATCAAAGGACACTACCATCATCTGGTACTTGTGCAATAGCCACTTTTGAAACATAGAGTTTCATGTCATTCTCATTAAATTTTCTCCTTTTAAATTCAATCGGTTGTACTTGCTTGTTGAGCTCCTATTGGATCCTGCCTCCGTCACCCAACTTATTACCTCAAGATTTTGTCCTTTGCATAATTTACAGAACAGGTGAGGTTTTATTGAAAAAGGAAAAAAAGACCTAGTTCAGGTTCCCACCAAAGATGACTCTGGGTGGTCTTTGGGCATTCTTTCTTAGATTCTCTGGTGAGTGTTGGGCAGGACTGGAAGAGAAAATCCTTGCATTATCAAGTAATCATTCCAACCCTTTCAAGCTATTATCCCATATGTTTCACTGACAGACTCCTTGAATCATCTACATTCACTGTCTATCTCCTCACTACCCACTTATTTCCCACTGCTTGCAATCTGGCTCTTGAACCCACTGATCACTGGAAACTTCTGTGGTTCAGTAGAAAGAATTCCAACTTTCCCCACAAGTTTGGCCCCTGGTTCTGTATTGTGGTCTTGGTTTCTTTATCTTAAAAAAATTAGGACATTGGACTAAAAGACTCTTGAAGTCCCAATTTAAAATCTGGCATCCCAAAGCTACCAACCATCTCTTAACTGCTCAACAGCATAGACTTTTCTCATCGTACTTGACTTCTCTGAAAATTCTGATGTTGTTTGTCACTTCCTGGATAGACTCTCCTTTTCTGAATTATTATAATTCTTTTATCCACTTATCAGTGTTTCCCAGAGATTTGTCCTAGCTCTTCTGCCCTTCTCTCCATACACTCTTGAGGATCTCATCAACTCTTGAGTTCTCAATTATCATCTCTATGGATCTAACTCCCTCATCTGTATCTTCAGTTCCAATCTCATTGCAAAACTATTCATGCATTGTGAAATTCCTGCCAGATGTTTCTTCTTTTAGGTCCCGGGAATCTCAAGCTCAGCAATTCCAAAATAGAATGATTATCTTCTACCATAAATCTATCCTTCTTGTCAATTTCACTATTTCTTTTGAGAGTACCACCACCTTTCACTTGGCTACCAAAGTAATTTTCCTTAAGTACAGATCATGGCACTCTCCTATTCAACAATCTGCAATGGTTCGCCATCATTACCAGGATCAAATAGAAAAGCCTTTGTTAAGTGTCCTGTTCTCTCCCACCAACTTCTTTTTTTTATTAAAGCTTTTTATTTTCAAAACATATACATGTATAATTTTCCAACATTGACTTTTACAAAACCGTGTGTTCCAAATTTTGCCCCCTTCCTCCTACCTTCTCCCCTAGATGGCAAGTAATCCAATAAATGCAATTCTTCTCTATATATTTCTACAATTATCGAGCTGCACAGAAAAAATCAGATCAAAAAGGAAAAAATAAGAAATAAATCAAAATGCAAGCAAGCAACAACAAAAAGAGTAAAAATACTATGTTGTGGTCCACATTCAGTTCCCACGATCCTCTCTCTGGGTGTGGATGGGTCTCTCTTCATTACAATTCCATTGCAACTAGCCGGAATCATCTCATTGTTGAAAAGAGCCACATCGATCATCTTATAATCTTGTTGTTGCTGTGTACAATGATCTCCTTCACTTACCTTTAGTTTGCCCCCACCAACTTCTTACATCTTACTTATTTCCACATACGCTGAGATCCAGTGACATCTATGGTCTCACTGCTGTTCCTTACACAAGACACTCCATCTCCCAATTCTGAGCATTTTCTTTATTGCCTCCCATCTGTGGAATGCTCTCCATCTCCATCTCTATCTCCTGGCTTTACTTGTTTCCTTCAAGTTCCAGCTAAAATCTCATCTTCTACAAGAAACCCTTCCCAATTTCCCCTACTGCTAACTCTGTTCCTTTATTAATCTCCAATTTATCCTGTAGAGATCTTATTTGTACGCAATTGTCTGCATATTTTCCCCCTCACTACACTATGAGCCCATTAAGACTAGGGACTCTTGTTTGCCTTTGAATTTCCAGAACGTAGCACATTGCCTTCCTTGCTTATCATCATCATTATCATCATGACTAACATTTAGAAGTGCTTCCTATGTGCCAGGAACTTTCTAAATATTTTATAATTATTATCTCATGTTATTCTCACAACAACACTAAAAGTAGGTGCTATTATTGAAACCATTACCACTCATATGAAAGAGTGTTCCAAATCATCATTGATCAGAGAAATGCAAATTAAGACAACTCTGAGATACCACTACACTAAGATTGGCTAAGATGACAGGAAAAAATGATGAATGTTGGAGGGGATGCGGGAAAACTGGGACACTGATGCATTGTTGGTGGAGTTGTGAACGAATCCAACCATTCTGGAGAGCAATCTGGAATTATGCCCCAAAAGTTATCAAATTGTGTATACCCTTTGATCCAGCAGTGTTTCTATTGGGCTTATATCCCAAAGAAATACTAAAGAAGGGAAAGGGACCTGTATGTGCCAAAATGTTTGTAGCAGCCCTGTTTGTAGTGGCTAGAAACTGGAAATTGAATGGATGCCCATCCATTGGAGAATGGCTGGGTAAATTGTGGTATATGAATGTTATGGAATATTATTGTTCTGTAAGAAATGACCAGCAGGATGAATACAGAGAGTACTGGTGAGACTTACATGAACTGATGCTAAGGGAAATGAGCAGAACCAGGAGATCATTATATACTTCAACAACGATATTGTATGAGGATGTATTCTGATGGAAGTGGATTTCTTTGACAAAGAGACCTAACTGAGTTTCAATGGATAAATGATGGACAAAAGCAGCTACACCCAAAGAAAGAACACTGGGAAACGAATGTGAACTATCTGCATCTTTGTTTTTCTTCCCAGGTTATTTTTACCTTCTGAATCTAATTCTCCCTGTGCAACAAGAGAACTGTTCGGTTCTGCAAACATATATTGTCTCTAGGATATACTGCAACATATCTAACATATATAGGACTGCTTGCCATCTAGGGGAGGGGGTGGAAGGAGGGTGGGGAAAAATCGGAACAGAAATGAGTGCAAGGGATAATGTTGTAAAAAAAATTACCCTGGCATGGATTCTGTCCATATAAAGTTATTATTAAATAAAATTTAAAAAAAAGTAGGTGCTATTATTAGCCTCATTTTAGAGATGGGGAAACTGAGTCAAACATAAGTTAAATGACTTAGTCATGGTTACTTAATTAGTAGGTATCACATAGTGAGTAAACTAGTAAGAGGTCTGCTTTGAACTGAGGTCTTCTTGATTTTAGGCCCAGCACTTTATCAATTGATGCATCTTGACATTGTAGATGTGTATTATATTGTTTTGTTATCTGTCAGTCATGCCCAAGTCTTCATGATCTCATTTTAGTTTTTTTATGGCAGAGAAACTAGAATATTTGCAATTTTCTTCTCCCACCCATTTTACAGGTAAGGCAATTGAGGCAAATAGGGTTAAATGACTTTCTCAGGGTCACACAGTTAGTATGTGTCTGAGACCAGATGTAAACTCAGGATGATGAGTCTTCCTGATTTCAGGCCTGGTACTCTTCATTGACCACTGAACTACTCTTGACTCTTTGTTCTTTTTCATCTTCAGTTCATAACCAAATAATAACTAAATAACTATTGCTTCTACTCTCACAACTGCTCTAGCTTCACTCCACCCCCCTTTCTCCCATCACAGCCTCCAGCTGTGCAGTGAATAGAGCCAAGGTCCTGAGTCAGGAGGACCTGTTTTTACATCCCACTTTAGACACTAGCTGTGTGACTGGAAAGTCACTTTACCTCTGTTTACTTCAGTGTTCTCAACTGTAAATTACAGACAATAACCTCTATCCCTCATGGCATTGTTGTGAGAATTAAAGGAACAAATTTTTGTAAAGCACTTAGCACAGTACCTGGCATATAGTTGTTGTTTGTCCTTCATCTAGAAAAGGACCATGACATCAGGAAGGTGATGCTGTAAAGTGCAAGTAAGTTGGGTTTAAGTGAGGGAGAGGAAGGTGATGCTGTAAAGTGCAAGTAAGTTGGGTTTAAGTGAGGGAGAGCTGTGAAAAGTCACCTGCCTCACTTTTCCCTCCAGAGCCATCTGGGTCCAGTGGCCAGATATAGATCAGGATGACTAGAGATGGCCACAAATGCCTTGGCATTTTTAAGCTAAAATTTTTTATTTGTTTTTTTTTCTTAATAGTATTTTATTTTTCTAAATACATATAAAGACAATTTTCAACATTCACTTTTGTAAAACTTTGTGTTCCAAATTTTCTCTCTCTCTTTCATACCTCCCCTTCCTAAAGACAGAAAACAATCTGATAAATTAACTATATGCTATCTTTTAAAACATAAATGTTTGTCATGTTGTGCAAGAAAAATCAGACCAAAAGCAAAAAAAAAAGAGAGAAAGAAAAAATGGAAAATACCATGCTTTAATCCACATTCAGTCTCCATAATTCTGTCTGGATGTGATTGGCATTTTCAGTCCCAATCTACTGGAATTGTCTTGAATCACCACAATGTTGAGAAGAGCAAAGCCCATCACAGTTGGTCATCACATAATTTTGTTACTGTATACAATGTTTTCCAGCTTCTGCTCACTTCCCTCATTAAGCTAAGGTTTTTAACAAGTCTTAGTTTTTCTGAGGTAATGTTCAATCAGTGATTAAGGCTAAATAAGAAATGAGGAGGAGATTTTTTTCCTGATTGTGGTTTATTATTTTTTATCAAAGTTTTTTTTTTTATTTAGAAAACATATGCATACGTAATTTTTCAACAATTACCTTTGCAAAACCCTGTATTGCAAATTTTCCCTCCTTTCCTCCTACTCCCTCCCCTAGATGGTAAGTAATCTAATACATGTTAAATATGTTTTAAAATATGTTAAATCCACTATATGTATACATATTTATACAGTTATCTTGCTGCACAAGAAAAATTGGATCAATAAAAACTGAGAAAGAAAACAAAATGCAAGTAAACAACAACAGAAAGAATAAAAATGCTATGTTATGGTCCACACTCAGTTCCCACACTCCTCTCTCTGGGTGTAGATGGCTCTCTTCATCACAAGATTATTGGAGAAGCAGAGATTTAAAAAAAATCAATCAAACAAATCAATCAATCTGAGAAGGGAAGACCCTCAAGGTTTCTGGGCACCATAGAAACATTTGCTATTTGTATTTACTCTAAACCAATTGGGGTCTAAACAATACCAAATAGGGCTTGACCTGAAATCTATTGTTGACCAATCAAAGAGAGCCTGATTTGAATTTAGGGCCTGGTCTTAGCCCATAAGCCCTAAGATATCTTGTGAGGTTTCAACAATCAAAATTTATATTCCTTTGGATAGAGCATCTGCAAGTAAGAGTATACTATGTGAACAGAAGGAAAGGATGGGAAGGGAAAGAAGAAAGAAAAGAAGAGAAGAAAAGAGAAGAGAATAGGAAAAAAGAAGAGAAAGGAAAAGAAGAGAGGAGAAGAGAGAAGAGAGAAGAGAATAGGAAAAAGAACAGAAGAACAAAGAAGAAAGGAAAGGAGAGAAAAGAAAGAAGAGAAAAAAGAAGAGAAAAGAAGAATTCCAACTGGGTCTTCAGTGGGGCAGCTCCTGCATCTACTCACTGATGTTGTTTGTCCTTCATTCTCATAGAGAACCATGACATGAGGGAGGTAATGCTATGACATGCAAAAGAAGCTGTTTTCAAAGTTTCCATTTAAGAAAGGGGGTTGGACGATTTCTCCATCTCTCACATGTCTCCAAGTTGTTAGGACTTTATCATACCTTTATTCTTTCAACTATCTTTTTGTGTGTTGTTTTCTCTCATGGGATTGCAAGTTTCTTGAGGGCAGGGACTGTCTTTGCTTTTTGCATAAGTATCCCAGCACTTCAAATAACATGTGGGCATATAAAAGTCTCCATGTTAATTGGCTGGTGATTAAATAGCTCCTAGGATCCCTTCTAACCCTGAATTTTTGGTTCTATAATCCTATATCACCGATTAAATGTTATGCATACAAATCATAGAAGGGAACAACATTAAACTATCCCCCCCCCAAATAAACTACATAAATGTCTAACTTAACATCCAGTTACATAATAATTTTTATTTTATAGCTCAGAACACCTGCCTAAACCAAGCTGAACAAACTTCTCCCACTCACCTTGGGGAGCAGATTTCCAAACAAGTACAGACATTTGTGGGAGTATGGTGTTCTCTAGTGCGTCCACTTCCAGATTCATACTACTAAACCTCACTCCCAATGGTTTTGGGTTTCTTACCCCTTCTCTGGTAGCCAATGACAGCCAAAATTAAAATCCCAAGAGGGAAGTGGATGTCAAAGACCGCTCTTAAAGCAAGTTTCATCAATACCAACTGCTATCTCCAATGACAGGTTCCCACATTAATCAGAAGACTCTGTTGAGTAGAGCCAGGCTTCTTTTGTATTGAAAACATTTGAAGCTGAAAACAATCCATTAATTCCTAGGGATAAGTTGGCATATGTGCCAGGACTGTTAATGGTGGCTTGGGATTCAGAGAAAATATTTTTGTAAAATATTCTTGATCTCCTCTATGCTTCCTTTCCACTTCCAAGTTCAGAGGTGAGCCTATGACAGTGGGATGGTTTTTAGAGTACATGCCCCATATATTCACTTTGATATCTTTGCAAAAACTAGGTTGGGGAGAAGTCAAAACTGGAGGTAAAAAACATTAGTTATTATGTAATAAGTAATAAGTAATAAGTAAAAATAACAGGCAAGAAATGATGGAATCCTGAACTGGGGTGGTAAGCTTCTGAATAGAAGAGATCTGAAATGAGAGAGATTATGGAGGTAGAAATGAGATTTGACAGCTGATTGAATATATGCAGTAAGGGAGAACAAGGAGTTCAGGAAAACATCAAAACTATAAACTTATGTTATTGGAAGGATGGATGCTCCTTTAATAGAAATAGAATCTGTGCAGAGATTTTGGGAGAAAGGTAATGGATCCTGTTTTGAATATGTTAAATTTGAGATGTCGATAATGAGACATTTATGTCTCTTATGAATAAATTTCAAAATGTCTGTTAGGGACATTTGTGATTTGGGTTTGGAATTCAAGAGAGATTTAGGCTGGATATACAGATCTGGTCATCATTTGAATAGAAATGATCATTGAACACCACAGGAGTTGATGTACTCATCAAGTGAGAGTAGGAGAATAGAAAAAGATCTGAAGAAAAGACTTGTGGTGCAGCCATATAGTGAGGGGACATATTTGAGAATAGTATCACATAATCCAAAAGAGATCAAATGCTACAGAGAAGTCAAGAAAGATGAGCGCTGAGAAAAACCACCAGATTTGGTAATTAAGTCAGAGTGAGTTGACAAGGATTAATTAAATACCTATAAAGAGGATGAGAAGCTGTGGAAGACTGGAAAGATGGTGGTGTCCCTGACAAAAAATTAGTAAATTGAGGAGAGGGGAAGGGAGTTTGTAAAAAAGGTAATGCAATTTTGACCAATTTCCGTTTATTAATCTTTGATATTTGCTCTTTTCCATACACACACAAATAAAGGTAGGAAAAGATTAGAATTTACAACGTAGCCCTAGGCTCAGAGGATTAGACTTAGTCATTTTGATGATCGAGGGATAAACTGTGTGTGGGGATATGTAGGATGAAGAAGGAGGGGCCAAAATTTGGTTTATTTTGCTGTCAAATTCAGGGTCTTCTTTAGGAACTTTGGAATGTAATTCTGGCTTAAGTTTCTGTGGAAAAGATAAAGGGGATAAAACTTTCCTGAAAGCATTTAGGTTAATAAGATGCCACATATGGAGTCCTATCCCACAAAAAAAAGGAGGGAAATATTTCCACTAAAAAATCGATACCTTTCTTCCTGTCTGCATCCCTGCTCCCCAAGGAAACTAAATAGTCCTCCAGATTTTTAGTACTACCCTATAGTGGAGGCTTTTCTGAAATGATACCAGATTTAGGATTTATAGAATTGAGGGAATCTGCTAACCATTATGGGTGATATGGTAACATTTATTTATTTACCTTGTTTTGTTTTGTTTTTCAGAAACTTAGGTGTGTTGAAAAACACTGTGAAGTGTCAATGGTTGGGTCTGTCTTCCTAGTGGAAGATTGGTCCTTTTGGTAGAAGAAAAGAGTTTGGCTCTAGTGGGAGAACCTAGGAAATCTGATCACTGTGGATCAAATCCAATATAATTTTCTTCTTAAAATGTATATAGAGGAAGGAGGGAATAGGGCAACATCACCCAGTCTGGTAGCACAGATCCCTTCTTCACATTGATTCTGTTTTTTGTCTATCAACTAATTCATTGACAAACTGTGCTGAGGTTAACCAATGGTTGTTTTTAGAGGAATGTCTGCTCTCAAAATGGGTGAGGGTATGAAGATGGCCTGAGAGGGTTTTGAAGGAGCTATTCTAACACTAGCATCATCGACACTTTCCATCTGAGGGCCCTAAGCTCCAATTAAAACAAGTGCCAACATATGTAGCATAAAATTTTGGTAACTGATACCACAACAGCCCAGACAAAGTTATAAAGTGCGGCATGGAGGCTATTTTTCCTAATACTTTTAAAAGTCTTTTGAAATTCCTGGAGCCATATGGTCTTCATTATACAACAATATAGCTGTCTCTTTAGTTCAAAAAAGAGTGAGCACTTTCATTTTTCATTCCAAAGTGAAGGAATGTACCTTAAACACATAATGGTTGACACTGATTTGGGTCATGAAACCCTTCTCCCCTCCAAAATTTTACTCATTGTTTATTCATTCATTCTCTGAACATTTAATAAGCACTTATTATATGCAGAATATTGTACTAGATAATTGGTGGGGGGAGATATAGAATTTAGATAAGACATGATTCTTTCCTTCAAGGATCTTTACAGTATAATGTGGGAGTAAGATACAAATCCAGGTAATTATGATATATGAAGTTACATAACTGCTAAGAAGGAACAGAACAAAAAGCTACATGAAGATTGAGGCAGAAAATTATAACTGATGGCGAATCAAGGAAGATGGATCAAGTAGAAGGTGACATTAAATTTGGGCTTTAAAGATTAGAGCAGAATTCAACAGGCAAAAAGTAGATGGGCACATCTTCTTTAGACTGTGTATAGGGAATGATAAGAACAAAGACATCGAGGCAAGAAAGTTCAGAGTATGCTTGTTGAGGAGACATATCAATTGGAACAAAGAGATGGAAAAAATTACAAAGATTATGAGGACCCCAATTGTAGAGAGCTTCAAATGGCACACAAAGAAACATGAACTTTTCATAATCTAATCATTCAGTCAACAAGCACTTATTAACTTTTTGCTATTAGACAAGCATTGTAATAGAGATTGAAAATAAAAGGGAAAAGAGTCAAGAATAGAGCATCCATCCAAAGGAATCTACATGGTGATGGATGATGCTGGTAATGAAAGGAAAGAGGGAGCATTAGTGATGAGGGGAAGCATGGGTAGTAAGAAAAGAAGGAAAAAGTCTACATGCTTTGGCCTGTATCTTGAAGAACCTTACAGACACTCTCCAGCTTTGCTGGGAAAAATAGACTGTGCACTATGGCTCCATGGAGATCCACAGGAAATTGAAGACAGAAGAGTGCCCTTCCAGAGTACTCTTCATGTCAGAACAATAAATGACCTGTGAAGGTTTCTAGGTATCTCTATGTTTTGTAGGTTAGTTGCTATTTATTTAATAAAACCTTAATAAGTTAATTAAACATTTATTTAGAATTTTAATAAAACTTTATTTTGTACTATTGTGAGGAATACTGACATTGGTAAACTGGGGGACATCTGGTATACATCATCCTAGATTTTCTGTGTAGGAGTTATGAAAGTCAAAGACCTAACTGTAAGGTATGTTCATATTAAGGGGTTTAGAAGACAATGATAAGAAAGAGTAGATAAAGAGAAAGAAGGAGAATCAAAAGGTAGGGATATGATGATGATAAATGTTAAATAATTAGCTCTCTAAGGAAAAAAATGTAATAACACATTCTGACTGTACTGTTGACATTTTCTCCATCACTGTCTTAAATCTAGGTAATCAACAAAATAATTAATCAAGCTCTGATTTATAACATTTGATGATTTTTTAAAACAATGAGCTCTCTGAAGTCTGCTCTGATTGGCTCCAGCACATTCCTAAAATGAAGCCAAAGGTGGACAGTCTCTAATATAAGAAAGTTGTCGAATTTTAAAATATCAATAGAGAAGACATGAGGAATGAAAGAAGGTCTTTGGATATGTGGATTAGAAAGATAATGTTAAACTTTGAGAGAACAATTTCAGTAAAGGTGATGGCAGAAGCAAAATGAAAGAAATTGTGGAGATAGTGAGGAGAGGGAGAAATTGTGGAGATAGTGAGGAGAAGGAGTAAGAGTTTTCAAGTATAGACATCTTTTTCAGGAAACTGAAGGAAAAGAGATAAATGGAATCTGAAGTAGCTGAGTTAGAAGGGGCAAAGGGATTATTTTTTTTAGGACTGGGAAAACCTGATATTGGTAGGCAACAAAGGAAAGAATCAACAGAAATGGAAAGATCAGAGGTGCTTTTGAAAGAAGAGATGATTTCTGGAGCAAGGGCCTGAAGAAGAAATGGGAGGGAATGGAGTGAAGAACTCATGAAGAAAAATGCATCTTAAGAAGGAATAAGAAAACTTGTATTTTTTGGAACATAATGGGAAAATATTGACCATAGATGTAGAATCAGGGTTAAGATAAGGGATAAGAGAAGAGAAGGTTAGGGAGTGTGATGAACATCATCTTATTGAAGTTATATGATACATGTCAGTAGTGGGCTGTCGGTTCAATTTCATAATTTTTTCCTCCAATGATGATTAGCAGTCCTGGAGCAAAAGAAAAAATTTGATGGTGGAGACTAATGAGAAATGGAGATTTACAGTCCAGGAATGGCAGAAGGTGGGGAGCAGAGAATTCTTGACTTTCTCTAGCTAAATCTTAAAGTGTCTGACTGTGGGGTTAAGATACAGGATGAAGGCATGGAATGGAGTGGAGATAGTGATCATTGAAATTGAAGAGATTTAAGAATTGAAAGGTCATCATATATATTGAAATCTCTGATAATGATGAGTATTTGTGCCTATATTTGTGTACAAAACACTTAGCAGTACCTCAAATATGATAAAGACTTAGTAAAAGCTTAATTGAATTGGAGTAACATTGCCAAGAGAGGAGAGATAAGGGTCCAGGCCTGGACTTTGGAGAACACCTGACTTCATATCTTCAATTATCAGATCCAGATAAACAGCTGGTTTTCCTCCTAAGCCCCAGTCTTGAATAATTTCAAACTGCATGTTCAATGCCCCAAACTTAATATGTCCCAAATAGTTCATTATATTTCCCCTCAAATTTATCTCTTCCCTTAATTCCCCTCTTTTTGTGGCGATCATTAACATCCTACTCATCAGTTACATACACAATTTTGGCATAGCCTCAACTCCTCCAATTGACCCTCAGTGTTAGGCTCTATTCTTCATCTTCTATCCAATCAATTGTGAAATCTTGCTGTTTATATTTTCACAATATCTCTTGTGGTCTCTTTTCTCTATTCATAGCTACCACTTTAATTCAGATCCTCATCACCTCTCACCTGGACTATTACAATAGCCTCCTATTTGATTTCCTTTTATCCTTTCTCTTCAATCTTAAATCAACCCTCTAATCAATCAATTAATATTAATTAAGCAGCTACTATATGCCAGATATTATGCTAGGTGAGAGGAATACTAAAAGATGAAAGAGAATCCCTGCCCTCAAAGAGCTACACACACATATGCACTCACATATACTCTCTCTTCCTCCCTCCCTCCCCTTCTTCTTCTTTTCCCTCTCCCTCTCTCCTCTTCTTCTCCCTCTCCCTCTCCCTCTCTTCTTCTCCTTCTCTCCCTCTTCTTCTCCTTCTCTCCCTCTTCTTCTCCCTCTGTCTCTCTCTCTTTTCCTCCCTCTCTTTTCACACACACACACACACACACACACACACACACACACACACCACCCAATAATAATTTTTTAAAGTTTGGTTTTGATCATGTTTCTCTTCTACCCAGTGAACTCTAATGGTTCCTTTTGACCTCTAAAATCAAATATCATCTCTTCAGGCATTTCAGACAGTCACAACCTGATTTATTTTTGCCTCTTCAGTCTTACACATTTCTCCTTTCCGTGTATCTCATGGTTCAGTCATATTGGATTATTTGTTTTTCTTACCACAGGCTCTTTATCTCTTGTTTCCATGCCTTTCAACTAGCAATCCCCCATGTCTGAGATGTCTCCCTCTATCCATTTCCCAATTTGGGGCACCAATAATTTGCTTAAATACATCTAGTTGGAGATATTTTCATTGCACATATATTTTTCTCATTTTTATTTTTTCCCAGTTTTACATTTATTTTGACCTTCGGCTAAGAAGCTAGTTGTCTGACTGCATATGAATAGCTGATTCAGCAATGACTACCACATCTATATGTCGTAGTGTGGTAGTGTGGTACAAGTTATTTCCTGACCTTTAAAATATAAGCCATTTCTTGAGGGGAGGAGTAATGATATTTGATGCTTATTATATTCTACTTTCCTTCTTGAAGATTTTCATGATGCATAGGTGTGAAGCTTCTGTGTGGTCTACATTTCTCATTCTTTACTCCTACACCATTTCTTAAAAACATATTTTTCATCATTTTCACTTACTCCCACCTACACATCAAAGTTTCCAAATGTCAAAGCATTATTAAATTTAATTTGGAGGGTCAAACTATCAAGCATTACATACATGGGAGCTGCTATTAATAGCACCCGTTTGCTTTGAAGACATTCTCATTTTATTTCTCATTAATAGACTTGACCTGCGTTGGATGGAGGGATCAGTCATTATACCATCAATGCCTTGACTTAATACAGTTTTATATAACAGTGCTTTTTAAACCACTTTGTTGAATTCGTGATTTAACAGATGAGGCACTTTCTCTGCCAGTAGAGCATGTCATGCAATGTCATGCATGTCTTCTTACCCCATGTGGTTTAAAAAAATTTTTTTTCTTTGTAAATCCTCTGTAAAGAATAGACCCAACCTACTGGAGGTCTTCTGTAGGATATTTTAGGAATTCATGGATATCACTACAGGACTTGGGTTTATTGGTACCACGCATCTTCGCTATATGACTTGTGCACCTCCTTTTTTGGGTCCCGTTAGATTGTAAGGTTTTGAGAACAGGAACTGTCTTTTGCTTCTTTTTATATTCTAGCATTTAGCACATTGCCTGAAACCTATTTAGTCGTTTAACTCATATTTAATTCTTTGTGAACCCATTTTGGGATTTTCTTGAAAAAAAATGGTGGAATGGTTTGTCATCTCCTTCTCCAGCTCATTTTATAGATGAGGAAACTAAGGCAGATAGGGTTAAATGACTTGTCCAGGGTCATATAACTAGCAAGTATCTGAAGTCAATTGTGAATTCATGAAGATGAGTCTTCCTGATTTCAAACCCAGTGCTCTATCCACTGTCCATCTACTGTTAATAAGTATTTGAGGCCATATTTGAAATAAAATCTTCCTGACTATCCACTGTGGCACTTTACTGCCCTGCTTGGCATATATTAGGTACTTAATAAATGTTTATTTATTATCCTTAAGAATATCTTTTCTCCCACTATTTCTCAGATAGCAGCATAAGGTAGCACGGGCATGAGTGGGGATAGTGGTGGGTTGTAAGGATTCTAATCTCTCACAGGCAGAAGACATTTGTCTAAAAATATTTCTGTGATTGATGATAGACCAAAGGCTGTTTGGCAATATCATTGCCTATATTTATTTCTGGTATATAGTTCAAGGATCGAGAGGAGTATCTTTGGTCTTAAATGAGCAGAAGCCCTGAGGGACAGTATCTCTTTTGGTCACAAGGGATGAAAAATTTTGGGGAATAGTATCACTTCTAACCCCAAGGGAGGAGACACCTGAGTAACAGCATCATTTCTGGTTTCGAGGAAGAAAGGGCCTTGAAAAACAGTATCAATTGCAACTCCAAAGGATCAAGGGCTCTTTCTAGGGAAGTACAAAAGTACAGAACAGGAGAGCAGTAACCACACTCCTCCTCAAATCAAGGGAAATTGCCCTGATATCTTAGAACCAGAGGACAAAATAGAAATTGAATTACCAATCACCACCTGAAAAAGATCCTCAAATCTCTGTCTGTCTCTGTCTCTGTCTCTCTCTCTCTTTGTGTCTCTGTGTGTCTCTCTGTCTCTCTCTCTCTTTGTGTCTCTCTGTCTCTCTGTCTCTCTCTTC
This sequence comes from Antechinus flavipes, assembly GCF_016432865.1. Taxonomy (NCBI): domain Eukaryota; kingdom Metazoa; phylum Chordata; class Mammalia; order Dasyuromorphia; family Dasyuridae; genus Antechinus; species Antechinus flavipes. Next base: position 60,444,627 of record NC_067398.1, read on the forward strand.
TCTCTGTCTCTCTCTCTCTTTCATCTCTCTTTCTCTCTCTGTCTCTCTGTCCATCCATTGCTTTTTTCTATCTATATCCAAACTTTAGAGCTTTCTGATTAAAGAGGAAACAGTCCAAAGAAAACAAATACTGTAGAGTCACAGTCAGGATCACACAAAATTTAGCAGCATCCAAGTTAAAGGAATGGAAGCATTGAAATGTGATATTCCAGAAGGCAAAAGAACTGGGACTATAACCAGAAATAACCTATCCAATAAAATTGAGTATAATCTTTTAAGGGAAAAACTAGCTCTTTTATGAAATAGAGAACTTTAAAGCATTCCTGATGAAAAGACCAAAGCTAAATAGAAAAATTGACTGTCAAAAGACTCAAGAGAAGCATAAAAAGATAAACATGAAAGAGAAATTACAATGGACTCAAGTTAAATTGTTTATTTTTTCATATGGAAAGATGATACTTGTAACTTCTAAGAATTTTATCATTAACTAGGGCAGTTAGATGGATTCTACATAAAAAGAGGTGGAGGGATGAGTCAATTTTGTTGGGGTAATGTTAAAATATGGATAGGTGAGGAAGAGGGATGTGCTGAGATAAAGGGAACTGGAAAGGAAGATGGAGAAAATTATCTCACATAAAAGAGGCATGTAAGGAAAAGCTTTCATTGTGGAGGAGGAAATGGTTGGTGTGGGGTGGGCAAGGCTGGAAGATCACATTTAAATTGGTTCAAGGAGGAGTACACACATACATACACACACACACACATACACACGCACACATACACACACGATAATAGAAATCTACCTTATTAAACAAGGAAGTAGAAGGGGAAGGGGAAAAAGGAAAATACACACACACACACACACACAGAGAGAGAGAGAGAGAGAGAGAGAGAGAGAGAGAGAGAGAGAGAGAGACAGGATAAGAGAAATCTACCTTATTAAACAAGGAAGAGGGGAAGGGGAAAAAGGAAAATAGGAGAGTGATAAAAAGGAGAGCAAATAAAAGCAGGCAGTGGTCAAAAGCAAAACACTGTAGAGGAGGGACATTGTAAAAAAGAGAAAGAAGGAAAAATAAGAAAATAGAATGGAAGAAATGAATAGTTATGAATGAATGTGTGAATATGAACTCATTTATAAGATGAAAATAAGTCACAGAATGGATTAGAAATCAGAATCCAACAACATTTTGTTTACAAGAAGCACACTTACAATAGAAATACTTACAGAATAAAATATGTCTCAGCTGAAATAAAAAAAAATGGGAGTTGCAGCTATGATCTCAGAGAAAACAGAAGCAAAAATAGACTTAATTAAAAGGAATAAGCAGGGAAACTAGGAACTATAGACAATGAAGTCATATCAATACTAAACTAGTATGTATCAAATGGCATAGAATCCTTTTTTTTTTTGATTCACCAAATTTATTTTTATTTTTTAAAACATTTCCACATATAAATGCTGCACAAGAAAAATCAAATCAAAAAGGAGAAAAATGAGAAAGAAAAAACAAGCAAGCAAATAACAACAAAAAGATAAAAATACTATGTTGTGATTCATATTCAGTCTCCATGGTTTACTCTCTGATTGAAGATCACTTTCTCTGTCACAAATTTATTGGAATTGCTTTGAATGACCTCATTGTTTTAGAGTCAAGTCTGTAGCAGTTGATCATCACATAATCTTGTTGCTATGCACAATGTTCAGTTGATTCTACTCACTTCACTTCCCAGCAGTTCATGTAAGTCTCTTCAGTTTTCTGAAATCAGTCTGCTGATCATTTCTTATAGAACAAATAATAGAATCCATATTCTTAAGGGACAAATTAAAAGAATTACAGGAGGAAATAGTAAAATTATATGGTGACCTCAAATTTCTCCTCTCAGAGCTAGATAAAACCTAATGATAAAATAAATAAGAAAAGTCAAGGAGTTGAATAAAATCTTAAAGAAGTTAGATATGATAGGCCTCTGGAGACAATTGAATGGAAATAGGAAGGAATATACCTTTTTCCTCACCTGCATAACATCTTCACAGAAATTGACCATGTTTTAGGGCATAAAAGTTCATAACTAAATGGAGAAAAGCAGATACATTTTTCAGACTATTATGGAATAAAAATCACATTCAATAAGAGGCCATAGAAGAACAGATAAAAAATTAATTGGCAACTAAATAATCTAATGCTAAAGGATGAGTGGGTCAAAAAACAAATCATAGAAACAATAAATAATTAAAGAGTATGATAACAATATGACACCCAAAATTTGTGGTATATAGCCAAAGCAGTACTGAAGGAAAATTTATACCTCTAAATGGACATCAATAAAAGAGAAAAATCAATCAATGAATTGAGCATGTAACTAAAAAAACTGGGAAAACATAAAATTAAAAAATGTAAAGGGTTGAAACTCTTGAGTAGATGCATTGAGGTAAGACAACCAAGCACTTAAGGCTAATTACCAAGTGGACAATACGCTATAAGCATATAAGCCACTATTCTGTGCTGGCTTGATAATTGGTGTATACAGAGAATTGTAGGAGGGACTAGCCAGGGTCACTTCTGGGCAGGAGATAAAGAAGGAAAGTTCCGGAGATTCTACTTCCATCCAATTCAACCCTGTTTCTAAAGACAAAGAATAGAGATCAAGGACTTTTGCTTATCCTGACTCCAGCTAATTCTAAAGTATCCAGGGTGTTAATGTGGTCATCATATTTGGTGCCCAATGTGTGGACCAAGGACCCTAATTTCACCGAAGAAGTCCCTGGTGACCAGGAAATAGGGTGAGTATTTTAACAGACAAACAGGGAACTTAATTTGTTAAGGGCTAAACTAGTAACCTTTTCTAGCTGAAAAGGGGCAGATATTAGGAAAAGATTCCCCCCCAGCCCCAGCCCCAGCTCCAGCCCCACGCCCACTCTTGCCACAAGGGAGCACTATAGAAAGCATGCTTAAGTTAATCAAGGGATAAGGCTTAATTATAACTTGGTTGCAGATCGGTAGGCTCTTGGGTACATTAGAATGCACATCCCCTTGGTTCTTAAAGGAAGAAGAGATAGGGCTAGATAATTGGAAGCTAGTAGGACAATAATTATGCAAATACTACAATGATAAAGGTCCTCATTCAATTTCCGAGGAAACATTCTATATATACAACATATTACAATTGGACTTAAAGAATCCTGCAAGTTATAGAAAAAAGAAAAATTTTCAGAACAACCAGATGAGGAAGTGTGAGGAAAAAGAAGAAGACAAAGAACAGATTAATGGCAATATCACCAGAGGGTATGAGGAGTTAAGTGAGGATGAAGGGTATGGTGAAGGACATAGTGATTCTCACTCTCACAAGGCAGCTTCAACCCCACCTAAACCAGGACTGGTTTTTTGACATGCCCCCATCAACTTCACCTTCCGGGATGGAAGGGGGAGGAGGAGGAGTGGGAGGGACAGTGATACCATCAGCACCCCCCCAACCCCAGCAATCACCCCCTCCTATGACTAGATTGCAAAAGGCAGTACTTAAAGCCACAGAAGAAGGGAAGGATATAGGTGATTTGAGAATAGAAATGCATCCTGGGATTCAACAGTTTAACTCTTCAGGTCAATAAAATAGAAGATACATTCCTTTTGATATAGAAATCCTCAAAGACCTGAAAAAGGCTTGCACTCTTTATGGGGCTACATGAGCTTATGTTAAGATGTTATTACAGAATTTGGATTATGAAGTCTTAACCCCTAGGGACTGGAAATCTATAGCAAGGACCTGCTTAGAACCTGGACAAAACTTGTTGTGGCTTTCTGAATATAGTGAGCTCTGTAGGATACAAGCCCAACAAAATAGTCATAATGGAGTTAATCCTCCAATCATCTGTGACCAACTAACAGGTGTAGGTTCTTATGCAGACATTTCACTACAGATTAATTACCCTATAGCAGCATATGAGTAAATTGTTGCTGCTGCTATCAAAGCATGGGCTTCTCTCCCCAATTAAAATGACAAGGGTGAAGACGTCACAAAAATAACACAAGGGCCAAATGAACTCTTTGCTGACTTTGTGGGACATTTGCAGGCAGCTGTCAAATGAACTAATGGTGAAAATGCAGTAACAGACATTATGATAAGGCAACTTGCTAAAGAAAATGCTAATGAGGTTTGTAGAAGAATTATACTAAGACTATGCAAGTATGATCCTTTAGAGGAGATCATAAGATGCTATACTACAGTGGGCACAAATGCCTTTTATAACCAGGCTATGATGCAGACTTCCCAAGCTCTGAACATGGAAAGACAGGGTCCTTTTTGGCAAGGTTTCCAGAGAAACTCGTTAGTGCTTTCAGTGTGGTAAAGCAGGGCATCTGAAAGCTCAATGTTGATAAAGAGACAGAATGAGAAAACAGGGTGGGAGAACAAGACCCAATACTCCATGTCCAAAATGCAACAGAGGCTTCCATTGGGCATCAGAACATAGACTGATTCAGGGAAACGGGATGAGGGGCCCAGCCTCAGGGCCCAAGACAAAAAATACTTGGGGCATGATGGTAGCTGATGCTACACCAGAGAGTGCGTAGAAGTTCCGTATCCAGACATGACCAATCATCCAGGAAGCCATCTGCTGGGAGAAAGGGATTACAATTGGGGAGGAAAGAGTTGTATGCAGCTGGGACAACTGTGATACCCCCCTGGAGAGGTGAAATCTATTCCTCTCTGGCCTATGGATCCCTTGCCTGTAGGCACAGTAGGCTTGACCATTTCACCTTCTGAGAGCCTTACAAAACAGTGTCCATCCACACACTGGGAAATGGGGAATGTGTAGATAATATCCCAGTCACTAATACAGGTAGACAATGTGTGACTTATCACCCAGGAGAAGTAGTAGCATCAGGTTTACTGATACAGACTCCTAATAAGCAATCTGGTGATAGTCACCCAGATTCTGACTTCAAGCCAACAAAATCCAGGAATATACTGGACAGCAGCTGTGACAGCTGATCAACCTATGCTCACTTTCTATATAAATGGCCTACCATTAGAAGGAATGGTAGACACTGGTACAGATTGTACAGTCATTAGAGATGCCAACTGGCCCAGTCACTGCCCAAAGATTAAAGCAGATACCTACATGTCTAGCATAGGAGGATCAATAGCAGCTGAAGCTAGTACTACCCCTTTGAGATGGATATTTGAAGGTAAAACAGGAGTTTTTATTCCTTTTATAGTTGAAAAAATTCCCATCAATCTGTGGGGAAGAGACATTTTACAACAATTACAATTAAAAATGAGTACCTCGGTTTTTTAGGCAGGACTGCTGTTGAAGGCCTGCCAACACTTTCACCTGTTACTATCCAATGGAAAACTGATACACCAGTGTGAATAGAACAGTGGCCCTTAGGTAGCAATAAAATTCAGGCCTTATTAGATATAATACAGGAGCAACTTGACCAAGGACACTTACAACCTTCTCTAAGTCCTTGGAATTCCTCAGTATTTGTTGTAAGAAAGAAATCTGGAAAATGGAGGATGTTGACTGATTTAAGAAAGGTAAATGAACAGCTGGAAACTATGGGAACTCTTCAGCCTGGACTTCCATCTCCTATTCAATTGCCTAGAGAATGGCCTCTTTGTTATAGACATTAAGGATTGTTTCTAATCTATTCCTATAGATAGGGAGGATATGAAAAGATTTGCCTTTTCAGTGCCCAGCGTTAACTTAGTTGATTCTTATAAGAGATATGAATGGGCAGTTTTGTCACAGAGAATGAAAAAATAGCCCTAGTATGTGTCAAATGTATGTTGCTACTGCTCTTACTCCAGTAAGAAAAGTATTTCCAAAAGTTATGTTATTACATTACATGGATGATATATTGGGATGAGCACCTGAAGAACAAATGTTAGAAGCATGTCTACAAAAGACCATGGAAACACTAAGGAACTACAAATTGCACATAGTTCCAGAAAAAATTTAAAGACATGTTTCTTTTCAATATTTAGGATATGAAGTATATCCTAAGGTGCTTACAATACAAAAACTTTCCTTAAGAATAGAGAAGCAAAACACCTTAAATGACTTTCAGAAATTGATAGGAGATATCCAATGGATGTGTTCAGTGTTAGGCTTGACTACCTATCAATTACAGCCATTATATGACATTTTAAGGGGAGACAGTGCTTTAAACTCACCACACCAATTTACCAAAGAAGCTCAAGAAACTTTGAGAGAAGGTGAACTGGCTTTATCCAATGTGCTTGAAAGAGTCACTCAAAAACCCTTGGAAATATCAGTGTTTGCTACACAAGAGGCACCCACTGCAGTCCTTCATCAAGGAGACAGTGTGATTGAGTGGGTCAACCTCTCGGCACAACCAGAACAAAGCCTTACTCATCCAGTGCTGGTGGCTAGAATTTTATTAAAGGCCATTAATCAACCAGTACAATTATCTGGGATAAGACCTGAAAAGATATACACTTTTTATACTAATGCACAAATTAATGCATGCTGTGAAACCATGCAAGAGTGGCAAATTTTTTTGGCCACAGCTCCAAATTTTACACACGGGTCTCCATTAAAGATAACCAGATTATTACATAATTAGCAATGGATTCTTGAAGAAAAGGTTTCTAAAGTTCCTCTTAAAGGACCAACTATCTTTACAAATGCATCCAAATATAATATTTGCGCTGTATACTCTTGTGACTTCTATAAAGAGAGTAGTCAGAACTCCCTTTCAGTCCACTCAGCAGAATGAATTGTATGCAATCATTCTAGTTCTTACTTATTATCCATGAGATTTCCACTCCCCTGCCTCCATCAAAATCGTCATTTCCTATACAACACATCAGGACTTGCACAAAGAGTGGGCGGGGGCCATTCTTTCTCCAAGCTTATATATTAATAGATTATGGTCCAATTACTATTTAGTCTCATGTGCTTGGGACCTCAGTGCATCAACTCAAGCCTCAGCCCATTACATCTCCCGCTTTCTTTTGTTTTAGAACACAGGTGATCATGTCATCCCTGACTCCTCAGGGAGGTCAGAGCCCCCAAGGGGAGGTGATCACACCCTCCCTGACTTCTCAGGAAAGGAGGTAAAAGCACTGAAAAGGAGGTGATCACGACCCCCCTGACTTCTCAGGAAGGGAGGTGAAAGCACTAAAAAGGAGATAATCACGCCCTCCCTGACATCTCAGGGAGGGAGATGAAAAGCACCAAAGGGAAGTGGGGGTTGCTAGCAGGTTTCTGGGCTTAAGGGTCTTATTATGCACAAACCCATCAGCATGGGAAGTATTACACAAGCACATAGCAACAATGCAGAAGCTATTAGTGATGACTCTCCCCACAGTCAGTGCAGGCTTAATGTGGTGTAACAAATATGAATTATACACCCAAGTAATGGTATAACAAACAATATAAATCAACATTGTGTTGTAAAAGATTGCCAGAAGTCCTAGAAGGAGAGCATGTAAATAGCAGTCACACATACAACTTCTTCAGCAGCCAAGAGATAGTCCAAAACCAATCTATTGTCCATTGCTTCACATATCAGGGAATCCAATGATCCCCCCAAGTTTTTGAAGTTCAGCAAAAGTCTTTTTATGTCTTAGGGAATCCAATGATTCCAGCAGATTTTGAAGTCCTGTAACAGTCTTATCATTTCTCAGAAAATCCAATGATTCCTGAGGGCTTTCAAGTCTTATGTCTCAAAGAATCCAATGATTTCTGAGGGTTTTGAAGTCCAATGATTTTCTATGTCCATGAGTCAAACGCCATAACTGCCACATTCTTTCAATGGTGAGCACAATCAGCAACAGAACCACCCAATGTTTCTTGGGTCTTCTCTTTTGTTTCAAGGGTCTGCTCCATCTCTCTGCGATGGACAAGGCGAATACGACTCGTTGGCACCCATCTGATTCCTTCTCTACCTGTAGAGATACAAGCAAACCCTCTCCCCCAAGCAGTTAGCCTATCTGGTCCCTTCCATTCACTACTTTCTGGATCTTTCCACATCACCTGGCAATTATCTAAAGATAGTGGAGCTGCTCGCATTGGACATTGCCCTTCCAGTGGGTTATAAAACCTGTCTGCCGGAGCCAGTGCATCTTTGTCAAAAATCAAGAAGTTAATAGTATAAAGTGCTAGATTTAGTAGTTCTCTAGGGTTACCTGTGGCTCCCCCTTTCTTTTGTTTTTAGAGCAGCATTTTAATGTCTCTGTTTCTCCTCTCTACTATTGCCTATCCTTGTGGATTAAAGGGTATGCCAGTGGTGTGTAAAATCTTTGGCCTATTCAATAGATGTGGTACAAAGAATTGCCACAGCCCAAATAAAATTTGTAGCCTCTAATATATATATCAGCTCTTTAAGGAACTTCAAGGGCAGAGAAAACATCCAGGTAAGATTTATATCTTGCATGTCCACTCTCATAGTGGACTTCCAGGTCCTATTTTTGATGGTAATTCAAAGGCAGATAGCCTTCTAACTATGCTGGCCAATACTCCTTTATTTCAAGAAGCCCAAGAATCTCATTTTAAATATCATCAGGCTGCTCGAGCTTTACATTTACAATTTGGAATAACAAGAGAGGAAGCTAGAAGCATAGTAAAAGCCTGTACAGCTTGCCTTCCTTTTCACACTCCTATACTGCCTCCAGGAAAAAAAACCTTCATATTGAGAACCAATGAAATTTGGCAAATAGATGTGACCCATTATAAATCTTTTGGTCATCTGTCTTTTATCCATGTTGTGGTAGACACCTTTTCAGGATTCACTTTTGCAATACAGAAGCAAAAGAGACAGCCCAAGTGGTCACTGAATTTCTTATACAAACATTTTCAATTATGGGTGTGCCTCAAGCAATAAAAACAGATAATGGACCTGCATATACTTCTAAACATTTTGCACACTTTTGTGCACAGTATAAGAGTTTACACACCACTGGCATACCTTTTAATCCTCAAGGTCAGGCAACAGTAGAGAGGAGAAACAGAGACATTAAGGTGCTCCTCCAAAAACAAAAGAAAGGGCGAGCCACAGGTAACCCTAGAGAAATTCTAAATCTAGCTCTTTCTACTATTAACTTCTTGATTTTTGACAAAGATGCACTAGCTCCAGCAGACAGGTTTTATAACCCACCGGAAGGGCAGTGTCCAGTGCAAGCAGCTCCACTATCTTCAGATAATCGCCAGGTGATGTGGAGAGGCCCAAAAAGTGGTGAATGGAAGGGACCAGATAGGTTAACTGCTTGGGGGAGAGGGTTTGCTTGTATCTCCACAGATGGAGAAGGAATCAGCCAACGAGCCGTATTCACCTTGTCCATTGGAGAGAGATGGAGCAGACCCTTGAAACGAAGAAGACCCAAGAAACACTGAGTGGTTCTGTCTCTGACTGTGCCCACCAGAGAAAGAGCCTGGCAGTTATGTTCTTTGACTCATGGACATCAAAAATTATTGGACTTCAAAACCCTCAGGAATCATTGGAATCCCTGAGACATGACAAGATTGTTGTAGGACTTCAAAACCCTCAGTAATCATTAGATTCTCTGAGACATGATAAGATTGTTGTAGGACTTCAAAACCCTCAGGAATCATTGGATTCTCTGAGACATGATAAGATTGTTGTAGGACTTCAAAACCCTTGGGAATCATTGAATTCTCTGAGACATGATAAGACTATTGTAGGACTTGAAAACCCTCAAGAATCATTGGATTTTCTGAGAAATGATAAGACTGTTACAGGACTTCAAAATCTGCTGGAATCATTGGATTCCCTGACACATGAAGCAATGGACTATAGATTGGTTTTTTTTCTTGGCTTCTGTGTGACTGTTGTTTACATACCCTCCTTCTAGAACTTCTGGAAATCTCTTATAATACCATGTTGATTTATATTGTTTGTTATATCATTACTTGCACGTACAATTCATGTTTGTTACACCATATTGAGCCTGCATTGGCTGTGGGGAGAGTCTCCACTAATAGCCTGTGCGTTATTGCTATGTGCTTGTGTAATACCTCCCATGCTAATGGGTTTGTGCATACCTCTCTCTAATAAGACCCTTCAGCCCAGAAACCCACTAGCAATCCCAACTTCCCTTTGGTGCTTTTCATCTCCCCTCCTGAGATGTCAGGGAGGGCATGATCACCTGCTTTCTAAAACAAAAGAAAGCAGGAGATGTAAAGGGCTGAAACTCTTGACTTGATGCACTGAGGTCGGACAACCAAGCCGTTAAGGTTAATTACCGACTGGATAATACGCTATAAGCATATGCTTGGAAAATGGCCCTTCCCACTATTCTGTGCTGGCTTGATAATTGGTGTATACAGAGAATTATAGGAGGGACTAGAGGGTGGCGTAAGACTAGCCAGGGTCACTTCTGTGCGGGAGATGAAGAAGGAAGATCATGGAGATACTGCTTCCATCCAATTCAATCCTACCTCTAAAGACAAAGAATAAAGATCAAAGACTTTTGCTTATCCTGACTCTGGCTGATTCTAAAGTGGCTGCTAACGTGGTCATCACAAAAAATCCAAATTAAGCACCAAAATGAAAAACTTGAAAATCAAAGGAGAGATCAATTAAATTGAAAGTATAAAAAATCATTTAAACTCATAAATAAAAGTAGGAGCTGATTTTATGAAAAGTAGGAGCTAATTTGATTTTTTAAAAAAGAAGAAAAACAGACTACTACTGTCAAAAAAAGGGGGGGGTGGATATACCATCAATAAGAATGAAATTAAAGCAATTATTAGGAGTTATTTTGCCCAATTATATGTCAGCAAAACTAACAATCTAAGTGAAATGGATAAATATTTATAAAAATATTTATTTTAAAAAAATAACTGCACAAATTAAAAGAAGAGAAAATAGAATACTGGGATAACCCTCTCTTAGAAAAAGAAATTGAAAAAGCCCTCAATCAGCTCCCTAAGAAAAAATCTCCAGAACCAGATGGATTTACTATTGAAATTTACCATACATTCAAGGAAAAATAATTCCAATACTATAGAAACTATTTTTTAAAAATAGATAAAGATTCTTACCAAATATCAAATGTGGTTCTGATAATTTGACTATGGAGAGCAAAAAAAGGGAAAAAACCTATAGGCCAATTTCCTTGTGAATATTGATGCAGAAAAGGTAATGATAAATGTTGGAGAGGATGTGGGAAAACTGAGACACTAATGCATTGTTGGCAGAATTGTGAAATGATCCAATCTGGAGAGCAATCTGGAACTATGCTTACAGGGCACTGGAACTATGCTTTTACTGTGCATACCCTTTGATCCACCAGTGCCATTACTGGATCTGTATCATAAGGAAATCATAAAGGAGGGGAAAAGACTCATATGTGCAAAAATTTTGTAGCAGCTCTTTTTGTGCTAGTAAAGAATTGGAAATTGAGAGATGCCCATTTATGTCAAGAAAACCCCAGATAAGGTCACAAAGAGTCACAAATCCCAAAATAGGGTCACAAACTGAAATGACAGCATTTAAAAAAAAAAAAAAAAAAAACAAGAGTAAGCATTATTTGTAACAAGAATAAACTTGAAACCTTCCCAATAAGATCAGGAGTGAAGCAAAGATGCACATTATCATCATTGTTATTCAATATTATGCTAGAAATTCTAGATATAGCAATAAGACAAGACAAACAAATTAAGGAATAAAAATAACAAATTAAAAATCCTCAATTAAATACCAAGTTAGCAATTGTGAAATTCTTAGAAACTAAGAAAATTATTGTACTAATAAATAAAACTAAGAGTTGGTTTTATTTAAAAAGCAATAAAATGGATAAATCTTTGGTTAATTTGATCAGAAAAAGCAAAGAGAAAACCCAAATCACCACTATCAAAAATAAAAAGGGTGAACTTACCATCAATGAGAAAGAAATTGAAGCAATAATTAGGAGCTATTTTGCCCAACTGTATGGCAACAAGTCTGACAATTTAACGGAAATGGATGAATATTTACAAAAAATATAAATTGCCTAGGTTAACAGAAGAGGAAATAAAGTATTTAAATGGTCCCATTTTACAAAATGAAACTGAACAAGTCATTAATGAACTCCCTAAGAAAAAATCTACAGGGCCAGATGAATTCACAAGTGAATTCTAACAAAAATTTGAAGAACAATGAATTCCAATAAACTATTTGCAAAAATAGGTAAAGAAGGAGTACTGCCAAATTCCTTCTATGACACAAATATAGTAATGATATTTAAATAAGGAAGAGTCAAAACAGAAAGAAAATTACAAATCAATCTATCTAATGAATATTGATGCAAAAATTTTACATAAAATATTAGCAAAGAGATTATAGCAACTTATCAGCAGGATAATACACTATGACCAGGTGAGATTTATACCAGGAATTCAGAGCTGGTTAAATATGGGGAAAACTATTATCATCATCAACCATATCAATAACAAAACCAACATAAATCATATGATAATCTCAATAGATGCCCAAAAAGCTTTTGACAAAATACAGCACCCATTCCTATTAAAAACACTAGAGAGCATAGGCATAAAAGAAGCTTTTCTTAAAATAATAAACAGTATTTATCTAAAACCTATGGCAAGCATTATTTATAATGGAGAGAAACTGGATACATTCCCAATAAGATCAGAGGTTAAACAAGGATGTCTATTATCACCACTATTATACAACATTATACCAAAAATGCTGGCTTTAGTGATAAGGAAAAAAAAAAGAAATTAAAGGAATTAGAATAAGCAATGAGGAAATAAAACTATCACTCTTTGCAGATGATATGATGGTATACTTAGAGAATCCTAGAAAATCATCCAAAAACCTATTGGAAGCAATTCACAGCTTTAAGAAAGTTGCAGGATATAAAATAAACCCACACAAATCATCATCATCATCATCATCATCATCATCACACACACACACACACACATATATAACTGACAAATTCCATCAGCAAGAGATAGAAAGAAATTCCATTTAAAATTATGGTAAACAAAATAAAATACCTGCCAAGACAAACCCAAGAACTACATGGATACAATTACAAAACACTTCTCATACAAATAAAGTCAATTTAAACAATTGGAAATATATCAATTGTTCATGGCATGGCTGAGGTAATATAGTAAAAATGATAATTCTGTCTAAATTGGTTCACTTGTTCAGTGCCATACCAATCAAACTTCCAAAACATTATTTTATAGCACTAGAAAAAATAATAACAAAATTCATCTTGAAGAAAAAGTCGACTATCAAGGGAATTAATGAAAAAAATACAAAGACTGGTGGCTTAGCAAACCTAAAACTATATTACAAAGCAGTAGTCATCAAAACAATTTGATACTGGTTAAGAAATAGAGTGGTAGATCAGTGAAATAGATTAGAATCTATTGATTATTATTGACACAATAATCAAGGCCTATAGCAATCTAGTATTTGATAAACCCCCAAGCTCCAGCTTCTGGAATAAGAACTTACTATTTGACAAAAATTGTTAGGGAAACTGGAAAATAATAGACCTACATTTTATATCCCATATCAAAATAAGTTCAAAATGGATACATGATTTGGGTATAAAGATGATACCATAAGCACATTAAAAGAACAAGGAATAATTTACTTATCAGATTTTTGGAAAAAGGAGGAATTTATGACCAAAAAAGAACCAGAGGACATTATGAAAGATAAAATGAAAAACTTTAATGACATTAAATTTAAAAGTTTTTGTATGAGGCAGCTAAGTGGTGCAGTGGATAGAGCACCAGCCCTCGTCAGGAGGACCTGAGTTCAAATCTGGCCTCAGACACTTAACACTTGTTAGCTGTGTGACCTTGGGCAAGTCACTTCACCCCAATTGCCTCAGCGCAAAAAAAAAAAAAAAAGTTTTGCACAAACAAAACTAACAGAAACAAGATTAAAAGGGAAGTACAGAGCTGGAGAAAAATTTTTGCAACTAATATTTGATAAACATCTCATTTATAAAATATATAAAGTCAAATTTATAAGAGTACAAGTCATTCCCCAATTGACAAATGGTCAAAGGATTTGAACAGTTTTTGGATGATGAAATTAAAGCCATCTATAGTCATATGAAAAATGTTCTACATTACTAATTTTTTATTATAGCTTTTTATTTACAAGTTATATGCATGGGTAATTTTACAGCATTGACAATTGCCAAACCTTTTGTTCCAATTTTTCCCCTCCTTCCCCCCATTCCCTTCCCCTGATGGCAGGTTGACCAATACATGTTAAATACGTTGAAGTATAAATTAAATACAGTATAAGTATACATATCCAAACAGTTATTTTGCTCTACAAAAAGAATTGCACTTTGAAATCAGCCTGTGAAGGAAATCAAAAATGCAGGCAGACAAAAATAGAGGGATTGGGAATTCTATGTAGTGGTTCATAGTCATCTCCCAGAGTTCCGCTGGGTGTAGCTGGTTCAGTTCATTATTGCTCCATTGGAACTGATTTGGTTCATCTCATTGTTAAAGAGAGCCACATCCATCAGAATTGATCATCATATAGTATTGTTGTTGAAGTATATAATGATCTCCTGGTCCTTTCATTTCACTCAGCATCAGTTCATGTAAGTCTCTCCAGGCCTTTCTGAAATCCTCCTGCTGATCATTTCTTACAGAACAATAATATTCTATAACATTCACATATCATAATTTATTCAGCCATTCTCCAATTGATGGGCATCCATTCAGTTTCCAGTTTCTGGCCACTACAAAGAGACTTGCCACAAACATTCTTGCACATACAGGTCCCTTTCCCTCCTTTAAGATATCTTTGGGATATAAGCCAGTAGTAGCACTGCTGGATCAAAGGGTATGCTCAGTTTGATAACTTTTTGAGCATCAGATGATGAAATTAAAGCCATCTATAGTCATATGAAAAATGTCCAAATTGCTCTCCAGAATGGCTGGATGTATTCACAATTCCACCAACAATGTCTTAGTGTCCCTGTTTTCCCACATCCCCTCCAACATTCCACATTATTTTTCCCTGTCATTCTAGCCAATCTGACAGGTGTGTGGTGGTATCTCAGAGTTGTTTTAATTTGCATTTCTCTGATTAATAATGACTTGGAGTTTCTTTTCATATGGCTAGAAATAGTTTTAATTTCTTCATCTGGGAATTGTCTGTTCATATCCTTTGACCATTTATCAATTGGAGAATGGCTTTGATTTCTTATAAATTAGAGTCAATTCTCTATATATTTTGGAAATGAGGCCTTTATCAGAACCCTTAAGTTGTTTTTCCAATTTATTGCTTCCCTTCTAATCTTCTCTGCATTAGTTTTGTTTTCTACATTACTATTGATTAGAGAAGTGAAAATTAAAACAAATCTGAGATACAGCTCACACCTCTCAGATTGATTAAGATTATAGGAAAAGATAATGATAAATGTTGGTAGGGATGTGGGAAAACTGGAACACTCATGCATTGTTGGTGAAGTCATGAAATGATCCAACCATTTTGGAGAGCAATTTGGAACTATACCCAAAGGGCTATAAAACTGTGCTTATCCTTTGATCTAGCAGTGCCATTACAGGGCCTATATCCCAAGGAAATCACAAAGAAGGGAAAAGGGCCCACATGTGCAAAAATGTTTGTAACAGCTCTTTTTGTGGTAGCAAAGAATTGGAAAATGAGTAGATGCCCATCAATAGGGAATGGCTGAACAAGTTGTGGTACATGAAGGTAATGGAATATTATTGTTCTATAAAAAATGATGAATAAGCTGATTTTAGAAAGGCCTGGAAAGATTTACATGAACAGATGCTGAGTGAAACAAGAAGAATTAGGAATACATTGTATACAATAACAGCAAGAATGTGTGATGATCAAGTATGAGATTTGATTCTCCTCAGTGATTCAGTGATTTAAAGCAATCCCAATATACTTTGGACAGAAAATGCCATCTGCACCCCCAAAAAGAACTAGGGAGAGTGAATGTAAATCAACACATGCTATGTTCACTTCTTTTTTCTGTTTTTTTTTTTAATCTCTACTATGGTTTTTCCTTTTTGTTCTTATTTTTCTCTCCCAACATGATTCATAAAGCAATGTTTTTAAAACAAACAAACAAATAAATAAAAGAATAAAAATAGACAATAAGTAAACTTATCACTCTTTGTAGATGAAAGGATGGTATACTTAAAGAACCATAGAAAATAACTGGAAAACATTAGATGAAGTAATTAACAACTTCAACAAAGTTGTAGGATATAAAAATAACCCCACATAAATCATCAGCATTTCTACGTGTTACTAATAAAAAAAAAAGCAGCAAGAGATGGAAAGAGAAATCCCATCTAAAATACTGCATCAAGTTGTTTGCTCAAAAAAGGGATTATATGAACATAGGTACAAAATACTTTTTACTCACATAAAGACAGACCTAAACAATTGGTAAAAATACTAATACCTCGTGGATAGACCAAACCAAGATAATAAAAATGATGATTTACCCAATTTGGTTATTCGGTGTCATATCAATCAAATTACCAAAATAATTTTGTAAAACTAGAAAAATAAAATTCATTTGGAAGAAAAAAGGTCAAGAATATTGAGAGAATTAATGAGAAAAAGTGGAGGATGGTAACTTAGCAGTGTCAGATTTCAAATTATATTACAAAGTAATAATCAACCAAATGAACTAATATTGGCTAAGAATTGAATGCTGGATTTGTGGAATAGTTGAGGAACACAATACACAATAGTAAATGACCACATAAATCTAATGTTTAATAAACCTAAAGATTGATGCTTTTGGGGAAAGAATGCACCATTTGAGAAAAATAGGAAAAACTGGAAAGTTTTTTGGCTGAAACTAGGCATAGACCAACATCTCATACTATATACCAAGACAAGTAATCTTATCTTGCTGATGATAAATGGATAAATGATTTCGAAATATCATAAATAAATTAGAATAACTTGAAAAAATGTACCTGTCAGATTGAATTACCAAACAAGACATAGGATCACTGGAAGTAGCATAATTAATTTTGAATACTTGAAAGTAAAAAAGCTTTTGCACAAACAAAACTAATGCATTCAAAATTAAAAGGACAACAGGATACTGGGGGTGGAGGAATTTTATAGCAAGTTTATTTGATAAAGTTTTCATTTCTCAACTATTTTGGAAAATGATCTAAATTTGTAAAAACAAGACCCATTTCCCAGTTGATTAATGGTCAAAGGATAGGAACCAGGAACTTTTCAGAAGAAGAAATCAAAGCCATCTATATCCATATAAAAATGCTTTACTTATTAGAGAAATGCAAAATAAAATAATTGAGTGACTACTCACATCTGTCAGATTGATTAACAAAACAGAAAAAGAAAATGATAAATGCTAGAAGAGATGTGAAAAAATTGGGACACTAATTCATTGTTTTCTTTTTGTTTGTTTGTTTATTTGTTTTTTTAAATTTAGGTTCTTTTTCTTTAAAATAACTTTTTATTGACAGTACCCATGCCAGGGTAATTTTTTACAGCATTATCCCTTGCACTCACTTCTGTTCCGATTTTTCCCCTCCCTCCCTTCACCCCCTCCCTCAGATGGCAAGCAGTCCTTTACATGTTAAATAGGTTACAGTACAATTAATGCATTGTTGATGGAGTTGAGAATCAATCCAAGTATTCTGGAGAAAAATTTAGAATTATGCTCAAAGGCCTATAAAACTATGCATATCCTTTGACTCAGCAATTCCAATACTAGGTCTGTAGTAACCTAAAGAAATCAAAGAAAAGAGAAAATGACTTAAAGGCACGAAAATATTTATAGTAGTTTTTTTTTTTTTTGTGATGGCAAAGAATTGGAAATAGTGGGGATGCCTAATAATCACGAGATGACTGAATAGGTTGTGGTAAGTAATTATGACAGAATACTATTGTGCTATAAGAAATGATCGGGAAGATCATTTCAGAAAAATCTTGGGAAAACATATTAAACTCATGCAAAGTGATGTGAGCAGAATCACAAGAATTATTGTACATAGTAACAGCAATATGGTAAGGATGAACAATTTGTCAACAACTTAGCCACATTGATTGACAATGATGAAAAATACTATCTACTTCTAGAGAAAACTGGTGAAATCTGAACAAAGATTGAAGCATAGCTTTTTAAAAAATATTTATTTATATTTTTTAATAAAGTTTTTATTGTTAAAACATATGCACAGATAATTTGACATTGATCCTTCCATAGCATTGTGTTTCAGATTTTCTCCTCCTTTCCCCTATTCTCTCCTCAGATGCCAAGCAATGCAATATATGTTAAACATGTTAAAATATATGTTAAAATCAATATGTATAAACATATTTATACAATTCTCTTGCTGCACAAGAAAAATCAGATCAAAAAAAGAAAGTAAATGAGTAAGAAAACAAAATGCAAGCGAACAACAAAAAGAATGAGAATGTTATGTTGTGATCCACATCCTCTCTCTGGGTGTAGATGGCTCTCTTCATCACAATATCACTGAAACTGGTCTGAATAATCTCATTGTTGCAAAGAGTCACGTTCATCAGAATTAATCATTATATAATATTGATGTTGTCATATACAATGGTCTCCTGGTTCTGCTCATTTCACTTAGCATCAGTTTGTGTAAGTCTCTCCAGGCCTCTCTGAAACCATTCTCCTGATCATTTCTTATAGAACAATAACATTCCATAACATTCATATACCATAACTTTTTCAGACATTCTCCAACTGACGGGCATCCATTCAGTTTCCAGTTCCTTATATTATGAAAAGGGCTGCCACAAACATTTTTGCACACATGGGTCCCTTTCCTTCCTTTAAGATTTCTTTGGAATATAAGCCAATAGAAAAACTACTGGATCAAAGGGTATGCACAGTTTGATAACTTATTGAGCATAGTTTCAAATTGCTCTCCAGAATGGTGGTATCCATTCACAGTTCCACTAACAATGTATCAGTGTTCCAGTTTTCCCACATCCCCTCCAACATTCATTATTATCTTTTCCTGTCATCTTAGCCAATCTGTAGTGGTGTCTCAGAGTTGTCCTAATTTACATTTCTTTGATCAATAGTGATTTAGAACACCTTCTCATATGATTAGAAATGATTTTAATTTTTTGTCTAAAAATCGTTCACATCTTTTGACTATTTATCAATGGGAGAATAGTTTGAATTCTTATAAATTTGAGTCAGTTCTCTATATATTTTAGAAATGAGGCCTTTATCAGAATTCTTAAATGTAAAAATGATTTCCCAATTTATTGCTTCCCTTCTGATATTGTCTGCATTAGTTTTGTTTGTACAAAAACTTTTAAACTTAATATAATCAAAATAATCTATCTGGTGTTCAATTATGAGTTCCAGTTCATCTTTGGACACAAATTCTGAAGCATGCCTTTTTTAAACTTCATTTTTCTCATTTAACTTTTTGTCTGTTTTTTTTTTTTGCAACATGGCTAATATGGAAATATATTTTGCATGACATCTCATATATAATCTATATCAAGTTGCTTGCCTTCTCAAAAAGGGTGAAGGCAGAGGAGGAAGAAAGAATTTGGGATTCAAAAAATTTATAAACTATTGTAAACAATTTTTACATATAATTAGAAACATTTAATGAAATTAAAAATAAATTTTGTTTTTTAAAAAAGATGTTTTTTTGGAAACTGAGTGGATGCCTCTCAATTGGAGAATGGCTGAATAAATTGTGGTATTTGAATATTATGGAATATTATTGTTCTGTAAGAAATGACCAGCAGGATGATTTCAGAAAGGCCTGGAGAGTCTTACATGAACTGACGCTGAGTGAAATGAGCAAGACCAAGAGATCATTATATACTTCAACAACAATACTATATGATGATCAATTCTGATGGATGTTGCCCTCTTCAACAATGAGATGAACCAAATCAGTTCCAATAGTGCAGTAATGAATTGAACCAGCTACACCCAGCAAAAGAACTCTGGGAGATGACTATGAACCACTACATAGAATTCCCAATCCCTCTGTTTTTGTCCACCTGCATTTTTGATTTCCTTCACAGGCAGATTGTACACTATTTCCAAGTCCAATTCTTTTTGTACAGCCAAATAACTGTTTGGACATGTATACATATATTGAATTTAACTTACACTTCAACATGTATTAGTCAACCTGCCATCTGGGGGAGGGGTGGAGGAAAGTAGGGGAAAAGTTGGAACAAAAGGTTTTGCAATTGTCAATGCTGCAAAATTACCCATGCATATATCTTGTAAATAAAGAGCTATAATTTTTTTAAAAAAGATGTTTTTATGTGTTTGAAAGGGATTTTTTGTTCCTTGGTAGTTTGGCTGGGTGGATGGGGAGGAACATGAGGAAAGGAAGCAACAATAACTTTCTCTTTATTCTGCAGTTCTAACTCCATTATCCCATGATTGTGTAGATATTAAAATAATGATGAAGCAAAGGCTTCTGGGACCACTAATACTCTCCTCAGTATCCCCATAAATCTTCATAGTCCTGTTCAGCACTCATCTTAGTCAATAAGTATTTTGGGGTCCACAGTAAAAAAAAAAGTTCTGTGCTGTGTAATGTAATGTTAGTTCCACAGGGGGATGGGCTCTTGAGAAAAAAAAAATATATATATATATATACACACATATATATAGAATAAAGAAGTATACTAAATTGTGTGATTTTTTTATAGCCCTTTGAAGACTCCTTGAGCCCTATGGGGATTTTCCTGGCCTGCTTTAGAAAGGGTGTGGCTCTCTCTGGATAGTGCTTATGTGTTATTCCATCCCATCACATCCCTGAACCCACATGACTGCTTTGGAGCCTAAACCAAGATTGCCCAAGAATCCGGAATTGTGCAAGCTCAGTGCTGGGGTTGGGGGTAGGGGTGTAACATGAACTTTTGCCTCTAAATCTTGCATACATCAGGGATCAGGGAGCTAAAGAAGCAGAGGAAGGGGAGGTAGACTTCTCCTAGAGTTTATTCTGAGTCTAACCAGGACCAATTTGGATATTTCATCCCCCTTATGACTTCATATACTCCTACATATTTAGTTATCATTCTATTGGGATTACTACAGCCTGCTATCTTTCCTGAAGACAGACTTGTATTTCTATCTCCACCTGGATGCCCCATTGGCTCTTCTAGATCAAAACATCCCCAATTAAAGTAAATATTATCTTCTTCTCACCTCCAAATGAGCTCCTCTTCTAAATTTCTTAATTTCTATTGATGAAATCACCACTATCCTGAATTTGTTAAGTCCTACTAAACATTGGAGTCCTTTTTGACTGATTCTTTTTTGCCGTACAAGTGCAATCAATATACAGTTCTGTCCATTTTACCTCTTTAGCAATTTATCTTTTACCTTTCCATCTTTGCTGCCACTGTTTTGCTCAGACTGTGATTATTTAGTCTTGGCTATTGTTAAATTGTCTTGCCTTTAAGTTTTCCCCCTCCAGTCTCTCTTTCATGTGCTGATGGATTTCTCTTCCCAAAATACAGTTCTGATCATTTCATTCCTGACAGAAATATCACCAGAATTAAAATTCAGACTCTTCATTCCAGCATTCAAGGCCCTCTCATGGTACATTTCCTTTTATTGAATTTACCTCTGGGTATATCTGATCTCTCCTTCCAAACAATATTCTCTGTAGTGCCCAGGTAAAACATAATAAAGCAATAAAAGCTTTTTAAATGAATGAGTATGTGAATTTATGATACAGAATGAGAATTGTGTCTTTTCTTCAACATGTCTTTATAAACTAAGCTACCTTCTGTTCGCATACTTTCAATGAGCAGGGAGGAAGACATAAGAGGAAAATTTGATTCATTTCAATTCAGTCCAATTCAATTTAACTTTCTAGCCCTTAAGTTCCATTACTATCTTCATGTGTTTACAATCTTGCTTCAGAAAGAAAGCATATATACATAAATGCTGTGAACTATGAATGGAGATATGAATGTTCTAAAACAAATGGATAATGCATATAGAAATACTTTATAAACTATTTAATAAATGTTAGCTATACTAGACTGAATAGTATAGTCATTACCTTCAAAAATTCTGAGAAAAATTATTTAGATGAGAGTAAATGTTAATAGAACATCAGATTAGGAATCAAGAGTCCTTGGAATCATTGGTTTTTAATTCTACTCAAACATTTTCTGTGTGCTTATGGGAAAGTCACTTAATATCCCTGGGCCTCTGTTTCCTTTTCTTTAAAAAGATGGAGTGGAACTCGACCTCTAAGGTCCCTCCCAATTCTAGATCCACCATTCTATGACCAATGTATAGTGTATAGTTAAAGAAAGCTTCTTGGAGGGAGGTGAATATCGAAGGGTAGATATTTATATTTTAGAAGAAGAAAAGTTGGGAAATCAGAAATTGAAAGGTAACATAATTAAATGGAAAGATGGTTGAATTTGGAGTCAGGTAAGCTAGGTTCAAATCCTTGCTCTTTTCAATGGCTGCATGACTTTTGGGTAAGATGTTTTTTCTCTATGGGTCTCAATTTCCTCATTGTAAATGAAGTAGATGATCTCTAATGTTCCTAGGATTGTGAATACTATGGACCTATGATAATCAGATTTAGAGGAAGAGGAAGAATGAGGAGAGAGGGAAGAAGTGAAGATATTTCCCTTTGGTTTCAATCCATGCTTGATTAAAGAACTGGAGGGTTGGGGGTGGGGTGAGGAATATAATGGACTGGAGAGGAATAAGTATTTCCTTTTCTTCTCTCAGTCTTCATTCCAACCCCAGCCTCAGTTTCAGACTTGGGCAGCTCAGTCTCCAGAAATGCCTTTCAAATGAGCTGCAGAAGGCGTGATGGCAGGTGGGGTCCAAACATCCATCCCTGCCTTGTGAAAGGTTTCTACGCTAAGATGCTAGAATGTTCCTGTTTTTCCCTTTAGAATTGAAAGGCTAATGATTTTCCCAAGGAATACTCTGACTTTGTTATTTTTTTTTAACCAAAAACCTTCTGTGGTCTAATGCTTTGAGTGTGTCTATAGACACAGGCCAAATGGAGGGTGGAGGGGGGAGACAGCCTGGGAGAGGGAGAAGGGAGGAGAAAATTCAAGCCACTGAATTTTAAGAAAACTTGCTTTCAGACAACCAATTAGTAACTAGTTATTGTTGAAGTTTAGCCACTCAGAGGAAAAAAAAACCAAGCACAAAGGATGTTTACTGTTTCAGGCTAGACTGCCTCTCCTCCTTCCCTTCTCTCCCCTTTTCCTCTCTTTTTTATTCCTCTTTTCTGCCTTCTCTTCTTCTATTACCCCTTCTTTTCCAGCTAGACTGCCTCTCCTCCTTCCCTTCTCTCCCCTTCTCCCTTTTTTCTTCCTCCTTTCTATACCCTCTCTTAGACTGCCTGTCTTCCTTCCCTTCTCTCTTTTCTCCCTTTTTTCTTCCTCCTTTCTGAACCCTCTCTTAGACTGCCTTTCCTCTTTCCTTTCTCTCTCCTTCTCTTCTCTTTACTTCTTCCTCCTTTCTGCACTCTCTCTTCTTCTCTTAATCCGTCTCTTCATTTCCTCCCACCCTGTCTTCTTTTTCTTTTCATGCTCTATTCCCCCCCTGCTTTCCCTTTTCTCCCTTATTTCTTCTGCCCTTCAATTTTCCTTTATCTTTTTCCCTTCCCTACCTTCTTCCCTTTCCTCTTAGAAAAAGCATTCCAAACAACCTTGGGCTGACTTTGGGTGACCTCACTCCCTGAAGCGAGTTCTCGTGTGGTTTCCTTCCCCCTTGCACCAAGAGATTTGCCAAGCCTAAGCTCTCATGTAACATTTCCATCCAACTAGATGGCTTTGTCTTTTGGTCAAGCATGCCTCTGTGTTTCATGCTGGCTTCTGGGCTCCCCACCTGGCTTCCCCTGTATTCTTTCCTTCCCACCACAGAGAACAAGGCACCTCATGATGCCCCGCTTCTCTCTTTGCCAGACAGAGCTGCTCACTTCTCCTAACATGTTAATCCTGGTTTGCATCTGTTTGACATTGGAGAAAAATCTTGCAAATGAAACTCTTTGGCATGGGCTTTGGTTGACACCAGAATGATTTTTCCAGGTCCTGACATTCCATCTTATAAGACTCCAGTAGACTTCTGGCAAAACTCTCTTGTGTATCTTTGGATATAACACAATGTATTCGGAAACTGCAAAGTTATGTTCTTTCTGATCATTAGGAGAGGTAAATTCCCCATGTCTCACTTGATTTGGGGGAAAACAGAGTCTGATTTAATTTTGTCAACATGTTAATACATTCCAGAGAAGCAGCAGGAAGGCTTTTTCTTTTTTCTAAAATTCAGTTTTCAATCTGAGTCCTATGGAAAACCTTCTCTCCAAATGACAAGTTGACCACAACAGTGATTTTTTTTAATGGACAAAGAGCCCATTGGTCTTCCCTGGAGGGATTTATTTTTGTGGAGTGAACAATGTTAGGCCTGCTTTTCATTACATAGTCAGCAGTTTGCAGGAAGGAAAACCTGGTTGTAAAGGATAGGCTGGTGAATGCTAAAAGAGAAAGAAAGAAGGACTCCCCTGGGGTAGAGGCACTGCTGGGACACAGAATGGGGGTAAAGAGAGAGTGAGAATTGGAGGGGAATGGGTAGATGGGCCTTTGAGAAAAGAGGTTAGAGGGAAAAGGTGAAGGTTTTTTTTAATTTTTAAAATTCCTGATTGCTAGGACTGCAGTGGATAGAGCACTTGTCCTGAAGTGAGGAGGACCTGAGTTCAAATGTGACCTCAGGCACTTAACACTTATTAGCTGTGTGACCTGGGCAAGTCACTTAACCCCAATTGCCTCAAGGAAAAAAAATTCCCTTTTGCCAAATGAAAGCATGTTCTATACCTGGCCTCTAAACCAATCACTACACACATAGAAGCTGAGCTGAAGCACAGGAAATAGAAACAAGAGGCTTGCTGGGTCCTGGATTTGGTTCTTAAACCAATTGCCAAGAGAGGAGCATGGGAAGAGGTTGAGCTAAAAATGTAAACCTATGACAAGATTTAAAGGTTGACTGAAGAGGTTGGATCACTATCACTGAGGTTCTAACTTTCTTTAGGAAGTTCCATGGCAAAACTGATAAAGTCACTGATCTGTCCTCCGGGACATCAGGAGTTAGTTTTTTCAGAAAGAATATTCCTCCCTGGAAGGTAGGAGGGGAAAGGGGGGGAGGGGAAGAGAAAGTCAGAGATAGAGAGACAGAGACAGAGACAGAGACAGATGGAGGGAGAAATGAAATGGATATTCTTTAATGATCCATTTGACTCAGTCCCCAAGAAAGTAACCTCCAAGTGAAGAAGGATAGAGTGAGGTTAGGAGTTTGGAAACAGTTCAGAAAATCAATATTTGCTACCAGTTTCTAAAAGTGGCAAGGATCCTCTCATCTCTTCATGTAGAGAGGTAATGCTCCCCAGAATGGAGAGAGAATCAGGAAAGGAGCATGTCTTGGTTTATGGTAGGGAAAAGAAGAAACGACCTCTGGAAGACTTAGGCAGTCCAAGGACTCTGGGCCAGGGCCCTGGTGGGTTCTATGGCGTCTTGGGCAAGGTCTTAATGACTTAGTCTGTCTCTTCTGATGATGTAAGAAATAATCAGCTTGCCAACAATAGCTACTATCATCTCCTTGGATTATGGGCTATTTACTGGATGATAGAATTTAAAACAGATCTTGACATATTCTGCCTTCAGGAAGAATACAAAAATTTCCCAGACCCAGACCAAAGGCCAGGAGAGGAAAAGCCAATAAAGAGACAGAGGCCAAAAGAAACCCACGTCAGCATCACTGACTATGAGAGACATAAAAGGAGCTCCCAATGTAAGTAGTCACTCAGTTTCCCCAACAAGACTGCCATAAAATGGAAACAGTTTTCTGTCCTCTAAGGCAAGAGTTCTTTTTTTAATAAATTTTTATTTTCAAAACACATGCATAGATAATTTTCAACATTCACCCTTGCAAAACATTGTGTTCCAGTTTTTTCCTCCCTCCCTTTTCCCCCACTCCCTCCCCTAGATGGCAAGTAATCCAATATATGTTAAACATGTGCAATTCTTCTATACATATTTCCACAATTATGCTGTACAAGAAAAATCAAATCAAAACGGAAAAAAAATGAGAAAGAAAATAAAATGTAAACAAACAACAATAAAAAAGTGAAAATTGATAGCCCTTTGGGCATAGTTCCATATTGCTCTTGGGAATGGTTGGATCGTTCACAACTCCACCAACAATATATTAGTGTCTCATTTTTTCCACATCCCCTCCAACATTTATCATTATTTTTTTCCTGTCATCTTAGTTAATCTGAGAGGTATGTAGGGGTATCTAAGAGTTGTCTTAATTTGCATTTCTCTGATCAATAGTGATTTAGGGCACCTTTTCATATGACTAGAAATGGTTCGATTTCTTCATCTGAAAATTGTCTGTTCATATCCTTTCATCATTTTTCAGTTGGAGAATGGCTTGAATTCTTATAAATTTGAGTCAATTCTGTATATGTTTTAGAAATGAGGCCTTTATCAGAACTCTTGGATGTAAAAATTTCCCCCCAGTTTACTGTTTCCTTTCTAATCTTGTCTGCATTGGTTTTATTTGTACAAAAACTTCACTTAATATAATCAGAATTATCCATTTTGCATTCCATAATGTGCTCCAGTTCTTTGGCCACAAATTTCTTTAAGGCATTTCAGTCCATCTACCCAAGCTTCTTATCTCTTTTATAGGACAGATTAGGAATCGAGCTACTGAGGAGCTAGGGGATCCCTAGGCCCTATGGAGATTTTCTTGTAGAGGTTAGAAAAGAGTCAATTCAAAGATCAGAAAGATCATCCTGTCAATCAATAAGTATTCGCTAAGTGCCTACTGTGCGCTACAAGGAAGGACATTGAAGGATAAGAAGAGTGTAGTAAGGCTCATAACATTAGCTTTGGCCATGATTCTTTATAAATTTAGCATCAGTTCTTCCCTTCTTGTCATTGGAAGCAAATGGTCTTCTCTCTGGGAATGACAGGAGGGAAGAACTGATGCTAGATTTATAGCTTCCAACCTCAGCAAAGCAAAGGGGAAGAATTGGGCACCTATTGCCAGTTCAGTATTGGTGGAGGCTGGACCAAGGAGGAAGGATCTGCTGTTGTCTCCTCTGTGTGGTGTGATCCTGTGACTGTAAAGCTGAGGTCATGTTTGTTTGGAAGAAAGTGTAGTCATTTGATCCTTCTTCCAAATAACCCCACCCTTCCTATATCTACTATCCGTCTAGCATCTGTAGTAACTCAACAGGCTGGGAGTAAAGCAGTAAGAAAGGGGCATCTCTCACTTGGTTTGGAAGCAGAGAAGGAAGCTTTGGCATAATTGAGAAAGAGTAGGATCGATCAAACAAAAAATCAGCAAGTATTCATTAAGTATCTGTTATGTATCAGGTTCTGTGCTAGGTACTGGGAATAGAAGCAGAAAGAATGAAATTATCCCAACTCACATGAACTTTTATTATTTTATAAGAGCCCAAGTCAAGCCGTAATTAGGGTGGACCCACGAGGGCTTTCATCCAGGGTCCTAAAACTTTTTCTTCTAAGGCAGAGGATACATTTCTTCACCAAGGCAGCCTGTTACTTTTTCTGTCCTCCCCCTTGTATGCAGTATACAATGCACTCTGGTCTGGACCCATTTTCAGGTCTCTGACCTTCCACTGAGGTCCCTGCCACTCAATGCCCTCACTCTGCCCTGGATCACCTCTAGAATTCCATTGCCAAAGTGTCCTTCTTCTTCCCACCAATACCCACAAGAGCACGAGTCACTTTCTGTGGCAGGTGTGTGGTAAAAATGAGACATTAATTCACTGTTAGTGGATTTGTGAACTAATTCAACTATTCTGAAAAGCAATTTGGAACTATGCCCAAAGGGCCATAAAATCATGCATACTCCTTCACCTAGCAATACCACTATTGGGTCTGTATCCCAAAAGAGATTTTAGAAAAACAGAAAGGATAAGGACCTATATATATATTTTTTTCTGGTGGCAAAGAATTG
This sequence comes from Antechinus flavipes, assembly GCF_016432865.1. NCBI lineage: Eukaryota > Metazoa > Chordata > Mammalia > Dasyuromorphia > Dasyuridae > Antechinus > Antechinus flavipes. The sequence goes on from NC_067398.1 coordinate 60,472,641, forward strand.
GACATTGAAGGGATGCCCATCAACTGGGGAATGACTGAACAAAGTGTGGTATGTGATTATATTGGAATAATATTATGCTGTAGGAAATGATGAACAAGCTACACTCAGGAAGAACCTAGAAAGACTTACAAAATCTAATGCAAAGTGTGTGCAAAGTAACAGCATTATTATGAGATGACCTGTTGTAAATAACTTCGCTATTTTCAGCAATACAATGGTCCAAGACAACTTTGAAGGATTTATGACGAAAAATGCTATCCATTTCCAGAGAAAGAATTGATGGTATTTGAATACAGATTTAAACATACTTTTAATTTTTACTTTTCTTGAAAAAATTTTTTGGGGTCTTTGTTTTCTTTTACAACATGACTAAATATGGAAATGCTTTATATGACTACACATTTAAAAATATATATCAAATTGGTTGCCTTCTCAATGAGAAGGGTGGAAAGAGAGGAAGGGAGGAAATTTGGAACTCAAAAGTTTTAAAAACAAATGTTGAAAAATTGTTTTAGAAAGGGAAAGACCAATAGAAGGGAAAACAGAAGTATTAGAGGAGAGGTGTAAAAAAGGAGGAGGGACTCTAAAGGGGAGAACTGTTTGAGAGAGGTGGTCATCAAAAGCAAAATACTGGGGAAGAGGGAAGGGGGAAAAGAAAGAGAAAAGCGTAACTTAGAGTAAATAAGATGGCAGGAAACACAGAATTAGTTATTTTAACTGTGAATATGAATTAGGGTGAACTCTCCCATAAAATGGAAGCAGATAGCAGACTGGATTAAGAGCCAGAATCCTACAATATGTTGTTTACAAGAAACACATTTAAAGCAGAGTGATTCATATAGAGTGAAGGTAAAGGGCTGGAGCAGAATCTATTATGCTTCAAGTGAAGTAAAAAAAAAAAAAAAAAAGCAGGGGTAGCAATCCTGATCTCAGATCAATTAAAAACAAAGATAGATTTAATTAAAAGAGATAAGGAAGGAAACTATATTTTACTAAAGGATACCATAGACAATGAAGCAATATCAATTCTAAGCATATATGCATGTAGTGGTATACCAAGTACTCTTAAAGTAAGTGGTATCAACCACAGTCTCTCCTTTCTATGCCATTTGAGTCCTCTTGAGTTCAAGTTCCTGCCACAGAATGCCAGGTGATTGATGCCAGCAGAGCTCATGCCCTTAGGATTCTTTGATTCCAGTTGTTCATATATTAAAAAGGAAGAGTAGATTTCTCAAGTATCAAGCACTATTCAAAGCATAGGAAATAAAATAGAAAGCAGGACAGTCCTTGATCTCATGAAGTCCACATTTTTTTTAATTAATGCTTTTTGTTTACAAAACATATGCATAGGTAATTTTTCAACATAGTTCCTTGCAAAGGCTTTTGTTCCAAATTTTCTCCTCCTCTCCCCCTCCCAGATGGCAGGTAGTCCAGTACATGTTAAATATGTTAAATCCAAAATATGTATACGTATTTATAGAGTTATCTTGCTGCACAGGAAAAATCAGATCAAGAAGGAAGGAAAAAACTTCCTAGAGAAGAAGTTAAGAGAGATGCAAGAAGAAATAGATAGCAAAACTATACTAGTTGGGGATCTCAACCTGGCTATCTCAGAACTAGATAAATTGAACCACAAAATAAATAAGAAAGAAGTTAAGGAGGTAAACAGAAAGTTAGAAAAGTTAGGTATGATAGATCTTTGGAGAAAATGGAATGGAGACAGAAATGAATTTACTTTTTTCTTGGCGGTTCATAGAACCTATACAAAAATTGACCACATATTAGGGCATAAAACCTTCAAAATCAAATGCAAAAATGCAGAAATAGTAAATGCATTTTTTTCAGATCATGATGCAATAAAAATCACATGCAATATAAGGCCAGGAGAAAATAGACCAAAAATTAATTGGAAATTAAATAATCTTTTTTTAAAATTTTTATTTAATAATTACTTTATATTGACAGAATCCATGCCAGGGTAATTTTTTTTTACAACATTATCCTTTGCACTCGTTTCTGTTCCAATTTTTTTTCCCTCCCTCCCTCCACTCCCTCCCCTAGATGGCAAGCAGTCCTTTATATGTTGGATATGTTGCAGTATATCCTAGATACAATATATGTTTGCAGAACCGAACAGTTCTCTTGTTGCATAGGGAGAATTGGATTCAGAAGGTATAAATAACCCGGGAAGAAAAACAAAAATGCAGATAGTTCACATTCATTTCCCAGTGTTCTTTCTTTGGGTGTAGCTGCTTTTGTCTGTCATTTATCAATTGAAACTCAGTTAGGTCTCTTTGTCAAAGAAATCCACTTCCATCAGAATACATCCTCATACAATATCGTTGTCGAAGTGTATAATGATCTCCTGGTTCTGCTCATTTCACTTAGCATCAGTTCATGTAAGTCTCGCCAGTCCTCTCTGTATTCATCCTGCTGGTCAGGAAATTAAATAATCTAATGCTAATGAATGAATGAGTGAAACAAGAAATCATAAACACAATCAACAACTTCATTCAAGAGAATGACAATAATGAAACAACATGCCAAAATTTGTAGGATGTAGCCAAAGTGGTTATAGGGGGAAATTATATATTTCTAGATGCTTACTTGTATAAAATAGAGGAAGAGAAGATTAATAAATTGGGCTTACAACTAAAAAAACTAGAAAAAGAACAAATTAAAAACTCTCAATTAAATACCAAATTTGAAATTCCCCTTTATTTTCATAAAAGGAGAGATTAATAAAATTGAAAATAAGAAAATTATTGAATAAATAAATAAAACTATTAGTTGGTTTTACGGAAACCCCCCCCCCCAACAAAATAGATAAACCTTTAGTTAATTTGATTAGAAAAAGGAAAGAAGAAAATCAAATTGTTAGTCTCAAAAATGAAAAAGGAAAACTTTCCACCAATGAAGAGGATATTAGAGGAATAATTAGGAGTTACTTTGCCCAACTATATGCCCATAAATTTGATAATCTAAATGAAATAGAGGAATATATGCAAAAATATAGATTGGAATATCAGAATGAATTTGAACTCAGGTCCTTTTGATTCCAGAGCTGATGCTCAAGATCCACTATACCACGTAGCTGCCACATAGTATAACCTTTTCTTGAAACTCTCCTTATACTAAAGTTTTCTCAATATTCATTAGCCATCCTTTTAATGATATATTCTAGATTTTTATGAGTAATTGAACTGAAGCCAGTTAGATAATAGTATGCGTGCTCCATTTTCATCTCTTTTTTGAGATTCAGTTAACCCTTTATTTTTCTCCAGTTTTCTGATATTTCTCCCATTCCTTAGGAGGGACTGGAGACATTGATTCAGCACTCAAATATTCAGATTTCTTCTGGGCCAGGTGACTTGAACTTATCAAACTACATACTGCAGTCAACTTCCTTATATTTGCTCTCAATTCCTTGTTAGGTATCTTTATTTTGACATTTTGAAAAAAAGATCATTTTCCTTGGCAGAAAAAAATAGAAGCAAAATAAGAACTCTGTCTCTTCTCTTTCATCATCTATCTGGGTCACATGTAATGGACAATTGTCCTTTTCCTTCTTTAAATCTCCTATTTTTCTCCTTGGAAAAAGCTTGCCAAAAAACCCAACAAGTTCCTTTTTGTTATCCTAAATTTTCCTTGTCTATTTTAGCCCATTTTGATTAAGTTAAAACATTTTTGTACAAGCAAAACTATAATGCAGACAAGATCAGAAGGGAAAAAATAAATTGGGAAACCATTTTTACATTAAAGGGTTCTAATAAAGGCCTCATTTCTAAAATATAGAGAAAACTGACTCAAATTTGTAAGAATTCAGGACATTCTCCAAATGATAAATGGCCAAAGGATATGAACAGATGATTTTTAGATGAAGAAATTAAAACCATTTCTAGTCATATGAAAAGGTGCTCCTAATCACTATTGATCAGAGAAATGCAAATTAAGACAACTCTGAGATATCACTATAGATTGGCTAAAATGACAGGAAAAGATAATGATGAATGTTGGAGGGGATGTGGGAAAAGTGAGACATTGATACATGTTGGTGGAACTGTGAATAGATACCACCATTCTAGAGAGCAATTTGGAACTATGTTCAAAAAGTTACTAAACTGTGCATACCCTTTGATCCAGCAGTGTTTCTACTGGGATTATATCCCAAAGAGATCTTAAAGGAGGGAAAGGGACCCACATGTGCAAAAATGTTTGTGGCAGCTCTTTTCGTAGTATAAGGAACTGGAAACTGAGTGAATGCCCATCAAATGGAGAATGGCTGAATAAGTTATAGTATATGAATGTTATGGAATGTTGTGTTCTATAAGAAATGATCAGGATGATGATTTTAGAGAGGCCCTGGAGAGACTTACATGAACTGATGCTGAGTGAAATGAGCAGAACCAGGAGATCATTGTACATGGCAACATCAATATTATACAACGATAAATTCTGATAAACGTGATTTTTTCCAACAATGAGATAATTGATGCCAGTTCCAATGATCTTGTGATGAAGAGAGCCATCTACACCCAGAGAGAAGATGTGGATCACTGTTGGAATCCTTACTAACTGCTAACTAATTAGAGTTGATCTAATCTTACAAGAAGATGTTTTGGCCAGAACCTGAAACTAGGTACTAAGTAGAACTAATCAATACAAGGCTTGTGTTCACACCTTTACTCATTGGAGTTCAATGAGTTCATACCTCCCTTGAAGCTCTTTGGGCCAGAGAGCACTATGGGAGAAAACCCATAATCCCTCTCTCTGGAAGGAGCATAAATAGGCCAATGGGCCAGTCGAAGAAGTTCTTGAAAACAAAAGAAAGGGGGAGATGTTGGAATCCTTACTAACTGCTATGTAATTAGAGTTGATCTAATCTTACAAGAAGTTATTTTGGCCAGAACCTGAAACAAGGTACTAAGTAGAACTAATCAAGACAAGGCTTGTGTTCCCACCTTTACTCAAGGGAGTCCACACCTTAAAGCTCTTTGGACCAGAGAGCACTATGGGAGAAAACCCATAATCCCATTCTCTCAGAAGGTTCACATATAAGGCGAGACAGCCATTCCAGAACACACTTTTTTCCTCTTGGCTGGCTGATCGCGCTGGACTCGAAAGGAACGACTATTGTGCAGAGAACACTTTAACGGATTTCAGTGGAGCTACACCAGAAGCCCTCTCTCCGCGTCAAGTTGGTGGCTGGGCTCCCCAGAAGGAGATAAGAGAGACCTTCCATCTCTGTCTTGGTTGGAGGCAGAAGAAAGCAGAGTCAGAGGCTGAAGGACAGAACCTTTGGATTTGGAGACATCCGAAGGACTCCAAGCCTCTAAACCGGCTGTGCCCTGAGAAGAACAAACTCCAACATTTGAACTCTTAACAGATCACAACATAACATTCTCATTTTTTTGTTGTTGTTGTTTGCTTTCATTTCGTTTTCTTACTCATTTACTTTCCTTTTTGATCTGGTTTTTCTTGGGTAGCAAGAGAATTGTATAAATATATTTACACCTATTGGATTTAACATATATTTTAACATGTATAACATAATAGTGGATTGCTTGCCATCTAGAGGAGGAGGTGAGGGGAAGGAGGGGAAAATCTGAAACACAAGGCTATGCAAAGATCAATGTTGAAAAATTATCTGTGAGTATATTTTGAAAATAAAAAGCTTTAAAAAAAAAAGAAAGAAAAATTGTTTTAACACCTAACTGGGGAGGGGGGAAGAATGAAATGCAAAAAGGAAAAAAGAGAGAAAAAGAGCTAAAGATTAAAAAAAAAAAAAAAAACAAAGGGGAAAAAAAGCCAAAAATAAAAAAATAAACAAATAAAGCAAACACTTCCTGGTTGACGCTTGTGATTGTGTACTCTGTTCCCTCTCTTTTCAGAAGAATGAAAAGTAATCTCTCCTGAATGCAGTATCCCTGTCTTACTCAGATTCAGCATGTGTGTGTGTGTGTGTGTGTGTGTGTGTGTGTGCACATATATATTAGCTATACTAGTCCAGGACATGTTTTCATTTCTTGAAGTTGCAACATCCCACTATCCTTACCTTCTTAAACTGTGGTTTGAGATGCCATGGAGTGTCATAACTGAATATGGTGGGGGGGGTCACAAAATTATGATTTATTATGAGTAAATGTTTAATTCATATACCTATTTTATAAATCTATATACTCAGGGTCATATAAACATTTCTTCAGCAAAAAGGGGTCACAAGTGGAAGAAGTTTAAAAACCCTGCTCTATTCCACATCCACTTACTTCTTCATTGTTCCTGATATCTCAAAAAGTTCTTTGAAACTCAGAAAGTGCAGCAGAAGGAAGAATGGGAGAATTAGAGACAATGAAACACTTCTTATGAGGCAATAGGCATTTTTGGCCAATTGAGAAGACAAAAAAGAGATTTACCAGATTGGGTGAGAAAGATTCATAGCATCAAGGGACAGCTACATGGTGCAGGGGATGGAGGATTGGGAATGGAGTCAGGAAGAATGATCTTCGTGAGTTCAAATCTAACCTCTGATATTTACTTGCTGTGTGACCCTGGGCAGAGCATTTAACCTGTTTGCCTCAGTTTCCTCATCTACAAAATCAGCTGGAAAAGAAAAGGACAAAGCACTACTTAAAATTTCAGTGGGATCACAAAGAATTGGACCTGATAAAACTACTAAAAAAAATAACATTAGTTCCAAAACAAACAAACAAAAAATCAGACAAAGAGACACCGCCTAAAAAGTTCCGATGAACCAGGACTCACTGATTCATCTATTTAAGAAGTGATCAGAACTCAAGCCACAAGTATCCAAGTCTCTATAATACCTCAAGATTCTATAACTCATATGGGCTAATTTTCCATAAAGCTATATATAGGTCATGGTACCAACTCCTAAACTTTGAGACTTCAATTTTGGGATGCTTTCCAAAATTCTTCTTTGATTCATGCCCCTTCTTAGGTTTTTTTCGAATAGCCTCAGACTATAACTGGTATTCAGATCTCTAGAGAAATGAATTAAAAGAGCCCCTCAACTCCCATGTAAATGCAGCAGAAGGAAGCAAACTATTCATAGGGTGCTGGGAATAGAGAGATAAAGCACTTGTATAAAACAAGCAAGGGATCACTGTCCCAAAAGTCAGGCTCCTAGGGCATGGCAGACTTAGAATAATCTTTACAGGTCTCTCTTAATTGCCAAATCTTATGTAGCCTTTTCTTAATCCTCGATTCTTCTTAAACTCTCTGCAGACTTTGACACTGTCAATTACCCTTTATATTGATGATTCTCAAATCTACTTGCCCAGCCAAAGCTATGGACTGACTTCCAAACTGGCATTTCCAGCTACCTATTGGACATCTCGAACTGCCCCATGGACAAACTCAACATGTTTAAAAGCTAAATTAATTTTCTTTCCTTCCAACCCTCCTCCCCCCTTTCTAACTTTCCTATTACTGTTGAGAATACCACAGATCCTCCTAATCACCATCATTCAAAATCTAGGTGTTATTTTTGCCTCCTTACATTTTCACCTCCATATCCAACCTGCTACCAAATTCTATTGATTTTTACTTTTCTAACACCTCTTGTATATGTCTTCTTCTTTCCTTTGACACTATCACTACCTGAGTTTTGTCCATCATTGCCTCACAGCTATGTTATTGCAATATTCTGCTGGTTAATTTCCAAGTCACAAATGTTCCCCACTCTAGTCCATCCTCCTAAAACTCTTCCTAAAACTCATGTCATCAGCTTATTCAATAAACTCCAAAGGCTTCCTATCCCCTCTAGGATTTAATATAAAATCTTCCACTTGGCATTCAAAACCCTTCACAACCTTCCCCCTTTCTTTCCAGTCTTATGTTTTATATCTTACTCCCTTCATCTCTCCCACACTCGTGATCTAGTAACACTGACCTCATTGCTATTTCTTGAACAAGACACTAATCCTCCAGATTCTGAGTATTTTTCCCTAGCTGTCATTCATGGCTGCATTCTCCCTCCTCATCCCCATCTCCTCACTTTCTTGGCTTCCTTCAGGTCTCAGCTAAAATCCCAACTTCTACTAGAAGGCTTTCCCATCTTTCTTAGTGTCTGCCCTCAATTCTGTGGGCAGGAATTCTCATCTTCCTGAGGTCACTTCTGCTTTAGAATATTACTAGTTGTGTGATACTGAGCAAATCGTGTAACTGCTTGACTCAATTTGCTTATCTGTGAAACAAGCTGCAGAAACTAAAGGCAATCCATTCTGGTATCATTGTCAAGAAAATCCAGATGGGGTCATGACATGACAGAAAATGACTGGACAACACCAATCCCCCTCCCTTGGTTATTTTCAATTTACTCTGTGTTTATTTGTAGTTATTTACATGTCCCCACACAGAGACTTGGACTGTGAGCTCTCTAAGAGCAGGGATTAATTTTTGCCTTTCTTTGTATATTTAGAGCTTAACATAGCCTCTGGCACAAAATGAATGTTTATTGACTGAGTAACTAATTTGAACTTTTAAACTTTGTTTCCTCATTTATAAAATGGAGATAACCATATCTACCTACCTTATAAAATTGTTATGAGGAACATGCTTTATAAAACAGGAAATGTTATATAAGTATATAGAAGTTTGAGTAATTGTTATTAATTAATCCTCTATCCCTGTGTTGATAGGATAATAATAATAATAACATTTTCATAGTGTTTTAAGGTTTGCAAAGAGCTTTACAAATATTATTCCATTTTGTCCTCATGACAACTCTAGGAAATACCTACTTTTATTCATCTTGTTTTACAGATGAGGAAAATAAGGCAGATTGAGGTTAAATTATTTGCCCAGAGTCATACAAATATCAAATAAGATTATAGCTGCAAAATGTAAAGAACACCTTAAAGATCATTTAGTCTATTTCACTTATTTCACATGCAAGAAGGGTATTCCATATGGCTACTTCAATAATTACCAAGGTCCTAGAAGCTCAATCAATCAATCAAAAGCATTTCAAGTAGATGTGACAGAAAGGATATTGGGATTAGTTGAGGAAACTCAGTCGTGCCCTAAGGGTCTCATATGGAAAAAAAAATCAAAGCCTAGTTCAGAAACTGAATATCTAAGCATTTGAATACATGGAATCACAAAGGAGAGAACAGCTCTAGCTAAGTATCTGAGAGAGAATCACTGGGGAGGGAGGATTGTCTGTCTCCTCCATTTCTCCCTTGATTATTGCAGAATCTTATGTTATCAAATTGCATGCTTTCCCAATGAGAGGGAAGGGAGGAAGGATAGGAAAGAATGTGGAACTCAAAATTTTTAAAAATGAACATTAAAAATGTTTACATGTAATTGAAAAGAAAGATTAAAAAAAAAAAAAGAAAAACCTTGTGAAATTCAAAAAGTTGCAGGATTTGGGTTTCTCTTTGTTAGACTTATAACATTCCTGGAAGAGCCGATGGCTTTACGAGCCAAGGACCCACTAGACACATTGGAGAAAGACAGCTTCGAGACTCTACAGAAAAGATTCATGCTTTTTGTTCTTGCCCAACTTACTATACCCAAAGGGATTTTCTGGGGACTGTGAGTTACCTCCTTTGGTACATGTACTTTCTAAACTAGAGCTCGTTTCCCTGGAGATTCTCTGGGACTTCTCAGGAAAGTATGGCCCCCATATAGGAGGATGTTTGGTACCAATTGTTTTTATTATACCATCTTAGTAAATACCTGTTTCTTTTTTTTTTCAAGTTTTATCCTTCACTTAAGTGGCTCCTTCCCTCATTTCCCTTTATATTTTCTTTTTTTTAAATATATATATATATTTTATGAAATAATATATACATTTCCATAATGGTAGAATTTTTTAAAGATTGCCTATGCAACTGCAAATCCATTATAACCCTGTACTTGACAACTGTAAAGACAAGTTTTGGGGATAAGAATTCATTATCTGGTAGAAGTTGTTGGAAAAACTGGAAAGCAGACTGGCAGAAATTAGACATAGAGCAGTAATCTTATATCATTACTTAAGATAAGGTTGAACTAGATACGTGACCTAGTTCTTTTTTATTATTATTTTTTTCTTATTCTTAATGGGAAATAGTTGGATATTTATTTTTTATTAAAGCTTTTTATTTTCCAAATAAAATGCACGGATAATTTTTCAACATTTACCCTTACATAGCTTTGCGTCCCAAATTTCCCCCTCCTTCCTCCCACTCCTTCATCTTCTAGGGTAATCCAATATATGTTATATGTGTTAAAATATATGTTAAACCCAATATATGTAAGCATATTTATACAATTATCTTGCTGCATGAGAAAAATCAGATCAAAAAACGAGTAAGAAAACAAAATGCAAACAAACAACAACAAAAAGAGTGAGAATGTTATGTTGTGGTCCACATTTAGTCCCCACAATCCTCTCTCTGGGTGTAGATGGCTCTTTTCATCCCAAGAATATTGGAACTGGCCTCAATCATCCCATTGTTAGAAAGAGCATGACCTAGCTCTAAAAAGAGATATTACAATGAAATTTGAAGAATATGGAACATATTACCTATCAGACTTTCGGAGAGTAGAACAATTTATGAATAAATAAGAGATATGAGGTATAAAATGGATCATTTCAATTACATTAAATTTAAAAGTCTATATACAAATCTGTATAAGCAGAAAACTGGGGGGAGGGAATTATGCATATAGTTTCTCAGATGAAGGTCTCATACCTCAAATATATAAAGAACTTAGTCAAATCAATAAACACCTATTTTTTTTTTCTTTTCTTTTCTTTTTTCTGGCTGAGACAATTGGGGTTAAGTGACTTACCCAGAGTGTCACACACAGCTGAGAAGTGTTAAGTATCTGAGATCAGATTTGAACTGAGGTCCTCCTGACTTCAGGGTTGATGGTCTATCCTCTGCACCACCACCCATCCCTAAACACCCATTTCTAAAAGTTAATTGAATACAGCATCTAATTGATAGTAAGTGACAATCAATGTCAGAAATATACTGGTGGGGATCTTACAACCTAATGCCTTTGCAAATATACCATCTTCAACCATTCACAGAATCACAGAGTCCTAGATGTAGCATTAGAAAGGATTTTGAAGCCACGGAATCTACTTCTTCATTATACAGGTGAGGGAACTGAAGCTCTGAGTGGTTAAAGTGATAGGATCTGAGGTAGGATTTGAACGCAAATCTTTTTAATTCCAATTGCAGTGATTTATGTAAATGACATGCTTAAAACTATTCTTTCAGTGGTCTGAAGACAAAACTTCTCAAGCGTTCAATTCTCAGGCAACTAATTTTGTTTGATCTACTCTTTTACAAGCTATTGTGCACCTTCCCTAGGTATGATTTCTATTCTATGCTAACAGAAGGAGGGGATCTTATTGATGTTTGCATGAGTTTTGCGAATTCTGGCAAAGCTTAAGGTATCTTTCATCTCCCCTGCAATGTTGGCAGTGGAGTATGAATTAGGAGGTTCTTTTTATGAATCTGAGGGCCTTTTTGTCATCTTCTTAATTGCAGTTAGGGCAGGTCACATGGGATAAATGTGAAAGTAGCTGATTTGCCTCCCAACAGTGCCTAATAAAGCTCCAAGCATCCTGAACTCTGCAAGAAAATTGTGGCTTGATTGAGCCAGGATGGGGCTTGAGGTAAGGTGGTTGTCAAAGAGCCAGGGGCTTTGGGCCAGGGTTTGACTCACTCCAGTCTGCCTGGGTTGGGTTTGTTCAATAAAATCTCTGTTTGGATTTCCTTGGGAATCAATTTTATTTAAGAAGCCAGCAATCTGTCTGAGTGCACACTAGCAACAAAACCAGGTCGTTTTTCTTCTTCTGGTACTCCCCAAATTAAAGCAAGTTGAAGAATATATGGGTATAACAACTCACCCTAGGGATGGAAGCTTAGCCCAGGCAATTCCTTGTAATCTTAGGGACTGGGAACCTCATGGACAACCATAGAATTTCCATATACAATTGATTTAGCTAATGGCATCAGCCTCTCTAGCTAAAACCAGAACATATTGAATTTAAAAATCTGAAAGAACCTTAAAGCCCTGCTAGCTCGCAAGTCTTATTTTACATATGAGAAAACTAATGCTCAAAGAGGTAATGTGGATTATTCAAGGGCATATAGTTGATCAGGGGCCAGAGATGGGATTCAACCTCAAATTTCCTGATTTCAAATCCACTGCTTTTTTGACAATAAAAAAGGAACCAGGTGAGAGGCTTTGCATCTCTCTGGCTCTTCCTCCAGTGGGAGAGATAAAAGAATAAGAATTAGTCACAGAGGAGGAATGACTTATTTGTTCCTTATCTATAAAAGGAGAGAGTTGAATAGGTGATCTCTGTAATCTCATACAGAGCTAATTTGTTATTCTCTGGCCCTCTGTTCCTTTGAATACTTCAGATAATGCGTGTGTGTATCCTACATGTAGAATCACCTTATTGTGACTCCAATTGGGCACCCTGCTGCAGAACAATTCTAGGTATTTATTGTGTTCTAACATGATGGGAGTATGATAAAAAGAAAATCATATAATACAATAACTTTTGTTAAATGTGTAAAAGTAGCTGTTCACTTATCCCATCCTAATTACCCAGATACCTTTATCAGGCAAGAACACATTTTTATTGAATACACTACCATAGTCTTTACTCTGTTTGAAAAGTCCTCAGTCCTTTTAAGTTCCTTGAAAGTCAGGGAATGATGTAAAATGATGCTCCAGATTGTGCTCAGATTGGTTCAAGGACTTGGTTATACCCTGTAGGATTTATATAAAAGTAATGAATTAGCTGGTAACTGGGGAAACTTGGGGTGAAAGCCTTACAGCTGAGTCTCTGAAAAGGAATTGCTTGAGGAGGGCGGGGGAAAGAGCCTGCGCCTCTGCTTTGGGCTCAGTCTCAGTCTTCCCTTTACCAACCCTCTTTGGCCAATGTGGGGACCATATTAATTTCAAAGGATCTGGATGATATTGAACTTTATATCAGCTTCTTTAGCAATGGCTCTGAAAAGTCTGTCATCAGCATCTGTATCAGGAGCCGAGGATAGTCTGAACACAATTATGAAGAGCTACTTCAAAGCCCTATAAGGAACTCAACAGGAAAAAAAAAAAAAACACAACTACACAGTATCTAAGGAGAATTTTATGGAAACCCCCTGAAAGAGAAAAAGGTCTCTCAGAAACCTATTTACCACATGTATTCTAAATTGGACTTTACTTTCCCCTGAATTAATTATGTGCTAGTGGGAAAGTAAAGTTCAGATTTTGGGGGCTGCTTTGCCCCATCTATATCACCATTGTAAATACCCATTTCTAAAAGCTAATTAAACCTATATTACTAATTGATATTAACTGATAATTGCCAGGAGGAAGGACTCCAGTGGGGACTTATGAGCTATAGAACTAGGGCAAAAATCCTCAACATCTCAGGATTGCCTAGAACCTTGTGAGAGGTAACAGTTGTTTCTCTGGGAAGCCAGTGTTAGTGAGAATTGGAATAGGAGCTCTAGTACACATGTCATATGTGCCTATTTTATATAGAGCACTGAAAAGAGAGAAATGCATTTTTTAAATAAGACAAAGTCCCTGTCCTCATGGAACTTACCCATGTAAGGGTAACTTACCATGTAAGGTAAGGGAAAACATATCATTAGAACATAGAATAAGTAAGATCAGACTGACATCTCCCCTCCATAACCACACTGATATGGTCCTTTGTGACAGCATTCTCATTCTGGGAAATGTCCCTTGTAATTTTTCTCAAATTGTTTCTTCCCTGCATAATTTTTCTCATCCACCAAGAATGTGAAATACTTAAAGGCACTGTTTTATTTCTTTGGAATCTCTCACAATATAATCTGGCTTAGGTTTCAGTGCCCTGAGGCATTATGACAGTGACATTTAGCTGTGGTATATATTCATATATTCTTAATGTCTTTCTCTCTTTGTTTATTTCCCCACCCCCTCTATTCATTTTATTCTTATCCCTTCTGTTTGCATCTCTCACTCTCTTCCTCTTCCCAAATCCTCTTAACTTTCTTCCTCTCCTTTCTCTTCTTCCTCCCATTCATTCTATCCTTGTATCTTTTCTCCCTCTCTTTCTTTTCTTCTTTTTTTCACACACTAGTGGATAGAGTAGTAGATTCTGGAGTCAGGAAGACCTATTTTTATGTTTCTATCTCTGAAACCTCCCTCTTCTTGTGCGATTTTGGACAAGGGAATTAACCTCTGTTGCAGTTTTCTGATCTGTAAAATAGGAATAATAATAATAGTAGTACCTATCCCCCAGGGTTCTTATGAGGATCTGATAACATGTTTGTCAAAATCTTTGCAAATCTCAAATACTATATAGATGCTATTATTATTAAATATTAATTCATTAATATATAGAAGGATTGTATTACCAGATCCTTTATTTATTGGTGGATTCTCTCACGTGATTGTACCCAAATCTCTAGTTATCTCTTAGGTACCCACTCCATTGTATTCTTTTTCAAACAGTAATAATGGTCCCATCTATTCCTTACTCTAGAACCTTATGACAAATGCACATTTTCTAAATATTGCTGTGAGCATCAGGGCTGCTATCTATGGCCAAAACTACATAGACCATACTATAAAGGTGTTATTTAGACCTAGCCAGGGACCATATGAAGGATTCATTTCCTCAGAACCGACAGCGGCTTTAATGTGGAAATTGATGATGAAAAGAATCTGGAGTTTGGACCTCTCCTTAGACCTGGTAGCTTTCAAACTACTGGCAGTTTCCCACTTGAAGATCACACCACATTGTCCTGCTGTAACCAGAAATGGGGATGGGTGAGAATTTCCTGATACTCAGTTTAATTTGCAGGTTTTACACTTTTTACTCCTTTTAGTAACCAGACTTTCAGCCAGACTCTTATAGTAGGTGGACCATGCTGGCCAGGAGTAGCACATTTGTGTTGGGAAGCTATTGTCTAAAGGTCTACAAGAATCAGGCAAATTTCATGTGCCGAATGTGTCTTTTCACTCAGCATGAAGTAATTTAAATCAGGCCCTAGAGCCTACTGAGAAATTTTCCTTACAGAAATGACAAAACTTGCATGTGCTGTAGGTTCCTCTGAATCAGACAGTATTTTCACCCAACATTTGGCACGGAATACCAACTTTATGAGCTGTTACACTAAAAGTAAATTTTATGCTGGAAACAACTTTTACATCTGTTTTTGCAAGGATTGGGCTTTTGTTTTTCTCTAAGGCTATACTGTGGAATCCAAGGAGGACCTCTGCACTCCATACCCACTCCTTCCCCAAAGATCAACTATCTTTAGGCATTATTTCATATTGGACTTATGGCTATTTTAGGAAGACAGCATGATACAATGGTAAGAGTACCAAACAGAAAATTAGGGGATTTAACAATTAGTAGCTGTGGCAAATCATTCTCCTCTGGGTTTCAATCATAAAATAGAGATAAGAAATTCTGACTGGAATTCTGCACAGAGTTGTAAGAATTAAATGTGATGATGTGTTTGCTTTATGTGCATAGCACTCTAAATTTTCCAATACAGGACCTTATTGTCCTACATCCAGGTTCATGGTACCATAAAGAGTCCTTCTTCTATCTTAATTCACAATTTATAATCCCTTAGTTTCTTGGAATCTCCATTAACCAAGGTATAATTTTAAATAAACAAACAAAACATCATGAGATCATTGTAAGACAAAAGATATTCCTAAAGACAAAATGCAAGGCAAAGGACAAAGAGCTAAATCATGACACAAGAATGGACCCCACTCATTTTCCCATTCTACTACCTTCTAAAGCTTGGGGAGCTAAGAACTATAAATCCATTGATTCTTGCTCCCCAACTTTCTTACCAAGACTCTGTTGCTCATGGAATAGAAGAGTTAAAGTTTTGTCCATTAGTTGAACACTGTATGATGAATATGTAGAAGGTGCTGCTTTTTTAATACAGGTATTTGAAGCATTGAAGAGACCTTTCAAAACCAGAGGATTAGAGGGGAGAAGAGCAGTGATATCTCCAGCTGAAGATATTCCTTCTACCGCGACTGATAACACCTACAAGAGTTAGATGCCACTTTTGGACATTTCAAACTGCTTACCTGATAGACATCCTAAACTCAACATGATGAACCTGAACTCTGTGCTACCTAACTACCCAGGTTCAAAATACTTTGCCTTTTTTGCCCCCCAAATCTTAGTGGATTTTAAGATTTCATAGCTGTATAGCTAACCCTGTATACAAATCTCCCTCACATTTTAAACTCTTTACAACCTGTCCTCTTCTCACTTTTCTCTTCTTCTTGTCCCTTACTTTGTCTCTCCATGATCCAGTAACAATGATCTTGTGCCTTAAACAAGAGTTTCCATCTTGTTATTCCCCCCTCCCATGTCTGGAATTCTCTTCATCCTCATCTCCATCTCCTTCAAATCCCAGCTAAAATCTTACTTTCTAAGGAAATCTTTCCTGATCCCACCTAATGTTAGTTCCTTCCCTCTGTGTTTATCTACAATTTGTCCTCTCCTTCTTTCTTTTTCCTCTTTCTCTTTGTACATATGTACATAATATATCTTGTTTATATGTAGTTGTCTTCATGGTTGTCTCTCCTATTAGACTGTAATATCATTGATGACAGAAGATTAGCTTTTGCCTTTGTATCTCATGTCTCTGGCACATAAAAGCTTAATAAATGCTTGTTGGCTTTATACTAAGGAAAAATACCTTTTGCTTCTAGCAAAAACATGAATTCTAGCTGTAAGTCCTATTTTTCTTCTCTTTTACTGACATTTATTTTTCTTGATGTCTCAGATTTTCTAGACTGCTATCAAGTGTTTCTCCCCAGCATTTTAAAACCCTTGATCTGGAAGTTCTTAATTGAATTTTTTTTTAATTTTGAAGTTAAGTACCTAAAATATGCCATGCCATGTATACAGCACAAAACACAAAAAAGGATTGTACATAAAACCATTAATCGACATTTTATGCTTTAAAAAAAAAGAATGATAAATTCCACACAATACTTTCAAAACTGTCCTTGTCTGCATTTCCTTTGGAACTTCCTCCTGTCCTCTTTTGTGCATTTAAAAATGTTTCAGTGGTCCTCTTTTTTTTGGTGGGGGGAGGCATCAATATTGCTAGCAACCCTTTCCCTTGATCCTAATTCAAAAAGCTTCAAAAAAGAAAAAAATCCTTGTAACAAATAATCATGATCAAACCAAATAAATCCACAGTGGCCATGTTTCTTTTTGTGCCTTAAAACAATCATCTCTTATTCAGAAAATAAATGATATACTTCATCACTGGTCATCTGGAGACATGATTGGCCAGTACTTTGATCAGAAACTAGGGGAACATCTCTTTTTCATACTTTCTCTTGATCTGGGCCATATAGATTCCTTGGGTACCAGAGGCAACTATGGCCTTTTCTGCACTTCTCTGGGAGACATACTTATTATGCTGTAGAGTGCAATATTTCCCTGAGAAAGGGAATTGAGACCTAGGAAACCCTGAAATAGTTTTTACTGGGTGACTAAAACTAATTTGAGAAATATGATAATCATTATGGTCATAATTATCTTTAAATAATTAAAGATCTGTGATTGTAATTCCTTGAGTTCAAGGACTGTTTCTCAGTGGCTTTGGATCCTCCAATGCCTAGCACAGTTTCTGGTTCATAGAAGGTGCTTAATACATACTTGATGAATTGAATTTAACTTAATTGATTTTATTGCCATGACTGGTAGAAATGACAAATTCCAACCTTACAACACTTTTATAAATGATCTTCTTTAGTTACAATGTTGGGGGAAAAAAAGAAAAGAAAAAAGTCAATCTTCTAGTGAATAAATTTTTCAATCTGATATGATGGATAGGACACTGGATTTTGAGTCAGGAAAACTTGAATTTAAATCCTGACTCAGACACTTAACCAGATGTGTGACCCTAGACAAATACTTAATCTCTATGAGTCTTTCATCTGTAATATTGAGGGTTTGGACTCAAAGGCCCCTAAAGTCTCTCCTAGTTTTAAGCCTATATGTCTGTGAACACTTATTGAGGCTGGTTAGCCAATGAGGACTTAAGTAATAATAATTGATCACATATAGAAAGTTTTTTATGATTTACAAGATACTTTATATACAACAATCCTAGGAGATAGGTAATATAAATCTAATTATCCCATTTATGAATAGAATTTCCTCAGAATGTAACATTTGTGAAAGCAGGGATGATTTTACATTGTATTCATATTCCTAGTACCTAGAATTATACTTGGTGTTAAGGACCATGCCTAAGTAAAGGGGCAGGTCAATTCTCCCAGAGCCTCCACAGCTGTGGATCATAATATCTGAGGAAACTGTAAAGCTTCCTTTACTGGCACAGGTGTTGCTTGTGAACTGGGAATGAAATAAATTGGAGGCAGAGGGGAGAGGTGAGAGGTCAGAAAACGCAATTGCCTTTCAGTCTACTTGTATCATCATCGTCGTCATGTATTCTCACATGAAGAGCTGTATTCTACAGGTCTGAGTTAGATCTCCAGCAGCCACTTGGTATGTAGTAAATATTTTAATAATACTTATTAATAGGTTATTTTAAAATAGGGAACTAAAACTCAAGGAGATGAAAAACCTAGCTAGTAAATGCTAAATCTAGGAATTAAATTCATCTTTCAAGATCCAATCTCCTCACCCCACTATTAATTAATGTTTTCTTCCCTTCTAGCTTCTATTTGCATTATAATGAGAGTCTTCAATATCTTAGTTTAAAGAAAAGGAGTAATATGAGAATAATATGCTGAATTTTGTAAAAAGTTTTTTCATCATCTATTGATATAATCATGTTTTAAAATATTTTTATTAATATAGTCTATTATCTTTATAGTTTTTTCTTATATTTAACTTTGCTGATATTCCAACCTATTCCTAGTGTATAATCTTTTAAAATATGTCATTGTAATCTCTTGCTTAGTGTTTTATTTAATGTGTTTGCATTAATAGTTATCAAGGATTTTATCCTATAGCTTCTTTTTCTGCTCTGTCTCTCCCTGGTTTATATATCAAGACCAAGAAGAAATTTAGAAGGATTCCTTGCTTTCTATTTTTAATTTTATTAATCTCTTCCTGGATTTTCAGGATTTGCATTTTGTTTTTTAATTGAGAAGTTTTAATTTTTTAACTAACTTTTAATTGCCTTCCCAATTCATTGTTCTAAGTATTTTTATTGGTGTGTATTTAGAAATAGAATTTTAAAAATATTTTATTGATATGTGTTTAGGAATATAAAATTTCCTCTCGGTATTACTTTGGCTGCATCCCACAAATTTTAGTATGCTGTCTTATTGTTGTAGCTATTTTTTCTTTAATCTATTCATTCTTTAGGATTAGATTATTAGTGTCCAATTTATATTTCTAAGGCCCTTTATTGAATATAATTTTTATAGTAGTATTGTCTCCAAAGAGTGAGTTTAATATTTCTATTTTTCTGCATTTGTTTGTGAAGTTTTTATGCCCTAATACTTAGTCAATTTTTGAAAGATGCTATATAAATGAGAAAAAGGCATTGCCTGTTTTCCTACCCCTATTTCCCCATCAATTGTAAAAATTCTTTTTTGTACCCTTTCTTTATGCAAGATAATTTCCCCCATTTTTCCTCTTCTTTTTCCCTTTTTCAAAAGCATTCCTCTTTCTCAACCTTTCATTTTCCTTTTGAGAATATCCCAATAAAATATCCATGTTCTCTGCTTAAGTAGATTTTTTTCCTAATGCCCTAATAATAACATTCTTAGGGGCTATGTGTATCCTAGTCTTATTTAAGCATGTAAACAGCTGAATTGTATTAATTCCCTTATTTCTCACTCATGTTTACTTTTTTTATGCCTGAGTTTTGTATTTGAATGTTCAATTTTCTATTCAGCTTTGTTCCTTTCATTGGGACATTTAAAAGTAATCTATTTCATTAACTGTCCATTATTCTAGTCCCCAAGCATTGTAATCAATTTTGGTAGGTTATTTTTGATTGTAATAACTAGCTCCTTTGCCTTCTAGAACATCATATTCCAAACCCTCCATTTCTTTATCATTGTAGCTGCTAAATCTTGTGTGGTATTGAATATGACACCATAGTATTTGAATAATTTCTTTCTGGATACTTTCCAAAATCTCTCCTTGACTTGAGAGCTCTGGAATTTGGCTACAATATTCACAGGAGCTTTCATTTTGGGATCTCCTAAAAGAGATGGTTCTTTCAATTTTTTATTTGCCCTCTGGTTCTATGAAATCTAGGCAGCTTTCCTTTATAATTTCTTGAAATATAATATCTAGGCTTTTATTATTATTATTATTATTATTTACTATGGCTTCCAGATAATCCAATAAATCTTATATTATCTTTGCTCAATTTTTCTTCTAGGTAAGCTATTTTTCCTATGAAATATTTTAAATTTTTATAGTTTTTCATTCTTTTGACTTTCTTATTTTTTCTTAATGTTTCATAGACTCAGAAGTTTCCATTTGACCAATTCTGATTTTCAAGGAGTTATTTTCTTCAATTTTTTGTGCCTTATTTACCAATGTGTTGATTCTTTTTAAAAAATAATTTCTTGCATTACTCATTTCTTTTCTCAATTTTTCCTCTACTACTCTTGTTTGACTTTTAAAATAATTTTTTGTTCATAAAAAATTCCCTTTTATAGTGTTTTTAAAAATTCTTGTTGGGCTTATGTACAATTTTCATTTTTCTCCGAGTTTTGGATGTTTTCAAGTCATTATCTTCTTCTGAGTTGTCTATAACTCCCCTATCACCATAATAGCTTTTTATTATGGTTGTTCTTTTTTGTTTTTGTTGTTGCTTACTTTTCTAGCTTATTTATTTTTTGCTTTGGACTCTTTTTGTAAGAGTTGGAGTCTGATAGGATCTTCTGATTTTTTTTTTTTTTTTGTATTGCTGCTTGCATAGATAGCTCTGGGGGCATGTGGCTTTTCAGTTCTTCCACACTTGTGTAAGCCAGGGAGAATTCTAGTCCCTGTCTTCTTGGTCTGTTTTCAGGTAGAGCTTCTATTCCTTTGCAACTGCCTCATTTTGCCTTGAAACTGGGACCTAGAACTGGATAATAAGTGATGGAATTGCCAAATGGAGACTGATTTGTGTCCCAATATAATCCTTCTGATAGGTATTCAGTCCCTTACTATCGATGTGCTCTGGACATTCCTGGGGAACAGTTGCTGCCACTTCCCACAGCACATACCACTTACACAACACTACTCCCCGTCAGTCTCGGCCTCAGTTTCCACAGATTTCTCTGTCTTCCTAAACTATCGTGCTGGAGAAATGACTTCTGCAGTTGTTTTCTTGCTTAGAATTCAGTATGATGCACTTTTTATAACTGAAGGGTATCTTGGGAGAATTTTTAAAAAATGTTCGTTTCCCTCTATCATTTTGACTCTGCCTCCATTACTTTTCCTCTGGCTGGTCAGTATCCAGTTCTAAATTGTGATACCTAGAACAGAACACAAAACTAAGTGTGATCTGGCTATAGACCATACAAGCACTCTTACTGCTCTTGTTCTGGAAACTGTGATATTCTTACACTATTCTAAAATTATATTAGCAATTTTTGGCTACCACTGCCACAATTCAGTTCATCAAGCATTTATTAAATGCGTACTGTTCGATGCTGCCACGTACACATAGCTGTGTTGCCCTATCCTGTCAGGAAACTTATCTTTTTTTTAATATACATGGGAGAAAGGGAAGGAGACCATGATCTGCTCCAGCAAGTATTAAAGCAGGGCAAAAAGATGCCTCATGAAGATCTATCCCTGGACTCTCTCCAACAATGGGAATAATTTTATTATTTTTTTATTTTTGAGTCTTGTGAGGTATCTTGGTTTTGTAGTAATTTTGAAAGTTTTTTGGGGGTAGGGTGTGGGAATATGGATTGAGCCTAGTTCCTGCTTTGTTAGTAACTGAATGTGGCTTTTGGTAAATCACATCTTGGGGCCTTAATTTCCCCCTCTGTAAAGTAGTTAGACTAGATAGCCTGTAAGTTTCCTGCCAACTTTGAGTCTAGGAGGCCCAGGAGGATACTTGCTCCATTCATAGCCTAGCTATAGGCTGGCCCAGTCGCCAAGGTGTAAACATCAGCAAGTTTATCACCCCTTTCTGGGCAGCCACCCAGGGAAGGCTCAGCTTGAAAGCTGCTCCTGGAACCTGTCCACATCCTCTCCTCAGGAGAAACGGAATCCCCTGGCATCCATTCACTCCACTCCATCCTGTGCCCCCTGGGGGACCTGGCTCTCTCTCCTGGCTCCTCCAGAGAAGGTATCACAGTTGTTTCCATTGATGATAATGCCACTTGATCAGAGGCCAAACCTTTGGGAGAGCCTGGCTTCAGATACTGCAAAGAACCACCTCTGGTTTCTGAAGTCTTCTCAATGGCAGCCAACCGTCTCCCCCCCCCCCACCAAAAAAAAAAAAAAAAAAAAACTGGCCTGATTTCTCAGTACTTCAGCCAGCCTGTTATCTCGTTCTTTCCCTGCTTGTGTGGATACAATTCTTAGGCAAGGATTTCTGCCCCAGTACATATCTCCTTGCTTTGCCAACTCTTCTGTCATAGTCTGAGCTCTCACATAAGGGTTTGGGTATGTCCCAAAACCCTCCTTTGGTGCATTGATGCTCTTGGGCAATACAGACTAAAGGGCACATTGTTGTGGTGACTTTAGAATCAAAGAATCACAGTGCTAGAACTGAAGTAGACCTTGGAGATCTTAGGATTCAGAGTTTAAAAAGGACCTAGAAAGGTACTTATTCAACCACCTCATTTGAAAGAAAAGAAACAGAGGCAACTTCACTCTCGCCAATTTTTAGATGAAGAGATGAAAACCATTTCTAGTCATGTGAAAAAAGGTCTTAAATCACTACTGATTAGAGACATGAAAATTAAGACAACTTTGAGCTACCACTTCATCCTTCTCAGATTGACTAAAATGACTGAAAAACAAAATGATAAACGTTGAAGATGTGGGGAAAGTAGGTTTCTAATGCATTGTTGGTAGCGTTGTTAAATGATCCAGACTTTCTAGAAAGTAATCTGGGACTATGCCCAAAGAGCTATCAAACAGTGGATCTTTGATCCAGCAATGTCTCTATTGAGCATCTTTAAAAAAGTAAAAAGGACCCACATGAGCAAAAAATATTTATAGCAACCTTTTTGCTAGTAGCAAGGAACTAGAAATTGAGTGGATGCCATTAATTGGGGAAATGGCTGAATAAGTTATGGTATATGAATGTAATGGAATATCCTTGCTCAATAAGAAATGATAAGCAGGATGATTGCAGAAAAGTCTGGAAAGATTTATATGAACTGATGCTAAGTGAAGTAAGCAGAACCAAGGGAACATTACACAACAACAAGATTATGTGATGATCAACTGTGATAGACTTAGCTCTTTTCAACAATGAGGTGATTCAAAGCAGTTCTAATAGACCTGTGATAGAAAGATTCATCTGCATCCAGAGAGAAAACTAAGGAGACTGAATGTAGATCAAAGAATAGTATTTTCATCTTTTTTGTTGTTTGCTTGATTTTTTTTCTTGTGTTTTTTTCCCCTTTTGATCTGATTTTTTCTTGTGCAGCATGACAAATATGGAAATAAATTTAGCAGATGTTTAGCCTATATTGGATTGCTTGTTGTCTAGGGAAGTGGGGAGGGAAGAAGGAAGGGAGAAATTTGGAACACAAAGTTTTGCAAAGTTGCCTGTTAAAAAACTATCTTTGTATGTGCTTTGAAAAACAAATAAAACTACTTAAATAAAAAAGAGTTCACCACTTAACTCCATCTTTTTATTTCTATCCCAACTCTTTTACTCAGAGACAATGTAGATCAATGCTCCGCCTTTTCCAGTACCATTGCTTTCTCAATTTCCATGACCTAGATCTTCTATTCATCATAACCACCCAGACTGGCCTTTCTTTCTTGCTTTTATAGTCTTGACCCTGCAGTTGGCCAGTTCAGCCATGTACTCTAGAATCTCTTGTCTTCTTATTTTGTCATTTCTTGACATTTGTCACAGCTTAGTCCCAGGTTATCCCTACCACCTGTTTTCACTCTTACTGCTACTATTTCCTGCAGCTGAATGTTGCTAATGAAAGTATGGTGACATTAACTGGGCCTTCTCTGCTGTAAAGCTACTCCTTTATTCTTTCTAGATTAAATCTCTAATACACTTCTCACAGCGGATATTCCAGATTTTTTGTCTCTTAAAGCCCTCTTACTCTACTCTCTACTCTACTTATTTCTTTCTTTCAACAGAAGAACTCTGTTCCAAATTAACTAGTAAAATCATGGCCCTCTGCCATGAGTTCCCTCTTCTTTCCTACTTTCCACATCCAAATGATGTATAGCTATAGCCATCATCATCCCTCTTTCCTAATATATTCTCTTTTGCCTCAGTCTTTGGGGGGAAATTGATCCTTCTCCTTGCCCAGAGCAACACCACTGATTGACCTTTTCACTAGTTGTGATGTTCCCCATAAGATTCTGTTAGCCCCACTGACTAGTAGAAAAGATACACTTTCTTTAAATACTCCAGCTATTTCAGAAGGGATTTGCCTCCTAAGGTACAGGTTTGCCAACCCAAATCCTTAAGAACATTTGTTTTATTTCTAATAATGGAATTGTCTTGGCATCTTACCCTCAAAACCCTCCTCTGTGAGAAGGTGCTATTTATTTGGATCTCAGACCTCTTGAGGCCCCCAGGAAGTGTGAAGGGCATTGGATTAAGAGTGGCTTTGCAGCCTGCTCTCCCTTATGGCAAATGCAGTTCTACAAGGAATTACCAGTGAGAAAAAATGAGGAAAAGGGATTTGAATCTGAAGCTGTATTTTGGGTTACTTGGAAGAAAGGAAAATATTTGGGCAGAAATGGTAGAATGAAAGAATAAGAAGCCAAGGATGAACAAAATGGGAAAAGTGCAAGAGAATTGAGTACAATTAAAATAATAGTAGTTTAACCCATTTACTAAAGGAGAGCTGAAGATTCTTCCTTTCTAACTTTGTTCTTTTATTCTACAGAAATGAGTTTTGAGCTTTGTGGGGGAAAAACGGATTAACCCTTTAGCCTTGTTCTACTTATTCCACTCCATCCAGCAGCAACATAAATTTTCAAATTTCTCTTCCTTTTTAAGCCTGATTGCTTTAGCCAATTGTTCCCATGTTCTTTAGAATCACCACTATATTCCTGCAAATTCAAACAATGTGAGGTTTAGGGGAAATTTTTTTTTCTTTCCTCCTCTAGCTTTATCCTTCTTGACATTCCAAACTTCTGACCCTTTAGGTTTTTTGTTTATTTGTTTGTTTTGTTTTTTTTTTGTTTTTGGCTGAGGCAATTGGTGTCAAGTGACTTGCTTAGGGTCACACAGTTAGGAAGAGTTAAGTCTGACACCAGATCAAACTTCTGACCTGTTGAAGGGAAATATAATTCTCTTCTAGGCTGTTTATGATTCAGTCTTACTGGCTTCCTCCGTGTCCCATAAAATGTTCCATCTTTTGTCTCCATGCTTATGCATCTGGAAGGCATATTCTCTTATTCTCTGCCTCATAGAACTGTTGATTTTGCTCAAGACTAGCTCAAGATTAGAAATCAAGTATCCTCTATAAGAAATCTTTCTTGATACCTCCAAGTATAACTTTTCCCAAAATTACATTGTATTCATTTTGCATATAATATGTATAAACTCATGAATGTATAAATTTTCTCCCTGAAACAAGACTGTTTCACTTTTGTCTTTGCATGCCCAGTGCTTAGCAGGTTACCTGATACATGTTTAACATTTAATGGTGGGTAATGACCACAGGACTCCAATTTTTCAAACAAATGCAGAAATTTGTCACCTGGTTTCGGCTCAAATAGTCATTGAGAAACTTGGGGGGAACCAGTTTCCAGCCGTGATGTCTCTGGGGTCATTATTATGTGATGATAAAATCTTTTAATTGACCATGGAGCCAAGAGGACTGATTACTCAAGAGTTGTCAAGGTATAACTGAGTGAACATACAAAAGAGGCTTACCTAGACACATCGCAGCCTCTTTTTGGGGAGCTTCTCTGAAATACCAGTTGGGATAGGAATAGATGGTTACATTTTCCCACCTGGGCACTGTCCATGAACACGTGGAACACTCGTTTTACTTCTATATTATTTATTCATTTATTTTTATGAACACTTTACTTATCTATATTATTTCCTGATTTCAGGAGAATGAGTTCTGAGATGGGAATATATTGGAGACGTTAGCAGAATTAGTGATCAGCAACAAAGGAGGAACCTGCAGGCAGACATTTAGGGGGCAGATGTCCACTTAAGGACACAGTGGTGGATTAGTCTGAGACTCCTCATGGCAGAAGCACACCCTGTTGTGTGGGTACCTCAGTACTTACAGAGGTACTGAGCCTTGAGTCTCAGGTGGACTGCCTACCCAACAGGGATCTATGCCAAAGGATAACTCCATGAGAAAATTAAGCAGGGAGAAAAGGACTTCCATAGCTAGGGGTTAGGAGTTACCTCTTTGTCAACACTTTCCCTATCATATTTGTTAACATTTGTATGTTCAGCTTTAGCTAATTTCCCCCAAAGCATCTGAGTATTCAAATAGAGAATGTACTCCCAATTTTTTTTTTGGAGGGGGTAGGAAATAGAGTATATTTTGTACCAATTGTTGTTGCTATTCCTTCTCCCTAAATCCTTTTTTCTAAAAAAAAAAAAAATGGGGGGCGGCTATTGATAGATACTAGCAAACTTTCAATGGGGAACACATTAACTAGACCTTGTTAACTACAGCAAGAGGACTCTCCCAGAACCCTTGGAGAGAAGTAAATAATCTACCTCCCCTGACTTAATCTAATGCCAGCACCACTGGTGGTAGTGGGGGATAAGCCCAGATAGGTTTTATTCTAGCTCTTTAATTATTTGATTTGATTCTTTTTATCTAAACTGTGTCAGAGACAATGCTTCTTTGCATTTTTCTCAGGCTTCTTTCAAAGGCCCTTGCTGATTTGAGATGAATTGGTTTGCTTACTCCTTGGAAAACTGGTGCTGAAGGGCATGAAGAAGAACCAGTTTCTCCTGCTGATTTTTGGGTTGGAAACGTGCTAGAAAACACATTCTTTTGTTTATATGTATTCCTAATGGACTATGTTTGAAAAGAACAATGATGCTGTCATGGTCTATAAGGGATATATAAAATCTCATGGTTTAAAATTTGTTGAGTGTCCTTTGAGTCTTGGGATTTAATCATTCCCTTTA
Organism: Antechinus flavipes; assembly: GCF_016432865.1. Classification (NCBI taxonomy): domain Eukaryota; kingdom Metazoa; phylum Chordata; class Mammalia; order Dasyuromorphia; family Dasyuridae; genus Antechinus; species Antechinus flavipes. The sequence goes on from NC_067398.1 coordinate 60,499,940, forward strand.
TGGCTGTGGCCATATTATTTAACCTCTCTCTCTTTTAGTTGAAAAGAAAAGAAAAAAGCTGATTTGGGCTCTAGTGCTAATTAACTATGTGACTTTTACAAAGACTATTCCCATCTCTGGGTCTCATTTTTTTTCCTTTGTAAAATGAAGCCATCAGATAAATCCATCTCTAAGGTCCCTTCCAGCTCTGATGCCCTAAATTCTAGCCATATTTTGAATGTGCCAAACTCTGTAATTTATGGTTAGGGAATACAATAGGACTTAATGATCATTGTTTCCACATCTCATAAAAATTGTTGGCCCATGTTTCACTGAATTGGAAAACACGGATGTGCTGAAAGAAGCTCGGGGCAGTATTGATGACTTTCCCCGAGTTTGCAAGCTTACATCTTCCATTAAGCCTTTTCTGACAAATAAGGACAGAAGTGGTTTCTTTATAAATGCCCGTAGTCTCAATATACACCTACTCATCACTCCAATGGAGAATCCCTGTAACCCCCGTCTGTACTTTAATTTGTATTTGTCCGCTTTGTTTATTCCTCTCCTCTCTGAGACCTACCTCCAAGTGAAAAAGAGTTTTACATCCTCATCGAAACTGCTGATTGTGCAGTGGATAGTGTTGGGTCTGAAGTCAAATTTAGTTCAAATTTGGCCTCAGAAACTTCCTAGCTGGGTGATTTATTTAGCTCTGTCTCGCCTTTCTTAATTGTTAAGTGGGAATACTAACAGTATCTACCTCACAAGATTGTTGAGAAGATCAAATGAGATATTTGTTTAAAAAAAAATTCTTAGCACAATGTGTTTGATAGGTACTTATAAATACTTATTGCCTTTCTACCTTATCCTATTCTGATTAGTTCCCATCTGGAGTATTGAGTGTTTTGAGTTTTGTTTTGTTTTTAGTACATCTCTGGATATCACATTTTGGGAAGTATCTACCTGAAGAGTATCTAAAAAAGCACAGACACAATGGCTCGAGACTTTCAGAACCTGCATCTCCAAAAAATCAATGGAAGTTACTGAAGATGGCCTCAGTTTCCTCATCTCTAAGTGAGCAGATGATACTAAAACTTCTGGATTCCAGATCTCTGCTTTCATGATCTTATGACTAGATAATTACCATAGGGCCTTCTGGCTTTAAATCTATAAGTCTTGTGATCAGCCCTAAGCTTAGCCCAGGGAAGGGAAGACTTAGTGGAAAAACATGACCCTTTTCATTGATTTAAAGGACTGTCATATGAAAGAGAACAATGGGGAAAAGCTCAACAAAAAGCTCAACAAAACACCTCAAATAGATTTCAGGTTTATATCAAGAACTTCCAAATCAATGGAGTCATCCAAAAGTATAATGAGTTGCTTTAGGAAATAGTGGGTTCCTCCAATTATGAAGATTAGCAAATCCACCCCTATTTCTTTTTTATTATCTTGTTACAAATGATGCAGAGGGAGGATTGTGGGAAGATGGCCTAATAAGGCAATAAATTACCTGGCTCTCCCAAATCTCTCTCCAAAGAACTTAAAATAACACCTCAAATTGAATTTTAGAGTGGCAGGAATAATAAAAATTAGGAATAAAACTTTTTCTACCTAATTCAAACTTGGAAGACAATGAAGTGAAAACTACTACTTAAAAGGTTCAAAAAAATGTAAAATGCTGAGAAACTCAAAGCTCTTAGAGCTTCAAAGAGACTTTAAAAATCAAATAATAGAGAGAGAGGGGGGAATGGGGAATGTTAAGAATAATGTAAGAAAATTAAAAAAAGAAATCAACCAATTGGAAAAAGGTATCTAAAAACTTACTGAAAAAATTATAGCCTAAAAATTAGAATTAGGCAAAGGGGGAGTTTAATGATTTCATACAACATCAAGAAATAATTTTTTTAAAATCAAAAGAATAGGGGGAGGATTCTAGAAAGATGGTGGAGTATATCAGAAAATTTCAAGTTCTCCAGATTTCCTTCTCTTCCGCCCTCCCCCCCTCCAATGGAATGAGTTTGCACCTCAGGACACACATAGACTAGGGAAAAAAAAATACATGGGGCAGAACAGAATCTTCCCGGGATCATCTGAAAGACCCTAGGATGGTGATTAACCAATGTGAAGTGCAAAAATCTCCAGGTTAGCTCCACAGAAACAATATGTGAGGATCCCTGAGGTGAGCTGGGTTTGTCTGGAGTCTCAGCAGGAGCCACAGAAGTTTCTGCCTCCTAGACAGCAAGAGGAGTTGGGGAGCTGAGTCTAGGAAGACTGAGGGAACCTCTGCTGATCACTAATGCCAGGCCCAGTTGGGCTACAGAAACACAATGCTGCATGAGAAGGAAGGCAGCACACCTGGTGGATGCAGAATATGTGGGGCAGGGATGCTGCTGGCTGTTGGCACTTGCAAGAGGGTGGAGCTTTTGGTTTGGGGTTCTAGGTCAGAGAAGAGAGTTGTGGTGAAACTGGAGGCACCATTTCCCAAGCCCAGGTTTTGGGGTGCTTATACTAATGGTGGTCCTCCTCCTCCTCTTTTTTTTTTTTTTAAACAAACAGGCAAAGAAGAAAGAAACCATAAAAACAATATGGGAATAGGGAAGATCAGGGTTCACTTTCAGAGAACAATGAAGTTAAAAAAAAATCCTCTTCTACCCTAATGAGCAATATTAAATGGCTACCTGCCAAGAAAAATTTATAGAAGAATTCAGAAAAAAATTAAAAATCAATTGAAAATGAATAAGGAAAAGCTAAAAATAAAATTTTAAAAATCATCTTAGAAAAATAAGATTATGGGGGGGGGGGGAGTTTAACCAACCAGAAAAGGAGATACAAAGTCTTAAAGAAGAAAATAATTTTTGAAAATTAGAATTGGGCAAGGTGAATCTAGTGAACCTATGAGACCAAGAAAAAACAAAACAAAATGTAAAGAATGGAAAGCAATAGAACAGAATGTGAAACAAGAAAAACATCAGATCTGAAGAACAGATCAAGAAGAGGAAAATATAGGAATAACTGGACTACCTGAAAGCTGGGACCAAAAAAATAACCTTATGTGTGTTGGAGGGAGGCAGGTGTGAAGGTACATGTGTGTGCATGTACATATCTATCTATGTGTGTGTGTGTGTGTATATATACATATATATACACATATATATGTGTATATATATGTATATATATATAAATTATATATATAATATAAACGATATATAATATTATATAATATTATTATTATATTATATATATATTATATAAACTATATATATAAACTATATATATATATATAGTGCTTAACTGTAGACTTCTTGGAAGAAGTAGAATGGATAAAAAAGGAAAAAAAGAATAAAGTTTAAAAAAGTGCACATCAGAACAAAAGAATAACTTACAAGAGAGCAAAGATAGACACTCATGCATATAATTTTTCTACTATATATGCTTTCTTCAAATGGAAATTTATTGTTATGTATTTTGAATTCTCCTTGAGGTTCTGCTGGGCACATGACAACATTCTAAGTTTTTTTTGTTTTATTTTGTTTTGTCTTCCTTATCTTTCTTTTTTTTTTTTCCTATTCTGTTCTTTAATTCTATATTCAGTGTAATAAATAAATTTTTAAAAAATCAAAGGAATGAAAATTAAAATGGAATATGAAATATCTCATGGGGAAAAAAACAATTAACCTGAAAAACTGATTGAAAATTGGAACTGGAAAATTATTGGCCTATCTGAAAGTTATGATCAAAAAATAATCTAGCTTAGCTATTCTCAGCAATACAATGATCTAAGAAAATTACAAAGGACTCATGATGAAAAATTTTATTTCCTCCAGAGAAATAACTTGTGGAGTCTGAATACAGATCAAAGCATACAGTTTTTTACTTTGTCTTTTTTTGTGGGCAATTTTTTTTGTCTGTTTTCTTTTACAACATGACTAATATGGACATGATTGCACATGGATAATCTGTATCAAATTTTTTGTTCAGACTGTGGGGAGGGGAAGAGGGAGGGAGAGAATATGAAACAAATTTTAAAACAACAAATGTTTAAAATTGTTTTTAAGTGCAATTGGGGGAAAATAAAATTATTCAAAAATAAAATCTGAAAAAAATATTAATTATAATGACAATTAAAAACATTCTCCATAGAAATTACTGATGATTGTTGAATAGAAATAAAAGGAAGATTATCATAAAACGTCATCATAATTCATGAAATAATTAAAGAAATTTGCTTAGAAGTTTTAGAACTCAAGGGCAAAATAGAAATGGAAAAAAGTCCCCGGATCACTGCTTGAAAGAGATCCCAAAATGAAAATTCAGAGCATTATACCTAAGGTCCAAAGCTCTCAGGTCAAGGAGAAAATATTAGAGAACTAGAAAGATACAATTCATATATTGTGAAGGTACTATTAGCATAATACAAGATTTAGCAGCTTCTACATTAAAAGACTAAAAGAATATGGAATAAAATATTCTGAAGAGCAAAGGAGAGATATGTTTATAATCAGGATTAACCTATCCAACAAAGCTGAGTATAATGCTGAAAGGAAAAAAAAAAGATGCTTAATGAATTAAAAGACTTTCAAACATTATTAAGGAAAAGACCAGAACAGAAAATTTGATTTTCAAATATAAGAATCAAGACAAAAATGAGAAGGTAAATATGAAAGACTTAGTTTAAAGAATATTATAAAATTAAACTGTTTACTGTTTTTTTTAATGGGATAATGATATTTGTAACTCTTAAGATGTTTTCATAATGGAGTAGTTAGAATACATATAGCTAGAAGGCTTAGTTTTGAGTTGATTATGATGGGATTATCCTAAAAATAAAATTGGGTAAAGATAAAATGGAACAAGTTATCTCATACAAAAGAATATGAATGGAAGAATTTTGGAGGGTGGGAGGATTAGGGTTAGGAGAACATAAGATACAGGGAGGCAGTGCAGGAATCTTATTCTCATACCAATTGAGTTAAAGAGGAAATAACATCTATATCTAGTTGGGCATAAAGATCTTCTTACAGTGAAATAGGCGGGCTAGGAAATGGGATAAGGACAAGATCCTTAGATGGGTATACAGATTAAGAAGTAGGAAGACCAGGAGATAGGGAAGGAACTCTGAAAAGAGTGTGTGGATTGGAGACGGAATAGTCAGAAGTAAATTAGATTTTCTAGGTGGAATTAAGTAAAAAAGGGAGAAAGAGAGAGAAACAGAAACAAAGAGGAATTGGGGGTGGGAGGAGATTAGGATGGAGGGAAATACCCAATTAGTAATTAAAACTTTGACTGTGAATGAGATGAGATTATCAACAAAAGAGAAAAGAAAGGATTAAAATACTGATTCAACAATGTTGTTAACAAAAACATATTTAGAAATGAGACTCATTTTCTCATTTACATAAAAATGAAAGACTAGGATTTTTTTTAATAGTTATAAAAACAAAACAAAAGTTCAGAGAGCCCAGGTTAAGAATCTCTGATGTAATCCATTCCTTTACCTTGTGGATGAGTATTTTAAATCCTTATTGTTTAAGATATTAAAACATTTTTTACTACTAGCCTAAATTCCTATATATTTGTTATCACGTTTTTTCTTAATCTGCTCTCGAAGAAATAAGAGAAAAGTTTATCACAATAATTGACTTGCCTATACTTAAAAATATTTAAGATAACATTAAAAATGATTCCCTGATAATTTCTCATTGTAAAAAGAAATTTAAAATTTTAATTTTCATGATTCTCAAACTATGGCAAAAAAAAACTGGAACTAGAGGTGAAGTGTTCTTAAAACTCTGTAATTGTTGAAGAAAATTCAACTAAAATAAGATAGTCTACAGAGTCTGGAATTCAAAATGTGAAGTTCAAATCTGGCCTCAGACACCAAACCCAAGTCAATTTAACCCAAACTGCCTTTGAAAAAAAATTTTTTTTTAAGTTTACCACATCAAATATTTTTCTTTAGCTGATTCTCAATTTGTTCCCAACACCTAAGTGTCAAGTTCTAAATCAACTTTGCCAGTAACAATTAATTATTCTCTAGTTTCTGAGAATGTAAATGTAAACTTGTGTTTCATTATCTACATTACTGAAACTTCTAATTGGCACAAACTCAGAAATAGGAATAGCAAGAGGCAAAGTTAGGTATTTACCTAAACCATAACATGCAAGGATGTACAATACTGAAAATTTTTTTAAATTAAAGTGAGAAAATTCCATTTTCCATTAAACCAAAAATATTTATTTGTGCAAAAGCGAGTCCTGTGTGTCAAAATGAAGGCTTAAAGATTCTGCAAAATTCCTTAAGTGCTGGGATTCATTTATGTAGAGGACTGGAACTCTGAAAAGATGTATCTGAATCTAAGACAGCAGAGCACTTAAGGATAATTAGCTACTCAAGATGTGATAATGGTTATATAATGTAAATGAATCACAAGTAGAAATAGATAACAAAACTATAACACTGGGGGCTTTAAGCTTCCCCTCTAAGAATTACCCAAACCTAATGCTAAAATAAATAAGAAAGAAATCAAGATGAAGAGAATCTTAAATAAGCTAGATAGGATAAACATTTGGAAAAATTGAATGGGAATAGAAAGGAATATAGCATTTTTTTCAGTGGTAGATTGTATTTTTGTAACAATTGACCATATGTTAGCACATAAAAACCTTATAGGCAAATGCAGAAAAACACAAATATTAAATGCATCCTTTTCATATTATCATGCAATAAAATTACATTTAATAAAGGATCATGGAAACATAAAGTAAATGCTAATTGGCAACTGAATAACCTAATCTTAAAGAAGAAATGGGTCAAAGAAAAATCATAAAATCAATACCTAATTTTATTAAGGAAACTGATAATGATGAAACAACATGCCAAAACTTATGGGGTGTAGCAAAAGCAGTATTCAGAGGACAATGCAAGTCTCTAAATACTTAGATCAATAAAACAGAGAAAGAGCAAATCAATGAATTATGTATGCAATTAAAAAAAAGAAAAAGAATAAATTAAAATCCTCCAGTTAAACACCAAATTGGAAATACTGAAAATTTACAGGTAAGAGTAATAATATTGAACATAAAAGACCCATTGAATTAATATATAAGATTAGTAAATGGTTATATGGGGGGAAGCCCAATCAAATAAATAAGCTACTGGTTATCATGATTTTTTTTTAAAGAGAAAAGAAAACCAAATCACTAGTATCAAAAATGAAAAAGGTGAATAAATCATCAAAGAAGATGAAATTAAAGCAATTTTTAGGAATTGTTTTATTCAGTTGTATGACAATACATTTAACAATTTAAGTGAAATGGAAGAATACTTATAAAAATATAAACTGCTCAGATTGACAGAAAAGGAAACAGAATATCTAAATAAACCTATTTTAGAAAAAATTGAATCAGCCATAAATAATTTTCTAAAAAGAAAACATTAGGACCAGATGGATTAATAAGTTAATTTTGCCAAACATTTTAAAATCAGCTAATTCAAAGATTAAATAAATTACTTGGAATAATAGATTAAAAAAGGAAATTGATCAAACTTCTTTTATGAAATAAATATGGTGCTGATACTTCAAGCAGGAAGAGCAAAAACAGAAAGAAAAATTTCAACCAATTTTACCAATGAATATTATTGCAAAAATCTTAAATAAAATACTAGATAGGAGACTACAACAATAAATTGTGGTATATAATTGTGGTGGAATACTACTGTGCTGTAAGAAATGACAAGTAGATTGAGTTTAGAAAAGCATAGAAATTCTTGCATGGGATAAGACAAGAGTGAAATGAGACCCCTTGTATATAGTACCTGTAATATTGTTCAGAGTGAATGACTAAGCTATCCTGAATAATAAGAATATTCAAATCAAGTATGAAGAACTTGTGAAGAAAAATGCTATCTACCCCCAGAGAAAGAACTGATGTATGGAATTATGTAATGTATGTTCTCTCTCTAAAAAAATCTGTCTCTCAAATGTTGGTGTTGGAAGACAACTCAAAACTCAAAATGTAACTAAAATTAAGAATTAAAAAGAAAATGATGGAAAGGATGAGTATGAGTAAGGCTAGATGATCATGTGTTACCTTCTAAGATTCTATGAACCCTGCTGGTTTAGGTCTGCACATAGCAAGAGATAGATAAACATTTTTTGAATTGAAATTTTATCTCAGAAGATCAAATCTTTGAGACAAACCTAGCACATGCAGGATTTCTTGCTTAGCTCTAGATTGTGAATTCTAGATGAACTGCTGAACATTTTGGAGGAGAGAGAATGAACAAAGTGTTATACAAATACTTAATCTTAGCACATGGGATAAATATTTAATTTATGGGCTTGTTTATCATTTGCTCATTTTTATATAGGCCAGAGTGAAACAAGAAGAACACATCAAAAATACTCAGCACATAAACAATGTAGGGAGGAACCTCCTTATGAATGATTTGCTTGGGGACCCAGGATTGAAGTTGACCTTGATGGCTGTAAACATCATCATGGCATAATGGAAAAGAAAAATCCATCCCAGATTTAGGAACAGGCTGTGTTCCAAATGTTCATTTTTAAGTCGGTTGTTTGAAAGGTGGAACACATTTTCTCAGGAGAATAATATTAGAATTTGATTCAACATAACAAATATTCATTAAATACCTACTATATGTAAAACCTCAGGCTGGATATTAGGATTCCCTAACCTCTGACTATAAATATCCTTAAACCTTTGGCAAAGTCATAGCTGAGAGAAAAGGGAAAAGCTCAGAAATTGGGTAAGAAGCTATCACTGATCTGATCACTTGGTAATCCCAATTTAGTTTTTTGTTATAAGTTCTGCTTTATGACTTCCAGAAGTTTATAGCCCATTACATAAGATCTATGACCCATGGACATACACACACAGGGGCCCACAAAAGTAAAATACATCCAGATTAGAGGTGTGTTGGTAAATGTTTATTGATTGATTCTTCCAGGAAAAAAAAAAAAACATATGCATGACACATTTTTAAGTTTAGTTTTCATTAATATTTTCTTCATCACTTTCTTAAGTCTAAGCAATCACTGAAACACTAAATCAAGCCTAATTTATAATGATTGCTGATTTTCAAGGTAATGACATTGTGGATCTCTAGATGAGGTTAACAGAAAAAGCCTGAAGTACTGATAAGATTCCTGAAGTACTGATAAGATTACTCCTTGAAACATACAAGGAAGGACGACCCTGATGGGGATCAGCTCAACTTTGCAGTCTCAACCCCTATGGAGGTCTTGGGTAACTCCACTTTACTGTATTCATTCAGAAAGCCCTAGATATATCAAATCTCCAAGATTAATTTTCCCCTATAAATCTGTTCGTGGCCTATACCATTTCGCTAAATCTTTTTTGGGTTAGCCTACCACAGTGTTCTGCCATAGTATCTTTCTTCCCATCCCCTTTCCCCGTGGTGTCTTTCTCCTTTTTATAGGTCACTAATTATTTTAGGGTGCTAAACTTCTCTAAGGATTTAGCCTGCCTGTTAATGACATATTCCCACTTCATAGTGTATTGCTTTTCTCCAGGTTAATTGTGAGTTCCACTAAAGAATTTGTATCTTCCATTGTTAATTGTTAAAACCTCTTTCCTTACTAACTATATGCTCTCCCAAATCTATTTCTATATTCCTCACTCCTGATGCTTATTTTACTTCTTCATTTTGTCTGTAATCTTTCCCTCATAAATAAATGTACTTTTGGGGGGGGGGCAGCTAAGTAGTGCAGTGTTTAGAGGACCAGCCCTAAAGTCAGGAGGACCTGAGTTCAAATCTGATCTCAGACACTTAACACTTCCTAACTGTGTGCTAGTCACTTAATCCCAATTGTTTCAAGGGAAAAAAATAAACCTATCTTTTGGAAAGGAGACAGGACATTGTGAATTTATCATATGACCAAACTCCAACATTTGGTGTACCTATATCAACCTCATCATTTGGTGCTGAACCCAAATCTCATCAAAGGTGATAAAAAAAAAAACGCTCATGCTGAAAATTTAACAATTCACTCTGGAGAGCCAGTTAGAACTGATCCAGCATGCCCTTGCCCAAGATAAGCAGATTTTCCAGGACTGACTTATACTGCCATGAAGAAGTGATTTGGCTTACCTTGTCTTTCTCCTGTTAACATGTTCGGTTGTATAGCATAAAGAACAGGTAATGTAACTCTGAGCTAAAAGTTTCTGTTTTCTCTGTTTCATATAAATTGTCTAGCATCAATATCAGAGAGGGAGAGCATTTGATGCCCTTTGTAGGAATATAAACAGCAAACTTATTACTCTACAGAGCAATTGTCCTGTCTGTGATTATGGTAACTGTGGAGAGGCAAAAATGAAATATGAGATAAGTCCTGTCCTCAAGGAAATTAAAGTCTAGTAAAGGAACTTTCAATCTAACAGTTCCCAAGCCAGTCTACAAATATTTATTTAACTCCAAACATAGCATTAATGGTATTAGCCTATGGCATCAGGAAGTCACATGTCGTAGAAGGGAAAAGAGAAAGGAGAAAAAGATTCTTTTCTCTTCAGTAGACAGGTCAACTCTCAGAAAAGTTTCAAAATAACCAATGTGTTTTAGGTTCTCTCTCACCTCCTTTTCGGTAATCCTCTCCCTGAATTCTTGAGCATTTTTGTTCTATAGTTATCTCTTTCTACATGGTGAGGATTAGGAAGGTGGTACTCTGATGATCTGGAAAATTCCTGCAAAATTTTTTGGCTCTCCCTATATACCAGAGAAGAAATTGTGCATATTTATGGTACTGAAAGAGAAAGTATATAATTATACAATACTATACATATATTTTATGCATTTCTGAGTTTTTTTAACTTTTTCTGTGTCATCTGCTGACCTTCATATATTATTTGTAGCTTCTGCAAAACACCAAAATTTCCATGTAATTTCTTAAGCCAATCTACAATATACTGAAACCAATGGGGAAAATCAGTAGGTAGAAGGAATTACTGTACGAAGATATTAGTACAGGAGCACTTAATCTTTTTTGCATCATATCACCTTTAGGCAACCTGGTGAATTTTATTGCCCCTTTTTCAGAGTAATGATTTTAAATGTGCGGAATAGAACATAGAATTAAAAAGGAAATCAATTATATTTAACTATAATGATCAAAAAAAAAAAAAAAAGCAAAGTTCAAAGATTCCAAATTAAGAATCTCTGTTTTACTGAAATATCCCAGCTTTGAGTGATCCCATAAAATTATTTTATATAGCTCCCACCAAATTATTTTATATGATAAATCCATCATCACTCATTTCCAGCAAGCTGAAAATGTCAGCTTCCTTAGCAGATTTATACTTGGTCTTGTAACTCATGATTAATCATCTGACCTCTGGATATCTGAGACCACCATGTCTATAGCTGCTATTGAAGCAACTCTGTTTACTATTAGAACTTAGTACAGTGTTACCTGTATATTCATCTCTAGGCAGAGAAAATAAGGACTGGCAAATGGGAGTCACCCAAAGTTGTGCTGGTAAATGTTTAACAACAGAGTTCCCGGGGCGGGGGGAGAAAGGGGAATACTTGCACATGCTTTTATGTTTAATCTGCATTTTAAACACTTTTTAAAGTCTAGACTATCAACAAAATAATAAATCAAGCCCTGAATTGTAGTGATGATTTATGAAGTGTGAATGAGTATTTAACAATTAGCTCTTCCAATTCTAGCTAGCTCCAGCCCACTCTTAGCCCACCTATTATGTTAGTTTTTCAAGGAAAGTTGGGTGCTCTAGGGCATGGAAATGGAAGAATCCATAAGTGGTGCCTGCCACAAATTTCCTTGAGATGTTCCTGTTTTGTCTAAATTACTGAAAATCATTGAAGTAAGTGGCTGCTGATTGTATCAACACATCTGCTCCAATATTTAAGAGCCAGTTGGCCTGAACCTGATAAGAAAGGCTGTGGTGGGAGTGAGCTATGTTAGTGCTCCAGCTTTCCTAGAGCATAAGCAATAAGTGGATTTATCATCAGGTTTTTATTTATTTATATTATTTCCCATACCTTGTGTCCTGAACTTGTCCTGACCAACTTGACCTGAATCTCTACTTCTATTCCTGGTTTCCCACTCATCTCAGTCCTTCAGATTTCAGGATTCCAAATAAACTGAGATTTCCAAACTGGATCCTGATTTGGATCTCACCTTTCATTGGGCAAGAGATGACCTTTCACCCACCATATCCATCAACACAGACCAGCTTGAATGGTTAACTTAATCACCAACGAATGCTGATCTTTTGTGTCAGTTATAAATTGAGTGAATTGAGGGTGTGAGACTTGTGGCAGTGGGCGACTTGGGGTATCTGTGATTGCTCATCCTGGGTCCTTCTTCGCTTGAAACACCATTGTAGAAAGATGGGATATTTCATTTAGAAAGAAGATCCAAACAAAGGCCCCTGTCTCCCAATCAGATTGAGGATTAAGTCTGGATTCAGCTGTAAGAGTGAGTTAAAGAATTTTCCCAAGTTATCTGATTCGGTTGTTCTGCAGGCCCTAGAATGTTTTTAGTTTGTGACTAATGCAGAACCTCTCCCTGAAATCCTTTTCCCTGGAAAGCTCCCACCACCACTGCCCTCATTATTCTCCATGGCAACAGCTGACTCTAAGTGGTAGTGGACAGGTCAGCCCCGTTTAGGGACTTCTGTACAAAAGCCTTTTGTTGTGCTGGACTGAATTTTAATAATTGCCACCAGTATGAGTATGTAATTAATCAAAATGAAGCTGAAAGCCAATTATTGGACTCAACTGCAGAGAGAGAGTCAGGGCTTGATATATTAAAGTTCCGGCTGTCGGATTTAATCACTGACTTAGCCCTGTTGGCAATTTGGAATCGGAAAATGACCATGAATAATGAGTGAAACTGATCATTAGTTCTTTTCTTCAGACTATTAGAACCATACCCTTGACTTGAGCAATTATACCCTCCTCTTTCCCTCCTCCCTATCTCTCTCTATCTCTCTGTCTCTGTCTTTTTGTCTCTGTCTCTCTCTCTTTGTCTCTGAGTCTGTCTGTCTCTCTTTCTGTCTCTGTCTCTCTCTGTCTCTCTGTTTCTCTCTCTCTCTCTCTCTCTCTCTCTCTCTCTCTCTCTCTCTCTCTCTCTCTCTGTCTTTGTCTCTTTATCTCTCTCTCTCTCCCCCAAAAACATATTTTTTCCAATGTCCAAAAGAATCATTATCTTTTGAAAAGTTCTCCTAGAACTTTTACTGGATGTTTACTGACGTAGGTGTGGACAGTGAAAAGGGGGAAAGCAGTGCTAAGCTAGAAAGTTCTCATTACATTTCTCTAGGGGTATGCAGTTTCAATGATCCTGATCAGCATAAGACATTGGATCTGGAATCAGGAAATACTGAGTTCAAATCCAGCCTCAGTCATTTCCTAGCTGTGTGACCCTAAGCAAGTCACTTAACCTATTTGCCTCAGTTTCCTCAATTGTAAAATGAAGATAATAACAATATTTAATTTCCAGGGTTGTTGTAAGGATGACATGAAATAATATTTGTAGAGAACTTAGCATGGTACCTGGTGATATATCAACATTTATTTCTTTCCCATTCATGTGGGCCAAAAAGAGAAATCTTCCAGTTCTTCACAACTCCCTTTTCAGCAGCTTTCTCCCTCTTCATTCTGTACTTCTCCCTCAGCTCTCCAATCTTTTACTTTATCCCACCTGGTACAAATTAGAAAGTATCATTAAATCTTGCCTATGCCCTCCCTGGCTGCATGTTTAAAAATTGTTTTAAATTACTAACTTAATAACCGTCAAGGAAAACAATCAAATAAAAAGAAACCAAAGAAAATTATTTTATGTATAAGCCTTTAGCATTTAGCAGAGTAGAACCAAATGAATTAACAATCAACCCATGAGCAAAAACCACTTTTCTTTTGGGTCCCTTTCTAGGTTTGCCTGAAATTTTTGTTCCTTCTGCTTCTCTCTCTACCTCCCTCTTTTCCTCCCTTTCTCCCTTCCTCCCTCTCTATCTCTCTGTCTCTATTTCTCTGCCTGTCTCTGTTTTTCTCTCTCTCTGCCTCTGTCTTAGTGTGTGTTTCTGTCTCTGTCTTTCTCTCTGTCTCTGTCTCTCTGTCTCTGTACTTCTGTCGCTGTCTCTTTTTCTGTCTCTCTCTTTCTCCTCCTTTTCTCTTCTTAGCATAGAATAAGTGCTTAATAAATCCTTGCTCAGTGAAAAGAGTTCTGTTTTCAGAATTGGAGAATCTGAGTTCAGTTCTAGCTTCTTCCACTTACTACTTAAGGAACTATGGGCAAACCTCCTCCCAATTTGGGTCTCAGCTTGTTATTTTTCAGTTATTTTCAGTCATGTCTGATTTGTCATGACCCTACTTTGGTTTTTTTTTTTTTTTTTTTTTTTTTTTTGCAAAGATACAGGGATGTTTTGCTCTTTCATTTTCTGGCTCTTTTTATAGATGAGGAAACTGAGGCAACAGATTAAGTGTCTTGCCCAGGGTTGCTTCCCTAATAAGTATCTGAGGCTGAATTTGAACTTGTGAAGAACAATGTTCCAGATTCTAGGCCTGGCTCTCTGTGTACTGTTGCATCACTGAGCTGTCCTACATTTCCTCGTCTATAAAACGAAAGGCTTGGACTAGATGATTTCTAGATCTAAATCTATAATCCTAGCTTTCTTTATATAGTTGACCTGTTTATGGTCCAGAGCTGTCAACAAGGTGAGAAATCCTAGGGTGTAGTTTGGCATCTTGCCTATAATTTATAGATGAGAATTGCTCAGAGCATGGAAAGACTAAATGATTAGCCCACTTACACGGAATGTCTCAGAAAGGATTTGCAATTAGTTGTGTCAGAAACTAAGGCTAGTTTTCTATACATTATGCTAGACTACCTTTCATAGTTGCTATATACATTGACATTTTATGTTGGAAATGTCTCATTTTGTGATTTGGGGTCTTTGGTTCCTACTCACAGATGAGGCACATAGGGTAAGGGGAGAGGGAACAGTATATCAGACATTAATCCAAGCCCACACAATTAATAACAAATAAAGCTAAGATTTTAACTCAGGCCTCTGACTATATCAAATGTCTTCTCAAGTTCAATAGGGTTGAAAATAATTAAATTTCATTTTTTTCCTGAGTCAATATTCTTGAATAGTTTTTGTAGATGTGCTACACATCCTATTTTTGATTGTTTTCCTTCATTGAAGATCATATTTTCTTTTAATGTTATTGCTTTTTGTTTCTCTTCCAGATTTTCCTTCATGTCTGTGTATTTGCATTCCCATTCAGTTAGTCTTTATTTCACTTTTTAAGGGAAACTTGACACCATAGATTCAAGTTCTTCTGTTTTGTGCATTATTTCCATTGTTCAGATCCTACATTCTATTTATACAATTCTTCTTTGTTTTTTAAATCAATCTGCCACATCTTGCTATTATTCCATGTTCTTTTGGGAAGGCATAGAGGCCTCTGACTCATCATCTGCTGATTTATTTTCCTTGTCTTGTAACATTTATTCATAGGTTTCTGGATTCTTTTACTTGATCTAGAGGCCATATTGTTTTCTATTATTAATATGTTCCCTGTTAGTTTGTCTGCTTATGCTGAAAGTCTTTAACTGAACTTTCTTTTTCCTACAATTTTTGGTAATTTTTGTCTTTTTCCTCCCTATATTCTCCTATAACTTTTTTCATTCCTCTTTTGTTGGTATCTTGTCTGAGCTAGACCACAATGCTTTCTCAGCCTCCTCCCAGGCTGGCTAATTCATATTCTACGGCCCTAGTCTCTGCCCCAAGTGACATTCAGAGAGAAAGAATCGATCCCAAATGAATATTTGACTCTTTTCTTAAGGCTTAATAGGCATACAGCCACAACACACATTCTGCCTCAGTAACCTCTGTTTTTTCATTTCTCTGGTCGAGCTCTGATATGGCACAGAGCACTGCTATCTAGCTGTTCTAACATGAACTTTTTGGATTTCCATAGCACTGGAAAATGTAGAAGGATAGAGTTGAATTTTATTGTAAAACACATAGTTGGGGTATATGAAATTAAAAGTATACAAACATGATAGAAGCAAGAAGATGGGTATTTCTTGAATCTTACTGGAAGGTTGAACTCTCTGTCTCTCTGTCTCTCTGTCTCTGTGTCTCACAAACACAGAGACACAGAGGAAAACAGAGAGAGACTGAGAAACAGAAAGAAACAGAGAAATTGAGAGACAGACAGAGATAAACAGAAGATGGCATAGGAATATATTAAATTCTACAGGGAAATAGAAAAAGGAGAAGGAGAGGGGGAAGACTCAAAATAGAAGGGCAGAATAGGTAAGTAAGGAAAATAAATTTCAACATTGAAGGGTGGAAGAGGGAGGAATAATAAATGAAAAGAAAGAGCAAAAACTTATGATTGAGGTCATGGCCAGAGGCAAAGAAGAGGGGCAATGGAGTGGAAACAAATCTCATCATTTATGGATCACAAGTGTTAGACAAAGTCTTCTAGCACTCTTCCTTCTTTGTAAAGAAGAGAGAAGAACAAAGAAAGGAAAAAGTCCAGTAGATGAAGATAGAAGGAAATGCACAATTAACAATCAGAACTATAACTATGAATTAGATGAACTCAATTATAAAATAGAAGAGGATAGCATAATGGATTTTAAAAGATTTCAACAAACACAAAAATTCATAAAGGGCTAAAATGAAAAGCAATATGAATTCAAATGAACTAAAAACAAAACAGGGATAGCAATCATGATTTCAGGCAATGTAAACATAGAGGTGATAAAAAAAAGTTTAGCAGGAAAACTACATTATATTTAAAGACACCATAGATAATTAATATCATTAATATAATTCTCTCTCTCTCTTTTTTTTTCTCTCTCTCTCTCTATTTCTCTTTCTCTTTCTCTCTCTCTCTCCATATAACCAGAGTCCCAAAGCCCATTGGTATAGGACTTTCTCCTCTTTAGCAGTGATTAATTTTCTGTGTCTGTGTGAAGGAAAGTGTAATAAGCAAAAGAGAGGAGAACTCCAGAGTCTCTTTGATCACTTTGGGCTTTTCATCTCTTCAAGGGTTTCTTATTTCCAATTTCAAGAGAGAAGATGCACAATGCTAACCCTACTTCATGAAGGAAGAATAAGATGGGAAGAAGCTAGCATAAGAGGAGCAAGAGTTTTCATCAAATTCCTCTCTCCATCTTGTTATGCTAGAGACTTAAGGAAAATTCCCCTGGGACTCTCTCTTGATTGAACTGAGTTATCTGATCCAAAGAAGAGAGTTTCTTTACTCTCTTTGTCTGATACATAATCTTTTATGTAAGCTTTCTTTGATTTCTATTTTGCTATCAACTTGGATAAATGTGTGTGGGCTGATATTTTTGGCAGGGGTGAGGAGGTGGTGTTCTGTTTTTGGGTTTTTTGGGTTTTTTTTTTTGGCTACTTGCTATGTGTATTTATTATGGAAGTATTTGGTACTTGGTAGAAAGAGAGTCTAGCCTTGGATATTAAACTTCCTCTTTTCTCCATTAATGGTGATGAAAAGTTTAGCTTGAAACTAAAAAAAAATCATATTCTCTAGATTAATAGTATTTACATGTATATATACATATATACGAACACAAATCTATCTAGCTATCTAAAAATATTCTTGCTAGCATCCCCTCTAAGAAGAGCAGAGTGGCTAAGCTTTTAGCCTCATCCTCCTGCTTCTCCATTCTGGCATGAATTAGATTGTTAGAGGAGGGAAGGGAGAAAAAAGGCTGGAGATGTCTATTCTTCCTCCCTTTAAGCCTTACAACATACATACTTTATGTATATAAAAATGTGTGTGTGTGTGTGTGTGTGTATGGTGTATCACAAAAATTGACCATGTATTTAGCTTTACAAATAAATACTAAGCACATCCTTATGGAACAAAATGCAATGAATAATATATCCAATGAAGAACCTTTGAAGAAAATAGAAAGAACAGACAAGGAGGACAACTTCAAAAGCTTCAAATTGTATTCGTTATATATTTAAAAAGAAAAAGAAGCTGTACATAACAGAAATGTGCCGTTTTGTGTACAATCTTTTTTTTTTCTGTTCTATTCTATATATGACAGTCCTAAATTTATTTGGCAGTTATTAAGTTCAGAATAAAAATAAATTTTCTAAAAGAAATAATAACAAAAAGGAACATGTAATATTGGAACTGGGGTCAGGAAGGGGGATGGGGAACCCTGTAGGATTTCTAGATCAACTATCTAATTTCACAAATGAGAAAATTTCAGGGAGAAATGACTTGCTCAAAGACACACAATGAGTTCATAGGCCCAGAACACTAAAATGTGATAGAATGATTTGGCCCTCATATAATTTTATGATTTATTATTCTTGGGAATTTCATGTGCTATAGTTATAATTTTTAAAATATTGTGTATATATGAATATAATCAAGAGACTCTGGGAAGTATTCCAACTCCTGGTTACTCCTCCTCTGCTCCCCTCACAGGATGAGTCATCAAAGAAAACCTGGGGAATTTGCTGAGCTATTAACCTGCCTTCCTTTCCATTTTTCATCCCCTTTGTCTCACCCTTTCCTTTACACTCTTACGGACACCACCCTAATTCAGGACCTCTAGCCAAGACAATTGTAATAATAATAGATTCCTAACTCCCTCTCATCTTCCCCTAGGACCATATAAATCAGAGATGCTAACCATCTCATTTTACAGTGGGGGACACTGAGTCCCTGAGAAGTTCAGTGAGCTGGACAAATGACACTGCTATCAAATATTCAAGCCAAAATTTGCACTTCTCTTTGTTGATTTGGCTGCCTCTTTGCAAACTTTAGTTAAAGTGACAATACTCTCAAAAGTCAATTACAGGGGGCAGCTAGGTAATGCAGTGGATAGAGCATCAGCCCTGAAGTCAGGAGGACATGAGTTCAAATCTGGTCTCAGACACTTAACACTTCCTAGCTGTGTAGCCCTGGGTAAGTCACCCCAATTACCTCACTTAACCCCTTAAAAAAAAGAAGATATTTAAAAAATGTCTTTTTGAGATATCATTGACTGCTTAGATTGAATCAATGCTTTGGTCTTAAGTATCCACTGGCTCCTAGGACCAAATTCCTTGATCTGTTTTTGGACATCTGCTCATATGCTATGATCTAAGGTGTTCTAGGAAATATCTGGGCTCTAGGAAATAATCAACTGGGTTGCCACTTATGCTTAAAATTCCACTTTTAGGAGTTCATTCCTTTGAGTTGTTACCTGACTCCAATTTTCCTTTCCAACTTCATCTTTCCTATTGTCCTTCTATGTAAATTCTCACTCAATCCAGAATGTCTTCTTTCTGTGCTTTGCTCCCACATATCACTGCTGGGCACTTTCCTCACTGTTTCTTCTTTGCTCTGACTATTTCTACAATCTAGAATCTCCTTTTCTAGTTCTATTAAATCTAAATTTTTATCTTCTTTCTAGCTCTCACTCAAATAATGCCAACCAGGAAACTTTCTTTGACTACCCAACTATGAAGTGAATCTTTCTTTCTCAGAATGTTGATCATCTGTATTACTAATTTTTTTGTTTTAGTATTTTTCATATATTATCTTGATATCATAATATACATAGTATATTCTGAAAGAGATGATAAACTTATGGAGATCAGGGATGCTTTGATGCTTTTCTTTCCTTACCTTGTTTACCAAACACAGGACCTTGCACATAGTAAGTTGTTTAATAAATATTATCACAAAATTTAAGCACTTGAAGACTTCCTTCAAAGGGAAGAGGATACTGACAGAATAGCTACTTTATTCTTTTTTATTATTTATTATTTTATTGTTGTAATAGTATTATTTTATTATTTATTTCAGGGAGAAAGAATGAACCAATCTACACTTATGAAGAGCTTATATTTTAATGAAATAGACAATGAGTAGTTATATACATATGTGCAGTATAAATAAAAATTTAATACATACATATGAAATCTAAATTCCAAAGTCTATTGGTATGAGACTCTCCTTGCCACTGAGATTAAGGCCCCTGAGTGTTTGAAGAGTAGGAAGAGAGATTCTGGGTCTTTTAGCTTCCAGATTCAAGAGAGAAGATGCACAATTCTAATCTTTAAGTCACTCAAGGGAGGGAAAGGCTCTGGGAAGAAGTTAATTTGAAAAAGGAGCTAGCAATCTCATCCTGTCTTTGAGTTTAATTTGCTATATGAGAGACTTTGGAGAATATTCTCCTTAGGTGAGATCGAGGATTGTATCTCATGGTTAAGCTGAGATATTTCACCACTAAAGGGAAAGCTCTTTCAATCAATATTGTTTAGTTTTTATTCTCCACCGTAAACTATCTCTGGTTTCTATTTTGTTGTTGACTTGGGTAACTGACTTTC
Source organism: Antechinus flavipes (assembly GCF_016432865.1). Lineage (NCBI taxonomy): Eukaryota > Metazoa > Chordata > Mammalia > Dasyuromorphia > Dasyuridae > Antechinus > Antechinus flavipes. The sequence continues at coordinate 60,520,304 of NC_067398.1, forward strand.
TTTGTTATTTGCTATATATGTTCATTGTGGAAGTAGTATTTGGTGGGAAAGGAGTCAAATCTTAGACATAATGCTTGAGGCTTCCATTTCCTCATTAATAAAGAGTGAATTTCTAGACTTCTGGACTTTCCTTAGATTAACCCTATTATTAATTTTTCCCCCTGAGGCATTTGGAGTTAAGTGACTTGCCCAGAGTCACAATGCTAGGAAGTGTTAAGGTCTGAGATCAAATTTGAACTCAGTCCTCCTGACTTCAGGGCTGGTGTTCTATCCACTGAACCACCTAGCTGCCCCAGACTAACTTTATTTAAGAGAGCACATAAAATTCTAACCCTGTACACACACTTTCTCTAAGGTCAGCCTCTATTCCCTGTCTCCAGCTTCCCTTCCTGGCAAGAATTGCTGTGTTCCTTAGAGAAAGGTGAAAGAGGAAAGACTAGAGAAGTTTGTTCTTCAGCAGTATTATACGATGATCAATTCTGATGGATGTGGCTCTTTTCAACAATGAGGTGATTCAGGCCCATTCTAATGTTTTTGTTTTTGTTTTTTTTTTTCTGATGGGGACAGCCAATTGCACTCAGAAAAAGGACTGACTGTGGGGACTGAGTGTGAATAACCATATAATATTTTCATTTTGTTGTTGTTTGCTTGGTTTTTTTTTTCTATTTTTTTTCTTTTTTGATCTAATTTTTTCCTGTGCAACATGATAGATGTGAAAATATGCATAGGAAAATTGCACGTGTTTAACATATATTGGATTACTTGCTCTCTAGGGGAGGTGGGGGAGAAGGGAGAGAGGAGAAAAAAATTTTGGAACACAAGTTTTTACAAGAGTGAAAGTTTAAAACTATGTGTGTTTTGAAAATAAAAACCTTTAATTGAAAGAAAGAAAAAAATGATGGAGAAAATATTAATAAGGACAATTTAAAAAAATTTTTTAAAAAGAGAAGTTTGTTCTTGCCTCCCTATGAGTCAAATCACACACATCACACACATCACACACATACACACACACACACACAGACAAGATCAAAATTGAAGCGGTATTGTGGTAATATGTTAAACTTTCATTCAAGAAGCCCTAGGTTCATAATGTATGTAAGATAGATAAAGTCACTAATTTCTGAGTCTTAAATTTCCTCATCTGTAAAATGGGTTTTCACAGAACCTACTTTCACAGGCTACTGTGAGGTTCAAAAAAGATAATACATGTGAAGTGTTTTGCAAGGTCTTTAGCATGACATGAATTTTAGATATGATTATTTACACAACATATTTGGAGAAAAAAGAGCCAGAGTTTGTCTAAATGCAATTCCAGTGGCACTGATTTTTGAGAATTGCATCTTTACCTCCATTGAGCTTCAAAGGGGAGGGACTCTGGCCCTGACATCTTAACTTTAATTTTTCTCAGCTCTGCCAGTTCTTTGAAACATTTGTAAACAAACCCCAAGGGAGCTGGGGATTCAAAGGAACCGTCTTTTTTTTTTTTTTTTTTTGTAAAGCAAAAAGTCCTTTTGTTTTACAAATAACCAGGCTCTACCACATAGTTTGCAGGCCGGATTTTAACCTATCCCAGCTTTGAATTTGAGCCCAGCCTGACTGTATTTTTTCCAGGCAAGAAAGAGCCTTTAAAAGAAACAAGCTTAGAGAGATCTGTTATTATCAGAATTTAGAGACTAGATTAGATGTTTAATTGAAAGCTCAAAGATTCCTTAGATCCTTGGTTGGAGGTGCTGGCAGCCCACCTAACAACCTGGAGGGTAAGGAACAAAGAGACTTGGCCGAGGGCCAGTGCCTCCTAGAAGCAGTTTCCTACATATTTACTAAAATTTGGGTGGAAAGCTTTTGTATGCACCTATAACTCCCATGGAAAAGGTAACTGGTGCACAGGTTGGGAAGTAGCTATATATCCTTCCTCTCCAGTATAAATGAGGAAACCTTTACTTTTACATTAATGTGAGAATATTATATACATTCACATACACAGATATAAATGAATACACATCTCATCTCTCATCTATTTCTATCTACTTCTCTATTTTCCATCTATCTACATATATCCAAGGTTTGTACAAAAGACTAGAGAATTTTGTATGAAACAATATTAGTTGCTGAAGATGGGAGAAAAAAATGTGGATGCTACACCATGTTATTGTGTAAAGTTTGGAGTTGGTGCAAACCAAGAGTTTTTGGAGAAGAGAGATGTTCTTTCTGTAAAATAGATGTTCATATGTAAAAGATGAAATTTAATTAGGTAAATCTAAAATCCTGGATTTTGGCTAGAAATCAAATGTGCAAGTCAAGAAAGGAGGGAAAAAGAGAGAAGAAAAGGAAAAGAGGGACAGAGACAGAGAGACAGACAGATAAATATACAGCAACAAACAGAAACTTTGGAAGCTGCAGATCTGTAGAGAAGGAGAGGAAACTGTTTCTTCAACTTAGCCCTGATTCTTTGATATCCAATCTGCCTCCTTAGAGGTTTTGGAGAATTTCCATTTGGTCTAGGTTCGGATTCTGTTTTGATTGAGTTAAAATTGTGTTTCCTCATCAAAAGAACTAATTTACTCTATGTATTTTCTTCTATATAGAAGTATAACTTCTATTTGTCTGATATTTGTTTGGATAAATGTATTTACTTGCTATTCACTATGTAAAAATGGTTTTTATGTAACCAGTCTTTAGTAAGAAATAGTCAAACTGGCAAGTATAAACTAAGGAAGAATCATTTTTGTTCTGAATTCATTGTACCTCTAGACAAACAATGTTTAATGGGCCAATGGAGATAATTCTAGTCCAGTACTTTTCTTAGAGATCAGAAAATGGCCAGCTTCCTCACCATTCTTTGACTTCCCTCAAGGGAATCCTTGTTGAAGGATGGGCAAAATTCTAGAGGTATCTATCAAGGCCTCCAGTTATCATTTTTGAATAGCCAATGTGAACATCTACACTTTACATGGGCATGTACACATACACACACATATACACACATACACACAGATGTTATATATTTTTCATGCATTTCTTAGTACCTCCTAACTAAAGTCCTTTTAATTCTTCATCATGGTGTTAATGTAATCCTAGATTGGAAAAGTTTATTCCTGAAAATCTACTAAAGACAAGTTTAGGCTTCATGTTAGGAAAAAAAATTGTCTAATCATCAAAGCTTCCAAAATGGAACAGGTTATTTCAAGAATTGGTGGGTTTCCCATCTTTGAGAATCTTTAAGCAGAAGCCAGAGGAGTACTTGTCAGGAATGTTATAGTTAGGGCTTCTTTAATGTGTGAATTGGACTAGCAGGCTACTAGGATCTCTTTCAACTTTTACATCATTTGAGCAGAAGTTGGGAAATACTATTATTTATTTTTCTTTTTTTCTTCTTTTCCTTCTTCCTTTCCTTCTTCCTTTCCTCCTCCTCCTCTTTCTTCTTCTCCTCCCCATCTTTCTCCTCCTCTTCCTCCTCTTCTTCCTCTTCCTTCTTCTTCTTTTCTTCCTCTTCCTCCTTTATAATCTGCATCAAGATTTAAAATCTCCAAAGATTCCCAAAAAGTGAGAAAAGGCTTACCCCAATTAAGTTTTATATAGGTTCTGGGCAGATGGGGTTAAATGTAAATACATTAAATGTATTGAAATCATTAAGTTTAAGGTACTTAAATGAACTATAAAATTGCCTTCACTCATTGACAAGTGTGCCAGTGAATCAGCAAACATTTATTTAGCACTATTTGTCAGGCACTGTGTTAAAAGCTGGAAATCTGATTCTGTCCATTTCCCTGACTTTTGGTGATCCTTTTCTTAAAAAAAAATAACATAAAAATAAAAAGCTACCCAAAGAGCAATTTGAATCATCATATCCAGAGAAAGAAGTGAAGAAAAAATGAACATGGGGAATAGAGGTATGCTCCAAATCTTCAGATAAAGAAGGAGGTGCTGATGTGAGTAAAAAGAACACCATCTGGGCTATGGAGGATACATGGTGCAGATGGGACTGACTTGTCCTAAATCAGTTAGGGTTGGAGAAAGAAAACAAGCACCTACTTATTAAATACCTACTATGTGAGAGATATTATGTTAAGTGGTTTACAAATGTTACTTCATTTGATCTTCAAAACAATTTTAGAAAGTGTTATTATCCCCATTTTTTACAGTTGAGGGAACTGAGGCAGAGTTCAATGACTTCAAAAAGTCATACTGCTATTAAGTATCTAGTCTGGATCTGAACCCCAGTCTTCCTGACTCTAGATCTATAGTTTTACCTAATTGTCTTATTCGTGTGGTATAAAAAGGAAGGAAAGGCAGAGGAGATGGAGAGAAGTGTGGAAAACACTTTCAAAAGAATGAACGTACTTTTTTATTTCTTTTTGAGTTGTAACATAATTTGCCTGAATGGTCTTTCCACAAATGTCAAAGTCAAGTGCAGTAGGTGACTTTGCCCAGCTCTCCCTCACTTAACTCCAACTCACTTGTATATCATGATCTACAACAACAACAATATCATCTGTTTCTGTGTGGAAGGTGATGAGCACTCTCTTCCTGGATAGCAGCAAAACTGTAGAAGCTAGCAAAGGAACTGACCTCGGGGAAAACATGGTACATTGGTGCTGGGACTAACAGCTATAGGAGACAGCACTATGGAGGAAGTAGGTAGGGCTTGCAAAGAGAAAACCTTATTCACTAAGAGCTAAGGATTGCTCTAGAAGATAGAAAATGAAGAGCAAAGAGGAGGAGCCCCACTCTAGGGCATACAGTAGATCATGGAAACCATGAAAATTTTTGGGATCTTCCCACCAAGGGAGCTAGGAATTTGGATGAGAGTACTTAATATTCCCATTATTGTTGTTGCTTGTCCTTCATTCTCAAAAAGGACCAAAGACATCAGGAGGATGAGGTCTTGACTTGCAAATAAATTGGATAAGTGAGATAGAGATGTGCAAAGTCATCAACCTCTTCCTTGGAATCCAGTAACAAGACATAAATCAAGATGATGGGTGATGGCCCAGGAGGCCTTGGCCTTATTAAGCTAAGGTCTTTCTCAGGTCTCAGTTTGACGAGGTAAAACCCAATCAATAATTAAACTTTAGGTGAGAATTGAGATGAAAGATGGCCTATTTCCATTAAGTGATAAATAAAACTCCTTTGAACTTTGTGAGGAGAACTAATGGCTACCCTTGGGAAAATCCCAGCTTTAGATGTTCCAGGTTTACCTAGGTTGGGGTAATAAGCCAGAGAATGGAAAAGATTCCCAAGTATATCTGATTTTTCAAGTAAGAAGGGAGACTTTGATGTAAGGATTGTACTACATATGTCTAAATGTTATATGAGCAACATGGTATGATAGTTAGAACACTAGGTTTGTTGTCAAGAAGTACTGAATTTGAACATGACCTCAGTTGCTGTGTGACCAAAAATAAGCCATTTTCTCTGCCTGAGCTCCAATTTCTTCATCTATAAAAAGAGAACAATGCTGGTACTAAGCACAGAGATAATGCCAGTTCCATGTCATGAACATCAGTTGAGGTAATGTATGCTTTGGAAACTTAATAAAAATGTTAACTAGTCCGTGTATGATTATGTACCTGTTTCAAATGATGTCTATTATCATAGAAAGTTCATTGACTTTGAATCCTAAGCCATCTATCCATTCTAGTACCAAACCCATTTACTAATTGTGTGTCCTTAGCAAAATGATGCTATCCACATAAAATTCAGATGAAACATGAACCCAGAGCATAGTGATGACTATGTTAATGTTAACCTAAGGGAGATCTCTAGTGGGATGCTACAGAATTCTCTTCTTGATTCAGTGTAAGGATAATTATAAAATGGGGAACATTGAAAGCAGTATAGCTAAATGGTGAAATCGATCCATGAATATTTATTAAGCACCTACTACATACCAAGCTCTGATCTTCCTATAAGAATAGTTGAAGGAACTGGAGTCTATCTTCAAATAGACCAGATTTGTTTTTATCAGTCTTCAAAGGCCAGAAGATAGGACAAATGAAAGAAAGATGGTGGGGGCCAAGGGAAAGACAGAGAGGATACCTGTTTCAGATCAATATTAGGAAGAATTTTCTAACAATTAGACCCAGGCAAAAACCACATAGCCAGTCTTCTAAGATGCCAGGAATTACATTGTTGGTGGAATTGTGAACACATCCAGCCATTCTGGAGAGCAATTTGGAACTATGCTCAAAAAGTTATCAAACTGTGCATATCCTTTGATCCAGCAGTGTTTCTACTGGGCTTATACCCCAAAGAGATACTAAAGAAAGGAAAGGGACCTGTATGTGCCAAAATGTTTGTGGCAGCCCTGTTTGTAGTGGCTAGAAGCTGGAAAATGAATGGATGTCCATCAATTGGAGAATGGTTGAGTAAATTGTGGTATATGAATGTTATGGAATATTATTGTTCTGTAAGGAATGACCAGCAGGATGAATACAGAGAGGACTGGCGAGACTTACATGAACTGATGCTGAGTGAAATGAGCAGGACCAGGAGATCATTATATACTTCAACAACGATACTGTTTGAGGATGTATTCTGATGGAAGTGGATCTCTTCGATAAAGAGAGCCTTAATTGATCAAAGATGGACAGAAGCAGCTACACCCAGAGAAAGAACACTGGGAAATGAATATAAACTGCTTGCATTTTTGTTTTTCTTCCCGGGTTATTTATACCTTCTGAATTCAATTCTCCCTGTGCAACAAGAAAACTATTCAGTTCTGCACACATATATTGTATCCAGGATATACTGTAACCTATTCAACATGTAAAAGACTGCTTGCCATCTGGGGGAAGGGGTGGGAGGGGAAAAATCAGAACAGAAGTGAGTGCAAGGGATAATGCTGTAAAAAATTACCCTGGCATGCGTTCTATCAATAAAAAGATATTAAAATTAAAAAAAAAAAGATGCCAGGAATCCCTGTCACTGGAAGTATTCGAGCAAAGGCTGGTTGATTATTTGTTAGGATATCATAGAAGGAAGGCCTATTGTAGAAGGGATTCTTGCATTGGGTGGGAGATTGAATGACAACTAAATTCTAAGGTCCTTTCTAGTTGTTTTTAAAATTTTACTTATTTTATTCTTCACTTAAGAAATAAAATAAGCATTCACATTCTTATAACCTAGTAGAATAAGAGGGGAAATGATTGTACATGGTCCCTTCCAAGTCTAAGATGACAGGATTCTTCTATTCAAGGGGAACCATATTGGTCCTTTGAAGAGCTCTCTAGACCAATAGGTTCCTGGTACAACCTAGATGAAAATAAGCTCTCAGAAAACTAGGCCATCCAAGTTTAATAGAGCTAGGGGCCCAAGGTCCTGGGACATTAAGTACACAGAGGAGAAATAATGCTTCTGGCCTGATCTAAAAATTGTGATCTCAGCCTTGGGTTTTAGAAGGTAAGTAACAAGATACAGGACATTGACTGCCAAAACCTTGAGTCACTTCAGTCCCATTCCCCACATTCAAAAGCATCACATTGGCACTCTGGTTGTCCTAAACCTGCTCCAAAAGAAATGCATCCAAGGTATGAGCATAGGACGATTCAGGCCCGCCCAGGCTGGGTGGAATGAACTTAAGTGAACAGAACAGATGTGCCTTAGGCTCATCCATTTTGGAAACAGACCAACCATGCTTTCCACTGCTTTCTTTTACAAGGGATCATTGTCTCCCTCCTTGGACAATGCATTTCTTTTCCACATTATTCCTTTTTTTTCTACTGACCTCAAAGAGATATTGAGAAGATGTTGGGCAGAGTTGAGAAGCTAAGGACCACTCCAGCACTGGAGGCGTAGTGTTCTGATCATTACCCCAAAATGGACTCAGGGTCAGAGAATCTGGATGTGAATCCTAAGTTTGATAAGTGTGACCATGGGTAGTGGTGACCTCTCTCAGTCTTAAATTCTTTATCTAAAAAATGGATAGGATAATATTTGTACTATCTATCCCTTTTATGAGGAAATGTATTGTAAATTTGAAGGTACTATAGAAAAGTGAGTCATTATTTTAATGGGTCTATGATTTTATTGACATGGGTGTTTCTTGTTCAGGTCTTTTCACAAATTCTCCATAAGAGAACTGCCTATGGGTTCTTCTTCAGGTCTTTATTTATTTCGAATTTCAAAATGTAATGGATGTACTACTCACCTTGCCATCTGTCATTTCTTTACTTGGCTGACTTATCTCTCCTGTTCCTATATCTTTATTATTGTTGTTGCCATATCTATCATTCATATTTAGAGTTCAAATGGGCTTGGGCCATTAAGCACTTATCTGCCCATCTTCTGACCTCTGGATTCATCCCAAATGGCCTTTCTTATCTTGTTATTATAGCTCTCTAAGCATAAATACTAAGCAGGAATGGATGCCAGAATAATAATAATAACCAATATTTATATGATACTTTAAGGTTTGCCAAGTACTTTATCAATACACATTTATTAAAGGCCTACTATGTGCCAGGTGCTGATCTCACTTGAGCCTTATAAAATTGAGCATCTCATTTGAGCCTTTCTTTTTTTCTTTCTTTCTTTCTTTCTTTCTTTCTTTTTTTCTTTCTTTCTTTCTTTCTTTCTTTTTTTCTTTCTTTCTTTCTTTCTTTCTTTCTTTCTTTCTTTCTTTCTTTCTTTCTTTCTTCTCTCTCTCTCTCTCTCTCTCTTCTTTCTTTCTTTCTTTCTTTCTTTCTTTCTCTCTCTCTCTCTCTCTCTCTCTCTCTCTCTCTCTCTCTCTTTCTTTTTTTCTTTCTATTTTTTTTTTTGGTCTGGGCTAGTGATTTCACTGGAGTAAATGGGAAATGGGAAATTTGTATAGTGAAGATTGGCAGCTGCTCTGGAATCTACAATCTTAGAGAAAAGCTTTTCCTGTCTGGGAACACTATGTCACCAAAGGCAGCTGGATGGTACAGTGAATACAATTCAAAGCCTTGAATCAGGAAGTTCATCTTCCTGTGTTCAAATCCAGCCTCAGACACTTACTAGTTGTGTGACCCTGGGCAGATCACTTTACTCTGTTTGTCTTAGTTTCCTCATCTGAGGAAATGGCAAACCACTTTGGTGTCTTTGCCAAGAAAACCCCCAAATTGAGTCATAAAGAGTCAGGGCATTCTTCATAATCAGGGAGAACAGCATGAGCAAAAGGCTTGGAAATAGGCTTGGGTGTATTCTCTAAGAATCATTTTACTTTTCTACAGGGATAGCCTATTGCAAATGTATAAGATTACTTTCCAACTTTTTATACTTGAGCATTCCTAGACTATCCTTTTCATAAAAAGTTAGGAAAGTTCAATGGTGGAAAATTCAAAAGGGTTCTTAGTTTTCATCTAGCCCAGGGGTTCTTAGCCCTTTTTGTTTCATAGACTTTTGGCAATTTGGCAAAGACTATACTATAGACCCATTCTCAGAATGTCTTTTGAAGTGTACGTTAAAATGCAGAGGATCACAAAGGAAATTAATCATATTGAAATACAGTTATCAAAACACTAAATTCAAAACAAGCTTCCAGACCTCAGGTTCAAAATTTCTGATCTCAAACTAACCACATCATTTGTCAGAGGCTATATTCCCTTTTGTCCCATTCTGGGAGAAAATGGAGAGATCTCCTCCTGCCAGCCCAAACAGCATCCTCTCAGAAATTAGAAATCTTGTAATAGCTAGGACAAAAAAGGTAGGGGAACAGAGTAAGCAAGTTCTAACCTAGATTTTCTGACATGGTTACCATGGTGAATAACCTCTCCAATTAGGTACCTGGGAAGCCTGTTTTCTCTCATGCCTTTAATGGTCTAGCAGGTCTGGGGAGAAAGTCTTATTTCACACAGACATTTTTCTAGTATTGAACTAGAACCTGAACTTTTGCAAAGACCTTCCCCCCTCCACCAAGTCCTCAGTGAGAACAAGCACAAAAATTGACTCCACCCCTCACCATCACAGGATATATTATTCTAGCCAGACCAAAGAGTAGAATCAGGTCAATTTATTGGTTTCTGGAATAGTGGGTCCATTCTAGCATTCTATTGGTGTCAGGGATAGTGGGTCTATTCTAGCAGTTCTAGTCCATTTTTCTAGCAGTCTGGATGGGGTTGAGGTGAGGATTAGAGGGAGGTACTTTGTAAAAGGAAGGAAATGCCAAAATTAGAGTTTCCCCTCCCTTCCGAATGCACTCTGTTAGAGGCTGCTTTTGTTCAGTTGAGCCAAAAGCTTGGGTACACTGTTCTTTGGAGAAGCCCCTGTCGATGATACTAGGGAACAAGGTTGCCTTTGTGAATGTCTGGGATCTGCCAGGCTCCCAAGGGTGAGCAAGATCAGAGCTGAGGGCTTGATCTCTGTGCTCTGGGCTCCATAAAGAACTATTTGGTCTGGGTGAGAACAGCAAGCTCAGCTTATAGAGGCACTACAAAGTGGGAAAAGTTTATACTCTCTTTCTTCTTATGTCAGTATTGCCCTTCAGGGTCATACCCCACAAACCAACCATCATTTTCCCCTAGGTCAGCAGAAACCAAAGCAATTTAAAGCTCTTGTTTCTTTGAGAAACTGATAAATTGGTTTCTTTGATAAATTCAAATAGCAATTTTGACGATTATATTCTACTTAATGGATCTTTGTAGGATCCTAACTCCCCCTTCACTGCCCCCAATCTCAGTTGAAGCACGCTTTTCATCAATCTTTTCTAATCAAAATTTCTCTGTCCAATGTCCCATCTTTATAGAGCATTTTGATTATAGAGCCTGATATAATTCCTACTGATGATCAGTAATGGCTAAGGTGGAATCCCTATCCCCAAGGTTATTTGCTTTGGAATAAGAGACTACTGGAAACACAATATTTTATCCTTAAGGAATAATGCTCTGATAACAGGATTTCTTATACCTTGATTTGAAAATTTCAGATATTTAAAGATAGATGGCCATCATACTTTCCCAATAATGTCATACCTATCTAACATTTAGTATAACTCACTGTCCATTGTAACTATTTAATAAATATTCAGTAATTGTTGCTGTATATTATATAGATGGCTTAACATATTCTGACTAGGAATGGGTTAGCACAGAAGAAAAAAGTGGAATGAGTGTGATATAAATGATTTTGTAACTTAGCAAGAACTTTACCCCATGTTCTTGGGAATAGCCTCATGTATGTAGGAACTATTTCCCCTTTGGGATCTGGGAATTCTATATAAGCCCAGGATTCTGCCATGAGACTCCAGGTATGGAAATTACTCCTGTAGGCACAGACTTTGCAGTCTGCAGCCCTTCCCCCTGCTTCCCTCCAGAGAACAAACACTTTTTTTCCATCACTCTTTTCCTCCTCATCTTAACCCCTCAGACAGTAACTAAATAGACAGCCAGGTTCTAATTGTTCTAGTCTACATTTTTATGGGATCATACAAGGTCTTTGTATTTGTCAGAGGGATATGTGTGAGTCTCTGTGTGTATAAGGGGGGAGTATCTATGTGGGTGTCTCTGTGTTTGTATTCAGCAAGGATCTGTGACTGTCTGTGTATGGATGTGTGGGAGAGTGTCTATGTCTGGGTCTAGGTTTGTGTGTAGAAAGGTTGTGTCTCTATGTAAGGAATATATATTTAAGGAGATTCTATATGCATCTTTTGTATGGGATATATATGTGTGTGTGGTTTTGGGGGAATCTCAACATCACTCTGTGAGGGTATCTGAAATTTTTTCTTTTTCTTTCTGCACTTAATGATATTTTAATTGCATGTAAAAATAGTTCCAACATTCTTTTTTTAATCTTCAATTTTATAAGATTTTGAGTTCCAAATTTTTCCTTTTCTCCTTATCCTCCTTTCTTCCAAAGATAGCAAGCAATCTGATATAAATTATATATGTATAATTATGTTAAGCATATTTCTACATTAGTTATGTTGTGAAAGAGGAAACAGAACAAAAGGAAAAAACCCTGAAGAAAAAAAAAACAAGGAGAAAAGTGAAAATAGTATGCTTCAATCTGCATTCAGACCCCATAGTTCTTTCTCTGTATATGGATAGCATTTTTCATCACAAGTCTTTTGGCATTGTCTTGGATCATTGTAATACTGAGAAGAGCTAAGTCTATCATGGTTGATCATTGTATAATGTTGCTGTTACTGTGTATGTTGTTCTACTGGTTCTGCTTACTTCACTCAGCACCAGAATAATTCTTTCTATTATTTTTTTTGAAATCTGCCTGTTAATCATTTCTTATAGTATAGTATTCTATACTTATCCACAACTTATTCAGCTATTCCCCAATTAATAGGCATACCCTCAATTTCTAATTCTTTGCCACCACAAAAAGAGCTGCTATATTTTTGCATATGTGGATCTTTTCACCCTTTTTATGATTTCCTGGGATATAAACATTGTAGTGGTACTGCTGAATCAAAAGGTATGCCCAGTTTGGCTAACCACCAGGCATCGTTCCAAATTGTTCTTCAGAAAGGTTAGATCAGTTCATAATTCCACCAACAATGCATGAGTGTTGTAATTTTTTCACATCTTCTCTAACATTTTTCATTTCCCTTTTCTTTAATATTAGCCAACCTGACAAGAGTGAAATAATAGTTAAGAGTTGCTTTAGCTTGTAATTCTCTAATCAATAGTAATTTAGAACATTTTTTCATATGATTCTAAGTAGTTTTAATTTCTTCATCTAAAAACTGCTTGTTCTTATCCTATGAACATTTATCAATTGGGAAATGATTTGTAGTCTTATAAATTTGACTCAGTTCTCTATACATTTGAGAAACGAGGTCCTTTATTCTTTTAAAAATATTTATTTAGCATTTTATTTCTCCTCATTTACACGTAAAAACAATTTTTAGCATTCATTTTTAAAACTTTGAATTCCAGATTCTTTCCCTTCCTCCTTCACTCCTTCCCCATTGAGGATATAAGAAATAGAATATAGTCTATACATGTATAGTCATGCAAAACAGAGAAATGAGATCTTTATTAGAAACATTGGCTGTAAAAAATGTTTCCCAATTTTCTGCTTTTCTTCTAATCTTGGATGTATTGGTTTTGTTTATGCAACCCTTTTTTATTTAATGTAATCAAAATTATCCATTTTGCATTTCAAAATGTCCTCTATCTCTCAATTGGTCATAAATTCTTCTCTTTTCTAAAGATATGACAGGTAAACTATTCCCTGCTCTCCTAGTTTGCTTATAGTATCATCCTTTATGTCTAAATCATAAACATATTTCGATCTTATCTTGGTATAGGGTGTGAATTGTTAGTCTATGCCTAATTTCTGCCATACTATTTCCCCAGTTTTCCGAGTAGCTTTTGTCAAATAGTGAGTTCTTATTCTACAAGCTTGAGCCTTTGGGTTTATCAAATAGTAGATTACTATAGTCACTTACTATTGTGTCTTGTGTAACTAATCTATCCCACTAATCTGCCCACTGAAGATATCGGTATCTGAATGGGTTCTGGGACTATCTGGGACTATCTCTGTGTGTAAATGTTTGTGTTGGGATGAATATCAGGACTTGTAAAAAAAAAAAAAAGTATGGACTTGGAATCAAGAGATCTAAGTACAAAGGCTGGTTTACCATTGGCTATTTGACATTGAGCAACTTTTCAGAGACTTACTTTTCTTGTCTGTAAAAGAGGTTTAATACTTGCATTGCTTCTTAGGGAGCAACTGTGGAAAGAAGGGATAAGTAAAAGCAACTTCTACTAAAGCTCACATTCCTTTCTTCAACCTAACTAGTTTCTGTAGAAGATAAACATACTTAAGACTTTAGTCAAACATAAGATCAGAAAGCTTGGATGAGAGGATTTAGAGCTGGAAAGGACCTGAAAGACAATAGGATAATAGGAAGATTCTTTACTAATTATTTAGTCCAATTCCTGTATTTTACAGATGGAGAAACTGAGGAATGGAGAAATGAATAAACTGCCTAGGATCACATAGGTAACAAATGGCAAATATGGGAATCCAACTTGAACTACTTAATAAAAATTGTATTGTGCTTTGGAGCTATAGTCTTGAGGAAGCATTTTAAAAATATCTAACTTAACTATGCTGTATAAAAGACCTCATTTGCAGTGATTTATTTTTAAAAGTATTGAGCACTCTGAAGATAAATGACTTTCTGAGAGTATTGACAAATTATATTTCTTACCATTTTAATTCTCAGATCAAAACACAGAAGGGCAGAACCCAGGGCAGATGAAAGGACTTATTTGTTTAATTGAAAAAAAAAAAAACTGATGAATTAGTTTCTTTGAGAAACTCAAAATAGCAATTTTGACAAATGCATACTAATTAAATAATCCATTAGCCAATCTCCTTAAATGCACCACATCAACATTAAAATCCAGTTAATAAAACTTGAGTCAATTGCAGTTGATGGCCCCAATGCTCATAGATCTTTCAGCCTACTTGATGAGTACATCGTGCTTCACAATGCCTGACAGGAGAATGATAGGGCATAGATTTTAGAACTGAAAAGGATCTTAGCAATCAACTAGTTCAACCCTTTCTTTTTCCAGATGAGGAAGTAAGTATTAGAAAGATTTGCCCAAGGTCACAAGGTAATCACAATAATTAGTAATAATGTGTGGTAAGTGAAGCAGATGGCTTCTCCTTTCATGAAGAGGAAAGACTGGATCATTCCTATAAGAATTCACATATAGAAGTGCTGCTGCCAACTTGGCAATGGTAGGAGAATAGTCCATTTCCCTGAATGTTGTGGTTTTTCTGCCTTTGGGCAAAAAGGTACTGAGCAGAGATTGTGAGAGATTGAGGTGCTCCTAGGAATAGGAAATGAATAAAAGATGACGGGATATAAGAAAGTCTTCCTGAATATGGTTGTTTGTCAAGTAGCAAGGGCTCCTAATCCAAGTCTGAAAGATTTATAGAAACTCCATATCAATGATGGTGGTAGTACTAGTAGCAAAAAGGACCAGTAATTAGTGAATGGAATGGTAGTAGCAATCTTAATGTATCACAAAGAACTTGTGATGACTGAGAGCAGCTCTTTTTTTGGGAAAAATAAGTAATATGAAACTATATTCTTTGGGAAGGTATGTGATCACTATTTTAGATTTCATTTTTTAAGAGGAATAGGATAGAAGTCCTTTCTTAAATTTCTTAAATAACTATTCTATGTTTAACTGCTGATTGGAATCCTTGGTTGGTGACAGGAGAATGTTTGAGTGATTCAAGTTTACTTTATTTATTATTATTATTAAAGCTTTTTTATTTTCAAAACTTATGCATAGATAATTTTCGACATTCACTCTTGCAAAATTTTGTGTTCCAAATTTTTCCTCTTTCTTCCCTCCCACCTCGCCTAAACAGCAAATAATCCAATATATGTTAAATATATGCAATATTTTTATACATAGTTCTACAATTATCATGCTGCACAAAGAAAAATCAGATTACAAAGGAAAAAATGAGAAAGAAAACAAAACACAAGCAAACAACTACAAAAAGAGTAAAAATGCTATGTTGTGAACCACATTCAGTCACAATAGTCCTCTCTTTGGATGTAAATGGCTCGCTTCATCACAAGACCATTGGAACTGGCTTAAATCATCTCATTGTTGAAAAGAACAACATCCATCAGAATTAATCATTGTATAATCTTGCTGTTACCATGTCCAGTGATCTCCTAGTGCTACTCACTTCACTTAGCATCAGTTCATGTAAATTTCTCCAGACCTCTCTGAAATTATCCTGCCGATAATTTCTTATAGAACAATAATATTCCATAACATTCATATACCATAACTTATTTAGCTATTCTCCAATTGATGGACATTTATTTAGTTTCCATTTTCTTGTGACTAAAAAAGGGCTGTCACAAACATTTTTGTACATATGAGTCTTTTTCCCTGTTTTATGATCTCTTTGGAACATAGCCCCAATAGAAACACCATTGGATCAAAGGATATGCACAATTTAATAATTTTTTGAGCATAGTTCCAAATTGCTCTCCAGAATGGTTGAATCAGTTCACAATTCCACCAATAGTGTATTAGTGAACCAGCTTTCCCACATCCCCTCCAACATTGGTCATTATCTTTTCCTGTTATCATAGCCAATCTGAGAGGTGTATAATGGTACTTCAGAATTGTTTTAATTTGCATTTCTCTGATCAATAGTGATTTAGAGCACCTTTCATATGACTAGAAATGGGTTCAATTTCTCCATCTGTTCATATCCTTCATTTATCAATTGGAGAACAGTTTGAATTCTTATAAATTTGAATCAATTATCTATATATTTTATAAATGAGGCCTTTATCAGAACTCTTGAATGAAAAAGTTTTTTTCCCAGTTTATTGCTTCCCTTCTAATCTTTTCTGCATTGATTTTGCAGACAAAAGTTTTCAAAAACTTTTTTAACTCAACATAATCAAAATTATCCATTTTGCATTCCATAATGTATTCTAATTCTTCTTTGGCCACAAATTCCTTCCTTCTCCACAGATCTGAGAGGTAGACTATCCTTTATTCTTCTATTTTGCTTATAATGTCACTCTTTATGTCTAAATCATGAACTCATCTTGGTATAGGGTGATAGATGTAGGTCAATGCTTAGTTTCTGCCATACTAATTTCCAATTTTACCAGCAATTTTTGTCAAATACTGATTTCTTATCCCAGAAACTGGTGGTTTTTGGGTTTATCAAACACTAGATTACTATAGTTATTGATTATTGTATCTTGTGAACCTAACCTACTCCACTGATTGAATAGTCCGTCAAAATGAGTTGGGCAGATATCTTTAGATAATTAGATCGTCTTGTGTCATCTCCTTCTATCTGATAAATATATTAAGCCATCCTTCACCCCACCTCCAACCCAATAATAAAAGAGAACCTAGAAACCAGAGTAAATGATCTAATTTGCATTTTTCTTGAGGGTTAACCCTGATTAGACTCTCTCCCCTCTCAATTACTTAACTTGGAGGAGAGTATAAGATGAAAGTCATAAGATGAAAACCATTTGAAGCAAAACCAGTTAAAGAGAGGGTCACCAGTGATGCAGTTTCATACAAAGGAGGTGATATAACCCTTGCCTCTGGTGAAATTAGGGGAGAAGAGCGCCATAGGAACTTGGTTCTAGTAGTGGTCAAATTGGCCAGCTCATAAGGTACTGGTCAGTAGAAGCTAATGAGGCAATGATCAAGATTGATCTTGGGAAAGGGATAGTAGTATCTTAACAAAACAGTGTGCCCCTCTGGACATGCCCATTTACACCATGCCAGTAGAATAGAACCCTTTACTTTCCCTTGACCTGAACATGTACATGTTTTTCTTAGCAAGGGGGTACACCTGTGAAAATTTCATGTTCACCAAAGTCAGACAGTAATCAGGCTGTAACTAGGAAAAATGAAATAATTTCATTAAAGAGACACACATTCTAGGGAAGGAAGATCAATATTTTTCCCAAGATAGGAACCAGACTTATTGGCAATGGCCATTCCATTTTACCCAAAGTGAGATTCATCTTGTGAATATCAACATTCTTTATACTTTTTTTTTGCCACTTCTTCTAAATAAATCAGAGCTAAATAAAGTATCCAACATAAGAGAACATATTTCTGCTTCTGAGTTTATATTCTGTTAATGAAATAATATTGCTGTTTTGAGCAGATCACTACCAACTTTTTTCAAAGTGAGAGGTAAAGATCAGGAAAGTTGTAATTTAAAATCACTAAATCATTTTTTTAAATTATAGTTTTTTTATTTACAAAACATGCATGGATAGTTTTTCAACTTGACCCTTGCAAAACTTTCTGTTCCAACTTTTCCCCTCCTACCTCTCACCCCCTCTCCTAGATGGCAGATAGTCTTATACATGTTAAATATGTTAAAGTATATTTTAAATACAATATATGTATATATATAAAATCACTAAATCATAACTAATTATCTAAAAGCAAATAATACGTATCTGAATGATCTCACTATTCAAATTGCATCATATTTTTCTTCTCCTCCTCCCTCTCTCCCCCAAAACATTAACTGTTGGCAAACTGTTTTGGAACAGTTTAGGCAGAATTTTCCCTGAAGAATTTTAGAGAGCCATTTGATCAGTCCATGAACTGTTAAAAGTATCTACTGTGTGTCCGATACCACTTTGGTTATAAGGAGGGTAGAAACATATATAGGACAAATCTCTACCCCAGAGTAAAAAAAAAAGAAAAAAATTCTTACTGTCTAATTGAGGAAATAAAATCTATAAACAAAGAGCAGAACAATATGAGATAGTATGTAAGTTTTAGGATCATAAATTTAGAGCTGTAAGTGTTCTCAGATGCTACCAAGTCTAAGCCCTCATTTTTACAGATAGGTACTGAGAATCAGAGAAGGTAATTGATTTGCTCCAGCTCATACATTCATGAATAGCAGAGAAAGGACTTTTGGCCAAAATAAGCCAGTTGGCTTATTTGGAACCTGTCCCTAGCCCAAAGTCCTAGTTCCATAACTAAGGCTGGAAAGATGAATAAAGCAAAGAAAACACTGAACAGTATAAATAATTATTTTAGCACGAGAGGATTCCCAACCATCCCCATCCCAACCCAATGAAATAGAGTAGCTCCTAAACATAAGATTCAAAGGAGAAAAAAATGGTTTTTCCACAAGGACTAAAGAAAAGGGAAGTAAAAGAAAGACAATGAATTTTTGGGAGGAGTACCTAATATGTTCCAGGTATATGCTAAGCAATTTTTACATATTTTATCACATTTGCTCTTCACAGTGTCTCTGTGCAGTATGTGCTATTATTATCCCTATTTCAGAGTTGTGGAATCTGATACAGATAGAAGTTAAGCGACTTGCCTAAAGTCACAAAATTAGGTAATGTCTGAGATTGGGTTTGAATTTAGGTCCTCCTTACTCCTGATCTAGTGCACTACTGTGTCACCAAGCTGCTAATATGAATACTGAAAAGAAATGAAGCAAGAGAAAAAAATATATATAAATGAAAAATCTGGAGGAAAGAATTAGAAAAAGAATTAATAGCTTAGAAAAGAAAGTAATAAATTTTGCTCAAGTAACAAACTTCCTGAAAACTGGAATAAACAGAAATCAGTGACTGTGGATAGCAAAAAAATATTAGAACAAGTTCCAAAGACTAAAAAAATTGAAAGAAAATGTAAGATATCTCTTATTAAAAACAACTAGCCTAGAGAACCGATCAAACACATATTATTGAACTTCCTAAAAACATGATTTTTTTAAAAAGCCCATATATTATATTTCAGGATTTCATAAATGAAAATGGTCCAGATCTATTAAAACTAGATTATATAGATAGAAAAATCTATTGGTTACTTCCAAGAAACACCAAAAAGAAAAAAACCTGAGAATGTCATAGCTAATATCTAGAGGACCATCTAAGATTTTAAAAAATACCAAAAAACTCCAACAATAACAACAACAAAAACGGTTCAAGTTAGGAGCTTTCTCTAAAAGAAATATAAGTTTATAATTAAGAATAACTTGTCCTTCCTGGCTGAGTATAATCAATATAGGGAGAAAATGGACGTTTATTAGAATAAAGAAGTTTTATCATTTCTGATATTAAAAAAATCAAATAGCTCAATAAGAACACTGAATTACAAAATAAAACGTTTGTAGAAGGATAAATTTATTTGAGCATTTGGAAAAGGCCATGTGATGCTGTAATGCTAATATACTAATGGAGGGAGATAAAACAAGTATCCTTTAATAGTCTTAATGTCTTCAAAGAGTATTGAGGAAACTGAAGAAAATCTGAGGGCGTGAGGAGAATGGATTCTTTCTGTGAGGTTTAAGAAGGAAAAATAAAAAGGAATATGTTAATATAGAAAGGAGGAAGAAAAGGGTTGAATTTGCTATTTCTTAAAATTGGGTTATTTGTTTCTTGAGTAGTATGAACTAGTTCTTAGTGACATGAGCAGAACCAGGAGAATAATTCATACAAAAACAGCATTGTAAAGAAAGACAGCTTTAAAAGACTTAAGTTCTCTGGTCAATGAAATAGCCAGTCATGTCTCCAGATAACTAGAATGAGCCAGAGGTGACAGATTCAAAGTAAAGAAGATGATGTGAATTTTTTTATATACATTCACTGTATGGTTTGTTTTACTCACCTCATTCTTTGTTATAAGGCTTTTTCTTCTTTCAGTTTTTAATGTGGATGGAGTGGGAGAGGTTCTAGGGGGAGAAAGGAAGGTTAACAATTTTCGTTGTTGTTCAACCAGTTTTTGGTCACATCCAGCTCTTTGTGACTCGCTTTGGGATTTTCTTGGCAAAGATACTTCTCCAACTCATTTTTACAGATGAATAAACTGGGGCAAGTAGGGTTAAGTGACTTACCCAGGGTCACACAGCTAGTAAGTATCTGAGATTTGAACTCAGATGATGAGTCTTCCTGATTCCAGGTCTGGCCCTCTACCCACTGTGCCATGCTGCTGTTCCTTAGAGTTTTTTCCTACTACAAACAGCTGCTGCAAATATTTTGGTTTATAAGGGATCTTTATTTTTACATTGAATGCTGAGAAGTTAGCTAGTCAGGCAGTGAAAACTCCTTTATTGATTACTTTCTACTTGCTAGGTATTGTGCTGAGTTCAAGGGCTATAAAGAAAGGTTAAAAAAACAATTTTGTCTTCAAGATGCATGTATGAATTCTAATGAGAAAGAAAGCACAAAAATAACGGTAATAGGAGTTATATGAAAATGGAAGGCAATTTTAAAAGAAGGACATTTCCAGCGGTTAGGGAATGAGAGGTAAAGGAAATGAGTCCTGCAGAAGGTGGAATCTGAGCTGATACTTGAAGGCTGCCAGAGAAGGGAGGGTCATAGGTGATGAGAGAGCATTATAGGTATAGGGGAGAGCCAGCACAAAAATAGACACAAGAAACAAGATGGCATGTAGGGTATGAGCTGTACAACAACTAGAGCTGGGTGGCTGGAGGAAAATAAAATCTAAGAACCCTAGAAATCTAGGTAGAGGCCATGTTGTGAATTGTTTTGTATATCAAACAGGTGATTTCATATATATATATATTTGGGAACAGGCCAAATCCACCCTACATGGAAGGCTCTGGGAAGTCTATTTCCAAAAAGCATGCTGATGTATAAGAGAAGGACCTCGATCCAGTATTCTTGTGACTTCCAAGCTCTACCATACAAAGAAGAACCTTTTTAATTGGCTATTAAGCCTGAACCAGACATGCAGTAAAAAGGTATTAACTATCCCAACAGTTTTCTTTTTTCCCCTCCCTGCATAGCTATATTCCAGTGAGAGAGACTCAATATAAACCTGCTATTCTCACCAGGGGCCAACATAGGGCTTGTGAATATGGACCTTTCCTCCTTGTCTTTATTTGTTCTTTGCTGATTTTTGGTAAAAGTGTTGGCAATGATCTTGATCTAGTGAACCCTGGAGTAGTTCGGATAGTAAGAGGAAGTACCAGAGATCTGGAGCCGAGGTTCACGCTGAGATTTGCTGGAGGCTGAGCATGGGTGAGATGGCAACTGAGAGCCAGGAAGAGTGATTTGCTTCTCTCAGACCAGGAGTAGGGAAGCCGCAGACTCATCCATCAGCTTTGCCTTATTTGGAAGTGAACTTGGTAGGGCAAAGGATTTGCAGCATATAGTTAAGTATAAGCCCATTGTTCCCAGGAACAGATGATAGATGGGAGAGTGTACCAGAATCCTGCCCCAAACCCCATTTATTAAGAAATGCTTGGTACCTTCTGTTCTTACTGTCTTTGAAGTTAATATTTACTTGTAAAAGTGAGTAGATAATAATTGGTTAAATGATAATGGGCCACCAATCATTGAAGTGGGTAGTATTGATGATATAAAAGAGATATTAATTGTAACTGGTTATTGATATGGGAAATGATACATAAGATAGAAGTTTAGAGATCTAGGGATGCCCCTAGCTCTGAAGGGATAATATAACCTTACTTACAGATTAACTCATCAGTGAAATGATACCCAGAGCTTTAAAGAACTACATATACATAATACATACATACAGTTGTGTATCTACTTACATGTATTATAATATATACAATAAACATAATATGTGTATTATAATACATAATGTAAATATTTACAAGTGTGTGTATTATATATATGCACATATAAAAAATTTTTATATATGAAGAGAGAGAAAGAGAAACAGAGATGGAGACAGAGAAAATTTATTGAGTCAGAGGCTGAATGAACGGAATGACTATTTTAGTCATTTCTTTAGTAGAATAGCAAATTGTTTTGCATATTGGTTGGACCAATTTACACTTCCACCAAGAAAGCATTTGTGTTCCTGTCTTTCCATTACTTATTACTACTATTATTTGTTAATTCTCTTGGTTCTCATAGGGACTTGGTTCTCATAGGGTCAAGATTTTGACCCTAGATCTGTATCTTTATTTGATCATTTATTTTTGTTGTTGTTGTTATTTTTTTTTTTGACTTTACTATTTGAAAAATAAATAGCATTTTTATTAATGGGATAAAATCCTGGACTCCCAATTCCATGCCCAGTAATCAGCTGTCCCTTTGCAAGGTCTGTTAGAGGCCCCAGTGAGTTTGAATTTAGCCCAAAACTCTTTCAAATTTGCTTCAAAGATTGTTTCCTTGTCAAGTGCCCAAGGTTATTTTGGGCCACAAGACCCGAGGCTTTTCTGAATAAACAAACTTTAGCTCTTCCCGCATTCCTAGAAAGAGAAAGCTTGATTAGAGCCCCAGGGGAAGTGGCTAGACTACTAGCCAGGCTGCAAGGGTTCTCTGGCAGAGTCACTGATAGGGCCTGGGGAAATGCAGTGGGATGTTGACTGAATGCAAAATGGTTTCATCCTAACAATAATAATAGCTAGGAGGACTAGCCCTAGGCATAATGATGGCACGTGTGAAATGATAGGAAGTTTCTATAATGGGTGAGAAATGGTCATGCCATTCCTGGGTCCCTAATCAAGAATCTATTCCATGTGGGAGTCTATTACCACCCAGGTAGTGGAGGTGATGTTCTTCTTTACAGCCTTTTAATATTCAAGTTGTTGAATCTTTGCCCTAGTCAGCCTGCAAGCCAGGATTAAACCACCTTGCCACCTGAAATCCAAACTGCTGCTACCCTATACTGATTTTTCCCCTGAGGCATTTGGGGTTAAGTAACTTGCCCAGGATCACACAGCTAGGATTTGGACTCAGATCCTCCTGACTTCAGGGCTGGTGCTCTATCCACTGCACCATCTAATTGCCCCCTCCCTACACTGATTTTTAACATCTAGCACTTGCTCGCTTTTTCCCCTTGTCCTCTCTGCTTTCTGGGCCAGATGTACTTTCATTAAATACATACATGCATTCAAATGTTTTATTATATACTATCTGGATTACCTTTCTCATAAGTAGACTCCCAGAAAAGTTTGCCCATTTTCAAGGTATTCTGTATATCTGAATCCACTCAAAAACCATAGATCTTGGGTCTCCACTTGTGTTTATTTATGCTAGTCATCAATAGAAAGCATTTTTTTTTTTCAAAGCAAAGGCATAGCACAATAAGAAGAGTGCCCATTCAATAAATTTGGGGCATACTGACCCACAAATCATGATTATAAAGAGTGGTCTTCCAAAGGGATTGACCATGGGATCACACACATAAGGCACACACATGTATTGAGGGCACATACATAAGGAGCAGGTTTAGTGATATGGGTGTCCAGGATACATTCAAGAAAGCTCAACACAATATTTCAATGATGGGGAACTTCTGATGTTTTCCCCAGATATCATTATGCTGCTTTTTTTCCTCTAGGGACTTCATCTTGCTCATACTATATCTTGCCATATTGTTGCTTCTTCCCTCCTATCAATCTCCTTGCAGCATTGTTTTTTATTGTTTTCATCCCTGGACTTCAATAATAAGTTCTCCACTGAGGTTTTTCCTCTTCTAAGTAATACCCATTTTTAATTTGGATTCCAAAGACTAAGCTACTTACTGGTCATCTCAAATTCTATCTGCTCTTATTTGAAAAGATATGAATTTAGCTCTTTTGTCATAACAGAAAATTAGTGTTAACACACTAGTCCATAAACAACATGCAAATATTATCTATATTTTATCAACTTCTTTCTGCTAATAAGAAAAACATCTCTGTCCTTAGTTTTTATTTGACTTAAGATTAGAAATACCCCTTTACTTATCATCAGTTCCTAGTTGCTAACCTGAATTTCTTCAAATTATTACAAACATCCAAACAGCTACAATGAATATGAAGCACCATGATTTTTCTCATCTCTCCAATTTTTGGATTTCCACTACAAATTAATCTATGCAAGCACAAAAGCTAAGCAAAGTCATTGTTTTCCTCCTGACCTATATCTGCCTTGTTTTATGACAAAAACATCCTAGACTTAGAATTACCTTGCTATACACAATAATCATCAAGACAAAATTTAGGAAAGCTGACAAAATTAAAAAATAAAATAGTATGTAAAGCAATTATTCACAATTCTGTTTTTAAAAATGTGTTTGTAAGCACTTAGTATTCATATACCTAAATTAATTAAGGTTTCTAGAAAGATATAATAGAAATAATAATATTCAATGGTTTTCTAAGCATAAATATCTGATAAGGCATAAAACTAGAAGATGTATATTCCCCAAAGATGTTCACCACTGTGACAGAAAATTGGAAGAGGATAATGGAGGTCCTCTAGATTCTCCTTTAATAAAAGTCATTCTGCTAGTTATATCAATTACTGGCATATTTCAGAATTTCTTGGAAGAGCTATGTAACCACTCAAAGGAATTTAGCTTGATCACCCACCCTGGAAAGACAAAGTGAGTGAAGAATGTCTATTGCTCAAACTATGACATTCATTTAGATTAACAGCCTATAGAATTTATCATAGTCTTCCTTTGGTCTCTGACATATGTATATGTCAGAGACCAGGGAGAGTACAATGACTTAAGGAGGGGGGAAACAAACTACTGCCTTTTGGAAATTACAAGACTGCTTCAATGACCACAGACTTCCCATGGAAGGAAAAGTTCATTTTTCAAATATGTTAACATTCTTTCAATGGCAGCAAGTAGAATATACAATCTCTAAATAATTAAAAATGAATATTGTATAGAGGGAAATGGTGGGTATGAGGCAGATACAACATATTTCTATTGGTTATAAAGGAACTTTGAAGAAAAACAGAAATAAAAAAACGTCATTGAAGAAATTTATAATAAGAAGTGAAGATAAGCAAGTCATGTAATTGATTTGATAGGACTAGTTATCTAAAGTTCTCGTCCAAATTTAGTAAAATGGACTTCAGTAATAATAACTATAAATTCTCACATTTGGAGAAAAAAAATCGACATCACAAGTAAAAAATAAGTAGGTAGTGTTTCATCTGAAAAAAAAAATCTGAAGATTTTGTGTATCAAAACCTCAAGATTATTCAAAGGAAATCATGTTATCCAAGATAATCAATACAATCTTAGGCTATATTAGAGACACATAATGTTCAGGATTAACACTTTAAGAAAAACGTGGTTAAGCTGGTTAGTGTCTAGATGCATGAAAGCACAAACAAGAGGTGAAAACTCTGGAGATCGTGTCATTTGAGGACCAGATCAAGGAACTAGGTATACAGCCTGGGAGAGATAGAGGGACCACAACAGTTATTGATCAGTGTCTGAAAGGCTATCTTGGGGAAGAGGGTTTATAACATTTTTTTTTGACAGAGAGCATAGTGAGTGAAAGTTATAAAAGAACAGATTTAATTTTAATACTGGAAATCTTTCTGACAGTCTGAACCATCCCAAAGCAGAATGGGTCACTTTGAAAGGTAATAAGGTGCTCCTTACTTGAGATCTTTTAGTAAAGACTGGGTTGATAAAGACATTGACTAAATATTCAAAAGCAGGCAAATAAGAATCCTTGTTGGGCATATTGCAGAAATGATTTTTTCCACAATAATTAGTTACATTTTATGGTCTCTGAAGTCCTTTCCAACTCTGAAATTCTGTGATTCTATGATTCTGTGACATGGAAGACAATATGCTGTAGTGTTACTGAATTGGAATGGGATTCAGAAAAAACAGGGATAGCCAAATGTTGGTGTGCCTTTCCTCATTGACTGGAAGTAAGACATTGGTTATAAATCTACCAATGGGCTAATTTTTTGGAGGGGGGAATCAGGATTTGAGAATGTTAAAAAAAAAAAAAAGAATTCAATTTTTGGCTGGGGAAATGTACATGGGAATAATAATATTCAACTCTAGACTCCTGGATTAGATCATGATAAAAACTGTGAAGGTTGGGAAAAGGCCAGAACCTTAAAAAAAAAAAAGTTTGAATTTAGGAATTTCACATTTATGGATAGGCAAACCCATACCAGGTCTATTTCCAAACGCGATAAGGGGTAAAAGAAAAAAACCTATACATTCTAAAATATTTATAGCAATTCTCTTTGTGGTGGCAAAAAGTGAAAATTTTGGGAATGCCTCTCAATTGGGGAATGACTGAACAAGTTCTGGTATTTTATCATAATAGAATACTACTGTGCTATGAGAAATGATGAGCTCTATGATCTTAGGAAAACATGGATAGACTTGCACAAAATAATGAAGAGTATAATGAGCAGAACCAAAAAAAAATGTTGTATATAGCAATATTGTTTTTAAAACAACTTTGAGCATATAATGTTGATTACTATAAATATCCAAATGAACAATAAAAGAAGGAAGACACTAGCTGCATCTAGAGAAAAAAACGGATAAATAGAACTATATATAGTGTGATTAGATAGATAGATAGATAGAGATACTTATATGTATACACATACATACGTACATATTTGTGTCTAATGATAGCCAGTTCTAGATGGAAGGTAGGAAGAGAACAAAATTAATAGAAATTTACATGATAGCTTTAACATGTATTTAAAATGAATAGCAAGTTGTATATAATAGATTTGCAGTTTCAAGAGTAATCATCTGTTTTAAAATTGTATTATGTTATAGAAATGCTTGTTTTATTCCACAAATTAAAAAGAAAATAAATTAAATTTTAAAAAAGACTAGTTGGTGATCATACTGGTTAAACACTTTTTTGCATTATTATTTTTAAACAATTTAAATAATTAAATTTATAAAATATAAAAATAATTTAAATTTAAACTTAAATATTTTAAATAATTATTTTATTTTAAACTTTTAAAAAACCTTTTATTATTATTTTTTACACTTTGGTTTTAAACTTTGAAAAAACTTTTAAAAGTTATTTTTTACACTTTTGGTTTTGGTTTCTAGTATATAATTTTGAATTATTATTCATTCTCTGTAAATAATTCCTCTGCATTTCTCAGCTAAGTGATAGAGAAGATAGAGGTAGGAAAATTAAGAAGGAGGTACACTAAAGCTATAGTTCTCCAGTCATACCAGCAGCAGAAACAAAAGGTGAAGAAAAGAGTCCAAGGTTTATCCTTCTATCTCATTTATTTAATGACTCTTTAAAGACTTGAACTGTGAATTAGCAAAGTATTAGCAAGAATTTTAATCTGGCTCTGGTTTATCATGGTGAAAATGTAGAGTTTACTGTCTCATTGTTCTTGGTCCCAACTCTACTTACTAAAAGATTCTACCCAGTGTCTGCATTTTCTGTCACAGCTCCATGATCCAGGAAAATCTGTCTATTCTATATCAATTAAAACAGTTCCAGCATCCTTCTTCTTATTTTCCCCTGGCTTGCTCTCTGGTAAAACTAATCTGATGAACTAATTCATTGTGTAATTCATATTTCATTTAACTCTGGAATTGCAGGTTACTTGAATTTACCATGGGTCAGTTTGTAAGAAGAATGTATAATGTAATTGGATCAAATCACTGTACCAGAACAGACTGGTAACTTGTAAAGATGAGTTCAGGTCTAGATATACTTTGGCAATTCTGTCGACAGATAGGAAATAAAAATAAAGCAAAAAGCAAAATATTCCACAGAGTTGCAAAGTGAATAACAGGGAAACATCCAACAATTTGGCACATTTTTAGTCCCCTACACAAAGGAAAACTCATATTCTGATGTGGAGAAGACATGGTAAATTCCATGCCTTGTGGCTAGAGCAAAGAATGTAGCTCCCAAATCCCCAAGCATAGCATTTTGTTGTTTGCTCATTATATTGTTTTGTTGTTTGTACAGGAGGTCGCCCACTCATGAGACTCCACAAGTATGTGAGTTTCCACTATGAGACTTGCCTGAAGCGCCTAGTTATACAGAGAGTGAGGGGATGTGTCTGATGGGAACGGGGCCATGGAAAAAGCAGAAATACTAGATAAAGCTCTGGGAAGATTTGTGATAATCTGAGTAGGCATGAAGAGAAAATAAATAGAAAGACACAGAGGGTTCTGCTCTTAGAGTCTCCTTGGGCCTGTCACACCCAGTTATATTCATAGGATTTTCTTATGTTTGGGGCACCTAAACAAGAAATACCGTTACAAAATATTGTATCTTTAAGGGAAAAAAAAGTAGAGATTGTATCACAGAAAATTATTCTACCTCTTGGGTGCTCACAGAATGTAATTATTCCCTAGACATTTGGTGTTTTATTGGAGTATAGATAACTTAAAAATCCTTTTGGATATTCTTGAAAAGAAATAGTCAATTTGAATTCAAGAAGCCTGAATTCCCACCTGAGCCTCTTACAGTTTTGTGTGTTTTAGATCAAGTCACTGAAAGTTTCTGAACCTGTTTCCTTCTCTAAAGAAAAAGAGGGTTGGACTAGACTATCTGGTACTAAAAAATTAACTTTGGAGTCAGAAAATGTAAGTTTAGACCCTGCCTCTGACCCTTACTATCAGCATGAGGCTGAACAAGTCATATAACATTTCTTTTTTATTTTTAAATTTTAAAACAAGCGATTTATTTGTTTTTAACATTAAAAAATTTTGAGCTTCCAGTTCTTTCCTTCCCTCTTGCCCCTCCCCTATTGACTGAGAAAACAAGCAGCATGATACCCATTATATACTTGAAATCATGTAAAATATATTTCCATAGTAGTAATGTCACCAAAAAAGAGGCAAAAAAATAAAATTAGCAAGTTCATTTCACTTTGCATTCCCAAATTCATCATTTTTCTTTCTGAAGGTAGATAGCAATTTTCATCATGTCTTTCCAAATTATCTTAGACAATTGTATTGATCTCAGCAGCTGTCTTTCATAGTCAGTCATCATTATATTATTACTGTTGCATTGTATAATGATCTCCTGATTTTTCTCACTTTACTTTGCATCAGTTCAAATAGATTTTCTCAGATTTTTTTTGAAATAATCATATCTTAAAGCACTATAGTGTTCCGTTGCAATCTCATACCACAACTGGGTTCAGCTATTCCCCAATTTGTAATGTCTGGGCTGGCTTTCTGGAGGTCCTCTGGAAGGGAGTTGGTCTCAGCAGAATAGACATCACAAGAATGGACAAGAATAGAGTCTATATTCTTTATTCTGGCCCAGTTTTTAATCTTAGTACAGAAGACATGAGAGGGTCAAAAATAGAATGTCTATCTTCCAGTCCTTCTTAGCCCTTATATACTTTATTACAATTACATCATTATGGTATACTGATTATATGTGAACTAGGGAACCATTGCATCACCATGCTAAGTACTAAGCATATATGTGAACTAGAGAACCATTATCTCATAAATTCCACTGACTTAACACTTTGTTTCAAGTATACTTCTCCAGAGTTACAGCTCTCTACACCAATTGATGGCATTCCCTCAATTTCCAATTCTTTGCCATCACAAAAAGTTGCTCTGAATATTTTTGTACATATAAGTCCTTTTTCCTTTTCTTTGATCTTGTTGGGATATGGACCTAACAGTGGAATTGCTGGGTCAAAGGATATACACAGTTTTAGATTTTCTTGGGTATCACTTCAAATTGTTCTCCAGAATGGTTGGACTAGTTTATAACTCCACCAAAGTTCATTATTGTATCCATTTCCCCACATACCCTCCAGAACTTGGCATTTTTGGCAAATTCTTTCTGATAAGTGTGAGGTGGATCTCAAAGTTGTTTTAATTTGCACTTCTCTAATCAATAGTGATTTAGAGCAATTTTTCATGTGACTAAAGATAACTTTGATTTCTTCTTCTAACCTGTTTATATTCTTTGATCATTTATCAATTGGGGAATGATTCTTGTTTTTATAAATTTAATGAATTTCCTTACACATTTGAGAAATGAGACCTTTATTAGAAAAACTTGCTAAATTTTTTGATATTACTTTACTATGGTACTTTTTTTAGCAGATAGTTTCTTTAATTATCTTGTTTAGTTAAGGTCTATTTTTGCTTTTATTTTGCCTGAGATGATGATTACTACCCCTCCTTTTTGTTTTCTTCAGCTGAAGTATAATAGATCTATTCCAGCCTCTTATTTTAACTCTCTGTATTTGTCTTTTTGTTTCAAATTTGTCTCTTGTAAACAACTGGTTTTCATCTTTGGGTTCTGATTTCTAGTCCATTTCTAATCCATTCATATCTTCCATTTTATGAATGAGTTCATGTCATTCAAATACACAGTTAAGAGTATTTTCCTACATTCCATTTTCTTCTACTTATTCTCCATCTCTCTTTTTATACTGTCTGTCCTCAAGAAGCTGCTTTGCTTCTGATGACTCCCTTAATCCTCCCTTCTTTCTCTTTCCCCACCCCATTTTTTTTTATGCTCTTCCCTTTCTACTTGCCTGTTGGTTAAGATAAAGTTCTATACCCAACTGTGTATGTATATGTTTTCCTCTTTGAGTCAATTCTGATGAGAGTGAGGTTCAAACACTGCCTGCCACTGCCAGCTCTACTTTTTTCCATCGAAAAGTTCTTTGGTGTGCATCTCTTCTGTGATGTAATTTTCCCTCATCCTTTATTTCCCTTTCTCTTTCTCCCAGTATATCTTCATTTCTCAACCTTTCATATTTTTGGAGATAATCGCAATATAATTGATTCATACTCATGTTCTCTAAGTGCCCTGGCAATGAAAGATTCCTTCTAACTACCTTAACAATGAGAAAGTCCTTAGGAATTACATGTATCATTTTCCAGCACAGGAAGGTAAGCAGTTTAATTTTGTTGCGTCCTTCATCTTTATTCTTTCATACTTACCTTTTGATGTTTTTCTTTAGTCTTGTGTTTGAATGTCAGATTTTCTATTCAACTCTGGTCTTTTCATCAGAAATGCTTGAAAATCCTCTATTTCATTAAATTTTCATTTTCCCTCTGAAGGATGATGCTCAGTTTTGCTTTCTAGAATATCATATCCCCAAGTTCTCTGCTCCTTTATTATGGAAAACACTAGAGTGCTCCTTGTCTGTGTTTACCAAGGAAGAACCCCATTTTTCTGCAGTTACCTCTTGGCCCTGGAACTGTGACCAGATCTGCTGGTCTCCTGTAGCAGGCTAGTGCTTTTTTCTTGCCTCGGAACTGACTAGGGACCTTGTTCCCTTGTGACTGACCACAAGCACTCCTCTGCAGCCCCAGAACTGTAATTCAGAATTGTATATGGACGGTATAGTTGTCTGACAGTGCCAGATCCTATACCTAAGGACTCTAAATAGCTTTAAACTCTGTGATTCCAGACCACACATCCTGAAGGCTCGTCCTCTGAGTATTACATTCTGGGGAAAGAGAAAGGGAAGAAAACATGGCTAATCTATGATTTCATGGATTTTATAATTTACTTAGGAAGATAAGACATATTCACAGGAAACTAATGAAGTGCTAAGCTTTGGGATTCTGACCTAAAGAACAAGAAAAGTTAGAGAACCTTAGACTCTGATTCCAGCCTATCTTTTTAGTCTGATTATACATGATTCCCTTTCACATCCTCTGCCTTCTAAAAAGCTTTCTTGATACTCGCTGCATATGAAATTCCTTGTCCTGTTTCCATAATTTGCCCAAGCTGTTCTCCACACCTGGAATGCTCTTTCTCTTGGCCTTTTCTTTTTAGAACTTCCCAACTTCCATTAGGGCTCAATTTAAATGCCCCTTCCTATAAGAAACTTTTCATAATTTAGTTTTTAGTGTTAATACTTCATCTGAAAGATTTTGTAAATTTATATACCTATATATTTATACAAGGAGATATAAACATATAATAAATATTATATAATACATTTATTAAATATTTATATTATTCAACAATATTTAATTAATAAATCATTGTATTAAATATTTAATAAATATTATTTATAGTAAATATTTATTTAATTATCTATAATTATACACACACACATATATGTATGTATACTTGCCTGTGTACATATTGTACCCACTAATAGAACGCAAGCTCTTTGAGGACAAAGACTATTTTTTATTTTGTGCCCTTAGCCTCCAACACAGAGACTGATACCACAGTATGTATTTTATAAATGCCTGATAAATTAAGTTGATTTGTGACTTTATGACAGCTTCTCAGGGTAGAAAGAAGTTATCTAATCTTGTCTCCTACTCAAAATAGAAATTCCCATAATGCTATTCATGATAGGTGACTAGCCATTTTCTGCTTGAATGTGTACAAGGATGAGGACTCACTATTTTCAAGGGAACCCTTTACCTTAAAAAAAAACAAAAACAAAAAACTAAAGAAGCTTTCTTTTATTTTGAGTTAAAACTTGCCTTGAATTCTGAAAATGGAAAGAAATTCTTCCCTTCAAGCCTCAGAATTCAGATAATACATTGCCTAAGTAAAAATGTAGCTCAGTCACCATTCTCCTTCCAAATGAAAAGTCACACCCTGAAGAACAGGGTGGGGGAAATGACCACAGGGCTTTGCAAGCCTTCCTTCCCTCCTCCCTTTAGAACTGTTAGAGCTAAGTCCAAAGTGACCAGCAGTTCCAAGAAACAACAAGAGATTTCATCATCCTTGGGCTAGGAGTAATGCAGTTGCGTTGGAGATTGGTGGAGAGCTGAAACTTTGTCTATTCTGGAGACATTCCTTGTTAATGTCTTTTTTTTTTTTTTTTTGGCTAGTTTGGAAGATTCTGACTAAAGTCCCTGAGGAAAGCACCTAACATGTGGGTTAGCTTTGACTCTCTCTTTCTCATATAGTTAGAGCTTTCTCTGCAGAAGACACCAAATCTCAACACTTGAGAAGCCTCAGAGAAAATGGGGGAAGTGCTTCCTCCTGGTGGCAACATTGGGACTCTGGAAAACTTAATTGTAGCCATATTGGTGGTAGTTTAGTGGAAAGATTTTCCAAGAACAAAAAAGTATTTTCAGAGACAGTTGTGTCTTAAACAAGACCAGTTCTTCTAGGATTTCAAGGCTAGGATTAATTTGTTGCTGATGATTTCCTTTTCCATCATCTAAGCTTAGTTAATTGTTGGTGGTTGCAGAGTCTTCAGAAACTTACCCCCCCTTGACCAAGATTGGGCAATGACTGACTTTCTATTTTTCCATCAAGCTGATTTCCCATTCACCAGTGCCTTATATTCTGGTTAATGTGATATGCAGCATTCTCTCCCAGCCTACATGTGGTTTTCAGTTTACCTAATGACAGGAAGGCTGATAATGAGTTTGTTTAATGGGGCTTTGAAAATAAAACTGTGAACCTTGAGAAAGAGGTTTCTCTGAAAACCTACCCTTCACTTCCCAAAAGTCACTAATCTTTCTTTGCTCTGAGACAGTGAGGCCCGGAGAATCCCTACAGAGTGGAGACCTTCACTCTTATGAAAGCAGGTGACCCCTGCTGCAGGAGTGAAGGAAAAGGGCTTGTGTGCTGTGTTTGTGTGTATGTATATGTCTCTCTGTGTGTCAGAGACAGAGATGGAGAGACAGACAGACAGACACACAGAGTGAGGAGAGAGACAGAAAGTGAGAGAGAGACAGACACAGACAGACAGACACAGACAGACAGAAACAGAGACAGACAGAGAAAGAGAGAGAGAGAGAGAGAGAGAGAGAGAGAGAGAGAGAGAGAGAGAGAGAGAGAGAGAGAGAGAATGCTCCATTAGAACTAGCTAAGAGAATTGGGAATGTTTATCTGGGAGAAGAGAAAGAAAGACTTATTATTTGAACAGCTATTGTGCATGAGGGATTAGATTTGTACTTGGCCTAGACGGTGGAATTAGAATCAGTGGGTGTAAATTGCAATGGGAAAAGATTCAGATTAAATGGAAAAAAGAGCTTGCCTAATACCAAGCTATCAAAAAATAGAATAGGTTACCAAGGGATTTAATGGCTTCCCTTTAATGGAGATTTTCAACTGAGGTGGTACTATTTATCACAAAGGGGCTACCTATTCTGTTTCAGGTTGGACTAGATGAGCGCTGAGATCCTTTCCAATTTTGAGATTCTGTGAGGAGGTTAGATATAGGAGGAGGAGGAGAAGGAAAGTAGTGGTAGTAGTAGTAAGGGTGGTGGTGGTGGTGGTTGTAGGAAATGGTAATGATATTAATGACAATGGTGATGATAATAATAGTTGTAACAGTCAACATTTATATAACCCTTTAAGGTTTGAAAACTGTGTTACATGTGATCTCATTTGATACTTAGAACAACTCTGATATTATTATCCCCATTTTACATATGAAAAAATTGAGGCTGACAGAGCTTAAGTAACTCTCTTAGGATCAGACATCAGAATTTGAACTCAGGCCTTTTTGATTTCAAGTCCATCCTTTCAATCCTCTGGCTATCTCATACCATGTGAGCTGAGGAAGATGGCAGGGTGTTAAATCAAAGAAGATCAGGGGAATTTGTGGGCAAGGAGAAGCTGCTTTGGAAAAAGAAAAGAAGAGAGGAAGAAAAATCAAGGCCATGGAGCTTAATGAGGGAAGAAAGCAGAGCATCAGGTGATTGTTGGTTTTTAGGATGCTGGGATCTGGTGAGGTGTTACCAGGTAGTAACATTAGACAGGGCATCCTATTCCTTTATAAGCTATTATATCTTCTGTTACTAAGTCCCACCTGTTACTAAGATACTTTTTTATCTCTTCCTTTGAAAAAGTATTTTTCTTTTAACTTAATCTACAGTATAAGGAAGACTCAATTAAAAAAAATACTTCAACCATGTTTTAATTGAGTTTTTTTAAGACTTTAGTCAACTTCCTCCATTCATTCATTTATTGAACAAACCTTTATGTAGCATCTACTTTATTTTACCTTTCCTCTCCTCCCTTCGCTGTCCTCCTCTTCTTTCCTTTTCTTTTACTTCATTCCCCTTTCTTTTCTTTCCCCTTCATTCATCAATGTAGGCAAATGTTGTTGAAGAAACTTCCTCTGGCAAAGCAGACCAATATTATCCTATAGCTTATTAGAGTTTCCTGGGAGCACTGACCCTTTCAGTGACTTGCCTGGGGTCCCATGATCAATATATATCAGATGGCAAACTTGAACCCAAATCCCCTTAATCTGAAGCTAGCTCTCTACTACTTCAGGCTGCTTCTCAGGCCTTGGAGACATAAAGACAACACTGAAACCATCTCTATCCCCACAAAGAGCTTACATTTGGCTGGCAAGATATAACATACATGCAAGTAATTAAATGTATAAATATAATTGTAAAAAGTGCAAGACAGTTTCAAGAAAGAGAAAATCTTAATATCTTCTCCTTGAAATTACTTTGCATTGTTCTTAGAGTTATTTCTTACAGGACTGCTGAAGATGGAGAATTTAGATGCTGCCTTCCTTTCTCCATAAAAAGCACAGGAATTACAGTCTCCCAATCAATCCCCCAGCCAGAGGTAAAGGGCCCTGAAAAGGAAAAGAGCCAAAATTAGATTGGGGGTCAGGGGTGGGACAACAGTTCTTTTCTTGGTTCTTGTGTAAAATAATGTTTAGGAAATCAGGGTAGAAACTTATAGGACAGGAAAGTTTGGCTTTCTCACCAGTTTTCCCCTATCTCAGTTTTTTGTTTCATTTTTTAAAATGTTCAGAACAAAGCCTGCTTCCAAATAGAAGATTTGAATTTTCCAACGATTGTTTTATGTCTCAGCTCCCTTTGCTCTGGCTGCAACAAGCAAACGGGACTGGACCCAATGGGGCTGACACATTTCTACAGCTGGGTTGTAGTGGAAAGGACAATAGGATCATAAGTTTAGAACCAGAAAGGATTTTAGAGATCATCAGTTCCAAATCCCTCATTTTACAGATGAGAAAACAAGGCCCAGAAAAGTGGTACGGTCTAGAGGCCTAGAAAGGTAACTCAACTCTGCCCTTTGCAACCTTCAGACAAGTCATTTCAACTCTCCCAGACTCAGTTGCCCTATCTGTAAAATGAAGATAATAATATTTACCTTGTCCTAACTCATGGGGTTATGATGAAAATCAGATAAATAATGGAAGGCATTTTGTAAGAAGTATTATGTAAATGAGACATTATTATGTCTAAAAATTAGAATTTCCATATCCTGAAAGTTGTGTTATTCATAATTCAATGTAAATATTGGCAAACCTGCAGTCTGGAAAGGCAGAATGCTAGCAGTTTTGAATTCTAGTTCCACCATACCAGATGTCAGTAAAACTAAACATTGAAAGTTCTTGTCACCAAAGTCCCTGGTGTTGTCAGATGATTTGCTTTCAAAAATAAGACTTTTATCAGGAGAAATGCATTATCTCTGCCACTGGAACTTCAAGACCACTAGCCTTTGCCATATTACTTTGAACTATTATATGTTTTCTCTCCCCATAAGAATGTGTGCTCTTTGAGAGAAGGAACTAGAGCTAAGTGTGTGGTGCTAACTGTATTTTCATCCATTCATATATGCATTCATGGCAGAAAGATGGAAAGGCAGAAAGAAGTAACAAAATCAGGAGACCAGGTCTCAGATCTTGCTAACTATATGATCTTGGCTAATTTACTTGGTCTCTCTGAGCTCGTGAGTCCTTATCTGTAAAAACAAACAAACAAACAAACAAACAAAAAACTAACCAAAACCCCAAAAGTGGTCATCTCCTAAGCCTAAATCTATATTCCTTATGTGTGACTAACTCACTTTATGACCATGGGCTGGCCAGTTACCCTTTCTGAGCTATCACATTGGCAATAAAACATTCAACGAGATATTCTCACAGGTACTTTGTTGCTGTAAGGTTTTATGAGTCCATGAAATAGTGAAGCAACATTTTTAACTGTGCATATTCTTTGGATAATTTTTCCCACTGCTATCAGTCTCAAACTTTAGATATAAAGAAATACCCTCAGCTTAAGCTTTCCTGAAATAAATATGATTATTTACCTAATCTTTCTCTAAATCCCCCCCAGGCAGACTCCAAATTCCTGGTTTGGGATTTGTTTTCACTCGGTGATAACATACCACAGCCAGATCTAAAAGCAACAACAAAAGTTGAGTATTCTCAGTAGCTCAGATAACAGGGTAGAGAAATGTGTTACACATTTATTTAGTGTCAAATACTTATTCATGTCCAAGCAATGATTGTAGTTAGAGTTTGGAAGGAGCTCATTTGGAAGCATTTAAGGAGACATCTTTACATTTCTTTCTTTTACATCCCTTTCTCTGCTTTTTTTTTTTTTTTTGTATCATTGTCACTTTTTAAAAAAAAAATAAAGCTCTTTATTTTAAAAACATATGCATGGATAATTTTTCAACATTGACCCTTGCAAAACCTTATGTTCTAAAATTTCCCCTCTTTCTCTCCACTCCCTCCTTTAGATAGCAAGTAATCCAGTATATGTTAAACATGTTAAAATATGTTAAATTCAATATATGTTTGTATATATTTATGCAATTATATTGCTACAGAAGAAAATCAGATTAAAAAGGAAAAAATGAGAAAGAAAACAAAATGCAAGCAACAACAACAAAAAGAGTGAAAATGTTATGTTGTGATCCATACTCAGTTCCCACAGTCCTCTCTCTGAGTGTAGATAGCTCTCTCCATCACAAGATCATTGTAAATGGCATCAATCATCTCATTGTTGGGAAGAGTCATGTCCATCAGAATTTATCATTGTATAATCTTGTTGCCATCTACCATGATCTCCTGGTTCTGCTCATTTCACTTAGCATTCATGTAAGTCTCTCCAACCCTCTCTGAAATCATTATTTAATAACATTCATATACCATAATTTATTCAGCCATTCCCCAACTGATGTACATCCACTCAGTTTCCAGTTTCTAGTCACTATAAAAAGGGCTGCCACAAACATTATCCTCATCACTTTTTATCTGAGTTATTAGAAGAGCTTCCTAATTGACTTCCCTGGTTCTTTCTCTTCCCTCCTCAATCCATTCACACAGCTACCAAAATAATATTACTAAGACACAAATCTTTTTACCATAGTCCTGCCCTCCTCAAACATCTTAGTGATGCTTTATTGTCTATAAGATAGAAGACAAATTCAGTTTCCATTTACTTTTCCATTCTAAATTCTCATTCTTTCATTATACATATAATACCTTCTAGCCAAATGGGATAATAAACTGTCTTCTGACTCTATGTGATATTGCTTAAACTTAACAGAATTCTTCTGCTTGAATTCATTGATGAACAAATAATTATTTGATATCTCCGAAGTGCCAGGCACTATGTTAGGTGTTGGATGTACAAATACAAAGAATGAAACAATCCCTACTGGAAATGAGTTCCAAAGAAAGAAAAAAGAAAGCTCTATACACACGTTTAAATATAATTATATAGGACTTAATGACCTCTAAGATCTCTTTTCACATTCAACATATGGATTCCCTAATTTTCTAGAGACTGTAACTATACAGTCAGCCAATACCATTTATTTACACCATAAGTGAGTACCAAAATGGTTCTCTATGAATAGCTAGAGTAGAGAAGAAATCTATCTTCTTGAAAATCAAAATTCTTAATTCTTGGTTACATTTCACAAGATGTAAACTTAATCAGTGGATGGCTATTTCAGGGAAGCAGAATGGGGCAATGCAAAAAATGTGTGATTTGACATCAAAAGGCTTGGACTCCAGGTCTGCTTTGCCAGATACTAATGATGTGATTCCATTTCTTCATCTGTAAAATTTATAGTGGTGTCTTCCAGGATTGTTGTGAGAATCAACGAGATGATAGATGGAATGCTCCATAAATGCCAGATTTTATTGTCATAAAGATAGTATGAAGTAGTGAAAACAATACAACAACAACAATATCTAAACTGATTAGGATATGGGATGCTTGTCTTCCAGCAATCTCTGATTAGGATATGGGATGCTTGTCTTCCAGCAATCTCAGATTAGGATATGGGATGCTTGTCTTCCAGCAATCTGACAAATCTGGCAAAACTCCTTTTGGAATTGTATGAGATTTTGCCTGTCCCATTTTAAGAAAGACATTGATATCATGAGTTTGTTTAGAAGCGAGATTCAGGAATGGCTAAGGGATTGGAAATGATGTCATAGGAGAACTGTTAAAGAAACTGGGAATGTTTAGCTTGGAAAGGACCAGAGGATTATAGAGTTGGAACTAAAAGGGATCTAGTCATCTAGTCCCACCCTTTCATTTATTAGATGAGGAAATTGACAGGGGAAGAAAAAGTGAGAATTTGTTCTAAGTCATTTGGTAGTAAGCAGCACGGTGGCCATTTCAAATATCTGAAAACTTAACATAGAGAAGATGGATTAGATTTATTCTGTGTTTTTCCTGAAGGAGAATGAGGATCAATGGATTTTTTCAGAGAAACAGATATTATATTCCCTAAAAAATTAAACCTATTCAATCATGGAAGAGGCTACCTTGTAGGAAAGGTGAATTGCCTATCACTGAAGGCATTCAAGCAGGGGCTGGATAGTAATTGTCAGCAATGCAGAAAGGATTTAAACATTGAGTAGGATATTGGACTAGATGACCTTGGAAGTTGGTTTTCTACTAAAATATTATGATCTTATGATACTATGATCTTAATCTCAATTTTGCCCCTAAGTAGCTATCTGAGTTTAGAGAAATTACTTCCCTGCCTGCGGGCTTCAGTTTCCTTATCTGAAAAATGAAATTAGTTCAGTGGTTCTTAACAGGGAGAAGAACATTTGAATGACTGTATTTTCAATATAATGGATTTCCTTTGCAATTCTCCATATTTTTGTTTCTGCACTTAAAAAATTATTTGGAGAAGTCTTTAAAAAGTTAAGAAAACCTGGATCAGATTTTTAAGGTCCTCAAACCTCTTATAAATATGAGACCACAAACAACTGTTAGAGAAGATGATGGGGTGGGGGGGGGACTGATGGATTTTTTTTTAACACAGGGAGATTCAGATTCAATTAAGAATGGAAAAATCAGCACCACTCAGGAATTTACCTGAGTCATCCATCTTCTCCATCTCTGCTTTAGGAGCTTGGGAAGCTGTTTGCCTTGGACCAAATATGCTTCTTGGCTCACTTTGCTATTTTCCTTCATTTTGGTCTGTTCTAAATTAGAAGGTTATCATCTGACTGGTTTCCATCTCTTACAGTTTTACTTTAAATGTTATCAATATACAATGGGGAAAGGTCTTGATGTCTTCTCATTTTTGATGAATCCAAAGGCTTAGGATGAGGAACCTTTTCAGTCTAGAAAGGAGGAGGGGACACCATAAATTTGCTATGTTTCAACTTGAGACAGTGGAGATCAAGATATCCTCTCATAGGTATAGTCCAGGAGACAACATAGCACAACTTCATTCTTGACAAATAAATGATTATCTTCTCCCAATGAAATCACAGTGTTAGTATTGGAAATGACCTTGAAAGCCATTTAGTCCAATCTATACCAGAATTTTCCACTCTGATTCCTTAGCATTCCTTACAAAAAGTCATTCTTGTAGGAATATGGGACTTTGTGTGAGTAACACCTGGATTTAAATGCTGCCTCTGGTACTTATTAGATCATGGAAAGAAGGAAAAATCAGAGGGAAAGCTCAGAAAAGAGAGGAAGGAGCTGCAAAGAGGAACATTTAGGGAGGAAAAAAATAACTCCCTAAATATTAGAGTTCTCTAAAAGTGAAATATACAGAAGTAGTGGATTTTCCCTCATTGGAGGTCATCAAGCAGAGGCTAACCTCTTGTTGAGTATGATATGGGTTGAAATAGATGACTCTTTAAGTACTGAAAATCTATCATTCTGGTCTTTCACCATATTTCTTGAAAGGGAAATGATAAGTTATTAGAGATATATATAAGAACACTTTCAAAATCTTCGTCTCCATCCCCTGATTTCAAAGACGAAGAGACTGATTAAGTAGCTTGCTCAAAGTTATCCAGAAACTAAGCAATAGAACCAGGCTATGAAATCAGGTCTTCTGTTTCTCAAAATAGCTCTCTTTCCCATTTGTCAGGTCTACTTCCAGAAGATAAAGCCTATTGGACAGACAGTTGTCCAGAGACATAGTGACATAGGTTCAGTCTTTGAAACATGATCTGATGCCTGAACTATGGGAGGAACCTATTTACTTGGAAACAAATGCCTTGCCCTATCCCATGTCTTTAAAATGTCCTCTGAATGAAGTCATTCAAGGTCCAAGCTCTGGCAGGGGAGTCATTATGATATAATGGAAATAATACTGACGGAATCAGATAATCATAGGATCTTAGAAACAGAACTGGATTGGAACATTGTTAAGTATAAGGTCAGTTCTCCAAGAGCCTCCACAACTGTGAATCATAATATCTGAAGGAGTTGCAAGGTAATCTTTGCTGACACAGGTGTTGCTTGTGGACTGGGAATGAAATAAATTTGAGGCAGAGGGAAAAGGAGAGAGGTCAGACAACACAACGGACTCTCAGACAGAGAAGTCAGAGAACAGCAATGGCCTCTAAGTCTCCTTGCATCATCCCTCCCACAAAAGGAGATCCATTCTGCAGGTCTGGGTTGGATCTCCAGCAGCCACTGTCAGATGGCTCCTGTGTATTCCAAGAGAACACAAAGTTTTGCAAAGGTGAATGTTGAAAACTATCTTTGCATGTAATTGGAAAAATAAAATACTATTTAAAAAAAGAAATAGATCTGGAAGAAATCTTTGAGGATATCCAGTCCAACTCCTTTATTTTACTGATGAGGAAACAGAGGCCAGGAGAGGTTAAGTAATGGAGCTGGGATCCAAGTCTAGTGTTCTCTCTTTGATTTTCAGCTTGACACCTAAGAGTTGAGTGGCTTTCAGTATCATTCTCTTTATTTCATAGTTTCTTAGGGATGAAATTAGCATATTCCTCCCTCCCCCAAGTTTTCTTCCAGGTCTAGACAGTATATCTTGCAAATTTTCTTCTTGCTAGATTGCCAAATTCTCAAGAGAAGACCTGAACACCTCCTCCCCGTTTTTTAAAGCAAAGGCACAAGGCCCAGAGACTAAAGTTGGTGAAGTATCATAGACTAGGAATCAGAAGAAACCTGGTTTCTACTCTTGGCTCAGTGATTAGTAGTTACATGGCTGTAGGCAAGTCATCTTGTGTTCCTGGGCCTTTTCCCTTATCCATAAAACGAAAATGGAAAGTGTTAGACTAGTCAGACTCTAAGTTTTCTTTTTGCCGGAAATTCTGTGATTCTAAAGCTTCAGCTGCTTCCTAATTTTCAGCTATCAGCCATGAGGATTTAAATGAAATTGCCTGGGATTCCCAGTGCTGAGGACCCAGAGAGCTACTTCCTCCTTTCTCATCCCTATAGGAGCTGTAGTCCAGGAGCGTTTCTACAAGTGGACAATTAGAACCATTGCTAGTATATATGTACTAACTGGACCTTAGCACTGTCTATCTTGTAAAAGCCCATCACTTCTGGATGTGGCCTTCACTTAGTTGCAGTTCTGAGCACTTCTGAGGAAAGGGGATTAGAAAATAGGCACTTTAGCCTCTAGATTCATTGATTTAGAGCTGGAAAAAATC
Organism: Antechinus flavipes; assembly: GCF_016432865.1. Lineage (NCBI taxonomy): Eukaryota > Metazoa > Chordata > Mammalia > Dasyuromorphia > Dasyuridae > Antechinus > Antechinus flavipes. The sequence goes on from NC_067398.1 coordinate 60,563,094, forward strand.
TTAGAGGTTTTCTACTCATTCATTCACTAAAACTCAATCAATAAGCATATATTAAGTATCTGCTAGGCACCAAGTAAACACTAGGTAGATAGAGTGCTGACGTGAAATCAGAAAGACTCATCTTCTTGAATTCAAATCTGGCTCCTGACACTTATTAGCTGTGTGACCTTGGACTAGTCACTTACTTGTTTGCCTCAGTTTCCTCATCTGCAAAATGAACTTGAAAAGGAAATGACAAAGAGCATTCCAGGATTTTTGTGGATCTGGATCTTTGGGGTCTGGACCCCAAATGGGGTTACAAAGATTTGGATACAACTGAACATCATCATGTACTAAATATTCTGCTAAGTACTAGAAATACAAAGACAGAAATGAAACTGTTCAGTCCTCAGTAAGCTTACTTGTAGGAGGAAACTGCATGTAGTTTGCTTACCATATGTAGTAGGAAATTACAAGAAGTTAGAAGTATGAGGAAACTACATATAGTTACAAATGTGGGAGGAAACTATATTATAAATGTAGTAGAAACTACATGTAGTTACAAATGTAAGGGGATACTACTGTATCTATTTACAAATGCAGGAGGAAATAACACATAGTGACAATAATGTAGTAAGAAACTACATGTAGTTACTTACAAATGTAGTAGGAAACTACATGTACTTACAAATGTGGGAGGAAACTACATGTAGTAGTTACATGCCTGAAGAGAAGGCATGGTTCCAGGGAAGCCTCTTGTAGAAGATGGTGTTTGAACTGAATCTTGAAAGAAAACAAGGATTCCAAGAGATGGAGGTGAGGAAGGAGACATGGCACTCAGCTACGGCAAAAACATAGAGGTGGGAGATGGAACATTTTACAAATGATTTAAGTAAAGTCCTGAGAGATTAATGACGACTCATGTGGCCATCTCTTCTTGGGGAGAAAAGAAAACTGAGTCTACAGCCTCTGAGTTCCCTTTCAGCATTAAAATTCTATAATCAAAGCAATGATAATCAATAACTTTGAAAGGCTTTCCAGGTTCTCAAAGAGCTTTACATCTATTATCTCAATTGAACCTTTTGACAACACTCTGAAATCATGGGATCACAGGCTGAGAATCTGAACAACTTTGGAGACCATCTGGTCTAACTCCTCACTTTACAAATAGGGATACTGAAGCTCAGAGAAATTAAATGAATGAATCTAGATTCTATAGATAAGTGCCAGAATTGGGTTTTGAGCTAGGATTAACATCTGAAACAAGGGTCTGGGTCTTCACTTTGGGCATTTTTTTCACCGCCTTCACTTATTTATAGTAAACCCTGAGATAATATACTACTTTATTACTAACTTCAGGTAAAGTGGTGAAAGTATTGTTGCCCCTATCTTACAGAATACGCAAATAGGCTTCAGAAAGGAGAAGAGACTTAAAGTAGAAAAGGGGGGAAAAAGGACTTGGATCTATGATTTTACCAGTCCAAAAAAAAAAAAAAAACAGCAAAAACCTCTCTCCCATGTAGGCTGGCACTTTCTCTGTAGTTTTTAGACTTAGAAAGTTGCCTAGAGTTCTAAAAGTAAAATGACTTCCCTAGTGTGATACTTGGAAGAGGCAGGACTTGAACTCAGCTCCTCTTGGTTAGCTCATTGTTTTCTGATTTAAAAGTCAGAGCTTGCAGATCAAATGCCATCTTACTACCTATGTAATTTTGTGCAAATCACAACTTTGGGCTGCAATTTTCTCATCTGTAAAAGGTTAAATGATGTCTAAGATCATCTATTTCTCAATCTATGATCATAAATGTCAGGGGCAATACTCAAACCCAGGCTTAAAGCCTCTTAATTCAGCTCTCCACCATTCTCCCCTCTATCACTTTTGGTTGGTAATGAGACATCACATTGTGTAAAGTGTTTCTTAGTTCTCCTAATTTCTAAAGGTTCAAATCCCCAGGAAACTAGAAGGCTTTTGTATCCCAAGAAATCTGATTCCTGGCGCCCATTTCTCTTCCTCCTCTCCCTTTCTTTATTTTGTCCCTTAAAAGAAAAAGTTTTTATGAACGGGGGCTTATCTATTTGCCATCCTCATCATTACCACCTGTGGTGTTTTCTTCTTTTAAAATAATATAGTAATGGTTTTCTCTGGGAGAAAGCAGGTTTCTCAGGGAGGTTTTCTGGAGGCAGCCTTAGAGTAAATAATCACCCAAAACGCAGCCAGGTGATAAAAATTCAGATCTTTTATTGCCTCCAATATAGCCTGGTTAGATTAGAGGCCTATCTCTCTCCTTGGTTTTAAGAGCTCTTGCAGCTTTGTCCTTTGCTTCTGTCAAGGCTTTCTTCAGCCTCCAAAGCCAGCACCAAGTTGAATCTGTTTTGCCTCTGAGAGAGGGCTTCTGGCTCTCAATCTCCCAGAGTGTACTGCATCTATCCCAGCGTGCTCCTCTCCAATGTAATTCAGCTGAACTCTCTTGACTGGGCTTATATAGGACTCTTCTGAGAGAATGGGATTATAGGTTTCTCCCATAGTGCTCTCTGGCCCTAAGAGCTTCAAGGGAGGTGTGAATTCACAAAGTTACACAGTTAACTTTGTGACTCTCCCATACTTGTGAACTCCAATGAATAAAGGTGTGAACACAAGCATTGTATCAATTAGTTCTACTTAGTACCTTGTTTCAGATTCTGGCCCAAAACATCTTGTAAGATCAGATCAATAATCTATTAACTCTAATGAGTTAGCAGTTTGTAAAGATTCCAACAACTACCTCCTCCCCCCCAAAACAACAACAACAACAACAACAACAACAACAACAACAACAACACAACAGACTAGGAAAGGAGTTCTAGAAAAGATAGCTTGGACTGGAAAAGAGTCTAGAGCTGAGTTTGTCTGAATGAAATTCCAGGCCTCTGTGGGATGCCATCATTCATAGGACACAACTTTCTCCTTTCTCCAATCATACTTCCCCAGAGGCAGCTTTCCTTTAAGGAATGTTTACCTTAGCTGGAAGGTAATTGGACTTTATTTTTTTTTAATGTTGTTTGTTTTGAAGGACAAGGTGGGCCTCAAGGGATAGGAAAGAGAGGAAGGGGGAACAGCTGACAAGGGAGCCTGGGACTGAGGGGAAAACCATGTTCTAACATTTAAGGGTCTCCTTTTATTGTTCTTGAATTGCTTTTTCAGCTGTGTCTGATTCTTTGTGACCCCATTTGGGGTTTTCTTGTCAAAGATCCTGGGGTGGTTTGCTATTTCCTTCTTGGATTTATTTTACAGATGAGGAAACTGAGGCAAACAGAATAAAGTGACTTGACCAGGGTCCCACTGTTTGAAAATGCCTGAAATTGGGTTTGAACTCAGGATTTCCTGACTCTAGGCCAGATGCTCTAATCACTGTGATCCTCAGGATCCCCTAGCTAAGACAAGTGTTCATATAGCTCATCCATGTGTCTCTCATCTCAGGGAGCACTTTGCTTCTGAAGTGGGAGGTGGGAGTTTTATACATTCCTCATCCCTCCCAAAGACAGCCCACAGGCCCCTGCTTGCTCAGTTCCCCTGCTCTCCAGTCACCAGCTTTTTCACACCGGCTCATTTTTCACCACCAGAGGAACTAGAGTGTGGAGCCAGGAGCCTGCTGGCACCACGAAGGACTTGTGCCTAGGTGACCACCACCTGATCTCTTCCCAGACCCTGATTAACCAAGTGGAGGGGCCTGGTGGGCTAGGAGGGATCGAGGTGGCCCACCCCAGCCCGATTCCCAGAGCTTTGGAGGGAGGTGAGTCACGGGTGCCCATGGCCTCATCTTCTTTGGCCCTCTGAGTGATTTTCTCTTCGTGGTTCACAGTCAGACTTTTGTTCTTCTTGGCTTGGCTTTCCTGCTTAATTCAGACCAGGATGGAGTGCAGTATTTTTACACAAATCTGACAACTCCGGGGAATGACAGACAGTGCCCTGGAAGGAGCCCCGCTCTTAAAGTGAAGGGCTCTCAGACAGAGCTGATGATCCCGTTTGCCGGCAGATTTCTCCCTTTGGGCCTTCCTGCACAAGTGGGAAGGTGAGGAGCAGGGGGACCCGGTCAGCAGAAAGGTCTTCCAGTGGATTCCTTCCTATCTTGGGGAGAGAGCGCTAGAACGGAGAGGAAGGGCTTCCACGCCTAGAGACACCTCCTTTAGGGGGATGATCAAGCTGGAGTTGAAGGCGAGGAAGGTGAACATAGTCTGGGACCGTAACTCCTCCTGTATCCTGTGCGCCGCATCTCTTCTCATTTCTTCAAACTCTGAACCTAAAAAAAGTCCCGCCGGTAGAGAGGGCGCGCCAGTGCAGCTGCCCCGGCCGGGGCAGGGTGGGGGCAGGGTGGGGGGGGACGACTTGGCACCGAAAGGTCTCGAAGGGGCCCGCCAGACCTCCCCGCCAAGCCGGCGGGTTAGCCGGATGGGGGAGGGGACGCCCCAAGGGGCGAGGTGACTGCCTGGCCCCAGAGAAGGGGGAGGGGGCGGCGTAAGGAGCGCTGGGGGTGGGGGAGCAGGTTAGGCCAGCCAGTCGGGCGGCAGTCTGAAAAACTTTTTTTGCTCTTGGTCCCTCCCCCTCTGCCCGGTTCCCCGAGCGCCCCCTCCCCTCCCTTCCCTTTCCTTCTCTTCCCCTCTGCTCAGCCTCACACGCCCGGCCGGGAGCGCGCTAGCAGCGAGCAGTCCATCACAGCCCAGCCCATCTGAGTTTCCCGGCCTCCGGCCCTACCGGCCGGGCTGGAGTGCACTGACCCGCGGACCCGAGAGAAGTTTGAGTGGTAAGTACGAGGCGTTCTGCGCCTGCAAGCTGGAGACCCTCCCGAGCCGCGCTCTCCTCCCGGAGCTCCCGGAGCCACCTCCATCCCGGCCCTCTCCGGAGTCTGGGAGGCTGAGGCACGCTGTCCCTGCTGATAATTTGGGAAAGGGACTCCGGGACATCCCAAGCCCAGTTTTCCTTGCTTCGACCGCTCTATATTCGGAGTTCTCCTCTCCGTTGCGCTCGGCTTGTTCCGATGCACCAGCCCCAGATGCCAGCCCTCAATCCTGTTCCCTCTTGCTCCTCTACCTCCTTCTTCTGCTATAGACTGGTCGCCTAGGTGCCTGGCAGGGGACCCGGGCACTGTTTCACTCTCTTCCAAAGTTCGTGCGTCCTGGCCACCAGCGATGAGAGTTTACTTATTTATTTATTTTAATCCACTCATTCGTTTTTCCACAAGCGAGTGGCCGGATGTCCATCACTCACAGACACACATACGGACGGACAGACAGACGCACACCCCCTTTTCTCTTTAGATGCTGCTCTCAATTGTTGCTTTTATGGAAAGCAGTGTTCTGGGTGGGGACGGCCCCCAGAGCCAACCGCTTGTGGGTTCGTGGGTGTTGGTGGCTCAGGGCCCACTGAGAGCTGGATGTGGTTGGGAATTTCTCTTGGCAGAGGGGCTTGGTTTTATTACAACTGCTCTCCAAGCTGTCCTGGCTTCTTTGCCTGGGGTGTGAGCCTTATACTAGTTAAGAAAAAGAATTAGAGGGTTGGGGTGGAGTAATAGGGAGGGGTGCAGAGCAGGAGGGGGGAGGGAGATATTGTCTGAGAACTCTGCGAAGGCTATTGTATTGAGGGTACCCAATTCTAGTGCTTTTTCTCACTATCACATTAAATTTGAACCCTGTTTTCTTTGATTACTTCTTGCCCCCACTTTCTATTCTTTCCCTTCCCAACTTTTCCTTCCCTTTTTAATCGTCTCTTTTCTTTTTTTCTTCCTCATCTCTCCTTCTTTTCTTTCTCCCCTTCTTGTTTTCCTCTCGATCCTTTGCCAGTCTCTCTCCACCCTCTTGTTCTGCCTACCCTCTGACCTTTCTCTTCGGCTTGCTCTGTGATCCCCCGTTGGCAGCTGGCAAAAAAAGGCAAACTGGACTCAGTGAAGATAGATTGTGCCACTTGATTCAAGGTCTCATCTTCTGTTTAGACTGGGCATATCTTTTGATCTGGAAACCACACATTCAGAAGAAAGGTAGAAATAAACTTGAAATTTTCCTGGGTTAGTATGATTTCTATTCTTCTCAAACCATCCCCAGTCAAGGAGGTGTGGCTATATCCATAACTTAGAGGTAAAGATTTTACAGCTTTGCAGCTATTGGCCCCTTTCCTCATTTTTCTGGTCATGCACATTTCCAATTGATTGCTGTCTAGCTGACGTGGAAAATGACCCAAGTGGTCTCTGGATGTCATAAGTGATGGGATTTAGAGACACACTATTCAGTCTAGTGGGTACATCTTCTGGGTTGGAGATGAGGAGTTAGCAAGATGTGGAGTGACTTTTAAAAATTGGGAACCCCTGGGGATTGTCCCACAAATATAGTTCTGTAGAGAAGGATGGGCAGGGTTAAAAGCAGGTAACAAATGACTTACTTTGACTTTTTTTTTTCTTCTGATAAAAGCAGATTTTTTTTTCTCCTTTTCTCTTTTTTGCTGGACAGTTCCCTAGTGAAATTGGACTTAACTCCATCTGGGAGAAAAGGAGCAGGAGAACAGGTTTAAGCAGAGCATTGTGGGTTTCTTGGGGGTGACAAACCATGCAGGAGACTTGTGGAGGCCGGAGCTCTGGGGTCTGGCCACATGCCACACAAGCTTGAGATCTGAATGGGATGTGTGGGCGGCAACTGTGGAAGACTAACTGGGGAGCTCTCTGGCTCCGGGCTATCTCACCCTGGAACTGTATTTCCTCTCTTACAATTGAGCTGGTTAGATGCTTCAAAGAATATTTTTGGTTGGTTTGTTTTGTTTTCCAAAAATCCTTTCAATTTTTCAATTCAGCAAGTTAAACACTCACTGTCTTTCCAGTTCTGTCCTTGGGGTTTATTAAAGGGCTTAAGAGAGGAGTGGTACTTTCTACCCTCTGGATCTCATTGTCTAATTCATTTATGTGGAATAAAGAATCATTCAATTGAATTCAATGAAAGGCTGCTGAGTACCTACCAAGATACAATGATGGGATAAAGTCCAGGATGACACAGTGGTTGTAGCCAGCATGAAACACACATAGAGATAATGATGGTACCAGGTAGAACATGGGAAGTTTCTTAAGAGAGGTACAGACCTAATGCAATTTCCTCAAAGGAAAATGACTTTAGTCCCTGGTTGTTGTTGTTTGTTCTTTTGTTATCAAAGAGGATCATGGCATCAGGAATGTGAGGCCATGACATGCACATAAATTGGATTTAAGTGAGGGTGGGCTGTACAGAGTCGCTGGTCTCACATTTTCTTCTGAAACCATCTGAGCCCAATGGCAAGATATAGTTCAGGAGGCCAAGAGATGGCCCCAGATGCAGTGGGAGACCTTGGCTTTTTAAAACTAAGGTGTTTAACAGGTCTCAGTTTGATTGAGGCTATATCCAATTAGTGATTAAAGCTAGGTAAGAAATTTGGCAAAGAATGGACTCTTTTATCTAATCAAAAAATAAATTGATAAAAACAAAACCAAAATCTCAATGTGGAAAACTCTTTAAAAAGAGATGTCATTTGACCTGGTCTTTGAATAAAGACTAGGATCACAGAAACTCAGATTCCTAGACCTGGAAGGGGCCTCCCCTACTCCAACTCATTAACGGGCTGGCACAAGTCCTCCCCACATTAGAATTGACAAGTGATTTTTATGGCCTTCGCTTGAAGACCTCCATTGGGAGGGAACTTGATACTTCCTGAGGATTTCAACAGGAGAAACAAAGGTAAACTCCTCCTACCTATAGTGTAGCTGTGTAGTGTGGTATAGTATACTTATAATATAGTGGAGGAGTGTGAGGTTGAAGACCTTGAAGACCTGAATGCCAGGTCCACCTCTGTCACTTACTATTATGATCTTAGGTTAGCAAATATACCTGTTTCCTCATCTGCAAATGGGAAAGAGGAACAATCACCACATTTCCTAACTTGAAGAACTGTTGTAAAAATCAAACATTATTAGTAAAGGATGTATATAGTACACATAAAAAATGCTTATTAAAATCAGCTCTTTTTATTTCCCCAAAGGGAAGAAGACTAGAAGCTAGTGGAAGGTGCATGAGGTACTGAACTTGGCGTCAGGAAGAGCTGAGTTTGAATCTCATCTCAGACACTTATTAGCTGTGTTACCCTGAGAAAATCATTGAACTGGTCTTAGTTTTAGTTTCCTCATATTGGGTATAATTACTTCCCAGTTGTGAAGATTAAGTGAGATAACATATATAAAATGATTTGCAAACCTTAAAGCACTCTTTCTAGAGATGCTACTACTGTTATTATTATTATTGAAAATGAAACGGTAGCTTATTGTTACATATAGAGGTGTCTCTAAACCCCAGGGTTTTATCCAGGGTTACATAGCTAGTGAGTGTCTAAAGTCAGAACTGACCTCTGATCTAATTGATGGTAGGGCTCTATTCTCCAGGTTACCTAATTGCCAGGTGTTTAGGAATGTGGCAATTACTAAAGATTACCACAAGGGGGCATGAGAACAGCCACTCCCATTCAACTGAGCAACTGCTTTGATGCAAGAATCCCTAGGAGTCTCCACCTGTCTGTCTGCCCATCAAGTCTAAACTGTCCCTCAGGGTAAATGGTCTTGCATTTTAATGAAATCAATTTACTTGAAAGAGAAAACAAAACCAAAAACAAATCTGCAAATTTTAAGGTCTCTCTTTGCCTCTGTCTGTTTCTGCCTCTGTCTTCTCTGTCACTCTGGCTCTGTGTGTGTGTGTGTGTGTGTGTGTGTGTGTGTGTGTGTCTGTCTGTCTCTGTCTGTTTCTGTTTCTCTCTCTCTCATCTCTCTCTTTCTCGATCTGTGTGTCTCTTTCTCTCTCTCTTTTTCTTTCTTGTCTCTCTGTTTCTCTGTTTCTGTCTGTCTCTGTCTCTGTCTGTTTCTCTCTCTCTTTTTCTTTCTTTTCTCTGTTTCTGTCTGTCTCTGTCTCTGTCTCTGTCTCTGTCTCTGTCTCTGTCTCTGTCTGTTTCTCTCTCTCTTTTTCTTTCTTTTCTCTGTTTCTGTCTGTCTCTGTCTCTGTGTGTGTGTCTCCCTTTTACACAAAACTCTTGAATTTACTTGTGATAAAGGGGGGATAACTTCTGAAGAAATTTAAGTATTTTGAATGGATTAACTGTTCCTCCCTATAAATAATGGCAAGTCTGAGGATACAGAAGATAAGGAGAAGATAACAAAAATAACAAGGTGTTAATGACAAACTAAGTGCAAAAAATGTATCTATGCCTTCCTATGATTTTATAAAGTATGAAAAAGTTTCCTTGATTGAATTCAAAGAGGAACCTTGCATTAACTGAAGACTGACCATAACCTGGTAGTCATTAAAAAACAACAACAAAAAAGTGAGCTTGCATACCCTTTCTCAGAATCAAGGAGGAACGTGCAATCTCAGCTCTGTGGAATAGCAACAGCTGAAGGATGGGTGGAGGAAGTCACTATGAAGAGTGGGTTCCAGGATTCCAGGAGTGGGCTTCTTGGGTTTGTGGAGATGATTGCTGGAGTTAAAGCATCAACTCTCCTCCAGACCTCAAGCTGATAATTATTTCCTTTCTCCCCTCAGGAGTTTTAAATGAGAGCCTGAAGCCTTTTGCAGTGGACACAGGGAAAGTCTGTTTCTTATAACTATAGGCATTAGCTAATCTGTGTGCTTAATGGGAATGCATTTGGGAAGAGATATTCTTGAAGAGAATATCCTGGGAAAAGAGAGACAATAGACTTTAAAATGGAGTGTTTTGCCAGAGTGCTGTCTCTGACTGGGGGTTCAGAAGTGGAGAAAAAACAATCAGTTAATAGATCAATTGTTACATCTTCTCAAGAAAGAGAATATTCATAATGGGATATCTAGTAAATCAGTAGATCAATATTAGTTTAGGGTTGAATAAGAGTGAGTGAATGGTCTTGCTTACCCTCTCAACATAGTTACCTAAACAGATCATTGAGTTTAGAATCACAGAATATGAACCTGAAGAAACTGTAGAGGTTATCCTGGCCAACCTTTTCATCTTAGAAACTAGGAAACTAAAACCCAGACTTAAAGAATTAGTGCACTTATTGGTTCCTATACAGGTGATAAGTACCATATCTAGGATTCACACATATGTCCTCTTGTGCCAGAGTCCTCCTAACTTTCTCCAAAGTTTTCTCCTGCAACTTTTCTATTCACTTTCCTCCTAACTTCCAAAATTTCTTTAAACTTAAAAAAATTCACATCTTTATGTTTTTTATATTATGATCATTTCCACATGTATATTCCCTGAAAATCCTCCTTTTTATGATATAAAGGAAAACAGACAAGCAGTATTGACTCATGCATCAGCTGTGTTTTTGTCTACCACACTCTGGATTTAATATTGGTTATATTTTCTGAATTCAATTGTTTTTGTGTTGTTTTTACTTATGTGATTATAGTCACTGTACATGTTATTGTCATGGTTCTGCTTATTTAGCTCTATGGTACTTGGTCCAAGTTTTCCCATATTTCTATGAGTTCCTCATGGTTATCTTTTTTTTTAAATGACAATGGGATATTCTACCATATTAGTACCTCACAATTTGTTCCACATTCATCCTCTGCTTCTGAGAGTGGAATTTTTTTCTGAGCAGTAGGAGAAACTGCAGAATGGAAGCAGCAGCAATATGTTTGCTTGTTCATCTTTGGATGTAAACCAGCATAGACATGGTGATTTACTTTTCTCTATTTAGGAACAGTAAGATCAGTTAACCAGATTAACTCCTAGTTAAGAAGGAGCTGAAGAAGAAGAGAGTAAGATTTTATCACTTAGGTTTTCTTGGGATACCTGCAAACCATTGGAAAAATCTATTATGTGGAGAGGGAAATGATATCCTTTGTGCATTGAGGAGTTTCATAAGGAACATTATTCTAGCTCCCAAATTTCACTTTCACTGGGCAGTCATATCTTTGGATGTAAAGCAGTGAATATATCTGAAATGGATTCTATTTTATTTTATTTTTAAGGACAAGGTATCATTTATTTAATTAGCTACATACCTATGTTTCCCCAATATATGAAAATTATATGCCAACATATGTATTATATCTATAGAAATTATACATATTTATATATTATATATCACTTATATATGTATGCATTAAAATTTCACTTTTTAAAAAGTTGATTTCCAAATTCTCTCCTTCCTTCCCCTCCTTAAGAAGGTAAACCATTTGATATAGATTATACATGTGAAATTATAGAAAACATTTCCATATTAGCTGTTCTAAGAAAACACAAAGAAAACTAAAGTAAAAAAAAAAACATAGAAATAAAGAAAGCAATTTTAAAAGTATGCTTCAATTCACATTAAGATTACAATCAATTTTTTTCTCTGGAGGTGCATAGTATAGAATTTTTCCTTGTCTTTCCACCTCATGTCCTGATTCTTATTTTGCCCTTCACCTGGAAAATATGAGGCATCTAGTTTTCCTCCAAACCCACCCCTCTCCCTGATATCTTTGTTATTGCCAAGGACTTGGCTATCCTTCCAGTAACCGCACATCAAATCCATTGCCAAATCTTGTCATTTCCATCTCCACATTTTTTAATTTGTCCCCCTTCTCTCTAGTTAGCTCCTGGCTTGGGCCCTAATCACCTCTCACTTGGACTATTGAATTACTCTTTTATTTAGTCTTCCTGCTTGATGTCTCTCCCTTTTCTAATCCACCCCCACCATAGTTGCCAAAGTCGTTTTCCTTAAATGTAAGATGTCTGACCATGTTGTAGACTCAGTACACTCCCATGGCACCTACAGCCTCTCCCAGCTGAACTTCTTTTTACCTATCCAGTATTCTTAATCATCATTTCCCTTTGCACAATCTATTTGTTGTTCATTCATTTCAGTCACATCCAATTTTTTGTGAGCCCACTTGTAGTTTTCATGGCAGATACAAATACAGTTTTCTATTTCATTCTCCAGCTCATTTTACAAATGAAGAAACTGAGGCAAATGGGGTAAAGCCACACAACTATTAAATGTCTGAGGCAAGATTTAAACTTTTTGGTTGGTCCTCTCCACTCCAGTCCCTTTCCTATTCAGCTAGGTATCATCCTTAATTCTCTTCAGAGTTACTAACAGTCTTTAACTGCCAAATCCAGTGGCCTTTTCTCAATATTTATTCTTCCTTAGGTTTCTTCAGCTTTTGACACTTGATTACCCTTTCCTGATTCATACTTTATTTTTCTAAGTTTTCACGACACTACTCTCTCCTTCTATCTGATCCCTACTGAATATTATTATTTCTCAATCTTCCCTTTTCTCTTCTTCGTCTATACTACTTCATCTGGTGATTCCAATACTCTCATGGTTTCAACGATCTCTGTCAGTAATTCTCAGATTTACTGGTCCAATCCTAACCTCCCTGCTGACCTCCATTCTTGAATCTCCAATTATCTGTTGGATATCTTGAACTGAATGACCCAGAGAGATATCTTAAACTCAATGAGTCCAAAACAAAACTCATTACTTTTTTTCAACTAAATCTTCCCTCCTTCCTAATATCTTTCTTATTGTTGAAGGTTCATTAACCCAATTCACCCAGGATTGTAATCTAGGTATCATCCTTAACTTTTTATTCTCTCTTACATCTACCTACCTCTCCTTTCCAAATTGCCAAGGCTTGTTAATTTTACCTTCATAACATCTGTTCTATATTTCTTCCTCTCTCCTCTGACATTGCCCATCATCCTGGTTCAAGCCCTGGTCACTTCATGCCTAGACTGTTATGGTATCTTTTTGGTTGGTCCTCTCCACTCCAGTCCCTTTCCTATTCAGCTGCCAAAGTGATCTCCCCAAAGTACAGGTTTGGCTCTGTCACTCTACTGCTCAATAAACTTTAGTATTTCCATGTCATCTTCAGGATAAAATCCTTTATCTGCATCCCAAACCATTCATAGACCCAAAATAGAAAGAGATCAACTTCTTGCTATCAGATGTATTATATGAAGCATACCCATCCTAACCTTAGGCCATAACATTGACCACTTTGTAATTGGGTTTGTTGTGTGTTTAAACAAAAGAAGGGAAGGAACTGAGGATGATTATTCTGGAAAAGAGAATAGAGGAGGCAGGGTCACTGTTTCCAAATATCTAAAGAATCCTTACTTGACCTTCCAAGAAGGATTAGGTTGGTTCTGCTTGACCCCAGAGGTCAAAACAAGTACCAATGTGTGGACATTATAGGGAAGCAGATTTCAGTTTAGTAGAAGTAAGAGCTTTCCTACAAATGGAGCTGTTCAAGGATAGAATGGGTTGCTTCAAAAAAGTGAGTTCTGGGTCACTTGAAATAATCAAGTAGAGGGTAGACACTTGTTAATGTTGTAGTGGGTAGGGCTCCATGCCTCAGATAAGAGATATCTTGTTGATCTATAAAGTCCCTTACAAGTAGAAAATTCTTGGATTTACTATGGTATGACCATTTCAGCTTCAAAGTGGAACTGTATGCTTTCCTTTCTGAATTTGTGTGAATACGAAATGCAAGTATGACTGGTCATTCAAGCAGCTGTCTGAACCAAAAGGAAAGCCACAGGATTTCAAAATCTAAGGGTACATTTTTGATTATTTTTTACTTCTTGAGCATTACTTTGACTTATTTGAATAAATTCTAAAAACTAAAAGTTACTTACTTTTATATAGGGAGTAGAATGAGACCTTTATAAGCTCAAGAGTAAATTCATTATATCAGAGGAACTTAAGATTTTTCTGTTTCTATTACAGTATACCAGTCATGAACTATTGTGGAAAATAAATTGCAGTTCATAGATTTGGGTGAAGATCTGATAGAGAACCTTTCTGTTTTCATAAGCCATGGCAGGGAAAGATCGATTGACTGAAAGCATTCCTCTGTCAGCTAAACCCAGCTTTGAATACAAACAACTTCCTACCTATTTTTGTGCTGGCAGCAGAAAAAATGGAGGACAAGGATTCTGCCTCTGACATTGGAGGTGGGCCCTAGACTTATTAATCAGTCACTGGCCTGTGGAAAATAGAGAAAGGCAACTTTGTTTTACTCAATGGCCATGAAGACTGGGGAAGAATAAAATTATAACTATAAGGTCTAAAAGTAGACACTGTACTCCTTTTGTATTGAAATAAAGGTTAATATAAGGATGGGCTCTCTCATGGAGATGGCCAAGATGCCACAGTAAGAGAAAGCAGTAAATTCAGCTCTCCTCTACAACTAATTGAAAAAAAAAATCTAAGAAGTATACCATACCAAGTAGTGATTGGGAAATCCAAAGACAAGCAACAATGCTTATCCAGTCCAGCTCATCAAGGGGAAAGAGAGGCTTGTGGGCACTTGGGGGAAGGCCAACCAGGAAGGCCCCATTCAGAGCTTTCTAGCACAAGGACTGGCCTGGGCCTTTTGATGTGTATGAGGACAAGGAGTAGTTGTGGATTCAATGGGCCTGATATTGTGTACAAATCAGTCAACAGAAATAGGAGAGAGCTAACAGCTTGTTATTATGATCTCAGAGGAGGTGAACTGTGGCTAGGTAGACTGACGCCTGGCTGTATACCAGGGTTCAGTCCTTGGTCCTACTCAGATTTTGTTTCAGTTTGTATAATGAGCAAGAAGCAGGATCAAAAGTGAGCAGCAGCAGTGTGGCATTTATCCTAGGTCATGGATTTCATCCACAGACCCAAGCTGAGATCTGTAGCGCAGTGTCTGGGGCAGAGAGCTCAGAGCAAGGAGAATCATGAAGTTCTGCCATTCTGAACTACAGACTGTTCCAACTCAACTAACAGAGACTGGGGCCAGCAGAGTCTACTGGAGTTCCAACTTAAAGCAAACCTGTAATTTTGTTATCTATACCCCAACTGAGGTGAAGACCTTGCAAAGCTCAAATTCCTAGAGTGTTTGTCCTGGATTAGTGTTTGTCCTGTATCATACTATGTAAGGTGTTCTGAAAATTTGCAGATCCCTTGAAGAATGCCTCAATACTTAGAGAAAACAATACTAGGATCGAAGAGAATACAAAGCAGCACAAAATGAAGCACCCAATTTTTTTTGTAGAAGAGTATAGAGTGTAGCCCTAACACAAAATCTTAATTTTTGAAAGTTGAAAAAAAAAGAATAAATGAAAAACGAATAGAGATGCCCAAGAAACAAATAAAAAACAATAATTACAAAACCTCTATATGCAAAACCTCAAATCAAAACACAGCTTGGCAACAAGGTCAATTGGAATTCCTGAAGGAAATAATGCAAGCATTATTTTTTTGTTAAAAATATCATAAAATATATAAATATAAAATTAAAATTAAAAAGATAGAGCCCTCCCCACCCCAACATGATATAGTTGAAATGAGAGTGCTAGAAGAAAGCACCAGAAAAGAAATGAAAGTTTTAGAGGAAAGAATTGGAAGCAATTTTTTTTTTTTACTAGAGGGTCAAAATCTTACTTAGGCAATCACAATAGAAACAAAAATTAGAGATTCCATGAGATCATGAGAAATTTTAAAGTTGAAATCATTCCTATCAGAAAATGGAAAACACAGGACTCCTCTCTCTTTCTTTACTTGATATATGATTTACACACACACACACATACATATATACATACAGCTATACATGTATACTGAGAGAGGAAAGAGAGAGATATCACACCTCTCCATCTTTTCTGCAAGAATATCATTAAAGAGTTCTTAGTTAAAATCTGTTTATTCTATGTGGACTGTTGTTAGTGATTTGGCTATGTTCCCATCCAAAGGGACGTGGAGACTACTATCTATATATCCTTGCCATTTAATTGTATTTTATAAATACAAACAAGAACTTAGAAAATGATTTGATCTCCATTTGCAACTATGGATTAACACAATTCATTTTGGGATAGTTCTATTATTAGAACAAGAAAGATAATCAAGAGTTACCCATGTGCTTTACATACATTAATTACTTTGAAAATCAGAAAGTCAACATGTGGGTTCACCATGTAGGAGTAATCAAACTATGGTTTAAGGATCACATCCCCACATGTAGTCTCTTTTTGTATGACTTGCCAGCTAAAACGATAAGGATTAGATTTGACCCACAAACTATAGCTTAATGATCCCTAGTATACTGGATAGCTACCTGGTCTCCACATCAGAAAGAACTGAGCTCAAGATCTACTTCTAACATCTATTGATTATAAGACCCTGAGAAACTTATTTAATCTCTCAGTGCTTAGCTAGGATCACATAGCCAGTCCATAAAACTCAGGTCTCCCTGATTCCAAAGCTGGCCTTCTATATCCATTATATGTTGCTGACTTTCTGGACACTGACCTTGTCTTAATATATCATGAGATCAAGTTAATTTTTTTTTTGGCCACCATGTCACATTGTTGACTCATAATAGGATTATATTCCATCAAAATCCTAACGTGTTTTTCACATGAGCTATTGTCTCGCCACATTCCCGTCCTGTACTTGTGAAACACTATTACATTTCATTTTGGTTGATTTAGCTCATCCTTCTAGCTTGGCCAGATCTTTTTTCCAATCCCAATTCTGTCATCCAACATGTTAGCTATTCCTCCTAGCATTTGCAAATTCGATTTGCATTTCATTAATCCATGGGACTGATAAAAATGTTAAACATTCCATGGCCCAGGAACAGCTCTCTCCAGAAGAGCTCAGATCAAGATGACATTAGCATATTAATGACTTTTTTGGGGGTCTTATCATTTAAATCTTTCTGAATTCAACTAACCCTTCTTTTGTCTTATTCACATCTATCATGTTACCAAGGACAGCTCAGTAGAATGTAGACTTCTAAAGGGCAGCAGGAGAGGTCATCATCATCTCAAAGTAGTCTATCCTGATACATCTTTTATATAGAAGGTAGTAAGTAAATGTTTGTTGGATTGAGTTATAGTTTATCAATTGCTTTGCAGAAATCCATGTGCATTATGATTATGATATTCCCCTGATCTTCCAATCTGGAAGTCCTAGCAGAAAGGGAAATGAGGTTAATTTAGTAAAAGTTACTCTTCATGAGATTGTGTGGTGTAGGTAAGTATGGTACAGTGGAGTCATTCTACCTATGTCCTTTACTGATTACATGAGACTGGACAAACTCTTCCTACTTCTTGCTGGATTTCAGTTGCTACCTCTCTAAAATGAAGAGTTTCAATCACATCACGACCAAAGTCCCTTCCAATTCTAAATCTTATTATCCTTTTGAGTCATGCTACCTTTAATTAATTATTTCTACCTTTTCTACATGCTGACAGACCATCCCTTTACAAAATAACACACTATGATTTTGCTTAAGATCAAGGTCAAGTTCCTTAGCTTGTGGTTTGTAGACCACAATCTTCACTCATTTCCCTTCTGTCCTCTAAAAAAATCAGGACATTTGCATATCCACAGTCTTTTGACACCTCTTTGATTAACTATAGTATTTTTAAAAAAGATTATTGACAAGATCTTAGCAAACACATCTCTCAGTAACTCATGGAGTTTTCTGGAGTCTATCTTCATGATGTTCCAAACTCCAGACTCCAGCAAACTATAGCATGAGGCAGACATGGTTGCAAATAATCTATTCTTTTTGCTTTTCAATGAACTATTTAAAAATATGATCAATTGTAGACTCTGGTTCACAAAAGCCTGCCTCTTGTCTCAGATTTTCATCAAGGATGCCCTTGATATGAATATAGATCATAAGGATTTTATGAAGCTGAAAAATGGGCCTATGGGTCAATAGTTATAATTTTCTATTGAATATCTTATTTCAGTAGAAATGTCATTTGCTTCCCTCTCCAAACATTATTCATTACCTTCTACTTTTTTAGTTATTTTAAGAATTGACTTCTTGATGCCCTCCCACATAGATTGCCTTTATATATACTTAGATTGGTCAAGCATCTCTTCCTATCTAAGCTGTTTTTCTTGACATTTCTACTTCATCATATAACATATTGGGGACTGGGATTTCAAAGTCCAAATATTGTGCTTTCGCTGGCATGGATGAAAAAAAGTAGTTTATATAAAAACTGAGAGAATTATTTCTTTTTTAGTGTTCTTTTTAATGCTCTTCACAATGATACGGCTTAATTTTGAGTCTCTCGTCAAGCTTTCCACAGGCTTACCTCCTTCCCCTGTCTATGTCTTGCTGTTTTATAAGATGAAATTGCCCATAATTGCCCCTCCAATCCACCTCTATAATGTTCTGCAAAGGAGTTTATATTCTAAGTGAGAGTTGCTCTTAACTGCTTTGAATAATTTTTTTAAAATGATAATAACAATAGTTATTACATACATGTATATATACACACATACATACAAATACATATGTGTGTAACTCCATCTCTATCTATGTATTGCTTACTATGTGACAACCACTGTGCTAGGGGCTTTACAATTATTATCTCATTTGATCTTTACAAAAATTCTCGGAAGAGAATACTATTATTATCCTCATTTTACATATGAAGAAACCGAGGCACTTAGAGGTAAAATGAGTTGCCGAGGGCACAGAACCAGTAAGTGTCTAAGGCCAAATTTGAACCCCACACTACAGTGCTTTATTGATTATGCTGCCTAGATTCCTTTGGAAGAAAGAATTTACTAGGCAAGAAATTTTCTATGCTTTTTTCACCCTATGCTCTTTAGATAATTTTTTATAATTGCTTAGCATTCATTAAAATTCCAAAAGGAATAATGATAGTCCCTATCAATATTTTTTTTCTTTATCTATTTCCTATTTTTGACATAGATTATTTACTTGAATAGGTTGTAATGGAGTTATTGTAATCTCATGCCTTATCTTCTCACCTTTATTTTAATTTGTTTAATTTAATTTAAATTTATTTTGAACTTTTTCCCTAACAAGTAAATAGTGTGATTGTTCAGAAATAGCCTATTTGACAGTAGCTGTCTTCCAACAGCAATCAATCATTTCTTATCACTTTATATTTAATTTCATTGAAGATTTTCAAGCTGGGGATGGAAATGGTCAGCTTTGTATTATACAATTATTTAGTTGGTAAGAAGAAGGACAGGTTAAGATGGAAGAGGCAGGAATTCAGGAGTTTAATTAGCAGGCTACGGTAACAGATCAGGCAAGAGGTAAAATGGAAGGGGACAGATGCCAGTGTGTTACAGAGGTGTAGCTACAAGACTTAGCAAAACGATTTGCAGACCTGGGGGATGGGAACAGCACAACATAATAGTATAACAGAATGAAGCAATTTTGAATAATATCAAAAAAGAGGTAGGTCCGAGGTGTAATGAGTTTTATTTTGAACTTACTGAGTTTGAGATGCCATTGTGACATCCATATGGGAAAATAAAGTGACTACATGAAGCACATAAAGCAACATCAGATTCAGAGGATGAAAAAATAGGGAAATTCTATGAATAACTCATTAAGAGTCTCCATATTAGGACAATGTATATTTCAATATTTTGTAGCTTTGGTATAAATTAGCTAAACATGAAAAGGGAAAGGAAGTGTGTGTGTGTGTGTGTGTGTGTGTGTGTGTGTGTGTGTGTGTATTTGTATGATTCAGGATTTAGAAATAAAATGTACTAGTTCTTTCCCAAGTCAATATACCAATTCCCCTCTCCCATCTCTATAGTTTTAAACAAGCTATCCCCCATGACTCTAAGATATTCCCTTCTAACTCCCAACTCTTAAAAACCTCAGTTTCTGTTGATTTCAATGCCATGTCCACAAAATCTCCATGGGCAGCACAAGGTGAAATGAGCAAGCCCAATGAAATAATCTTTCTTGTGGTCTTTGGGTGCAGAATTATATCAACTTGGTGAATTGTTCTATAAGCCTCTACTAGGAAATGTGAGAAATCCTGCCATTTAAC
Source organism: Antechinus flavipes (assembly GCF_016432865.1). Lineage (NCBI taxonomy): Eukaryota > Metazoa > Chordata > Mammalia > Dasyuromorphia > Dasyuridae > Antechinus > Antechinus flavipes. The sequence continues at coordinate 60,582,904 of NC_067398.1, forward strand.
TGCTACTTCCTTATGTATATTTTGCCCTAGTAGGAAAAAATAACATGGCTATGGTTATCAGGGTTGTGAGTATATAATCAGGTGCTTTTACCTATGGGAAGAACTTCTTTTTGAATGCTAATATGGCTGCCCCATGGAAAGGTTTCAGATCTCCATCTACTAGTAGATATTTTCCCTCAGGTTTTTCCATTCTCATTAGTCTTGAAGCCAGTGATCCTGAGAATCAATGGGTAGGAAAAATACAGCAGCCACTGTTGAAATTGGCTGCAATTTCAATGTGTCCAAAAATATTGTAGCCTACTTGCTTTGTGGAGGGAGGTGGGGTTCATTGAATACTTAAGACCCAGCCTAATTTCTTCCAAGTGTTAACCATGTGGGTACATGATCATATGCAGGTCTGGTCTGAAGCAATTGCCAAGAATTCTGTCATAATCAATTGCAGAATGATTACAGAAAATGATTACTCAATTGTAAGGAAATCATATTCACAGTCATCTTTAGTTTATGACTAAGCCATCAGCGAACTGAGAGCTGTTCTCTTTCTTCAGTATATAATCTGTATCCATGTAGATACTGAAAAATATTGGATTTAGAAGCAGCTAGGTAGCTTGATGGAATGAGTGCTTATCTAAAAGCTTTTAGATAAGTCAACAGAGATAACATTTATAAAGCACTTAGAACAGTAGGTGATTAAGAAATGTTTTAAAAATTAATTAACTAATTCCTTTCTTTTCCCCCTCTCTCCTCCTAAGAATCGGAAAAGCCTGGGTTCAAACCTTGCTTCATACACTTACTAGTCTCCCCTTAGAAGGTCATTTATCTTTCTGATCCTTATTTTCATCTGAAAAATGGTTTTAATAATAGCATCTCCTTCATAAGGTCATCCTCATGAGATAATGAGATAATATGTGCAAAGCATTCTCTAAATCTCACAACCCTATATAAATGATACCATTTTTAGTATTTCTTTTCATCATCCCCTGTGATAACCAAGTAACTAGAACGAGGGCACTGAAATTATAGAACAAAGACATTTAGTTTTGATTTAAAGAAGCTTGTAAATTAAAAATAAAATAAATAAAACCAGAAAAAAGAAGTTTGTATCAATCAAAGCTACATAGCCAAGGACTGTCCATGAAGTTAGGGATTATCTTTTGCCTCTTTTTGTGTCTCCAGTGCTTAGCATAGTGCCTGGCACATAGGAGGAACTTAATAAATGTTCATTGACTGATTAATGGGTTGGACTACCTTGGCTTAATTGAAGGTTGTTAGGTCTTTGGATCACTAATTTTTAGTGATTTTGTTAAAAAGACTCTGGATAGTCATCAGATGAGATGAACCCTGAGATCCCTTCCTGTTCCATGATTCTACCATAGCTTGTTTGATAGCATCGTGGATAGAACACCAAACTTAAGAGTCAGGAAGACTGAGTTCAAAATCTGCCTCAGGTGCTGATTCATTTTGTGATCCTTAGAAAAACCATTTAACATCTCTGTGCCTCAGTTTCTTCATCTATAAAGTGGGGATAATAATGGCATTTGCTTGACACAGTTGTTGAGATATGAGATAACATGTATAATGCCTCATAAGCCTCCCTTTCTCTTCTACTCACATATAGAACATTATTCCTCATCCCAAGCAAGTAGGCCAGAGGAGATTTTTCAAGGTTGATCTAGAAGATGACCAACTTGTTGAGGTTTGCTCAAGGCCCATAATCTTTCTATCTTTTTTTTTCCTCTCCCAGTTAAGCCATCCAAATGCAAAAAGAGCTGCTTTCTATTTGTAAAATGGTAAATAGTGGCTGATGGAGATTTACCCTTGCCTGAAGAACAGCTGGTCCTTTATAAAAGTTTTGCTATAGGATAAAATATGCCATGTCTTTGACAGCTATATCCATCTGCAAAGAAGGAATGGGATTTGTGCAGAATAAACTATATAAATGCAAACAGTCTGAGGCCAATCTTGAAAGGAAGAACAGATTTTTGAGAAAGATCTTGAAGCAGGTTGCTCTGCCTGATCAATTGACCTGTCAACCCGCCTCTCATTTTAGGAACATCAGAGAAAACATCTTTACTGTATCAAAGCACTGCTTTGATGGTTTCAAGACCTGGCCCCACCTCTCTCCAACAGATCAGGGTATATAGGATTATGAGCAATGTTGAGTTCTGAAGAGACTGCAGCCAAGTGAAGGGCATAGGAATAGGGAAGAAGGAGCTCTGGTCTGAGACTTGGGGTTTATTTACAGCTCAGTGCCTAAATAACTGTTATTTGATGCATGTCACTTCCAGAGTTATAACTAACAATTCCATCTTCTGGGGCCAGTATCATGAAAGATATCCTCTGATCAACTTTTTAAGGCTAATTCTTGGAAAAAGAAACATTGGTTGTTGGAATACATATAAGGCCCCCATCTTGTGCTAGTTACTCTTTGGGCCTCTATTTACTCATGTGGAAAATGAGAATGTTGGGCTCAATGGCCTTGAAGGATGCTTCTAGCTCTATATCTTATGAACCAATGACATGCCATCCATCTGGAGAGGAGTTCATCTGGGGTGCAGTTGCAGGTATGTATGAGGAAGGTTAATGAGATCCACCTGATAGCTTCTGATTTTAATGAATCATTCTTGACAACTAGGTACTAAATTTTGTTGCTTCTATCTATTGAAGGAATACAAATGCTAACAGAACCTTCTGAATGTCAGTACCAGCCTAGCTGAAGTTCTGCTTCTTCCCATCTTTTGATCTCAGTTTCCTCATTTAGAGAAAGAGGGTTTGGCCCTCAGTTCCCCTTCAGCTTTGAAATTCCAAATGCCTAATAGGAAATTCTGGTCTCTGCAGTTGGTCTGAAAGGAAAAGAGAATCTTTGCAGGATCTTCTCATGACACAGAAATTGTAGTTCTCTGGATGCCTGCCCAGTGCCCCATTTCACCACTTTTCTCCCTGCCTTTCCTAAGCATCTTATGGGAAACATAAAATGTTTGATTTGCAGTTAGGAAGACCAGGATTCATACCTTCCAGTAGACACTTAATAGCCTTGTTGTCCTGGGCACTTAACTTCTCTCCTTTTCCTCATTTGTAACATGATAGGGATGGACTCAGTGGTTTCTATGGACTCTTTCAGTTGTAAATCTATGGATTAGGTGGATGATCTTAAGGTCCATCTCTTGCAGAGTGGATCAGGGAGAAAATTCCCTTTCTAAACAGTGAATGAAAAACCAGAAAGTATATACCCAATGTCAGGATGTCATGACACATCTGAGGCAGTCCATCCATGGCTTTTGTCCTCATATGACTTTCCTCTGGTCCTGTGTCTCTGGACAGTAACCACAGCAGGTCAACCAAAGTCATTTCCCCAAAGTTGCAGATGTTTCCTGATACAGAAGCACTGAATATACTAGGAGTCTGCTGATAGCCTGGAAATCCTCAAACTGTTCAGACCAGCCTGTCAGAAATATAGACAGCTCAGATATTCTTGGGGGTACTGGCTTGAAGTTCAGTGCAGGAATGGGACTGCAGGATCACTCCCCAGCGTGGACCTCACTGTTGATTTCTGTATTACATCCCTTCTATTCTCTCTTAAATTTATTGATAAAGCCCACGTTTAAACTACTGTCTTAGAAATAATTGAGTTAAGATAATTTACTCATGAACATCATGCAAAGGGAAGAAATCATCAGGATGGCAATACCTAGAGTGAGTGCAGACCATTGGTACTCTGTCTCCCCAAATTTAAGCCTAATAAAAATCCCATAATTTACTTATGAGGCTATCAAAAAAATCCACAAAAAAATGAAGGCTGTAGCATGACTTATTCCCAAAATGAGGAGGCCCAAGGCAAGCTATGGATATGAGATTATTGGATAAAGTAGAAAATCTTGATTATGGCGTTCATCACAGCATAATCCCAAATAACCTTTCCATTTTCAGTTCCTAGAAGCATTCCTTTCACAGAGCTGATTTTCCATTCAAATTAGAAATATTCTCCTTCCCCTTTCTTATCCCACCTTCAGTAATGTCTAAAATGGACTCAACCCCAGTGCCATCTTTTGCATTTTCTTCTTTTCTTCAAGGCCCAGATCAGTTGGTATCTTCTCTATAAAACTTTATTGGATTATCTTTTGTATTGCAATTTGACCCATTTTAGACTATAATCTCCTGGAGAGCAGGGTCTATATTGTACCCTTTTTTATACCTCCAGCATACAGAAGAGAGTCTTAATAATGATACTTAATATTTATGTAGCTCTTTAGTATATTATCACATTTCATCTTCAAAACAAGCTCCTTGGAATAAGTGCTGCAGACATTATCACCACTTTCTAGATGCCTACTTTAAACAAGGGGCAGCTAGGTGGTACAATGGTTAGAGCACTGGGCTTAGATTCAGTAAAACTCATTTTTGTGAATTCAAATTCAGCCTCAGACACTTACTAGCTGTATGACCCTGAGCAAGTCACTTAATCCTGTTTATCTCAGTTTCCTCATCTATAAAATGAGCAGGAGAAGGAAAAGGCAAAATGATTCCAGTGTCTTCGTCCCAAATGGTGTCACAAAAAGTCAGATGCAATTGAAAATGACTAAACAATAATGGCAAATTTGAGGCAAGCACCTGTGCTAGGCACTTGGTTAAAGAACTGACCAAGGTCCCATAGCAAGTAGTTGACAGAGGTACTACTCAATATCAAGTCTTTGGGGTTCCATGTTCAACATTATTTCTTCTACTCTTATACATGCTATGACTTTTATATATATTTGCTGAATTGAATTGATAGCCCTAATTCTGTGTTCCCCTGGGTGTTCCATTAACTTCTCCATTAAATCTTTTCTATCCTCCTGGCTTTGGAAAGAACAATAATTTTTATGATAAATGAAAGCCTAAACATTGATCTCTTCAATGCTCTCTTTTTAACATCACTGCATATCTTAATTCATTCAATAATTATAATAGACAATGAGTATTCAATTCAGTCATTTAATTTAATTATCTAATTTCATATATCAATTGTACAATTCATATAATATTTAATTCAATTATATAATTATTCAATTACTCAACAATCATTTAATAATTATATAAATATTTATATAGACCATTTTCTATGCTGTTATAGGTGAGAATTGGCATAGCAAGGTTTCTGGATGTGAGAATACCAGTGGGTTCAGGGCAAACCAGAACTTGAGTCTTGCCTCTGATACATACTAGCTCTTTGGCCCTGGCAAATAGCTTAAGCTCTCATTGTTCCAAAGAGTTCTTAACTTTGTGTGTGTGTTATAGACTCTTTTGAAGAAACCTATCCACCTCTTCTTGGAATCATGTTTCTAAATAAATGAAGGAAATGCTAAATTTAAGTCAGAAGTTAATGAGGAAAAATAATTTTTCCCCATGCAAGTTCATGGCCCTTATGGTATCTATCCCTAATCCCACAGTTAAGTGTATCAGGTGTTGATCTAAATAGATAGGTAGAACTTCCTCATTGAGCATTCTCCCCACTAGAGGTGTTAATTCTTAGGACCTTAAATTTTCATTGGGAAGTGTGTGACAGAAGAAATAAAGACTGCATACCATATAGTTGATATTAATTTGGAGTTTTCTCCCAAAGACTCCAGCTTTTGGAATAAGAATTCATTATTTGCCAAAAACTGCTGGGAAAATTGGAAACTAGTATGGCAGAAACTAGGCATTGACCCACACTTAACACTATATACCAAGATAAAGTCAAAATGGGCTCATGATCTCGACATAAAGAATGAGATTGTAAATAAAACAGAAGAACATATGATAGTTTACCTCTCAGCCCTGTAAAGAAGAAAGGAATTTATGACCAAAGAAGAACTAGAGATTATTATTGATCACAAAATTAAAAAAAATTGATTATATTAAGTTAAAAAGTTTTTGTACAAACAAAACTAATGCAGATAAGCTTAGAAGGGAAGCAATAAACTAGGAAAACATTTTTTTCAGTCAAAGGTTCTGATAAAGACCTCAAATCCAAAATATATAGAGAATTGACTCAAATTTATAAGAAATCAAACCATTCTCCAATTGATAAATGGTGAAAGGATATGAACAGACAATTTTCAGATGAAGAAATTGAAACTATTTCCACTCATATGAAAGTGTTCCAAATCATTATTGATCAGAGAAATGCAAATTAAGACAACTCTGAGATACCACTACATACCTCTCAGAATGAGAGGCTTAGATGACAGGAAAAGATAATAAATGTTGGAAGGGATGTGGGAAAATTGGGACACTGATACATTGTTGATGGAACCCTTTGATCCAGCAGTGTTACTACTGGGCTTATATCCCAAAGAGATCTTAAAGAAGGGAAAGGGACCTGTATGTGCCAAAATGTTTGTGGCAGCCCTGTTTGTAGTGGCTGGAAACTGGAAATTGAATGGATGCCCATCAATTAGAGAATGGCTGAATAAATTGTGGTATATGAATTGTTCTGTAAGAAATGATTAGCAGGATGATTTCAGGGAGGCTTAGAGAGACTTACATGAATTGATGCTAAGTAAAATAAGCAGAACCAGGAGATCATTATACACGGCAACAAGATTAAACAATGATAAATTCTGATGGATGTGGCTCTCTTCAACAATGAAATGATTCAAACCAGTTCCAGTTGTTCAGTAATGAAGAGAATCAGCTATACCAAGAGAGAAAACTATGGGAAATGAGTGTGAACCACAACATAGCATTTCCACTTTTTCTATTATTGTTTGCTTACATTCTTGTTTTTCTTCTCAGATTTTTTCTTTCTTTCTAGAGCTGATTTTTCTTGTCTAGCAAGATAACTGTATAAATATGTATACATAGATTGGATTTAACATATACTTTAATACATTTAACATGTATTGTACTACCTGCCATTTAGGGGAGGGGATGAGGGGAAGGAAGGGAAAAGTTGGAATAGAAGGTTTTGCAAAAGTCCATGTTGAAAAATTACCCATGCATATGTTTTGTAAATAAAAAGCTATAATAAAAAAATACAAAGTCATTGGATTACTACTAAAAAATTTTTGAGGTTTTCTAAGCCAATATGTAACCTTCAGGGATCAATTTTTATTTGACTTTGATTCCACTAAAATCATAAGCTGTACCCCCTCCAAACAGTCCACGGGCAAAATGGAGATTGAATTGATAGATTAGTGTCCTTCCCTGGAATTCTACTGTAAGAAGGCTGAATTTCTGATAACTCCTTTGAGAGGCAGTTTGTACACACACACACACACACACACACACACACACACACACACACACACACATACACATACCCCTATTCTCTCTTCCATTGGGGAAGGGACCTGTGAGCAATTCTCTCCTATTCCTCAGGTGAATTCTGAAGTCATTAGGTCAGGAATTTCATGATGACATTTCTTAGATTGAGCCTGGCCCTCACATATCATGGTTGACTGGATCTTTGATTTGTCTGAAATCTACATGCCAAGGTTAGATAAACATATGCCCCTTGGGTATTGTGGTTGATGGATTATATGGGAGTGACTTTTCAAGGGGCTGGACATTGTTATGGGTCCATAAGCTGCTTGGTCTCCAGAGAGGCAGCTATAGAAACTATTAATTTACCAGGCAATCTTTTCTGTTGGTTTCTTATCAGAGAACAGAAGTTTTAACATTTTCTTCCCTAAAGATGTCTAGAGGAAAGGGCTCATGACCTTTTCCAGATTTTCCCCCTTAGATTACACTTTCTCTTTCTGCATTATCTTCCCTTCTTCCTTCACAGAGAAAACATCCCACTAAAATGAAAGAACTTTTATTTTTAAAAAATTTTATTAATATTTTAAAAAAGATAGTTTTCAACAATTACCTTTGCAAAACCTTGTGTTCCAAATTTTTCCCTCTTGTCCCCACTCCCCAAAGCAGCAAGCAATCTCATATGTCAAAAATGTCCAATTCTTCAAAACATATCTACATATTTGTCATGTTGTGCCAAAAACAAAATCAAAAGGGGAAAAAACATGATAAAAAAATCAACGCAATCAAACAAACAACAAAGTGAAAACACTATGCTTTGCCATAGTGTTTTCATTCAAGCTTCCATAGTACTCTCCATGGACGCAGATGTCTCTTTTACAGGTCTATTGGAATTGCCTTGAATCATGTCATTATTGAAAAGATCCAAGTCCATCACAGTGGATCTTTAAATAATCTTGTTATGCAATGTTCTTTTGGTTCCTCTCATTTCATTCAGCATCAGTTCATATAAATCATGAAAGAACTTTTATTAAGCATTCACTGTGTGCAAAGCACTGTAGTCACTGTGTTCATAGACTTCACCTTCTATTTGAAGGAGTTAACATCTGTAGGAGAGTTCAGAGGCAGGATGTATGGCAAGGCTTGGTAGTTCTTAGGATACATTTTCAAGAACAGATCCTAATGAGATCTGAGTGGAAAGGGTTTGGGCCCAGAGCGGTACCCCAGGATAGACTCTGGGCAGGTAGGGCTTGGATAGACTCTGGGCAGGTAGGGCTTGGGGTAGTTGGGGTGGGATGAAAGAGTTCTCTGTCTGTCCAGTAGGTCCTACCCAACCAGCTTATCATGGGAACTACTGGTCTTTTTAAAAAGTCTGTACATGGCATGTATTTAGGTACACAAGAGCTTTTAAGCATAATATTGGCTGACTACTTGTTAAAATAGGTTACAGTGTTTTCAAAGCCCTAAGATGCCATTTGCAAGAACCATTAGTCATTGGAATTTTTGGAGGCTTCTTTTTTATATAAATTGGGAGAGAGTTGATATGTTTTCATTTTTTTAATGCTCATGTTGATCAGAACTCATGTTCTAAAACCAACATTCATCTTTCTAAGGTTTTATGGAGATGCTAGCACTAACCCCATCTTTATCTGGTCATAATCGATGGTGTTATGATTATGATGCTCCTACCTGTATAGAATCTAGCTTCTGTTTTTAGGCTTCTCTTAGCTTGTCTATGTATTCATAGAGGAGGTTTCCAGATAAAGTCTCTTTGGATTTCTCAGCTCTTCCATGATTGGGAGTAGATGCTATGAATTGTATAGAGACAAGAACACTGGGCTCAGGCTTAAAAGACCTAACCTATAATGCCATGGGGTGATGTCAACCTGTCTATCGTCACCTAGTTAGCTCTAACAGTCAGTAAATCCACAAGTATGTTATTTTTTCTATTGGAGATAAAGATTCCAGAATGTTTCTATGAAAGCATTAGTAAACCTGTGAATTAGTTGGTTAGTGGGGCAGATGCCAGAGGATGTCTTAATGTTGAAATTCCTTTTTTTTGAAACAAAAAACAACAGTGTTCAGACATAGAAAATCCAACAAGGAGAAATACCTACACTTTCATAGAGCACATAGTTATTAATAGAAATGGACTAATTTGCTTTATGTTCATCCTGTTCAATGAAAGCAATACATTGAGTAAGACAAATGGGAATCATCCACTTTTGGCTATCAGAATTGTGACTAAGATGAGTGACTGGGTCTTTTCTACTAGGGCATGAAAATTTATTCATTTATTTTAATTTTTGATTCATTTTAAACTTAAATATAAAATGAGAAAAAAGAAACATTTCCATGTACACAAAGGAACATAAAGAGAAGAGAATATAAAACCATGAATTTCCATTTCAGATTATTTACTTTTTTTGAAAAATTATGTGATAAATAATATATTGTTTTCAAAACTACCCACCTTTTCTATGCTTCCTTCTTAGTTTTCGTTTATTTTCTGCTGTTCACTTTTTATTTTTTCTCCCTCCCTCCCCATCTTACTCTTCAGAAGGCTATAAACACAAATACATACATACATTCATTGAATATTATTGCTAATTATGTATTCTTTTTCTGGAGGCAGATAGCATCTTTCTTCATAGGTTTAAATCATTCCATTTTCTAAAATCAACCAGTTTATCACTTCTTATAGTATAGTGGTATTCCATCACAATCATATACCACAACTTGTTTAGACATTCTCCATTTGAAGGGCATCCATCATTTTAGTCAATTTAGTCAATGTAAAATGATATCTCAAAGTTGCATAAATCTGTACTTCTTTAATCAATAATGATTTTTGGCATTTTTTCATGTGACAATCTATAGTTTTGATTTCTTCATCAAAAAATACCTGTTCATTTCCTTTGACCATTTATCAATTAAAGATGACTCATATGATTTAAATTTGACAAAGTTCTTTATATATTTGAGAAGTGAGACCTTTATCTAAAATATTGTCTATGAAAAATTTGCCTCAATTTTCTGCTTTCCTTCTAATCTTGGCTACATTGGTTTTATTTGAACAAGAACTTTTTAATTTAATGTAATCAAAATTATCTATTTTATAGTTCATGATACTTTATCTTACTTATTCATAAATTGTTCTCCTATCCATGAGTCTTATAGGTACTATGTTATACATTCTGATTTTCTAGTGATATCTCCCTTTATATCTAGGTTTTATATCTATTTTGACCCTAATTTGGTGTATAGTATAAGGTATTAGGCTATGCCCAGTTTCTACCAAACTGCTTTCCAGCTTTCCCAAAATTTTTTAACCAAATAATGAATTCTTTTTAGTAAACTTACTTAAATCATTACATTTGTTAGACACAAGATAACTACAATCTTTTACTACTACATATCATATACCTACTCTATTCCACTGATCTTTCTATTTCTTAGGGATTTTTAAAAATATTTTTTGCTTTATAATGTGAAGTCTGGAACTGTTGAACTTTCTTCTTTTATATATTTTTTTCCTTTAGTTTCTTTAAATTTCTTTTTGATCTTTTGTTCTTCCCAATGAATTTCATGTTGATTTTTTTAACTCAGTAAAATAGTTTGTTAATGATTTAATTTGGATAGCATTAAATAGATTAGTCAAATAAAATTGTCATTTTTGTTATTTTGGCTTTGCCTACCCCTGAATAATATTTCTTCAACTTTTGAAATTTGATTTTATTTGTATAAAAAAGGTTTATAATTGTGTTCATGTAGTTCCTGGGTCTGTTTTGGCAGTATATTCTCAGTTATTTTATACTGTTTATAATTATTTTAAATGGGGTATCTCTTGCTATTTCTTCTTGTAGTTTTGTAGATTATATATAAAAATGCTGATGAATTATGTGGATTTATTTTATATCCCACTACTTTGCTAAAATTATTGTTTAAACTAATATTTTAGTTAAATCTTTAAAATTTTCCAAATATATTATCATATCTGTAAAAAGAGAGTTTATTACCTCATTTCTCATTCAGATTCCTTCAATTTCTTTTTCTTCTCTTATTGCTATTGCTAGCATTTTTAAAACAAAATTGAATAATATTGGTGATGCATATTTATCTGTTTTAATTAAATCTATTTTAGCTTTGACTTTGTCTCAGATTATGATGCTATCCCTCCTTTTTTTTTTTAACATCAGCTGAAACATAATGAATTCTACTCCAGACCTTATTTTAAAACTATATGTCTGGGGCATGAAAATTGACACTTGTACTCCATTAACAGAATAGAATGAGGCAAGGCGGGGGTGTGCAGAGTTCTGGATGGGGATATTAATCTTTGTAGAGTTTATCCTTTGGACACTTTCCAATCAGCCCTCATTTGGGACCTGGAAGATACATGGATCATTGATCTTTATCACTTTCCAATCTCCCTTTTCTGCCTCCTCTTCAGCTGCCTTTTCTAGTTGCCATGTGCTTAGAATCAGGATGCTTGAACCATAGAGATCATCTACTCCAGCTCCTCTCCTTTTACAGAAAAGAACCCAAAGAAATAATATGATTTGCCTAAGCCTAAGGTAGTGTGATACAATGGGAAGAACACTGATTATGGAATCAAAAGAACTTGAATCAAATTCAAATTCCACTTCTGATGTTTATTACCTATAGGATTTTGGGTAATTGGCTTAACTTCCCTGAGCCTCAATTTTCTAAGTAGTTGGGACTAGATGACCTTTAGGATTCTTCCCTTTCTCCCTCTAGGGTTGTGTGATAATTTGCAGAGCAAGGATTTTAATGGAAGTAATAAGATCATTCTGACTTCAAGTCCAGTACTTTCCTTGGCTTCTCAATATCTCTTATAGTGTCATCCGCTGAGGCTTCCCTAAGCTGTACATCATACTCAGATCATTTCTTCAATTAAAACAGCCATCTTATGGCTTACTTTGAATTATCTTGTTGAAAATCACTCTGAATTTTGTTATTAAGTAATTTCAGTCATGTCCAACTCTCCATCATCCCTTTTGGTATTTTCTTTACTGGAATGGTTTGGCACTTCCTTCTTCAGCTCATTTTATAGATGAAGAAATTGAGGCAAACAGGATTAAGTAGCTTGTGCAGGGGCATATGCCTAGGAAGTAAGTGTCTGAGACCAGATTTGAACTTGTGAAGATGAGTCTTCCTGATTCTAAGCCTAATAATTTATCTCCTGTGCCACTCAGCTGCTCTTCTAACAATTTGCTTTAAACTAAGGCTCTAATAGACCTGTAGTTACTTAATATTTTGCTTTTCTAGGAGATTTTGCATTTTTAATGCCATGATTCCTATAGATGGAAAACGTTTAACCCAGAGGAATAAATCTTTAGTGGTAGAATTCCAACACCATAGCAGGTTGATGGAAACGATATTTTAGATGTAGGGGCATTTTGCCAGCCCTTTATAAATATGATAATTCAGACAGCTCAATAGTCTGGCCTTGATTACTGACTTAGTGCTGTGATGGGCTATAGAAATGATTCACTCCAATTCTCTCCCCAATCCATTTTTCAGGCAAGAAAAGTGAAGCCCAGACAAGTAAAAATGACTTACCAATAATATAAAAGAAGAATACTTATGGACTTATTTTTAGATTCTATTATATTACAGAAGTATTATTTTTGTTGTTGAGTCATTTCAGTCATGTACGACTCTTCTGGATCCCACTTGGGGTTTTTCTTGGCAAAGATACTAGAGTGGTCTGTCATTTCTTTCTCCAGTTCATTTTACAGAAAAGGAAACTGAGGCAGACAGGACTAGATGACTTCCCCAGGATCACACAGCCAGTAAGTGTGATTAGAGTCCAGATTTGAATTCAGAAAGATGAATTTCCTGATTCCAAACCCAGTTTTCTATCCACTGTACCACTTATCTGTTCTGCACAGAAGTATTATAATTTTCAATTAATTTTCATTTGAATCTTTAGGATTTTCTCAAAAAACCATCACAGCACCTGCAAAAAGAAAAAAAACCCATTAATTATATTCTTTTTTTTTTTCTTTGCTTAAGGTGATTATCTTAATCATTTTTTTTTTATCTCATTGCTATAGTTAGCTGTGTAATGAATTGTTCTAGGACATGTAGGAAATAGCCAATCTCACATTTGAACTCAAGTCTTCTGACTTCAAACCTGGCAGTCTCCTTGCTCTGTGAAGTGGCCTTTGAAAATTTTTTTATTTTAAGTCAGATTTACTTTGAATCTTAGCTCAGCCTCAATCTCTGGTGGACCCTTGGCAGGGTCTTTGGGGAGATGCAGAATTCAGGCAATACCTTTCTGACTTTTTCTGCATCGGCCACCTTGAGAAGGCCATGTGGAAACTTGTAATAAATTCGGGATGAACGCAAATCTTTCCTCCAGCTCAAAATCTTATGATCCTAGGAGCTTTAGCTTTACTCAGGAGAATTTGGTGCTTTCTACATAGGATTAGTGAATTATTTATAAAATGTTTTAGCTTTTGAGAAGCTTCAAATACCAGCACTGCAAGAGTGTTTCCAAATTCCTCTTTTGGCAGGGGTCTGGAGGAAAAATGGGAGCTTTCCCTCCCAATAATTGGCAGTGTCTCTATAGACACCTCAGTTCTCTGGAGTTTGGGAAAGCATCCAATTGACTCTTCTGGGATTGAAAGAGCCTTTATCTCCACTTCCTGTCATGATAGTAATTCCTTGGATTGATAGAGGATGCATTATTTTCCTAGGTTTTGCCCCATAAATCCCACTACATGCTCTTGAGATGAAATTTAGTCCCATTCTTCCTCCCAAAGAGCCTAGCTATGGCACCATAATAATCCAGGAAAAAGAGCCCTGATTTAGGGACCATGGGATGTGAGTTCACATTACTTTAATAATAATGGCTAACATTCAAATAGTTCTTTTAAAAAATTAATCATTTTTATTATGAATTTGTGATCATTCCTTCTTCTTCGCCCCCCCCCAAAAAAAAAATTCCCATATACAAAATAAAACATATGGGAAACCTTGGATCTCTATTATATACAGTTTGCTTTTTTTAAAAAGCATATAATAGATTTAATGTTTCCTTCTTGTTTGTGTTTCCTTCTGAACTTCTTTCTATTTTGTCCTTGGCATTTAAAAATGTTTCAGTTACTCTTTTCATTTTTTTCTTCTTTAACCCCTCCTCTCCCCCCCCCCGCCAATTAAAAAGTACAAACTTTGTGACAAATAATCATAAAATAATTGAAATCTTCTAATCTGTCCATCAGGATCCAGGTAACATGCTTTTGTACTGGTCTTCTGGAGAAGTGCTTGGCTATTGCATTGATAAGAGATCTTAGGTCTTTAAAAGTTTTTTTTTTTATGTTATTATTGGCATAAATTGTTCTTCTGATTCTGCTTACTTTACTCAGCTTCAGTTCATATAAGTTTTCCTAAGTTTCTTTGAATCTATTCCTTTTGTTATTTCTTATGGTGCATTGATATTGTTGTTCCTTTGTTTCAACATGTTTGGCTCTTTGTGACTCCATTTGGAAGAGATAATGGAATGGTTTGACATTTCCTTCTCATTTTACAGATGAGGAAACTGAAGCAAGCAGAGTTAAGTGGCTTGCTCAGGGTCACAAAGCTAATGTCTGAGGCTCAATTTGAACTCAGATCTTCCTGACTCAAGACCTGATGCTCTGTCCACTGTACCACCAATTATGCAATTGTATTTCATTATATTCATAAATTATAATTTGTGCAGGCATCCCTAATTGATGGGTATGTCTTTCTTCCCTTCCCCTTAGTTTTCAGTTCTTTGCTAGAACAAATGAATGACCTTCTAAACTTCAGTGTATATACATACATACATACATATATATATTTCCTTCTTTCTTTGATTTCTTTGAGGTATAAACCTAGTAGTGGTATCTTTGAGTCAGAGGTTATGAATAGCTTTGTGATGTTGGGGTTATAGTCTCAAGTATACTTACATAGAACTTTGAGGTTTGAAACATGCTTTATGTACATGTCAGTGAACATGTCTCCTAGTCTGCGCCAGCCACTTTGCTAAGCACTGGAGAGGCAAAGAAAGGCAAAAGTGCCCCTGCCCACAAGAAGCTTACAATCCAAAGGGTGAAGACAACATTTAGTAAGGAGTGGGAGGGAGAGTATTTATCAGATACTCTCTAGAAGAATGCCATCTTGCTCTTCTTCCTTAAATTAAGGATCTGGAAGGAGTTCTCTGATGTCAACCCTACAATCAAAGGGAGTAAGGGGTTCCATGAGCAAAGGATACAGAGCAGACATGGGTTTCAGAATTTATGTGATATTGAAAGATGATGATTTTCTAGAACTCATAATGAAATTATCTCATTTAATCCCTCTGAAGCTAATAATGTGCCTCTTTTTCAGATGAGGAAATTGAGGCACAGGGACATTGAATGACTTGCCCCTTGTCACACAGTTAATAAGTTTCAGAAGCAGACTTCAGACCCCACTCTTCCTGATGCCAATTTTTGTCATCTTTGCAATAGATCATGCTGATCTCTATTTTTTCATCTTAAAAATAAAGATATCTTCTTTTCTATCTCTTTTATATATTGATGAGGGACAATTAAATGAGAGAATGTATGTGGATTCACTTGTACAAGTATGAAATGTTGAATGATTATTATCTCAGTGTAGCAGAATAATGCCAGAACTAAAGTCAGAAAATCTGAGTTCAAATTCTGCCTTTGCTTCTGTTCTGATTTGAAAGTCTTCTAACATTTCTCTCTCTTTAAAAAAATTATTAAAGCTTTTTATTTACAAAGCATATGCATGGGTAATTTTTCCAATATTAGCCCTTGCATAACTTTTAGTTGCAGTTTTCCCCTTCCCTCCATTCCGTCTCCTAGCTGGCAGGTACTCTAATACATGTAAAATATGTTGAGATACATATTAGATCCAATATGTATATACATATTTATACAGTTATTTGGTTGCACAAGAAAAATCAGATCAAGAAGGAAGAAAAAGAAAAACTGAGAAAGAAAACAAAATGCAAACAAATAACAATAGAGACAGGGAATGTTATGTTGTGTTCCACACTCTGCTCCTGTGATTCTCTCTCTGGATGTAGATGGCTCTCTTCATCATTAAACAAGTGGTTCTGGTTTGAATCATCTTGTTGTTGAAGAGAACCACGTCCATCAGGATTGATCATCATATAGTATTGTTATTGAAGTATATAATCTCCTGGTTCTGCTCATTTCACTCAGCATCAGTTCATGTAAGTCTCTCCAGGCCTTTCTGAAATCATCCTGCTGGTCATTGCTTATAGAACAATAGTATTCCACAGCATTCATATACCACAACTTATTCAACCATTCTCCAATTGATGGGCAGCCATTCAATTTCCAGTTTTCAGCCACTACAAAAAGGGCTGCCACAAACATTTTTGCACATGTGGGTCCCTTTCCCTCCTTTAAGATCTCTTTGGGGTATAAGCCCAGTAGTAACACTGTTGAATCAAAGGGTATGCACACTTCGATAACTCTTTGAGCCTAGTTCCAAATTGCTCTCCAGAATGGTTGGATCCATTTATAGTTCCGCCAACAATGTATTAGTGTCCTCTAACATTTCTAGTCATAGATTTCCTCCCTTAGAAAACAAAAGGGGAGGGAGGTTGAACTAAGTGACCTCCAAGGTCTCTCTTAGCTCTTTCAGCTCTCAGTCTTCTAGCCCATTTTTTTATCTTTGCTTCTATGTTGTGGAAAGTGGCAGTAGTAGATAGAGAATTTGGACCTGATCTCACACCCTGTCATGGCCATATACTGTCTGTGAGACTCTGAACAAGTAATTTGATCCCTTGATCCCTTCTAGTCCCCAACTTTTAAAATTGTGAGTCATGATCCCATTTGATGTCTTATGATTGTCATAAAATTGTGATTTATTATCAGTAAATGTTTGATTTGTATATTTATTTTGTCTATCTGTGTACCTGGGGTCACATAAAAATTTCTCAGATGAAAAGGGGTTGTGACTGGAAAAAAGTTTAAGAAGCCCTGCTTTAGGCAACTTTCTCAGACTACAGTGAAGGTGCTTACTCAAACTATTCTAAAAAGTTATACTAGACAGTAAATGCCTACTATGTGTCTACTATGTGTCAGGCCCTGCACCAAGCACTGATGATCTAAAGATAAGCAACCAGACAATCCCTGCTCTGAAAAGTTTTTATAGTCTACAGTGAAGTGTTAGGGGAATAGTACACAAAGAGGAATTGGGGAAGCTGCTGGTGAGGATATTGGGCATTTTTCCATTCTTTCTAGCACCTTCTTGACTTGTTCTTTGTAATATGTCTTGACTCAAGGCACATTTATACCAGATTAGTCTCAAATTGTATGGAAATGTTTGGGAATTGGCACAGAAGTATTATTCTTGGCAAGATGAGGCAGAAGCTAACTTATCTAAACCAGAGATGGACTTCCAGGTTTTTGTGAGTATTAGGAGGATGGGAAAGAGAGGGCTGATAGCCAGTGTTGCAGCACAATGAGGAGATAGCTAGGTAAAGCAGGGGGAGCTTCCCTTTATCAGTAGAATCAGAGCTCCATACCTATCATGTTTTACAGACAGCCAAGCAACCTTTCTAAGATACATGACAAATTAACAGGTGACCTGGGAATAGAATCTTAGATAAGTGTCACTCCTGGTGCTGAGTTGAAAGGAGAGAAAGGGGAGAGAATCGAGTCCTGGAAAATAGGGAATCCATCTTTCCATTTTCCTTGAACTCTCATTTTCTGGTTATTTCTGCATTCAGGGTATGGCAGGGTATTAGCCTTTTCTGACAGAAAAACTATCACAGAAGAAGTGTACTCAGTCACAAGGAGCCTGAAGACCTTAACTGAAGAATTTTTAAGGGCATGGGACTACTCAGGAGATTGGAGGGCCTGATCTGTGCATTGAGCAACTAATGTAGAAAGAACTGGGCCTTTGTCAGACATCCCCTTCAGGAAGGGCAAGGTTCCTCAGCTCTAGCCACAAATATCCATCTTCTTTCCTGCATTCTGGTCCCTGTGCTGGAGAAAATTCACAGAATTGAACTAACTAAACCTATTGCAAATATGCGTTGCCTGACTTCTCATAAAGGTTTTTCCAAACCATTGTTCTGGCTTTGGTTGTTTGGAAGTGCTGAAACCGCCTTTTTTCTTTTGGTCTACCATTTTAAAAGTAAAAATGGTAGAAACAGAGAATCAGTGAAGATGCAGGTGAGTGGCCTGTAGTTGCTCAGTTCTGTTCTCAAGATCTTGTTTCTTTGGGGAAGAAAATACCTGAGTCTAGGACTTTGGACCTAAGTCTTCTGCCTGACATTTTGCTTTCACTTGGAATCTTGATTGATATGCCTGACACGTGAGGTGCAAACATTGTAGGAAGTGTTCCTGTTCTCCATTGTATGGTTCCTCCACTGATTTTGCTCCTGTGCACCTCAGTTTTTTTCAAATTAAAACGAGGAAGTTGGATACTTTTTTGTTGGATATAGGATCATAGAATCATAGAATTAGACCTAGAAGAGACTTTAAAGAATATTAAATCTTTATTTTACTTGAATGGAAAACAAGACAGAGAGGTTTATTGACGTGTTCTCTAGGGTCACTCAGCAAGTGACATGATTTTAACTCAGGATTGACTCCAAAGCCATCAATACTCAGGGACTCCTTAGTTCCTCAAAAAGAAACATTGATCTTTTAGGCAAATGGACAACCCTCTAGTCTTTTATCCTCCTGTCTTTCCCCTTGTCTGCAATATCACATGGCACATGGGCGGATGAGAATTGATCATTGTATGGGGAAGTCCTTGGCAGAGAGGATGGTGGCCCCTGAAGTTACAAAAGGGTATGAGTTAACTGTCCAGCCTCAGCATGGCCAGAATGACTTCTCTGAATGTGTTTAATCGACACATTCTAAGCCAACAGCTTACTAGAATTTAATCTTCACTGCTAAGTCATGCAGCAATGACTGTCGCCTATTATCTCCCATCACCGCAGTTTTCTTGGGAACTTTTCTCAACTGCCTAATGAAAAATACTCAGATTCTGGGGCTCACAGAGAAATTGAAAAAGTAACCACTAATAGCTGCAGTTGATGAGATTGTTGGTTTTGACAGATGGGATTTGCTGAGAATCCAACAACAGATGCATCTCTTTACTTTCAGATCTAACTGACCAAATTAATTTCTCACCACCTTGTAGGGGAAGCATAGGGAGGGCTGGCTTTGATTGATGGGCTTCAGTGGTAGCTCTGATCTGATTACTGGTGTGATAGATGGAGGCGCCAGGGACGGAAATTTTGCTTCCATTCACGAGGAAAAACCAGCCATGCATATTGCTTGACTTCTGGAATGAGTCTGAAAAGTGATCAGTGGGAGCGCTGTTGGTCGGATGACTTGTTTTTATGGAGATGTTTGGGAATTGGCACACAGAAGTATTATTCTTGGCAAGATGAGGCAGAAGCTAACTTATCTAAACCAGAGATGGACTTCCAGGTTTTTGTGAGTATTAGGAGGATGGGAAAGAGAGGGCTGATAGCCAGTGTTGCAGCACAATGAGGAGATAGCTAGGTAAAGCAGGGGGAGCTTCCCTTTATCAGTAGAATCAGAGCTCCATACCTATCATGTTTTACAGACAGCCAAGCAACCTATCTAAGATACATGACAAATTAACAGGTGACCTGGGAATAGAATCTTAGATAAGTGTCACTCCTGGTGCTGAGTTGAAAGGAGAGAAAGGGGAGAGAATCGAGTCCTGGAAAATAGGGAATCCATCTTTCCATTTTCCTTGAACTCTCATTTTCTGGTTATTTCTGCATTTAGGGTATGGCAGGGTATTAGCCTTTTCTGACAGAAAAGCTACCACAGAAGAAGTGTACTCAGTCACAAGGAGCCTGAAGACCTTAACTGAAGAATTTTTAAGGGCATGGGACTACTCAGGAGATTGGAGGGCATTATCTGTGCATTGAGCAACTAATGTAGAAAGAACTGGGCCTTTGTCAGACATCCCCTTCAGGCAAGGTTCCTCAGCTCTAGCCACAAATATCCATCTTCTTTCCTGCATTCTGGTCCCTGTGCTGGAGAAAATTCACAGAATTGAACTAACTAAACCTACTGCAAATATGCGTTGCCTGACTTCTCATAAAGGTTTTTCCAAACCATTGTTCTGGCCTTGGCTGTTCGGAAGTGCTGAAACCGCCTTTTTTCTTTTGGTCTACCATTTTAAAAGTAAAAATGGTAGAAACAGAGAATCAGTGAAGATGCAGGTGAGTGGCCTGTAGTTGCTCAGTTCTGTTCCCAAGATCTTGTTTCTTTGGGGAAGAAAATACCTGAGTTTAGGACTTTGGACCTAAGTCTTCTGCCTGACCTTTTGCTTTCACCTGGAATCTTGATTGATATGCCTGACACGTGAGGTTCAAACATTGTAGGAAGTGTTCCTGTTTTCCATTGTATGGTTCCTCCACTGATTTTGCTCCTGTGCACCTCAGTTTTTTTCAAATTAAAACGAGGAAGTTGGATACTTTTTTGTTGGATATAGGATCATAGAATCATAGATTTAGACCTAGAAGAGACTTTAAAGAATATTAAATCTTTATTTTACTTGAATGGAAAACAAGACGGAGAGAGGTTTATTGACGTGTTCTCTAGGGTCACTCAGCAAGTGACATAATTTTAACTCAGGATTGACTCCAAAGCCATCAATACTCAGGGACTCCTTAGTTCCTCAAAAAGAAACATTGATCTTTTAGGCAAATGGACAGCCCTCTAGTCTTTTATCCTCCTGTCTTTCCCCTTGTCTGCAATATCACATGGCACATGGGCGGATGAGAATTGATCATTGTATGGGGAAGTCCTTGGCAGAGAGGATGGTGGCCCCTGAAGTTACAAAAGGGTATGAGTTAACTGTCCAGCCTCAGCATGGCCAGAATGACTTCTCTGAATGTGTTTAATCGACACATTCTAAGCCAACAGCTTACTAGAATTTAATCTTCACTGCTAAGTCATGCAGCAATGACTGTCGCCTATTATCTCCCATCACCGCAGTTTTCTTGGGAACTTTTCTCAACTGCCTAATGAAAAATACTCAGATTCTGGGGCTCACAGAGAAATTGAAAAAGTAACCACTAATAGCTGCAGTTGATGAGATTGTTGGTTTTGACAGATGGGATTTGCTGAGAATCCAACAACAGATGCATCTCTTTACTTTCAGATCTAACTGACCAAATTAATTTCTCACCACCTTGTAGGGGAAGCATAGGGAGGGCTGGCTTTGATTGATGGGCTTCAGTGGTAGCTCTGATCTGATTACTGGTGTGATAGATGGAGGCGCCAGGGACGGAAATTTTGCTTCCATTCACGAGGAAAAACCAGCCATGCATATTGCTTGACTTCTGGAATGAGTCTGAAAAGTGATCAGTGGGAGCGCTGTTGGTCGGATGACTTGTTTTTATGGAGATGACTGTGACCTCGTCTTCTGAGGGTCCAGAAAATCATTCCCAGCAAATCCGTTGGAACAGGCTCCTCATGTGTTTGGTTTAGCAGTGGCCTGGAGTTTAAGAAGAATGGAGTAGGGAGAAGAGGGCTAGATTGGGAGTTGAAGGGTAGGTGGGGCTGGGGTCCAATTTAGCCTTTGTTGCTTACTCTCAATGTGACCATTAATTAGTCTGCCCCCTTATTTTAGCATAAGGAAATTGACTGCTGAGTGGAGTTATTGTTACAGATTCTGGAGAAAGAAAGATAAAAATAACATAGCCTCATACCCATGAAGAAATTACATACTCTGGGGAAATGGAGAAGGAGAATTGAATGTATAAAAGAATATTAGAGAAGTTGGAATCTAAATGCATCAGAAGGGTCAAACCAAGAGGAAAGGAGAGTCATGTGGTATAGTGGATGGATCAGTACCTTGGAGGCAGAGGACCTGACTTTGCTGTTTGCTAATCCTTGCATCCTGGGTAAATCACTTACCTCAGTCTTCTCTTCTGTGAAATGGAGGGGTAGTAATAATAGCGACTGCCTCACAAGATTGTTGTGAGGACCACTGCCACTCCTCACCATCTAGATACTACCATTCTCTCCAAAGACAAGTTGAGATTCTATGGGCATTCATCTCAGAGCCCTCTAGAGTCCACTTTCTATTTAGCTCTCCAGGGATTACTGGTAGTTTTCTGCTATGCTGTTCTGTATCTGGGAATAATGTTTTGGAGCACTTTTTGACAGAAGACAAAAGTCTGCTTGAGATGAATAGACTTTTTTCTCAAGATGTCATTCCCAAGAGGAGGCCATTAGTGATCTGGCAGGTGCTTATAATTATGATTCCTAGCATTTCTCCAGAGCTTTATGCTTTTCAGATTCTCACAAGGACATTTTGTTGAGCTGTCATAATGACCTAGAGAAGTTAAGTAGGGAAGGTATTATTGTCCCCATGTCATAACTAAAGAAAATTGAGGAACAGAGAAACTAGGTTACTTTTGTGAGAGTCAGACTCTAAACCGGAATTTGGGCCTCCTGACCTCTTAGGATTTTTTCCTCTTCACCATCGAAGTTTAGAATTCTGGATGCAATCCAGATGTTCTTGGGAATCCACTCCGGTGTTCTTTCATCCTTCTGCTCCTCTGAAAATCCCTTAGTCCTCCCTACTGTCTTCTGGGCACCATGAATCAAAGATTTACTTGGGTTTGGGGAGAGAATGCCTGTTGAATGCCCTGACTGTCAGTGGCTGACTGGATGGAAGAATTGAGGGGAGACAGAAAAAGTCCTAGCCTCTAAATATAATAAATATATTTATATAATTTATTATATATATTATATAATTTATATAATTTATATAAATAATAATGTATAATGTTATGTATAATAATACATAACATCATGCCATATATGTTTTATTATTTATTATACATGTTATAAATAAATATATAAATCATAGTTTTACAACTTTAAAAGTTTCATTGATTTTTTTTCCATAGTAATTTCTGGATAAATCACCTCTCCTCCTCCAAGAATTGAAATTCCCCTTGTAAAACAGAAAAAGTTACCAATTTTCAACTAATGGCCCACTTTTGTTGTACCTACAAAGTGAATTAGATAATATAAATATGGAAAATGCACATTTTCCAGGTGAGAATATTTAAGCTTAAAGAAGGGGATTTGGCCAAAGTCACACATATTGAATGAGTGTCACGATTTGAATCAAGTCAAATACCACTTCTTTCCTTCTGTCTGTACCATCTGTATTTCTACCTTTTCACAATATTTGTGCTTTGGTGGTTATAGTATCACTCCCCCCCCCCAAAATGCAAAAAGATGTATAAGATATGAATTTGGTTGAATGAAGAGAAAGAGATCAAGTTTTCCTATTCCTTTTTCAACGGAAGAGAATTGACTCCATAAGTCAGTTATAATTAGAAGCAAATTAGTACAGTGTGAGTTGGCCAACCAGTCCCTGCTTAAATACCTTTAGGCCACAGGGAACTCACTATCTACAGAAGCAGTCTATCACAGGCATTCAATAGCTAGTTTCCAAGCTGCACATTTAAAATTATCTAGGGTGAAAGTAGACAAATTTCAAAAATGAATGGAGGGATGATCTAAGAACCTGAAAAAGCCTAAATTAAAATCTGAAATGCTTTAGTTTTCCCTTTATGATTTTACAGGAATACAATAATGACTATTAAAATCCTCTGTCTGATTCTCCCCTTCTTTATTCTCCTTCTTCCCATTCTCCTGCTCTAGGCTTGGGTTCCCCTTTTGTCTGGTCTTGAGCTGGGAAGTCATTGAAGGTATAAGTGACAGGTTTTCTTAGATGGGTTTCCTCCATGTTTAAGGGATAGTGCAGAAGGCATTGAAGGGCATCATGTAGAAGAATGGACACAGCATATGAAAAGCCACTTGGTGGAAGAGATTAAGGCTGAGCTGTGAGTCATTTAAGACCTGAATTCAAATGTGTTTTTGTGTTTCATATTTGCTGCCTGACTATGAGCAATGTATCTATACTGAGGCCTCCTAGGCAATTCTCTAATACTATTTGTTATAATCAGTATATGCAGTGGGTGCCAGTGGAAGTTCCTGACACCAAGAGATCTTGATATCCTCCCCTCACTTTCCTCAATCCCAACATCCTGCTTGTACATTGCTGGCCTTCCCATCATCCTTTCTTCCAGCCACACCTTCATTGGTGTGTGGGAAGTTCTCACAACATCAGAGACTCAGAGTCATTGTAAGAGATTTTAAAATCCACTGAGTCCAACATTTTTGTTTTACAAAGGGGGAAACTGAAGCATAGAGTTTAGGGGATTTGGTCAAGATCACACAGCTAGCAAGAGGGAACAAGGCAAGATTTGATTTGGGAGTCAGGGCTTCCTAATACTAAGTCGGGAATGCAACTGTTAACCTAGTGAATTGACAGCTAAGAGCATTGTTATGACCGAATACTTTTTTGTGTTCTATTAGGACATGAGTGACATCTGCTATGGAAGTTGGCTCTCCTTTTTCTCATCTGTCCCCCAAGTAGCAGCAGAGGACTTCCGCTCTAATTTGCAAAATAATTTACATACATTGTCTCATTTGAATCTCACAACAACCTAGTGCTGGTGTTCAGTCATTTTCAGTTGTGTCCAACTTTTTATGATCCCATTTGAGATTTTCTTGGCAAAGATACTGGAATGGTTTGCCATTTCCTTCTCCAAATTATTTTTATAGATGAGGAAAACTGAGGCAAACAGAATTAAGTGATTTGCTAAGAGTTACACAGCTAATAAGCATCTGAGTCTAGGTCTTCCAACACCCTGTCCCCTGAGCAATATAACTACCCAGGTAAATGAAGTACATGTTATGATTATAACCATTTTACAGAAGGGGAAACTGAGGCTCAATAAGGTTACATGATTTTCTTAATAAAGCTAGTAAGTAGAGTCAGGAGATAAGCCACATTCCCTCTCTCTGCCACCCCAGACTGTCTCATGGAAATGAGCAACCAAAACTCAGAGCTCATCATGTAATCCCTCACACTTGGGTAGAAATTATGGCTTTTTCAGAGTATTTTTAAGTTAAAATCATGGCTTCTTAGGATTTTGTAGATATTTCTTTAAGTCTCCTGGGTCATTCTCTTCATTTTACAAGAAACTGACAAGGCACAGATTCTTGATGTCATCATTCAATACAATAAATACTCATGCTTCGAGGTCTTCAAGGTACTTTTCTCAATTTAGTGCATACAAGGGTTACAAAGTAGCCCAGTCCTTGTTCTTTAGGTACTTAACATTCTACTGAGGAGAGGGGAAGGATACAAAATAATATGTACATATATATTGTATATGTTATATAAATATAAATAATACATAAATTTATAGCTATAAATTATATATGTAAACAAATATATTAAAATATAAAATGACATAGAAAATGATATGATATAAATAAAAACATAAGGAAACAGGAAGGCTGGGGAGAGCAGTGTGGTCTACTGAACTGGTGCTGTTTTGGAGGCAAGGACCTGGTCTCAGATTTTGGCTCTGTCACTTGCCAGGGGATTTGAAGTCAATCACCTCGATCTCTCTAAGCCTTAGCTCCCTCATTTGTAAATAAAGGGGTTGGGTTCAATGTCATCTGAAGTATAAAATTTGGTATATAATCTTAAAGTGGAGATTTGGTAACCAGGACTGAAGAATCACTTTTTTAGCAAATTTTAGTTAATATCTAGGTTGAGGTGGGAAAGGATTAGAACTAGGAAACCCTGATGATCTCTCATTTTTTTTTTTTGATCTATTGATCCCATCTTCCTACCCACCATTGGGGTAGAAGGAGAGAAAGGAGGAGAGAGTGAGGGAAGGAAGGAAAAAAGAGACTGAGATAGAAACAGGGAGACTGATAGGAGAGAGAGACAGAAGGGAAGGGAGGGAGAGAGAAGAAGAAAAAGAAAAGAAAAGAAAGGAAGACAAAGAAGAAGAAATAGACAGAGATGGAGACAGAGACAAAGAGAAAGAAAGAGAAACACATAGAGAGATAGGCAGAGACAGAGAAAGAAAGAGAAGGCAAAGAGAGGGGGAAACATTAAGGAGGGAGGGAGGGAGGGAGAGAGAGAGAGAGAGAGAGAGAGAGAGAGAACGAATGAGAACACTTGGGGATTCTGTGTTTAGGCTTCTGAATTTTAGAATTGTATAAACAGAATGGAGCAACTTGTTTGCCACTGTTAACCTAGTGAATTGACAGCTAAGTAATGTTAACCAATTCCTGTAATGTGACAAAGATTTCTTTCCCTCAAAGGATAATTTCAGTTTATCCAAGACTATTGTTAATTCACAAATTAAATGGTGAATTTTTTTTTTATTATTTGAGGTTCTCATAATTGAATACTGTTTGTCAACTAATTTTTTTTTCATAAATCCTAGATAATTTGCTTGGTTTTTCATAGGTGGTTTCTTTTGGGGTGCTACATACAGCTTGTCTCTTTACATTTTTATATCCTTCTGGGATTTCTTTAGAATTCATAAGTAGGTTTCCAAAACCACCACCAACAATTAAAGTATTTGGAAAAGGAAAAATAAAAGATCATGTGGGCAAAGGGAGGGGGTGGGCGTCACCTAGGTAGAAATAGACAAATATTCTTTGGAAAGATGGCCTGGGTCTGTGGGTCTGTTTGCTGGCAAGAGAATGCATGTGGAATGTACATATGGAAGAAATTCCTGTAAATTTCTTCCAGGCACAGTCTGAGACAATGGGAGAAAATAGGGAGTTTTGTAACTTGCTCAGCTAAAGGGCGGACTCTGGAGTGGCACCATGGGGCTGTTTGGAACTGAATCCCTCCCTAAAACCTCTCAGGGTCAAGGGGAGAAATGTTCTGGATGAACTTGCTCCAAACTCTGACAAATCTTTGCTCCCCATTTATTAAAATATGGGACCATTGGGAGTAGCTGACCCCCAGTCATCCAGGTGCAGCACGATTTGGAAGAGGGTGGGATTGATCCGTTTGTATGATCCCACATGATCTGTGAACAGCTGGCCACACGTACACAGGGACATACTTCATTTGCCTTGCTTCAAGGATCCAGATTTTAATCAGAGATCACTGACCCCTCCCTTTACATCTCAGTGACACCTCTGTGCCATAACCTATCATCTCTGTTCCATTCTCCATCCTGTCCTCTCCCTTGCTGATGTTTCAGCTATTTATTTACCTTAGTATAGTATGACTCCTCATTTTCACATTCATAGAGGTCATTCTCCCAGTAAATCACTCTATAGTCATATCCCTGACCAACTTTGTTGCTTGATTATCAAAAATATCAGCTTACTCCAGACCAGTCTAGAAATACTCACTTTACCAAACATCAGCCAAAAGGCCAATTCCTGATTCTCTTAAATAAAGCTGTGAAATAGTAGACATCTGTATGTCTGGAAGCAGCTTTGGAAGGAGCTACTTTTCCTTTCTCTCCCTCTCCCCTCAGAAAACCTTTACTTTCTGATAGACTTCTTCAATCCTGATGATAGAAAAATATATCACCTTATGGCAAACTTGCTAGTAAGCCTCTGAAACTAGTAAGACTGATTCTTGGACAACAGTCCAACCTCAGTCCTGAACTGGAATTCTTTCCAGCTTGATAGAAACTGCCAAATTGGTTTATGTGTCTCTGCCATAGAAACCCACAGTGACCTCCCCAGTGTGACACAGAAGCATCATAGAAGGACTGAGGTCTCCTTCATTGACTCTGGAGAAAATGTGGGACACAGCCTCGAGGAGATGAATAAGCATCCTTCTCACAGTCTCCTTGCCATCTATCCCACCTATAACTTGGAATCCCATATGGATACCCTACTTTTGTTAGGTGGCCTATTAGTCTTGTCTTTATGAGAACTCAGCTTCCTATAATTTCTACAATTTCTTTACCCCATCCCTCATAGATACCCTCAAACTTTGCTTTTCACGCTGCCCCCCCCCCTTTCCAGTTTACTTCTCTCAGAGAGAACATGGACTGTCTTGTTTGCATCTATTTGCATCCCCAGGCACTTAGAGGAAAGTCTGGTACATAGTAAGCACTTTATCTGTAGATAGATCTAAACACATTGAAGACATATGTAAATTCAGTTATTTAGATCTTTAACCAAACTGAAATTTATAAAGTTTGTGTGGCAACTTTCTTACCTGCCTCTTTTCTACTTCTTCTCTTACCCAAGTTTTTGTCCTATAGAGTGCCCCAATATGGTGTTAGCGAACCAATAAACATTCATTAAGTACCAAGCATGGTGATAAGCACTGAGACTATAAAAATGAAAAAGAATCCCTGTCCTCAAGGAGCTTACAATCTAATAGAAAAGACAATATAAAAATGGAGTCTGAAAAGCTAGATAACCTTTGGATACTTTGTCATGGTGAGAAGTCCAAAAAGAATGAATTCTGGTAGGAAATTAAGATGTGGCTTAGTCTCCCCTCCTCCCTTTGGTCCTTATGGTTCTGCCCTTCAGTCAGATAGAGAGAGAGAGTACTAATGAAGTGTGAGTCTCAAGGCTGATCAGAACTCATAGTATGTGAGGGGCTGTTCATGTTGTACTTTTGCCTTTTCTTTGTATCCTTGGGATTTAGCCCAGGGCCTAGTATGTAGGAAACCTTAAGAAATACTTCTTGGTTGACTGATCAGTTAAATCCTAGTCTGTTTTCCATAGGCAGAGCCCTTCACTCCAGACTTTTTCATTCTAACCTTACTCCTATTGAAATTTAGATGCCCTCTAGCTTAATTCCTTAGCTCCTGCTATTCTGAAAAAGCAAAACAAAACATAAACTAATTCATGCTAAGGTGTTCATGGTTGATAATGACTTGGCGTGCCATTTCTCCTCCATACATGTGCTGCTAATAAAAGTCTCTTGAAGATATAGAGGAGTCTTCAAACTACGGCCCGTGGGCCAGATGCAGCAGCTGAGGACGATTATCCCCCTCACCCCAGGCTATGAAGTTTCTTTATTTAAAGGCCCACAAAACAAAATGTTTGTTTTTACTATAGTCTGGCCCTCCAACAGTCTGAGGGACAGTGAACTGGCCCCCTATTTAAAAAGTTTGAGGACCCCTGATATAGAGCATTAGTATAATGGATCTTATCCATGATAGAGTCCATTTCAGGGGGAATAAATTCATGAGACTAGAATGTCATTCAGCAGCATCTCTGAAATCATGTCCTTGAAGTCTCTGCTTCCTCAATATCTGCTCTATATGAGTTATATCCTACATACATCTTGTTAGGCTTAATGGCCCCACAAGGTTTTTCTTTAATAATTCAACCATTGCTTAGGCTCACTCTATTAAATTCAACTCAATCTATGAAAGGAAATCTAAAAGGGGCTTTGAAGTAGGAAAGATTTCCAGCTTTGTACCAAGATAATCTATCCTGTTCTTGATTCATTCCTGTTTCTAAGATGTTACTTCTAAGCTCCTAACAACTCTGTCTAGACTATAATTGGGCTAATTGGAGTTGGATTTGACTTGATTTTCTTGGACTAAAACCACAAATGGTCATAATCTGATTCCCTCATCATTCTCCAGTTTACAGAGGATTGTTTCTTCTGATTTATTCCTCAGCTAGGTCATTTAAAGGAAGGGCAGCTAACAATAAGTGATAGGATGCAAAAAAAAAAGTTAACAGACTGCAAAGTTAGGCTGGATTTCACATGATGAAATTCAAAAGTCTTAAACTTGGCTAGCAAGAAAAACAACTAAGTCAATAACTTAACAGAGAAGCATGAAGAAATTGCAGCTTTCCTGAAAATGATCTGGTTTTTTGGGTGGACTACAAGCTCAGCCCGAGGCAGCAGCTTAAAAATCTCATGGGAATTTAGGTTGAATTGAGAGAGTTAGAGCTTCCAGGAATAGGGAGGTATTAGTCCCACTGTTCTCTGCTCTTATTCAATCTCCTCTGGAGTACTGCCTTTAATTGTGGGGAACATGGTTTAATCCCAGAGGGATCTGGCAAATCAATTAGTTAAGATTTTTTCCTATCTGTGCAAATATATTTTAAATATAATTAATTAAGAGAAAATGTTACAATTTTGCTTTGAAATAAACATTTTCATCCTATGTCTAGTAAGTGCAAACACATTGCATCAATTGACACAATTTGGTACTTTAAGGCATTCTTAAATTCCAGTCCTTTTTTAAGAGAGATTGATAAACTAGACAGCATCCTGAGAAAGGGTGTTGATATAGTACCTTGAACCCATGATATTGAAATAACTGTGAATGTTTACCCTGAAAAAGAGAAGGTGGAGGAGTTAAGAGGAACACTGGAGCTGTTTTTGAGTGTCTGAAGGGCTGTCATATAGAGTAGGGCTTCTTAAACTTTTTCTACTCTCGACCCCTTTTTGTCAGAGAAATTTTTACATGACCCCAGGCATGTAATAGATAAAATAGACAAACAAATCAAATAATTTTGTGACCCCCACATTCATCCCAAAATGGAGTGAGCTGCCCAGAACCATGAGGGAATACCTATTTTTAGGGATTTTCAAGGAGAGGCAAGATAATTTCTTATCATATATAAAATAGTGATCACTCTTTTAGTCATGGCTTGGAGGTTCTTTCTTTCTTGCTTCCCTTCTCCTGGAAACTCTTAGATTCTGTGATTTTGTGATCTTTAGGTCTGAAAGATTTCTTAAAAATCATCTAATTTGACTTCCACATTTTACAGGTGAGAAAACTGAGAAGAAGTCAAGTCGCATAGGTCATAAGTGAGAGTCAGGATTTGAAACCGGGTCCTCTGACACTGTATCTTTGTTCTTTCCACTGTATCATATTAGTATTGCTCCATTTTAAAGACTATCTCTGATGGGATTTTTTTTATTTTTGTGTTCTCCTTCAACAGAAAGAAAGGGGCCATTCAGTCACCTCTCAATTTTGTCATCTTTTCCCCCAACTCTCCATTTTGCCATAGACCCTGAAAGTAACTGGATCCTTTTGCTGCTTCGGGGCCTGGGCTTAAGCAAACACATTTTCCACCAGCTGGGGAGAATTTACTTCCAAGTTATCCTATGCTAACACTGCTTTGTTGTCAAGGACTATTAAGTTAAAGGTTCCTTTAGGGGTACAGGGAATAAAGTTGGATTTTTAATTCCTTTTGCGAACATGCTCTGTCTTGACTCCTGATTTGGTACTGGTCAGGTTTTAAGGGATGTGTGTGGGAGATTGTGTTGTTCTGATGGTTG
This sequence comes from Antechinus flavipes, assembly GCF_016432865.1. Lineage (NCBI taxonomy): Eukaryota > Metazoa > Chordata > Mammalia > Dasyuromorphia > Dasyuridae > Antechinus > Antechinus flavipes. The sequence continues at coordinate 60,614,302 of NC_067398.1, forward strand.
GCAAACTGTCTTTCTTGTGTTTGTCCAGGCAGCGGTACCCAAGAGCTTCCTGTTGGGTTGAGAACAGAGGACACGATCTCACATCTTCCTTTCCTTGTGAAGCCTTCGAAGGTCAGTTCCAATATCTCATCCTACTCACACAAGCCTCAAATCAAGTCTTTCTCTCATCAGATTCCTCAGTGTGGCGTGGAGATTTATCCTGGTCCTGGTTCCATATTTGTCCTCTACTTGTCCTGTAAATAGATCATTTAGAGCACAAGGATTTAGAACAGTGGTTCTCAAACTTTTGTTTTCAGTATCTTTATCCTATTAAAAATTATTGAGGATCTCTCCAAAGCATTTTTTGTTTATCTGGGTTATATTTATAGGCATTTACCATATTGGAAATAAAAATTATTTTTGAATTTGTAGACCCTCTAAAAGGGTTTCAGAGATCTCCAGGATTCTCTAGACTATACTTTGAGAACTACTGATTTAGATAAACAATTGCATTAGTAAAAAAAAATAATGATCCAAAAATCCCAGGTGAAAGCAATACTTCCCCAGGAATGTAAAAGCCACTGGCTTGGAGATTAAAAGTTATCAAGAAAATTCCCTGGGGCCTCAGAAATGTCTGGCCACCAAGATCTGAAAACTCTTTGTATATTCTCCTCATTCAAGTGGCCCACAGCTGGGTCCCAGATCCATCTTTCCAGATGCAAAGCTAATTCAAAATGCTCCAGATCTGCTCCACAGTATGTTAGCTTACAATGACCCTGACTGGTACTGTGAGAGCTTGAAGGATCATTATGAAAAACCTTCTACTAAGGTGTAAAAGTTCTAGCCTTCAGAGCTTGAAGGGGCCTTAAAAATCATCTAGTCCAACTGCTTTATCTTACAGGAAGACACTGAGTCCTGGCGACTTGTAGGAAATTTGAATCACCTAGGAAGGCCACACTATATATTGCTGGAGTGAGTGCCCACTCTAAGGAAGTTACAGATATTTAGAAGTACTAGAGAAAGCCACATGTGAAAGGGAGAACTGAATGCAATGACTAAGGATAATTTGTAACGTTTACATAGTATTTTACATATTTACGTAGCATGTAAAACACATGGGTAAGATCTCATGAGAGCCTTATAGTTACCTTGTAAGATGGTTACTACAGGCATTTTTATCCTCATTTAACAAATGAAGAAACTGAGTTTCCCAGATATTAATCAATTTGTCCACAATCACAATTAGTATCTGAAGCTAGATTTGAATTTATGTTTTTCTGATTCCAGACCCAGTGCTCCATCCATTTTTCTATCTATCTGCCCCAGTGCAAGTGGGTAAACAACTTATCCTCTGCTGAGGGTGGCTGAAGAGGGCCATTTCTCTCTGAGAAGAGTAGATTCTTTATTGCCCAGGACTGACTAATGGAGCAATAGAATGGCAGAAGTGACTCTTATTCACATGCGTATAATGTTTAAGTTGTAAGAATGAAGAGTTTCCTTGGAAACTGAAATGAGTAAGAAATAACCAGCCGATAATCTCTGCTTCACAATCCTATAAAGTAAATGCTGCAATTATTACCCTTGCCAATAAGCCAATGGTTCTTTGATCTTAGAAATTCCCTCCAATGAAGATAGCCTAGCTGTACCAGACCTAAAATTATAATTTAAAGCAGCGGTCATCAAAACTATTTGGTATTAGCCAAGAAATAGAATAGTTGATCAGTGGAATAGGTTGAGTTCACAAGACAAAATAGTCAATGAGTATAGTAATCTAGTGTTTGATAAACTCAAAGATCCCAGTTTCTGGGATAAGAACTCTATTTGACAAAAATTGCTGGGAAAATTGGAAATTAGTATAGCAGAAATTAGGCACTGACCTACACATAACACCCTATACTAAGATCAAAATGGGTTCAAGATTTAAATAGAAAGAGTGATACTATAAGTAAATTAGAAGAGCAAAGAATAGTCTTCCTCTCAGATCTGTGGAGAAAGGAGGAATTTGTGGCCAAAGAAGAGTATATTATGGAATGCAAAATGGATAATTTTGATTATATTAAATAAAAAAAAATACAAATAAAACCAATGCAGACAAAATTAAAAATGAAGTAATAAACTGGGGAAAAATTTATAGCCAAGGGTTCTGATAAAGACCTCATTTCTAAAATATGTAGAGAATTGATTGAAATTTATAAGTATTCAAGCCATTCTCCAACTGATAAATAATCAAAGGATGTGAATAGATAATTTTCAGATGAAGAAATAAAAACCATTTATAGCCATATGAAAATGCTCTAAACCATTATTGAGCAGAGAAAATTAAGACAATTCTGAGATACCACTATATACCTCTCAGATTGGCTAAATGACAGGGAAAGATAATAATGAGTGTTGGAGGGGATGTGGGAAAATTGGGACACTAATATATTGTAGGTGGAATTATGAACTGATTCAACCATTCTGGCGAGCTATTTGGAACTGTAGGAAATTTGAATCACCTAGGAAGGCCACACATTGTATTGCTGGAGGAAGTGCCCACTCTGAGGAAGTCACAGATATTTAGAGATACTGGAAAAAGCCACATGTGAAAGGAAGAACTGAATGCAATATCTAAGGATATTTTGTAACATTTACATAATATTTTGAAGGATGCAAAACACATAGGTAGAATCTCATTAGAGCCTTACAATTACCTTGTAAGATGGTTATTACAGGCATTTTTATCCTCATTTAACAAATGAAGAAATTGAGGTTCCCAGACCTAAGAGCTATCAAACTATACATACCCTTTGATCCAGCAGTGTTTCTCCTGGGCCTGTATCCCAAAGAGATCAAAAAAGGGAAAAGGACCTCTGTGTGCAAAAGTGTCTGTGGCAGTCCTTTTGAAGTGACAAGAAACTGAAAAATGAGTGGATGCCCATCAATTGGAAAATGGCTAAGTTATGGTATATGAATGTTATAGAATATTACTGTTCTATAAGAAATGATCAGGAGGATGATTTAGGAGAGGCCTGGAGAAACTTACAGGAACTGATGTTGAATGAAGTGAGTAGAACCATGAGAATATTATACACAGCAACAGCAAGATTATACGCTGATCAATTCTGATGGACATGGCTCTTTTCAACAGCGAGGTGATTCAGGCCAGTTCCAATGGTCTGGTGATGAAGAGAGCCATCTGCATCCAGAGAGAGGACTGTGGGGACTGAATGTAGATCACAACATAGTATTTTCACTTTTTATTGTTGTTTTCTTTCAGGTTTTTTTCCCGTTTTTGATCTGATTTTTCTTGTGCATCATAATTATGAAAATATATATATAGAAGAACCACACATGTTTAACATGTATTGGATTGCTTGCCATCTAGGGGATAGGGTAAGAGGAAGTGAGGGAACAAAATTGGAACACAAAGTTTTGTAAGGATGAATATTGAAAACTATTTATGCACATGTTTGAAAATAAAAAGCTTTAATAAAAAAAATAAATTTCCTCCAATGACATAGCTTAGCAACTCACCTAGGGCTATCCATCCTGTGGGATTCTCATCCATGCCCTCTTATAAATTCCCCACAGGTGATTCACCCAACATTCTGGGGGCCTTCCTTGAATTATTTTAAGATTGCCTAGGTACCAAAGGAACAGAAAGAGTATCCATCAGCTGTTTCTGACTTTAGAAAGTGGCTCATCCAACTTTTTTTCTTTTTTTAACCTGTTTTTCTTTGATGTTTTTCCAGATACTTTTTCTCCTATATAATTACTCATCTACAATTAGTAGATTATAGGCTGAGTTATAAGGGAACTCAGAGAACACTGAATCCCTTCATTTTACAGAAGAGGATATTGAGGCCTGAGGAGGTTAAGTGATTTGTATCTGACCATCTCACTGGTAAGTGTCTTAGCAAGGTCTGAATATAGAACTTCCTGGACTCCAAACCCCCTTCACTCTGCCATGTTATAGTTTGCTGAAGTTTACCACATGCTTCTCTCTCTCTCTTTTAAAAGTTTTTTTATTTTCTAAATATATGCACAGATAATTTTTCAATATTGACCCTTGCATAGCCTTGTGTTTCAGATTTTCCCCTTCTTTCCCCCATCCCCTCCCCTAGGTGGCAAGCAATCCAATAGATGTTATACATGTTAAAACATGTTAAAATCAATATGTGTAAACATATTTATATAATTCTCTTGCTGTACAAGAGAAATAGGATCAAAAAGGAAAGTAAATGAGTAAGAAAACAAACTGAAAGTGAACAACAAAAAGAGTGAGAATGTTATATTGTGATCCACATTCCGTTCCCACAGTCCTCTCTCTGGGTGTAGATGACTCTCTTTGTCACACAATCATTGGAATTGGCATCAGTCATCTCACTGTTAAAGTTACATTCATCAGAATTGATCATTGTATAATATTGATATTACCATGTACAATGATCTCCTGGTTCTGCTCATTTCACTTAGTTCATGTAAATCTCTTCAGGTCTCTCTAAAATTATCCTCCTGATTGTTTCTTATAGAACAATAATATTCCATACCATTTATATGCCATAACTTATTCAGCCATTTTCCAACTGATGGGCATCCATTCAGTTTTCAGTTTCTTGCCATTACGAAAAGGGCTGCCACAAACTTTTTTGCACATACCATATGCTTTTCCATTGCTCTATGAGTGAGTCCTCATCTCAGTTCTACTATGATTCTGGTGTTCCATAACTCATTGCCATACAGCATCCCTAGGAGAACAATGGTATTAAAATCAGGGACTTTCATCCCCAGGAGATGCTAGGGTGTCATTAAGAGAAAACATTATTAGCTCATTTTATTGCTGAGGAAACTGAGTTTGAGACATGGCTAGGGAGAAAGTGGTATTGACTATTCCAAGTCCTTTATAGTCGTTTACAGCTACCAAACAGCCTTCCCTTCACTCCCATAAACAGCAAGTGTTAAAGACAAAAAACAAGTGTTCATGAGTGACCTCTATAAACATCTCAAGCCAGGGAGCTAAGGTAATGAGGTAATAATATGAGGTGGGGAGGCAGCATAGTATAGTGATTAGGGTACTGGACCTAAACTCAGGAGGACCTGGGTTCAGATGCTTACTAGTTATATAAGGACAAATCATTTAATAAACTCTTTGGGTGTCAATTCCTTCATCTGTAAAACAATGTAGGCTTTTGATTCCTTCTAAAGATCCTTATAGCTTTAAATCTGTGATTCTATCATTAGAGGATTATTTCTATTCCCAATAGAAGTTTTTTTTTTCCTCCAGATTTCAGTCTGCCTTATACAGGGATGTAGATCAGGGATTCTCTTTTGAGACCATACTTTCTTATCCTCATTTAGAAATGCAGCTTTTGGAGATAGAATGCTGATACCGCCCACCCACAAAGGAGGTCAAGACTACAATGTCTTTCACATCTTCTTCCCCACCATGGATTGAGAGCTCTGATGTTGGGCTTCCCTTTGCTTTATGTGTGGTCTCCACAGGAGAAAGAACTGGGGTCGTGGGGATGGCATACCCTGACCCACTGAGAGGTCACGCAGCATGGCTTCCTCCCACTAGCAATCTGACTTTCTATTCTGACCCCATCATGTAGGCCAGGGCTTCTTAAAATCTTTCCACTTTCAACCTCTTTCCACTTGAGAATTTTTTACATGACTCCCAGTATATAGGTATGTAAAATAAATAGGCAAACCAAACATTTACTGATAATAAATCATAATTTCACGACCTCCAAATTGAAATATAAGATCCCATGTGGGGTTATGAACCAGAGTTTAAGAAGCTGGGATGTAGGGCTTCTGATATATGTGTGTGTGTGTGTGTGTGTGTGTGTGTGGCCCACTTCTAAGTTAGGGTCTGTAGTCTCAGGCCCTGCATAAACTGACCTTTCCCTTCAGGTAGCTGCAGACTCTGATGTTGGAGGGTTGAAACTCTAGAAAGTTCATGGTCCAAGTGAAGCCTTTAGTCCAGGAGTTCTCTTGTAACCTTCTTAAACTGGTTAGTTCACTGAGTCACAGCAAGAGCACTTCAAGCCCTGCTGTTTGAAAGATTCTGGCAGGAGTATTTCATTAGCATTCTCTACCCTGGCCAACAGACTCAAAAAGACTGGATATTGTTCTCCCTCATAAAACTGAACGTTTTAAGAGATGAGAAGTAAAAAGAAAGGGAGGAAATGTATGATGAGGGGCCCAACAAGATAATTGCTAAGGTCTTTTCCAGCTCTTAACATTTTGTGATTTTTCTGATCACTGTGAAATGTTTTATTGGGCCCCATATTACACAAACCAAGTCCAAGTTTCTTCTGTGGGTTTTTTTTTTTAACTTTGAAAAACAATGAGTAAAAAGATTCAATTTTATGTTCCTATAAGCATTTTTTCCCTGAAAAACGAAGAATTTATAAAAAACCAATTTTACATTTCTATAAGAGGAGAAGGTATAAAGGAGCTAATACTGAGTCTATACTGAGGAAAAATGGAGTTCAAATCCAATCTCAGACCTATATTAGTGTGCGATTTTGGACAAGTCATTTAATTTCTGTTTTCTATAATATACTCAAGAAGGAAATGGCAAATCATTCCATTATCTTTGCCAAGAAAACTGCATGGACTGTACTGGCATGCTATGGCTCAAGGGATCACAAAGCGTCAGACTTGATAAGTCACTAAACCATAACATTAAGTGATGATCCATCTTTAGGTCAGTTCCTTTCTTCTTAGGACTTCAGAGACACAGATCTGAAGTAAGGAGGGACTTTACTAATCCAATTTACTAAACCAATAGTTCCTATAATTTTTTTTTTTCATGGTCCCCAGTCTAGTAAAGCCTATGATCTCTTTCTTAGAATAAGTTTTTGCATTCACAAAACAAAAATACATTTACTTACAAAGGACATCAATTATATTGAAATACAGTTATCAAAATATTAAACAGACAAGTTCCTAAGTTACAAACAATAGGGTTAAGGCATTGAAGGTTCCAGTGAGAATATTACTTGGAAGAGGACAGCTTATTAACCTGCTATCAATATCTGAGGAAGTCACACTAAAAAAGAAAAAGAGTTCTGAAAGAACAGACAATCTGATCTCTATTATTTCATCCTGGCCTAATCATCTTACTTATGGAGAAACTGTTCTAGTCAGAAAGTTAATTGCCTTAAATCCTCAAATCCTAATAACTTTCAACTTACGTAAATAAATATTTCTTAGGCAACTATTACATATAGAGCAGTATACTATGAGTGAGCATACAAAGATAAAAAAGAACATTTTACAAGTCTTAGAAAAGTTTATAGTCTAATCAGGATCCTCAGAGAACTCAATCCATTTAAATACAGATAGATCAACCACCATATCCTGCCCCCCCAAACCCCAGTGTTCATTGCATCAGACCTAATATGGTGGACCTTTCATACTGGACCTTCCATTGTAGATCTCAAGTATCAGGTCTACCATGGTTTTGGCCCCATCTCTAATCCTACCTGCTTAGTGGACAGAGGTTTCAGAGTCCCTAGAGGGTAAAATTAGGGACAATGGATGAGAGTAGTAGACAGGCAAATTTAGGGTTAGCATAAGAAATAAACTCCCTTCATAATTCAGTCTCCTATTTTCTAGTCTTCTTATACTTTATTTCCCAACATACATTTCCATCCAATGTCACTGATCTCTTTGCTATTTCTCACACAAAACACTCCATCTCCAAATGGAAAATTAGAATAGGGATGCCTGGGTTCATGTCCTGCTTCTGATTTAAATGGACAATGTGATTCCAGGCAAGTAATTTACCATGTCAGTATTCTTGGCAGCGCTCTAAGAAGGTGAATTGCTATTGTATTGGTAAAGGAGTTTCCTCACCTGAGAGGTCCCTCTACCAATGAAATAAGAGATTGAATCTCTATCACTTATGTTGATATTTTGTAGGTAAGGAGGTCCATTCTGAAATGACTAAGTCAAATGAAAGATCCTTCAGTCATTACCCCCATAGTTATTGTACCTTCCAATGCACTATCCCATTCTCTTCCTATTCATTGAAGGGTCTTTGTGGCTTTTCTCTGGATAGGTGGAGAAACAAGTCCAGAGAAATGCCAAGCTCTAGCCTGAAGTTTCCTGACAGCTTTTGCACTTGGATTTCCTCTGTTAATTTTTATTTCCTTTGATCTCCCATGGAAGCTGCTAGTCTATCCTGGAGGAATAGCTTTTGTCTCTTTCCTCACTGCTAAATGTCTCATTTTTTTACAAAAAGGTTATGAATGACTGGAAAAGAAATATACCAGAAACATCACCCCAGCCAAAAGCAATATTTTCTATTCTCTAAGGATGATTAAAATTAATGGAAATTAATCTTTGTGATTCTGTGTGTGTTCACTTGGTAATGTACTTAGAATATCTTCAAATTCAGCTCTCACCCAAGTAGTTTGTTTTGTGTTTTTGAAGGAGGGAAAAAGGAGAAAAAATTGGACTCTCCACTAGAGAGATCATGTTTCTATGAGTTCACATGACCTCATTCTCTTTAAGAAAATAACTAACTCTGAGCTGAGCTTGTTTTTAAAAATGAAAAGGGCAGCTCTAAGTTCCACCAAGGTAGTCTGGAGAGGTTGTTCTTTAACCCCTTAATAGCCAGAGGAGAATAGAAATGTTATGTGTGTCAGAGGTAGGCAATTAGCTACCATTAATTTGGGTGGTTTTGAAAAATTGTTCAACAACAATCAATGACCTTAAGCATCAAGCTTAAATTCTCTTTTAGCAGAAGAATTAAATTCATGAACCTCCAGGTTTTCTTAGGGACTTTAGAATTTATTCATAGACCAGAATTCAGAGTCTTGAATCTCTGTGGCAGGCATATCTGTTTCTTAATTTAAAAATAGTCTTATTGCTACTTTTTGTTTTTATATGATATTTCTAAATATATCTCTATTCAGTAAGTAATGAAAAACAAAGGAAAAGAACCACAACACAGTGACCTATTAGAGAGTATATTTCTATATATCAGAGAGTGTCATTCTATATGTAGAATCCTAGACTCTTTAGGGAAAAGGGAAGAGTTGCAATGAGTGTGTGTGTGTGTGTGTGTGTGTGTGTATGTAAAATATTCCAGATCCAATGACCTAATCTAGATTTGTTTTGTGTTCTTTTCATTTATATGACTATAATCATGGTTTCTATTATTTTCCTGGTTCTGTATAATTCACTCTGTATCAGTTCAAACAAATCTTACCATTTTTTTGATGTTCTCATGTAGTTTCTTATAGCACAATAATATTCTGTTACACTTGTTCAGCACTTCCCTAATCAATGGATATTAATTTTTTTTCAGTTTGACTACCATAAAAAATATAATCTGAATCTTTTGTTACTGCAACTTTCTGTCTTTGACCATCTTAGACTTTATGTCACCACTAGTGAGTTTTAGTGGTTTTTTTTTTTTAACACAATTCCAAATTGTTTTCCAGAACCATTTAACGGCTTGACAGCTCTACCAATGGTGTACAGTGTACACTATCTTCTCATAGATGGTCCAACATTGACTATTTCCATTTTGTCTATCTTTGCCAATTTTCCGGGTATAAGATGAAACTTTATATGGCTGCTGACTTTTGATGATTCTTCTTTTGAAGATCATTCAAATTCTATGACTTCTTATTTATGGGGGAATGGCTCTTGGTCATATATTTTTGAATTACTTTGATGCCTACTTTTATAGTCAAGACATATAGATTGTAATTCCAGAAATTGTAGCCTTCTTGACTTCCTCCCCTCACAAAAAAACACATCACAATATCACCTGTTCTTCTTTTTATGATAAGTCTTTTAAAAGAAAGTAAACTAAAGGGATAATAAAATGGAATCCTAGGCTCAGAGATTTAGGGCTAGAGAGGACCACAGAGGTCATTTACTGACTACCTCATTTTACAGATGAAGAAATTAAGTCCAAGAGAGATTAATTGAGTAGACTCATTGACAAGTTTGGCAGGCATAACCACAAAGAAGAGATAAGAAATTCAACTTTGGAGACACTTAACTCCCTTGGCTTTGTTGGTTTCAATCCATCTAATTCCAGGTCTCTGCAGCCAGGATTTTCTTACATTGGGATCTTTGAGAAGGCATTTTTTCCCAATCTGATTCTCATCTCTTTCTAGTCCAAATCTTCTCCTCTTTCAGCTAAAAACTTCTCTCTTCTTATCTTTTTCCTTGGCTCCTTCCTCTTTACTCCTTCCACATCATGATGGACATATTTTTCACTCTCTTCTGTTAGCAAGTATTAGGAGGTTTTTTTTTTTTTTTTTTTTTTTTTGCATCCTATGAACCCTTTTTAGCAGTGTGGAAAAATTATTTTATGTATCTCAGTAAATTATTAAATGCCTAAAGTAAAATACATGGGATTACAAAGGAAATAAATTCCATTGAAATAGAGTAATCATAATTTTTTAAAATTTAAAGATTCCAGGTTAAGAACCTTTTCTTTAAAATGAAAAGAATGGTTCTTATAGTTATTTAGTCATTTTGGTCCTGTCCAACTCTTCCTGAGCTCATTTGAGGCTTTCTTGGTAAAGATACAAGAATGGTTTGCCATTTCCTTCTCCAGATCATTTTACAGATGAGAAAATTGAGTCAAACTTGATAGTGACTTGCTGAGATAAATGTCTAAGGATGGATTTGAACTTAGGTCTTCCTGACTCCAGATCTAGTCCTTTATCTATTGTGCCATCTTGTTGCCCCTGAAATGAAAAGAACTATCTAAATTACTTTTTAGAAATTATATTTAATTTTTTTCTCTCTTCCTCTTACTGATTATCATTGATAAAGAAAAACAAATCCCTCTTAGAAACATGTATAGTCAAGCAAAACAAGTTCTGTCATTGGCCGTGTCCGAAAAAAAATACATCTCAATCTGCTCTATGAGTCCATTACCTCTCAATTATATTCAGTCTATTTCTAGGAGAGTCAAAGATGGTTGATTTGGGGGTATTTTTGGCCTTTAATTAAGCCACATGAATTCAGAGAACTATTTGAATATTTACAGGGAAAGAGGGAAGGCTAAGTAAGGAGATCTATATATCAGATCGATCTAGAATTAGAAAAAAAACATATCAGTAATCAACAAGAAGTTATTAAGTATCTACTACATACAGGTACTGGGATTATAAGCATAATGAATGAAATGGTCTCTACCATCATGGAACTCACAGGCAGACGGAGAAAGACAACAAGGCTATATATAAGTATAGATAGAATAAATAAAGATAATAAGTACAAATAAACATCAAATAGTTAAATACAAGGTAGTTTGAGAGGGAAGGGTATTAGTATCCTGAGGGGTAGGATGGCTCAATTAGAGAAATGCATGTAGAAGTTACTGATTGAAGAAAGAAAAGGGTTTTATGGGGAAGAAGTGAAGAGGCAGTGCATTCCAGACATAGGGAATACAGATGGAAGATAGAATACCACATATGAACCAGTTTGGCTGGATTGCAGGGTACTTGACAGGGAGCAAGGTCCAATGAGGGCAACTAGGTGGTGCATTAAGCCTTGGGCTTGGCCCAGGAAGCCTCATTCTTCATGAGTTCAAATCCCGCCTCAGACACTTAACTGCCTGACCCTGAGGAAGGCACTTGTTTGCTGTCACTGGCAAGTAATTGTCTCTTTCCTCATATATAAAATAAGCTGGAAGAGTAAATGGCAAACCACTCCAGTATCTTTGCCAAGAAAACCAAAATTGTGTCACAAAGACTTGGACATGCTTGAAACAACTGAACAACACTTTTTAATAAGACTAGAAAGATAAGTTGGAACTGAGTTGTGAAGGATTTAAATGCCAAAAAGAGTTAGTTTATACTTTTGAAAACAAAAAATATTGATCAAGAAAGTGACTTTCATTTGTGAACTTCATGAAAATAATTTGGGCAGTAATGTCTATAATAGATTGAGGAAGAGACTTGAAGCAGGAAGACCAATTAGAAGGCCATTACAATAATCAAGGTAAGAAGTACTGAGGTCTTGAACTAAAGGAGAGCTGTGTGAGTAAAGAGGAAGTTTAAATGCAAGAGATATCGTTGAGGTAGAGTTAAGAAGCTTTGGCAACTGATTAAAAATGTGGGGTGAGGAAAAGTGAGGTATATTGAATAATGCATAGGTTATGGAACTGTCTGACAAAAACAAGAGATAGGTTTTGGGAGAAAGATAATAAGTTCAGTTTTTGACATGTGGAGTTTGAGCTATCTTTGGAACATTCAGTTTGAAATATTTTATAGGCAACTAGTGATGCAGAGTTAAAATTTAGGTGGAAAACTATGTATATCCATATAGATCTAGATCAAGATCTAGCTATCTATATCTAAATTTTATAGATATGTAGATTTATATAGATCTACATTTCTGTATAGATTTAGATCTATGTAACTGTATAGATTTAGACTTATATAGATAGATTAATTGGTAGATATCAGAGTAATTGGCATAGAGGTGATAATTAAGTCCATGAGAGCTGATGAGGTTTCCAAGACAGATGAGTAAAGGGTCCATGTTAGAATTTGGGGGAACAACCAATGTTAGGGGGCATGATCTGGGTGATGAACCAGAACGGGAAATGGAGAAGCAATAGTCAGACAGGAAAGAGAAAAATCTGGAAAGAATAGTATCATAAAAGTTTAGAGAAGAAAGGATGACCAACAGTGTCAAAATAACAGTAAGTTGGGGCAGCTAGATTATAAAATATATAGAATGTCAGCCCTTGAAGTCAGGAGAACAAATCTGGTCTCAGACACTTAACATTCACTAGCTGTGTGACTCTGAGCAAGTCAGTTAACCCCAATTGCCTCCTCAAATAAATAAATAAAATAATAATAGGTCAAGAGAGATGAGAATGGGGGAAAGGATCATCAGAAGAGATCGATGGTTACTTAAAGAGTCAGCTTAAACTCCACTCGCACCACAAAGAAAGGAGTTCTATTGATCTTACTGTTAATGGGTGAAGAATATGGTTTTCATGTACAAAAGAAGGCTGGTTCGGGGTGAAACCTTATAAAAAACGCTGGGTTTAGAACCCAATGCCTGGATTCTTAATTATGGCTCTGTTCCGTAGTAGCCAAATAGGTAAATTACTTACCCTCCTTGGGCCTCAGTGTCTCTAAGGAAATGGTTAAGTCATTTTTGAACTTCCATTCAATTCTAAATCTTATGATCCTTTCTGTAGCTCTGATGCTGGAATTGTTGCTTGGAAGCCAAAAACTGCTGGCTCATTCAGCAAGGTGTTACTAATTTTCAGTAAGTCTAGTCTGCTTTTGGAAGGTGTTTTAATTCTCAGAGGCTCTGGGGCTGTCTGAGAAGACTCATTTGCTGAGAGGTCACTTTTAAAGGCAACATGTTTCCATGCTCCCTATGAGATGTGGCCCCTTCTCCCTTCCAGCAAAGGGATCAAAATCCTAGGTGCAGCCAAACTACCCTGAAATCCGATCATGAGAAGCACCTTACCTTTTCAGCCCAGAGCCTGACAGTAGTTTTGTGTGTGTGTGTGTGTGTGTGTGTGTGTGTGTGTGTTTAAACTAGAATTTGGAAGAGAGGTTGTTAGAGTCCAGCTGACCCAATTTTAAGATTTTCTCCAGTTTTAGGAGAAAGTTAAAGTTAAAACCTTCTGCATTTCAGCCCACGGAGAGGTCATAATCTCTCACAATGTCCTCATGCCTTCCACTAGAATAGACTTCACAAAATGGAAGATTTTTTTTTTTTCTGGGGAGGCCTCCTAAGGGCTAGGAATGGACTGGGGATGGAAAATTCTTTAGGTGTGGAAGGAAGTTAATGATATAGCCAGACTCAGTGCTCACTCCAAGGTTTACTGTGGGAATCTGACTAATAAAAAGTAACATTTGGGATACTGTAGAATTATAGAGTTGGAAGGTCATATAGTCTAACCTTTCTCCTATTGCAAGAATCTCTTCTGTAGTTAACATCCCCTGAAAGGTAACCATTAACTTTGGGAAACCAAGAATTCTATGTTGGACAGCTCTTATTACCAAGAAATTCTGTCTCCCTATAATTTCAGGCATTAGTTCTGGTTCATACCTCTTAGAGCAATGCAATACCAAATGTCTCAAAAACCTTAGTGCAGTGTTAAATGCCAGTAACTAAAAACTGCACTAAGACTTTTGGGACATTCTGCTTCAGTCTAAATACTATTCAACATAATACTGCTTCAGATATATGAAAACAGATATCATGACCCTCCTAAGTCTTCCCTCCTTCAGGCTTAACATCCCAAGTTACTATAGTAAGTGTTCACTATTTTGGCTGCCTTCATCTATATTTACTGTACTTTGCCAGTGTCTTTCTTAAAATTTTCCTCTAAGACTTACACGAACTGATGCTGAGTGAAATGAGCAGGGCCAGGAGATCCTTATATACTTCAACAACAATACTATATGACGATCAATTCTGATGGACCTGGCCATCTTCAGCAATGAGATGAACCAAATCAGTTCCAATGGAGCAGTAATGAACTGAACCAGCTACGACCAGTGAAAGAACTCTGGGAGATGACTAAGAACCATTACACTGAATTCCCAATCCCTATATTTTTGCCTGCCTTCATTTTTGATTTTCTTCACAGGCTAATTGTACAATATTTCAGAATCCAGTTCTTTTTGTACAACAAAATAATGGTTTGGTCATATATACTTATTGTGTATTTAATTTATACTATAATATATTTAACATCTACTGGTCATCCTGCCATTTAGGGAAGGGGGTGGAAGGAAGGGGAAAATTGGAACAAAAGGTTCAGCAATTGTCAATGCTGTAAAATGATCCATATATATAACTTGTAAATAAAAAGCTATTAAAAAATTTAAAAAATTTTTTCCTCTAAGAAATAAACATACCTATCTGGAATGACCAGAGAATTTTTCTGCCACCTGTATTTAATGTATGATAAAGACCATGTTTAGAAACTAGATCCTTTCCACTTTAGAAGAAAGAACCTACTCAAGTATAGAAAAAATTAAAATTAAGGATTAAACAGGAATGAAGATAATTATCAAAACACCTTAAGAGTGGATAAAAGTGAGTTCAAAAAGAAGAGATCTTTAAAAATTTAGGATTTTTCTCAACAAAAGTATTTTCTATTTTAGAAATAATTTACAAATTATCTTTTAAGTAATTTAATTAACTTTTTGAAATCACTAATTGAGATAAAAAGCTTTTGTGCTTTGTAAGTTAGCTTCATTCTTCTTTAATTAGTTAATTTTTTCTTTAAAATTAAGAGCAAGTCCTTTTCACCAATTTGTGGATAGCTTAATATGCACAATGGATTGGTTATATGTTGTGCATGTGTTGTCTATCTATGTACTATCCATATATGTTTCTATCTATACATATACATATATACACTCATATACATATATGCATATATATGTGTGTGTATATATATATGTACATATATATATCCACATCTACCCTCTATCCATCTATCTATACACACACATATAGGTTTTTTTAAAAAAAACTTTTTCTTGAACTCACAGTTATTTCATTCCAAAGATACACACACGCATATATAGCTTTATATGTGTATACATGTGTGTGTGTGTGTGTATAACATCTCTAATTGTGTAGGAAAGAAGCATCAAACCAAGGCAAAAATGTAAAATATATTATGATTAATGATTGTCAATAGATATAACAAAGAACTAGCCGACTTGTTGGATTTATCTCCTTTTATATTTCCATTTCTAAAATAAATAGCTGGTCTCTATGTATGTATGTATATCTCTGGGCATTATATGTACGTGTGTGTAAATCTATGCCTATGTATATATATTATTAATTTTAATTATAGGTAGGTATAATGAAAAGAGCATTGAAATTTGCTTCAGATTGATTAAAAATCCCAAACTTTGTACTTAACTATCTATGAAACCTTACACAAGCCACTTAATTTCTCTGGACCTCAGTTTTCTTATTTGTAAAAAGAGGCAGCTGCATTAGTTGGTGTCTTCCAGTCTTATAGCCCAACCTCCTATTTTTATGGGGAGTTCTATTCTAAGGGGTAATTATATAGCTAAAACCTTTTAGTGGGGCCAGAGATATTTGAAATAATTAATGACTGTTAACTCCCTGGTGTGAAATGCAGGATTTAGGAAATTCTAATCTCATAAACTTATCAAAGGCCAGAGTAGGAAGGGACTTTAGAACTAATGTATGTCATCTGATTCCTTCATTTTAAAGATAAGGATCCAGAGAAGAGGTATAATTTGCCAGCAGTCATGCCTCTAGAAAGTCACAAAGCTGCGGTTTTGTTCATTCTTTCCACAAGTGTTTATTAAACAGTTACCATATGCCAACCACTGTTAGACACTGGGGATTCAAAAACCAAGAATGAAGTGGACCCTGCTCTCAAGAAGCTTATAGTCTAATGGTGGAGAAATAATATATATTTAGAAAAATAAATGCAAATTATATAAAAAGGAATGTTGGGGAGGGAGGGGATTAGCAACTTGGGGTATCAGGCTAGATCCAATGTAGAAAGTGCCACTTGTTCCCAATCTTAAAGAAAGTGAGGGAATTTTAAAAGGCAGTGGTGAAGAGGGAGTGCATTCCAGGTATAGAGAGTGACCACGAGGACAAGAGATGGAACACAATACAGAAAACGGCAAATAGGCCAGTCTGGCTAGAACATAGAGTGAATAAAGGGGAGAAATCTCCAACAAGCCTGAAAAAAGGTTGGAACAAGGTTGTGAAGGGCTTTCACTGCCAAGCAGAAGGTTTTTTTTTTTTTTTTTTAATCAACATTGAGACACAAAGGAGCCATTGGAGTTTCTGAAGCAGGAAAGCAAAGCAAATCTAATCTAGAAGGATAGAGCAGAGGTTTGAAGCAGGAAGGAGGCTGAAGACTCTCACAAGAGTTCAGGTGACAGGTGATAGTGGCTATTTGAGTGGAAAAAAGGAAATGGATACATGAGAGAAACTAAATATAACAAGCAGGATTCAAGCTCTGACGGTCTGTAGATCCTGCTTGGGGCACTCAGATTTCCTCATCCCTATTTGTCTCATTAAGGACATCATAATTTAACCTTTTACATTGATATAGAATTAAATAGTTGACAAGGTCCTTTTGCATGCATTACCTTATTCAGTCCTTACCATGGTCCTGTAAGAAGGATAAAGCAGATTGAATACTCTGGGGCCCATTCTATAGACTGACGTTAAAATTCTCAAATACCCAAACCCAGTTCCTCTGACTCCAGATCAAACATATTTCCTCTGCAATATCTTGCTTCTTGGATTATATCTGAAATTGCTTTGGAAAGAATGTGGAGTAAAATCAAGGTATTTATTATTAAATCCTATTAGAGTGCAAAATCTTTAGATGATAAAAAGATATTGAGACTCCAGTGAATGTTCTGCATATTTCAGAAGTGTTCAATCCAAGAAAATTTCAAGATACTGCAGAATTCATGTAGCCTCTTGGACTCATAATAATAGGATTTGACTCCTTGGGGCAGAAAGAGAAAGAAAGAGACAGACAGAGAGACAGAGACAGAGAGAAACAGAGAAAGAAAGAGGCAGAGAGAGAGACAGAGAGAAACACAAGAGACAGAGAGAGAGAGAGAAGAGAGAGAGAGAGAAGGAAAAGAAGAAGAAGAAGGGAGGAGGAGGAAAAAGGAGGAGGAGAAGAAGGAGGAGAAGGAAGAGGGAGAGAGAGAGAGAAAGAGAGGAAGGGAGAGGGAAAAGAGAGAAAGAGAGACACGGAGAGAGACAGAGAGATAGAAGACAGAAAAAGACACACAGAGAGACTAAGAGAAAGAGAGTGAGACAGGGAGAGATAGAGAGACTGAGAAAGAAAAGAGTGAACAAGATGGAGACAGAGATAGAGAAACAGAGAGGCAAAGACACAGAGAGATGAATGTAGCTTTTACAGGTATGAAGAATTCTTTTGGCCCAGTGAGAACAATTATGAATCGAAGCAGCCAAGAAGGCCTGGGTTTCAGCTAGTTCTTGGGGACTAACTCCTCCTAGCTGAGATTGAGGGCCTGCAGAACTGGAGACATGATGATTAACTCCTTGCCGAGCTTTCCAGCTGTTGGATGTTATCCCAACTTCTAAGGATCTTTAATGCCTAACAGGCAAGATGTGTGTGAGTGTGTGTGAGAGAGAGTGTGCTGAGCAGAGTCTCTGACAGAGTTTTCTTTCCTAAATTCAGGACCGAAGAAGGCTCTGGGAGGACCACAGCCGCTCTGGACCTGAGCTGACCTACAATTCTTGACAAGTCGAGGGCAGGTCGAGTGCTAAGTGCAATCGAAGTGTTTCCTTGGCTGGAGAGGGGGAATGATGGCGCGGCCCGGAAGGCTTCCTTGGGACAGTCTGTCAGTAATCACCTTGCTGCTGCTCCTCGCTCAGGGCTCCGGGGCCCAAAAGGATTGCACCGGGGTGGAGTGTAAGCCGTTGGAGAATTGCATTGAGGAGGTGCTGGAGCCGGGCGAGTGCTGCGCCTCCTGCCTGCAGCACGGCTGCACCTGCGAGGGTTACCAGTACTACGACTGCGTCAACGTCGGCTTCATGAATGGCAAAGTGCCCGAGGGACAGTCCTACTTCGTGGACTTCGGAAGCACCGAGTGCTCTTGCCCCAAAGGCGGCGGGAAGATCAGCTGCCAGTTCATGCTTTGCCCGGATCTGCCCCCGAACTGTATCGACGCGGTCATCCCCTCGGACGGCTGCCCGCAGTGTGGACGCATCGGCTGCTTGCACGAGGGGGAGAAATACGTGGCGGGCCACACCGTGCGCATGCCCCACTGCAAAGTCTGCCACTGCCCAAACTCTGGCGGCGAGCTCATTTGCTACCAGCTCCCAGGCTGTGATGCTTCTGCCTTCCACTCTCCTGGCAACCTCTCGGACCACGAGGAGAACGACCCTGAGAGACACTACGATGACCCTTATAGCTACGACCAGGAGGCTTCGGAAGGAGATGTAGCCCAGGTGGAGTCTCCAACCAAAGGTTGGGCCGTTCCGGGAGCTCAGCCCGCCGGGGACCTCAGCAGCCTAGAGCCGCCGGAGCAGCAGAGTGAGGATACAAACATGATTGCTACCAATAACACAACCATTGCCGGATCCGCCCAGCTCGTCTCCCCTACCAAGGAGGCAGCTGCTGTAGTCACGGACCCCAAAGTCCCCAGCCCCTCGAGAACCAGGAGTGTGATGGAACAGAAAGAGAAAGGAGTTGTAGAGGAAGAAGAGGAGGAAGAGGAAGAGATAGAGGAAGAAGAAGAGGGAGAAGATGGTGGCTACACAGATCCCTCCACGGCACTTGAGGTGAATGAAAGAGCTGGGAGAGCTAGAAGTATTACTGAGAAGTCAGAGGAGGGACAGACCTCGAACAATGCTGTAGAATCTGAGGACAGAGCCCAGGAGAGGGCCCAAGAAAGAGACAGGGCAGAACCTGAAGGAAATACCATTCCCAATGCTCAGCCAAACCCTAGAGACAGGGGGAGAGATGGTGAAAGGAGCACTGGTATTGAATTCCAACAGGTGACATCCACAGAAAGAAGTGTGCCCCAACCAGCTCAAGGGGGTCGGGTGGAAAAGACCATCCCCAAGGTGAAGTTTACTCCAAGCACACTTCCTCCTGTTGCTCTCCAAGAGGATCCAACTGAGGAGACCCCCAAACAGTCCCAGACTCTCTACCACTATCCATCTCAAGAGAAGATTGATCCTAACTCCATTCATTCTGACCCTAGAAGCCAGGAAGGTAAGGCTCTTGCATACAGTTTTCATAGTTCAAAAGCCCTCAAGACTGCATCCTTTGTAGAGTGTAGAACTACTATCTTAGAATTTTCTGGTATTTGTTTTTCCCTTTTTACTCCTGCCTCCCTCTTCTGTCTCCAGGATCTCTCCCCGATTTTTTTCTCCCATCCATCTGTCTTCCCTCCCCCATCTCCCCACTCTCATTCCCTCTTTCATGATCCCTTCTCTCCTTCCATTCTCTCTTACTATTCCTCATCTTCAATGCCATTTTTTCTTTCATTCCTTCTCTCCTAGTGGTATAGTGGAAAGAGCACTGGCTTTGGAGACTGAAGAGTAGGGCTTGAATCTCAGTTCTGCCTCTAATTTACTTTGAGAACCTTTTAACTTGTCTGTGTCCTGTTTCCTCATCTATACAAATATTCCTCCTACTTCCTCTCATTCCCTCTTGTTTTCATTCCTCTCCTTCTTATCCCTTCTTTTCTCTCTCTCTCTTTCCATCTTTCTCTCATTCCTTTCCCCTTTCTCTTCCTACTAAAGCCATCTGTTAGTTACTTAACACTACTCTAAGAATAAGAAATGATTGACCATTTATGATGGCCATTCAGCTTTGGAAACGGGTGGCGTTGGGATTGAACAGAGGGATGGGTCTTCTAGTGGGATAACTTGTGAAGTAGATAGGACATTATTCACATGAGAAAAGATTTGGCATCAACTGATTTGCTTTTCAGTCAGATAAACAAATTTGCTTTGCTACGGTAGAAAGAAGAGAAGGGGAAGGGGAGAGAGAGACAGAGACAGAGAGAGACAGAAACACAGAGACAGAGACAGAGAAATAAAAAGGAGGGAAGGGGAGAGGGAGAGTCAGAAAGACAGATCACATAGAGAAGCAGAGAGAGCAAAAGGAGGAGAAGAAGAGGAAGGAAAGAAGAGGAAGGAGGAGGAGGATTTGGGAGGAAAGGAGAGATTAGTTAAATTTTGGTCCAGAACTCTGTTTTTATATGTGTCTTGTTATCTATAGATGGACATACTTTAAGGGACCTAGGTTCTAGCTATGCTTCTGCCTTTACTGACTGATTGTAACCAAGTCATTTCAGAATGGCCTAAGTCCATAATATCCTCAACAGTAAAATGAGCATCATAATCCTCCTCCTACTTACTTCACAGGATTATCATGAGGAGATTTATAGAACTATAGAAATATGGATTTTTCATTTCCTATCCCTTCCTCTTCTTTTTGTATGAAACAGTTAAGTCCAATCTTTATATATTTATTCAACAAATTTTTATCCTCAACTTGTTAACAACTTCCAGAAAACAAACAATGAATTAAACAAACAAAAATTTTCAATGACCGTGGGTAAACCAGAAACTGCAGATTATTTGTCATTTGTTTGTAAACAAGCGTGTGTGTATGTGTTTGCGTTTTTAACAAAATGATGACAAAAATCTTTTGTTTGTCTCCACACTCCTTTGTATTATAACTTTTTAAATGAATTCCTTTTTGATTGTTTTCTGGCTTTCATTAGGTTTTTAGACAATCCTAATCAGCACCAGCATCATTGAATTGTGTATTCTATTGTCCCTTGGTACCCTTTCAACATGTTTTTCTGTATTTCTTTGTATTCTTCATATTTTCCATTTCTTATAGCATAATCTTAATCTCTACCATGCCTACACAATTTGTTCTGCCAGCATCGTTAATAAGCAATATTGAAGCCTGAGGTAGCATGCCCCCACAAATAACTTTTTAAGCAAGGGGGTAGGAGGTGGCAACCTAAGCAGCTGTAAAACTTACCTGGGGTGCAGCTGTGAGTGAGGAGAAAGTTTGCTAACTGTCATTTCTAAAGGACACAACTGCTTTCAATCCCCTCTAAATCCAGTTCTCTAGGACAAATCCCCAGTGGGGAATCCCACACTGGTTGTAGCTGGTTAAGACTGCTGCAGCTATTCCAAACATGGGGTTATTTCCAGATTTTTGCAATTGTGAATAAAACAACTATAAATATTTTCATGCTGATAAGTATTCCTTCCACTTTTTAATAAAAGCTTTAAAGCATATTCTTAGTAGTGAGATCACTGTGTGATAGTTTTTAATATTTCTCTTTTTCATCCTCCTCTCTGTTTCTAATCTCCAAAGTTCCCTGACATTTCTTCCCTCCTTTGCCCAGGGCAAAAGTTCCATCATTGCCCTGTGAATCTAGCACATTGGAAGACATGAAGTGAGGGTTAAATAGAGGAACTGGGATTATTTGTAAGCACCAAGGCTGGTATGGGAAGAAACATGGCATGGCTTGGGGAAAACCAGGGAAGGTCTGCCAACCTCCACATTCCTTCTCCACAGTTCCACTGTACTCTTTGAAACTTCCTCCAGGAGACATTCTTTTGGCTTAAGGCTCTGAAAGCTATTAACATACAAATGTGATCCTGGTGTACACATGAAACCATTATCATCCATTTATAGGCAAGTGTAAATTAGTTAATGGGACATTTTGGTTGCAAGTATGTCTCTGAGGGAATAGGTCTCCAGAGGAGTGAGTTCTGAAGAGGAAAAAGGAAAATATCTGGAGTGTTACAAAAAGCCACAGGCACAATTAGGAGACCTGGTTTTGAGTCGAGGCTCTGTGTCTTATTCCTATGTGACATTGTGAAAGTCGATTCACTATTGTGGGTCTCAATTTCTTCTTCTGTGAAATGGAAGTGTTGGATTGGATGATCTCTAAGGATCCTCTCTGCTATGTTCTCATGTTCTGTAAAGTGAGATATTTGGCTCAGATGATTTCTGAAGTCCCTTGCAGCATTAATATTGTGATTATCTAACTAGGGAGAATTGGAGTTTAGTGTAATAGAAAGAGATAGAAATTCTACCTCTGCCCAGGACTTTGGACATCATTCTCCAAGTTGCAATTTCCTTGTGTTAAACAGACCAAAATACTTGTTGCTCAGAATAGCAAATTGCAGAGTCCAGAAGATCCCAATTCAAGTCCTGTCTAGCTAGCTATGTGACTGAAGACAAGTGTCTTTATCTCTTGGTGCAACTCTAAGACTGTTATTTATAGGCAAGTTGCCAATCTGGACAGGAGGAGGAGTTTTCATGCTGGGAGTTCCCTAAAAGGATAAAATCACAACTTTGGACCCAAACCAACAAAAATACTTCTATTACCAATCTGCAATTTGCCTAAAACAATTTGCATGACGTATAGGGTTGTTGAGGTTCAATAAGCTGCAAAGTGTTATAGAAATTTGGACTGCTTTAATTTATTTTGCAGGAGGGGAGACTCAAAGGCCAGGGATATAAATGACATAGAAAGGCATTGAAGATAAATTTCTCTAACATCTTGAAAGTTTGGCCAGGGATATACTCAGAGGATTCAGGACACTCTGCTCCCTCCGGCCTCATTAGTACAGAGAGTTGAAGCTTGACATTGGAACACCAAAGACTACAGGAGAAAGCCATTTTCTTCCTTGCTGCTTAACTAGCTGTGTGGTCATGGCTTTTGTTCCTTTCTGGTGCATGTTGTCCCCGGCTAGGGGTAGTCTGATGTCAGAGGTTTGAAAACATATGCAAAGGGCAGTCGCATCTCAGGTCACGTGATGTTTGTGGCCAGAGAAATCTCAGATCCTGCCTGGGGTTCTTGTTGCTGAGGTTTGTGGTGCCAGAGACCTGGCCTGGAAAGAGGGCACATTTCCTCACTGCCCGTGGGCTCCTTTTCACCACTGTAGTGGCAGGGGGATGGGATGGTTAACTAGGATGTCCTCCATACACACTAGCTTCCTGGCAGGAAACAGTCTTTTATAAGTGTCCCATTATCCTTGGCAAAGATATTCAGATCAATAGCAACTGTTTAAGAGGAAAACTACCCCAAATTAAAAGAGTATTTATTCTTTCTTCTGAAAGCTGTGAATTCCAAGCATATAGAAACAATATGGTGTAGGAGTGGGTAGGGCAGTGCCTTTGGAATCAGAAACACCTGAATGCAAAGTCTGGGTCAAGTATTTCTTAGCTTTGTAATCCTAGGCAAGGCACTTAACCTCGCTCTGCCTCAGTTTCCTGATCTATAAAATAAGAGGTTTGAATTTGATAGTCTTTGAACTTCCATCTCTAAATCTACAATCCTATGATCTTGGTGTTACCATTTCCAACTGTATGCCCTGGGCAGCCAATTTTTCTGGGCCCCAGTTTCCTCACCATTAAAATAAGGACATAATATTAAAGATCCCTTTCAGCTCTAAATCTATGATTCTACAAAAATCCATTTTTAAGACAAGTCTCATAGGGCAAGGAAGCTGGTAAATAAAGTTTGGTTTGATTTTTTTCTTTCATTTTATTTCATCCCACAGTCAGTCATTAAATTGCCTTCTGAGGTGTGGAGGGGGGTTCAGTGGAGGTTAGATCCATGCTGATAAAAAACAGATTTCTTGAACTATTGATAGTTATTCACATTGCTTTGCTGAAAGGAAAGGATGCTGGGAATCTCTGAAAGAGCATCATTGTGATGGGATTATTTCAGGGTTCTCTGCTAATTGAAGTTTATCAGTAGCAGGCCCTCCATACATACGTGTTGATTGATGATAACCCCAAAATTGAAGTTAAGAGATAACTGAAAACTGTCAGGGAAAGAGTCTTTCAAAGGAACTAAGGCTACTTGGTTTGGAGAAGAATTGATTGAGGGAGCACTTACCAGCAATTTTCAAGTATATGGGGGGCTGTTGTATTAAGGAGGGATTATATTTGTTTCATACCACTCAGATGACTCAAAATGGTATAAATGAATGGCATTTACAAGGACATAATGTCAGGGAAAAATTGCTAATAATTAGATTTATTTCATAACAGAAGGAATTGGCTCAAGATAAAGTTCCTTCTCATCGAAAGTCCAGAAACAGGAACTGAATGACTATTTGTCCTATGTGAAGTGAAAGTATCTTTTCCTTCTTGGGATAGTGTTGGACTAGTGTTGGTAGAAATGGCACCAGATTTAGAAACAGAGGCCCTTGTGTTCAAATTTCTACTCTCCAACTTACTACCTCTGTGATCTTAGGCAAATCATTTTGGGGGATCTTGGTTTTCTCATTGAAAAAAATGGTGGATGAGAGAGTTAAATTTCTGTAATTGCTTTCTGTATCTTTTGATACCTCTGAGTTCCAAGAAACTGAGAGTGCTATAAATGTATATATGATTCTCTCCTTTGTTGAAGGATGAATGATTAAAGGGATTCCATTCCCAAATGCTTATCTGAGAATGGCAATAACTTGTGGGATGTGAAAACTGTTTTCTACTGTCTAAAGCATTCTCACCTGTGGATTGGGGATTAGATTCACTCTATGTGGCTTCAGAAGGAAGAGAACCATGTGGTTTGGGGGATTGAGGGCAGAAAGAGACAGATGTTAGTTCCTCTAAATCTGAATTGCCTGAAGATGGAATGGGCTGGCTCATGAGATTGTGAGCCATCTGTCATTGGAGGTGATCTAACAGAGTAGATGAACATTTATCAGGCAAGCTTTAGAGGACAATTCTGCTTTGAACAAATGTTGGAATAGATGGATTATGAGATTTTTTTTTGAATCCTATCTCAGAGACTCTCTGAACCTCAATTTTCTCATTCATAAAATGGAAATAATGGTATCACTGTAGATATTAAATAAGATAATGCATAGAAAATGATTTTAAAATCTTAGCAGTTATATGAATGTCAGTTATTGTTGTTATTAACATTATGATTTTATATTCATGATTTTATAGAAACTTAAAAAAAACAAATACTGAATTGATTAACTTGAAGATTTAAGGCTGGAAATGATCTCATCCCTCCATTTACAGATAGAGAAAGTAAGGCTTAAGAAATACATTATTTGCCATCCTAACATCATGTAGGCAGAATGTATCAGGCAAAATTTGAACCCAGGTACTGATCAATTGAATTAGTATTCCCATTGTTTGGATCACATTCTCACTGCTAATCCTAGTTTCTAACCTCTGAAAAGATCTTAGTTCTTGTCAGAATTAGATCCTTAACTCTTTTACCTATTAGATCATAAGCTTCTTAAGGGCAGGGACTGTCTATCATTATGTGTATCCCAGTGCTTAGTACAATGTTTGGCATATAGCTTTCTCATTTGGCATAAATGCTTTCTCATTCATTTATTCATTTTTTCCCCTAGAATTTGCCATTACTCACAACATGGTACTGCTAGGCTCTCAGCTCAGTCTTTTCTGAAATACCCAATTGTGCATGCTAGGGATATGAAAAACAAACAAACAAACAAACAAACAAAAACCCAGAGCATTTGGTGCTTTGGCATTTAAATTATAGAAGAATCTTTGACATAATGAGACCCTCCCTCCTCTATAATGTCCCTTACTCCTGACTTATTTTCACTTTCTTGCTTGGTCAGGATCTGTGAGTCATTACTGAAGGGAGTGCCTCACAAAAGAACTCCCTTTACCAATGTATGTCTCTAACTTATTTGTAATTTAGAGTTTTCCAGTTATCTAGGAATACTAAGAGATGAAGTACTTTGCCCAGGAAAGCACAGTTAGTACAATATATAGCAAAGATAGGATTTGGATCCTCATCTTCCACTTCAAAATCTAGCACTATTTCTACTATACCGCAAGCCTTAACACTCCCTACTTTTGCTTCTATCCCCTCTATTTGTCCCTGAAGCCATGGAATGTTTCAGTTGGTAGGGATCCTTTCTTTGTTCAAAGTGGGAGTGACTTCCATTTCATCCTTGATGAATAGCCATTTATTCTTTGTTTGAATATTTCCATCCATATGAGGTTACTACCCAATAAGGCCATTTATTCCCCTGTTTAACATCTCTGATGATTGCAAAATTCTTTGCCTGAGCTGAAATTGTGCCTTTCTGCCCCATTCCCCACCCTACAACCAGTAGGTTTTCTACACTGCCAATTTGACTCAAAGAATAGATCCAATAAATCCTTGTTAAATTTAATTCAATTTAATAAATACTTATTATAAGCACTGTGCTAGGCCTTGGAGATATTAAAAAAAATAATTTCTCCCCTTAAGGACTTTACATTCTATTAAAATAACATTTATGTAATACTTGAGAGTTTAGTATAGTACTCTGCATACATTATTATCTCATTTGATTCTTATAATAGGTAGATGCTATATTTACCCCTATTTTATAGATAAGGAAACTGAGGTAACTCAGATTTTCTGAGTCTAAGTATGGAACTCTGTCCTTTATGAAACAACTCTATTATGATAGCCCTACTACATGGCAGATGGTTGGATATAGAGAGATAGTAATCCCCTTCCACCCTACAAGGCTTCAAATCCCAGGTCCTTCCTCTGTTCATCTGTTGTGAGATCTGAGGGGCCAAATCCTGTCTTTGCCATATATTGTATTAACTGTGCTAACCTGGGGAAAGTATTTCATGTCTCAGCATCCCTAGAAGACTATAAAGCTCTAAGCTACAAATAAGTTAGAGATATACATTGGTAAAAAGGAGTTCCTCTGTGGGGAATTTCAGAAGACCTGGGTGTGTCCTATGCCATAAAAATCTTCCCATCCTGCAAGCTCACCCTATGCTTGGGCTATTTCCTACATTGGAAGTACATTGCACATTGAAGTACTGGGATGTCTCCCTCTGATTGACTATTTCCTCCCAGAACCTCCATTTTAAGGAGAAGGTCTGGGTCAACAATTTCTTTCTTGGCTATTCTTCTACTACTATATCTCTACCCAGAGAAATCCCCCTCTACCCT
Source organism: Antechinus flavipes (assembly GCF_016432865.1). Lineage (NCBI taxonomy): Eukaryota > Metazoa > Chordata > Mammalia > Dasyuromorphia > Dasyuridae > Antechinus > Antechinus flavipes. The sequence goes on from NC_067398.1 coordinate 60,641,745, forward strand.
TTTATATGAAGTCTTTCTTTGTTAGAATGTAAGTTTTTTGAGGGCAGGCACTGTCTTTCATTTTGTTTATATTTTTATACTTAGCACAGAGCCTGGAATATATTTAAGTGCTAAATAAATACTTGTTGAAGTAATTTGACTTGACTTGATTTGGGTTCAAACCCTGTCTTTGACTCCTAATAGCTCTACAAATATGGACTAGTCGTTTTTACTTCTCTATTACAAGTAACTCTCTTAAGACATAAAGTATATATTAAATGACAATGTTCATGGTTGGAAGGAGTTGCCACATAAGGGAATTCCCCTAAATAGATAAAAATCAGAGAACAGATTTATCCCTCAGACAAAAAAAAAAAAAAAAGACAAAGTTCCTTGGATCTTCACAACACCCTTGTGAAGTCACACTAGCTCTTCCTTTTTGTGATAAGGAAACTGAAGTTCAGAGTTGCTGAACACATTTAAATCACATAATTGCTAAGAAAGAGAGCTGGAATTTCTGACCTTAAGTCTTTTGACTAAAAGTCCAGCTCACATTTCACTAACGAAATCTAAAATGACCACTCCAAAATGTTTTATATAGGCTTTGCTCAGCCAGTATAGTCATAGATAGATTCCAAGGAGGCAGCATGGATCCAAAGATCAGATTTGGAGAATGGAAGTGGATAGAAGAAAAGCAACCAAAATAAAGTCATTGGGTTCTTCATTGAGAAAGTTAATACAAATGCCTGGACACCAGGTAGGAGAGGGCAGAGTAAGGTAGATAGGGACCTTGGTATAGATGCCAAAACATTTCTTGTGTTTCCAAAATTATCTGTTATCATGAGACATTTCCTTGCCCATTACCCCAATGTCAAGAAGCTTTCTCTTCCATGGTTGACTGTGAGGAGAGAGGGTACTGATGTTGTTAGAGTAGCATGTGTCCCTGAGACCTCATGATGTTTTTTTTTTTTTTAAACTGGGGGTGGATTGTATCTCCCTTGAGTATATCCAGATGTTTTAAATAATGGAAACCACATGTCATATTCTTTTTTTTTGTGGGGGGGGGCTTTAGAATGGGATAGGACAGGACTTCTGAATTAGTATTTAAAAAGACTAGTCAAGGCTTCAGCCAGAGCATAAAAGAAAATTATGTCTTGGCCCTGGGGATGAGGATAGAGACAAGAAGTTGTAAAATTTACTATGACTATAGCTCTACTTGAGCACCAGAATACACTGAAAGAGAAGCCAGAGTGATGATAGAAATAAGGGGCTGCACTGTCCATGGATATTAGGTACTGGAGAGACCTGTAAGTGTTTTAGGAATAAGTTTGTGTTCATTACACTCCCAACTTCTTCTATTTCAGCTGCTAGCAAGTGGATTTGGTGGGGGAGGAAAAGACTCTTGTAGTATACTAGATGGAAAACAGAGTATGGAGTCCAAGGATCTGAGATTGAATCTTATGTTTGTTTCTTATTGATCTTGGGCAAATTACCTCCATGAGTCTCAGTTTCTCCTGTGAAAATGGAGGTTTTTAGAACAAGATGATCTTTAAGGTCTCTTTCACTTCTAAATCTATAACTGAACCTATCACCCTATGAATGAAGGATCCTTCAAAGACCAGAGTCCCTTCAATCAACAAAAATCTTTAGTGTTCTACTTCCAAAATTATTTTTTAAACATCTCTATTGCAGATGATTTATAAGGAAAGATGAATTCCTTTTCTTGCCTTTTAAAAATAGCAAATGAAGCATCTCTATGGAGAGAACATTGTACCTTCCAATAAGTCTTAAATACTTATTTGTTGCGTGATCCTGAGAAAATCACTTAACTGTTATTTGCCTCGGTTTTCTTGACTGTAAAATGGAGATAATGATAGGCTCTGGCAAGGATCAAATAAGATAATAATTGTAAAATGCTTATGAAAATCCCTGGCACATAGTAAGCATTTCATATGATAATGATGATGATGATGACAATGGTGGGTTCTGCCCTACAAAAGGCTTGGATTCCAGACTTCTACTTCTGATTGAATACATATGTAGAGCTGGAAGAAATCATAGAGCCCATGTAGTAAAGCTCTTTCATTTTACAAATGAGGAAACTGAGGCTGAGAGAGTGCCCAAGGTTATAGAACAGAATAGAAAAGCCAGGTGTTAGAGTTAGGATTCCTGACCCCAAATCTAATGCTTCTCCCATTGTGCCATAGTTATACCAAAAAATGTTATATCCAGATGAAAAGAATAGGGGCTGAACTTATGGTTTTCATTGGTTCAAAGAACTCCCAGATGAGAAAACTTTCTCTATTAATGTGGATAGGAACTTTTTCTGTAACTTAGTATTTTGGACCATCCTTGAGGACTGACAGGCTAAGTGATTTGTCTAGACTCACGTAGCATCAGAAATGTCCTTACCCAGGTCTTCCTGGCTTCAAGGCCAACTCTCCCCATGACACCACATTGTCTTTTAAGTTTAAATGACTATGAAGGGCAGCTTTGAAAGGGAAGAAAAGTCCCCAAAAACGCAGCCTCAGGAAGAGGACATTTGAAAGAGGAAGACAGTGGTCCCCTTGCATTACTGATTTAAGAATTGTCTATGTGCATATGAGCCTCAGGCATAATTTCCTCCCCCTACCCCCACGTCTGTCTCATTGAATCATTGCCCATCACTTCAAACACTGATTCCACCAACATTGAAGGTTATTGCCTTGATTCGCTTTGACCATCTATCAGGGATGCTCTCTAACCACTAAAGTTTCATTCAACTTTAATATTCTATGTATATGTTTAAAGAAGAATGAACATGGTTGGCATGGACTCTCATTCTTATCTGAAAAACCCCAGATCCTCCCTCATCTGCCAAAATGCTGTATTCTAATTAGTCAGTTGGTAAATATGGCCCCATATGTTTCTGTTTGCTAAAGCTTTCATGGTGTGGCCATTTCTCTTTCTTTCCTGCCTCCCTACTAACAAACCAAAAGGCTCGTGGGGGAGGAGGGGTGTGGTAGAGAAGTGGGAGATGTGCATAAGTTGTAGGATTTTAAACAAAAACATATTTTATTTTAAATGTAGCCTTAGTGATGGCTTTTGGAACGGCTCAATGCAGATACAGGAAAAATGGGTAATGGAATTGGGCCTAAAACAATCTCAACCTTATTTCTTCATTCTTTTTTCACCTTAATCAGGCTGTAGTTGTAGCCAAAAAGGAGCTGTGTGAACGCTTCATAAGCTCTGGCTTGGTGAGGTTGACAAGTCTCCTTTCTTCTATAGAGTAGGTCAAAAGGTTGCTGTTCTACAGAATGTTAGAGCTGACAGTTCAGAACTCAGAATTTTTCTAGTCAACCCTTTCATTTTACAGATAAAACTTAATTAAAAAATTATTAAGTGCTCATTCTGTGGAAGGTATTGTACTGGGACTGGGGTTGCAAAGACAGAAATAGATCTGTTCTGAGGTTCGGGGAGCTTACATTCTACTGGAAAAGTACAACATGTACACATATGAGCAAACACAAAGTATGCATAATGGATATATAATCTCTAAGAAGGAACAGATGTTAACAACTGGGGTGGGGGAGAGGAAGAGAACTAGGAGGAATTATGAAAGATTGAGAGTGGGAGGTAGCACCTGAACTGTGCTCTGATCAGAAAACTTAGCCCCATCACCCCCAGTTGCTAATATCTTCTCCAAGATATCCAAGAGAGATCTATCTACTCCACCTGTGCCTTCTATGTGACTTATTATTTATATGTTGTCTCCTCCATAAGCTTCTCGGAGCTGGGATGCTTTTTCTTTGTATCTCAGAACATAGAATAATACCTAGCATACACTAGACACTTAATAAATGTTTATTGACTGGCTGGTAAATTATGCCATAATTAAGGTCATAAAGATAGTTACAGGCAGATTTCTATGCTTCCAGTCCATGGTTTTCTCTGCCTTTATACATCTCAAAATATCATTGAAAAGAATGAGAGACCTGGAGTCACTTTAGGGAGTTATAAGTGTGATATGATTGATGGCAAAGTCCTTTAACCTCTCAAAGCCTTAAGTTTCCTTATATGTAAAATGGGACTAATACTTGTAGTACAGAGCAATTGTGAAAATCAAATGAAGTAATGTAGGCAAAGTATTTTGAAATTATTAAAGTGATATATATATATTTACACAGACACACATACATATATATATAATAATAGTAGCAATAATAATGACTGATATATATATATATATATATCAGTTAGTAGCAATAATAATGACTGATATATATATATTTATATATATATCAGTCATTATTATTGCTACTATTATTATTGTATTCTTTCCCAGCCTTTAAAGCTTGGGTTAACTGCTCTCTCCTCCAGGAAGCCTTCCTTCCTTGATCCCCTCTATCTATAACAACTTTGCTCCTCAACTGTATACATAAGTTTTTGTTATTATTACACTTTTCTAGTCTTCTTATCCTGTTTATTATGATTCTCTTTAGTCTATTTTATCTGTGTTCTAGACTGCAGTTTCTCTGAGGTCAGGGATATGTATTATTTAAACTGGTCATTTATCTTAATCCAGAGTTTTTCACACAATTTCTTTGAGAATGCATGTATAAATCCTCTGCTTTCTATGCCATGCTCCCATCTGGTATCCTGGCAAGGCTGAATATAATTTTAATTGTATTTTACCTGGAATTTGGGAGTAGAAAAGGCCCTCCAGGGTGGAGTTATGATCTTATTGATATGGACATTTTCTCCAGTGGTACAAATTGCAGCCTTTCCATGCCCAATCATTCTGTAAGATAAGATGCAAGAGGATGAGAGGGCACCATTGCTCCCAGATATCCCCATCAGCTACCATGTTGCAAGGCTTTCCACCATTTGGGAGGAATGAATACTTTTTTGCGTTAGAGTGTATCCCCAGAAGTTTTCCCTGTTAAAATATGATACCCCTGGGAATACTTTGGGTGTAGATGTGGGGGAAGCATTGGACTGGCTCATACAACCAGCAATTGTCTCAGAATTGTCAAGAAGACTGTATTCCAAATCTTCGTATCTGCAGGTCTGGTGGTTGTTATGCCATACTGCCAGTAGGTGGGTAGATGAAAGAGTGATGGGATGGAGCAGAGATTTTTCAAGCAACTTACAATTTGTAAGCTTTGGCAGGATTGAGGGGTTTTTTGTTCCCCCCCTCTTTTTTTTTTCTTTTTTTCTTCTTAGCTGTTGACATAGATGTTAGTAGCCCTGGGGAATGAGAAGGAGAAACAGAGAATGAGATGGGGGAAGGTCATGAAGACAGACTTTGTTCTCTTTACTGTTCTGTTCTGTGCAGCCTGCTGACTTAGTTTATTTTACTCTATGAATATGTCCTGTGGGAGGGCAGTCCGGATGGTTAAAAAAAAAACAAAAACCCCAAACCATCAATTACTTGCTAGGTTAGTTGGAAATTTTGTATGGAATGCAACTAGTGCAGTTACAGTTTCCCAGACCTGGCCTCTGGCTGATCTCTGTTTTTCAGGGTAAACTTTTGTATGTACCAACTCCTGGAATGTGCCGTTGTCCCTATTTGTTCTCAGTCTTTATTTGTTGAGCCATTATGGGTATGTTTCCTAGGAGGTCCCCTCTTTCAGCTGGGAGTAGGCACTGAGGACATCTAGTTTCACTGTATGTATACACACATGTATATATAAACACATATGTGTATATGTGCACATATATGTGTATATATACAGTAAAACAGTATTCTGAGCGTATTTATATTACATATATAGAATTAGATTATATAGACACAGTAAAACTATATACTTAACATTTTAATTTAAATATAAAGTATGTATTATATATAAAATTGGATCATACATAGAGGCACAAAACAAAACTATGTTAGCATATTTATATTATATATAAGTTGATATAATATATAAACTGGATTATACATATATGAATATTATATATACATATATGCATACATCCATACCCACATTTACAAGACAGACATATATATATTATTCAGTCATTTCCAATTCTTCCGAATGATCCCATTTGGGGTTTTCCTGGCAAACATACTGGAGTGGTTTACCATTTCCTCTTCCAGCTCAGTTTACATAAGAGAAAACTGAGGCAAACAAGGTGAAAAAACTTATCCAAGGCTCACACAGCTAGTAAGTGTGGGAGGCCAGATTTGCTTCCAGGCCAGGAACTCTATCCACTGTGTCACCTGACTTATTAAATTATTTTATTTTTATTTAAGTTATTTTATTTATTTATTTTATTTAAATCATTAAATTATTTTAAAAGATTTATTATTTCAATGTCTGGTACATAGTGGGTACTCAAGAAATATCGATTGGTTTGGGGTGGGGAGTCCATCCTCCAGGACACAAGGACTGCTCTGCTTTTTCTATGTGTTCCTTCATGGTCACTTGTGTGTGTGGGCTGTGGGCAAAGTTTCCTAAGCATCTCTGACAAAGCTGGCAGTTGGTCCCTTTTCAGAGCTAGGATTTGAGCTGGAATAGAATTTAAAAATCATCTGGTCTATGCTTCTCATTTTACAAAGGAGGAAACTGAAACCTAGAAAAGGAAAGCCCCGTCACTTTCCTAAAACCCTACAACTGATCGGTAGCCAGGGAGGGATCAGAATATATCAGAATACATCCCTCTATTGGCTTCTCAAATCCTGCTTCAGTCTCATTTCCCTCTCCCATGACTTTTATTTTTAACATTTTATTGATTTTTATAAATGTCGCTGCCATTTCCCAATAATTACCTTCCCTTGTGAACCTTTTCTTATAATAAAAAAATTATCAAGCAAAATTGATACATTGACCATGTCTAATTGTACCTTATTCTGTCCTTGTAGACTATCACCTCTCTCTTGTCTGTATTATCCCTTTCTAGATCATCTCCCATGGAGTTGCCAAATTTATATTTCTAAAGTAGAGATGTGATGGTGTCTTGCTCAGCAAGCATCAGTAGCTCCCCATGACCTCTAGGACATTGGAAGGGGCTTTTTTGTGTCATGGACCTCTTTGTCTAGAAACCAGAATGTTTTTGAATGCATAAAATTATATATATATATATATAGGATTGCAAAGGAAATAATTCTGTTAAAATGCAATTATCAAAATGTCAAAAAAAAAAAAAAAGTTAATGTACCCTAAACTCAGAATCCCTGCTAGGATAAATTACAGCCTCCTATCTTCGGCACTTGAAGCCATTTTTAGTTTGGCTCCAACCTATCTTTCCAGTCTGATTATATGTTCTTCCTTGTCTCTCAGGCCACACTCCAGCCAAACTTCCCTACTTGGTATTCCTCATGCATGACATTCCTGCTTACACCTTCATGTCTTTGTTAAGGCTATCTGCTCTCCCTTTTCATATCTGCCTCTTAGAATCTGTAGGTCCCTTCAAGATTCAGATAAAATGCCATCTCTTATATAAGTCCTTGCCGGATGTCCCCAGTTGTTCATCTCCATCTAAAAATTATTTTGTATCTAACAGATTTTGTGTATGTACTTATTTGCATATATGTTATACCTCCTCCCTGGCAGAATATAGTTTCCTTGAGATCAGATTCTTTTTCCTTCTTATACTCCCCACATGTAGCAAAGTACATAGGACATAATCAAAGTTTAATGATTGCCTATAAGTTTAGTAATTTCAGAGACCCCCAGATAACCCCCAGACACCTTCATTTTATAGATGAAGATAGTAAAGCAGAAAATTTTATTGATTTATCTAAGATCACATTGGCAGTTTATGAAAGAGTCTGGATTTGAATTCAGGTCCTTCTCATTCCCAGCTCTTATTCTTTCTACTGCTTTGAAGATGACTCTGGGTTCTTGAAGGTTATGCTGGAAAGCCTATGAACTATGAACATGGAGATATTGGTCTGATGACCATCATCTAAGGACCAACTTAACAAATATGGAGAGAATATTGTTATTATTTTTTTGCCACAGCAGTTCATAAAAGCCATTTTTAAGATGTCAAGAAGTTTAATTCTCTAACTGACTTCATGTCATAAGATCTTTTGAATTACCGAAGATTGTTGAGATGATAGTAGTTTGGTTGGGCAGTCTCTCTTCATGGGTTGGTGAAACCATAGTTAAAGATGTTCTCTCTTTTGTCAGTTAGTGTTTATTATACTGGGCATAGGGGAAGAATAGGGGAAAAAATCACTGGTTTTACCTAGGTTTGAATCCTAGAACTTGACTTGCTACATGTGTGATCTTGGGAACAAGTCTCTTCTGGTTTCGGGTAGAAAAACGAGGAGGCTGAACAAATTGATCTCTAAGGTTGCTTCTAGTTCTAAATCATCTGAGTCTGTGACCCACCTGATAGAATTCCTGGCTTGAATCTAGCGCCAGAGAAAACATTGTCTCTGCAGATGAATGTGGATGCTTTCTGTTGACAGAAGAGGAAGGCTATATAATCCAATCTGTTTCTCTTTTTGTCCAATCTGCCAGAGAGCGGAGAAACAGACTCATTGCCCAGAGTGGTAACTTCTTCAACTCAAATGGCTTCTCTTTCATTTTCCATTTTTTTTAAGATCGCTATTTTATTTTCTCCTCAAGCATTTCACCTTGTACTCTATCTTTTATCTGTATGCTGCTTCCAATTCCTTTGGAAATAGACAGGATAGAAATCATAAAGAAGTGGAAATCATATTTCTTCTAAGCCCTTTCATATCCATCATTTAACATGATTTTTAAAACTCTATGAAGTAGGTAGATAAGGATAGGTGTTTTGAGTTTTGTTTTGTTTATCATTTGATAAATGAAAAACAAAAACAAAAACAAAAAAAAACTGTGGTATGGAGTTAAATGCTCAAGATCATAAAGTGAGTCAGTTTCCAAATTTGAACCAGAATGCAGTTCCCTGCTTCCCAGCCCAGTATGCAGTGTGGCAATGCACCATGGTGGATAGAGGGCCAGCATCAAAGTCTGGAAGAATAAGGTTCAAATCCCACCATGACACACATTCTTTGTGTGGCCCTGGACCAGGCAGTTAACCCCTTGTTGCCATTAAATATTTTTCTAAAATTATAAATTGCTGAAGTGTCAGAAATCTTTACTGAGAATAATTTTCCTCTGTGCCAGTGAAATCATTGCTATCTATTCCCAGCAAATATTTGTAGGTCAATACCACAATCGGAAGATTTCAAAATAGCATCTCTGAGATTTGAGAGAGGAAGGTGATGGGCTTTAAATGGTTTCTTGGTCATTGTTCTTTGAACCTAGCTTTGCTCTTGTTCTCCTGTTCAGGAGTCTTCTCCAGTTCTTTATCAGCATAGGGAACTAAATATAGGCTTTCTTTTCCATCACACCCATTAGAGTCCTAAGAGCTCTCAGCCTTTGATAGCATTTTCTGTACAAAGCCTGAAGTGTTAGGTTTCAGAATGACCCTTGTCAATAGAGTCTATATTGAGAAACAGCATCCTGTAGTTAATGGACAATGAGGTTTGGAATCAGAAAGACATGTGTTCAAGTGCTGCTTTGACCCATATTAGCTGGATTATTATGGGCAAGTCATTTTATGTCTTGGGGTTTCAGTTAACTTTCTAAGACTTTATATTACTTATGTTTGCTAATATGCAAGTGGGAAGAAGCTTCTATGTTGGGATGTTCACACATTGATGAAATATAGGTTGATAAATATAATATATATACACACACACAATGTATATGTATACACACACATATATTTTATATAGATATAGGGACCTATTTCTATATAAACAAAGATGTACATATATAGAGAGATTATATATGTATGTATAATATTATATAACATATAATGTTATATATATATAATCATATACATAATAGATATAATTATATATACATATATAGATTGGGTATGTGTGTGTGTGTGTGTGTGTGTGTGTGTGTGTGTGTGTGTGTGTATCTGTGAATGTATACCAAGAAAGAGAAAGGAAGAGAGACAAAGACAGATTCAGAGAAAGAAGAGAGAAAGAAAAAGAGAGAAACACACATACACATAGACACAAAGAGAGAATATGAATGTCATACATTCAAGGATATCATGAACAAATAAATATTTATTAAAAACTGTGTGCTAAGTTTGGGGGATACAAAACAAATAAAGTGTAAATAGTCCCTGCTGTAAAAGAGCTTATATTCTAAGGGAGATGACAAATATAGAAGTGTCACAACCAGAGAGTAGTATTTTAATTTAGAAAGTTACAAGAATAATGAATGGAGCCATAGAAGAATAGACTAGCACATCCTTTCTTGTAGCAGTGGCAGTTTTGATTTGATTATGGTTCCAGAATTGGAAAGAATGTGAGAATAGAGGGAAAGGGATTCTTGGATTCACCAATCAGGAGGGGGAGGAGAGGGTTAGGGGAGGTGCTTCAGACATAGAAGGGTTACACTTGCTAGTTGCAAACACACTCTATAGGGGATATCAATTTAGCTGGGTGAATCTAAATTCTGCTGATTTGCCTTTCCTGTTTTTTTTTTCACTCTTAACATACCACAGAACTAATTCTTTGCCTTCTTTATCCTCTTATAATTCTAGGGTCCTATGGTATTTTCCATTCTCTTTCTAATGAAGGCTACTTTTTATTATTTATTTATTATAAAATAAATGTAAATAAAAATATAAAAATATTTATTATAAAAATGATAGTATTATGCTATAGGTGTATAGTCTCTCTATATGGCATAATCTATTATGAAATTTGTTGGTGATGATCTGATCCCTCATGTCATATATAAATAGTGGAAAGTGGAATGGGGGAGGGGAGATAGCGAGGTAGGTCACTGAGTTCTATTACTATATTGAATTTTAACTCATAAAAGTAACCATATATGGTTAACAGCACTGATTATGGGGTCTCAAGAATCCTTCTTTAATGAAAATAATAATTGGAAAGAAGGCTTGAGGCTAAGAGTGAGGCAGCTGTGTAGGAGCATCTGCTGTGGAGAATAACTATTTACAATGGTTTAAAAAAAGGTATGTTTTGTTAAATGTTTTTCAAATGCTCATAATGGGGAAAATGTCTAGTTCCTTTAGGCGTTTCATATAAGATGACATCAGAGGTCTTTCCCAGTGATCAGATTGTTAAGCACAGAATTTTGTCAAGCTTTGAGGGGCAAACAAAATAAAAATGTTTTTTGTGCAAATGTAGTCCAGGTCACTGAGCTGAAATAGAGGTGCTAAGTGAGAAAAATATTACCTTTTTTTAATTGGAAAAGGAGACTAGAGATGTACTCATCTCAGTAACCATATTCTTCCTTCTAAAGCTACACACGGCAGTTTCTCTCTTTTGCAAAGAAACAGTTGGTTAAAAAAAAAAAGGGACAAAAAACTAGATAGCACTCGAGGCCAAAGGAGGTCACTGAAACCTTCCCTATGACAAGTAAGAAAGCATTTAGAAGCTACTTCTAAAGAGCTGGAGAAAACCCCTGTAAAGGCTTTTGAAATTAAACTTTGAAGCTCTGAAGGTGGAGGCCTGAGAGAAAAAAATTTCAAGATAACTTTTCATCTTAGCTGCATTGTCAACTAGTGGAACCTGTCATAGTGAAAGACAATATGGTTGTTGTTCAGTTTTTCAGTTGTGACAATTCTTCATGATCCCATTTGAGGGTTTTCTTGGCAAAAAGACTGGAGTGATGTCATTTCCTACTTCAGTTCATTTTACAGAGGAGAGAACTGAGGTAAACAGCTAAATGACTTGCCCAGGGTCACACTGCTAGCTATTTATAGCAGGTCTTCCTGACTCCAAGCAGGACACTTACTGGGACACTTAGATGATACATTAATGCATGATTGATAGCAAAGCAGGGAAGCCTGAATTTAAATCCTACCCTTGACATAGAACTAACTGGGTGACTGGGGGCAAGGCACTGGTTTCCTTCTGTGTAATATGAAAGGAATACTCCCTGTAATACTTGTTTCTGTTTTTAACATGAAAGATGGTTATGAGACCCAAAGGAGAGATTGTTCATAAAGAGCTACATAAGTTACAATTTGCTTGTTAATTTTGTCTAGTTTTATTTTGTCTGTACCTTTTGCTATTTTATTTCTATTGTTAGTAAGCCTACTGTTACTGTTACTTAAGTTTATTTACTGTTATGCCTGCTTACTATTTTTTGTGGACATGTTTCCAGTGGTATGGTAAGTGTATATACTGTATTCTGTATGTAATCTAGACCAATAATCATGGTAGCAGCCTTCCAAGTGGTGCTTGAAATAATGCTGTGTTCATTGCACACAGGGTTGATGTGTTTGTAATTCGTGACTTTTAAGGTAGTTGCATGGGATGCTGCATTAAACATTTTCATTCTATTATTAAACCAATCAATCAATCAATAAAGAGCTACATGAATGGTGTTAAATGCTTCAAGTGAAGTCTCCAGTTCCAGGGAAGAGGATGCTGAGTGAGTCTGTGGGAGAATGATGCTTGGTTAAAACATGGACTTACAAGAAAATTATCTAAAGTACACAATGAAGAATTGTGAATGAGCAACAACATCCTTTCCTTAGCCTAGGATATGGAACAAGGAAGAGGGGAATGCTTTGGTCCAGTAGGAGTTAAATATGGGGGCTGGGTTAATGGAATGAACTACTGGGGGAGAAATAGACTCTTGTCAGAGCACTGGATTTGGAACAAGAGTATTTGCATTCAGTGTCCTCTCTAATTGCTTATTACCTGTGTCCTCTTGGCCAGATCCCTTAATCTCTGGGTACTTCAGTTTTCTTATCTGCCAAATAAGGAAGCTGAATTAGATGGTGATCAAGATCTCTTCCGGTGCCAAATTTTATGAGAATTCCCATGTGAAAAGCAGAGTACACTTTATGAAGCAATAACATCCAGGATAATGTGGGAGAAGGGTGAAGAGGCTGGTCTTTCTAAAAGAAAAATGATAAAACAAATAAATGGAAAATAATTTCAGCCATACTAAGCACTAGGATACAAAGAGAAAAAGCTAGATGGTCCCTGTTCTCAGGGAGCTCCCATTTTTAATTGGGGAAGGCAACACATAGGTGAAAGGTCAGCTGTAGAGAGATGGAAAAACCCAGGAGACCCAAGAGTGCAGTGATGGGGCAGATGGCAAGGGCTTATTCTACTGGAATGAGATGACTTTAAATTTCCATGAGTGATTCATTAATTAATCTTTTAGCATTCTAGGAACTGGAAGGAGCCTTGATTGAGTCTCACCCTTCATTCAAGAGAAGAACTGATTGGTTTGCTGAGTATTGGGTCAGTTCTTCCACTGACACATGACATTGGCTATAAAATTGACATGGTCAGCTCTTTACAATGGAACCAGAGTGGTTGAGAATTTAGCATGATAGTTGTTGGCATGTGATGATGAAGCATCTTAAACTAATGAGACTTCCTTGATTAATAAAGCAAAGCTACAAAGGGCAAGACTGTTCTGTTAACTCTTCATTGCTTCATTTCCTCCTGGAATTCCTTTCTTTGTTATTGAACTCACCATAGTGGAGCCATGCCTGAGGCCAGACATGACCTAAATAATTGACTCAGATAAGTCCTCTCTGAAGGAGGTTCTGTTTCCTAATTAAGCACTGACCATGGACACTGTCCAGAAAGCCCCCCAATTAGATGAAGTGGACATTCCATGCCCTTTAGTCCTGGATAGGATGAAGTTCTTTTGGTGCACTCTTAGGTTAACTATGGGCAATAGTGGTTTATCCAAAATTGAGTCAGATCTAGGATTATAGGCATATGGTTTCCTTTTAGGAAAAATAAACGGAACACATGCTTTAATTCCATTGCTTGTTGACTTAACTTGGGTTACAGGCTTGGGGAAAGTGAACTTTTAGTCTCATTAGTTCAGGAAACTCCCAGTGTGAAAGTTCCCTTCACTAAAAACAGATTGGCATAAAGAAACTTGATTGTAATTCATTGTCCTAAAGAATTGTATAGGATGCAATGAGAAGTTAAATGCCTTAATCATTTGCAGGTAACTATGTATGTGTCAGAGGTGGTGTTTGAACCAAGATTTACTGATTTTTCAAAACTAGTATTATGTACATTTTAAAAAAGTCTTAATACAGTTTTTAAAAATGTAAACTGTGGTTGTTTTCTGTGTATGTACATATATTTTAATGATGATTTTTGTCCACATATGCTTTTATAAATATAGTTTCAATTAGTTTTTAGTGAAATTAACTAGCCTAAGAAACTTTGGACAAATCACATCATTTCTCTGGGTATTAACATTCTCCTTTATAAAATTAGGTGGTTGGATTAAGGGACATTTAAGGTCTCTCTTGGCTTAAAAATGTAATTTGATGATCTTATGAATTTAAATTAAGTTATTAATGCAAGTTATTATTCATTAGACTGATTATAAATCCAAACTCTCCTTCACAGTTGTCAGAGATGTTCCTTTGAGGGTGTTAGGATAAGGAGAAGTGCTACACAGACCTTTAGTCTGTATAGAAGTATAAGGTGCTGGACTTGAAATCAGAAAGATCTGAGTTCAAACTTCTCCACAAATATTTACTAGATCTATGATCATAATTTTATGTAATATCTTTGAGACTCATTTTACTTATGTGAAAAATGAAGGGGTTAGACTGGATATTATTTCAAATCCCAGCTCAAAATCGATAATCTTAGATTTCATGAATCATGTGAATTATAGTTTTGGGCAAACTAAGTCTTTAGATGCTAATTCTAAATCCAAGTCCCATTCATTATTGACAAGGAGACAATCTTCTACTAGGCTTTTGTAAGAGAAGTTGCTTGTGATGATTTTAGGACTGGTGTGAGCACTTAAAATTGTTGTTATTTGTCCTTCAGTCTTGAAGAGGTTCATGACATCAGGGAGGTAATGCCATGACATGTGAATGAATTGGATTGAAATGAGGAAAAGCTGTGCAAGGTCACCTGCTTCACTTGCCCTTTCAGAGCCATGTGAGTCCAGTGGTAAGATATAGATCAATACAACTGGAGATGGCTTAAAATAGGGAGCACTAGGAAGTCTGGTAGATACTAGGCTTATATGAAGCTAGGAATACCTGGAATGAATTTGGGCTCTGAGACTTAGCTGTGCGTGACCCTGAGTGAGTCAATTGAGTTTCTTTCTTTGTAAAATTGGGTGATAATTATAACTACCTTTGGAGACCTAAATTCTAGTCCCAGGCTTCCTATAAGTTTTCAGTGGAAATCTCGAACAAATCACTTCATTGGGACTCAGTTTCCTCCTCTATGAAGTGGGAAATAGACAGAAGGAGAACAATTGGGATGGATTATGCTAATTTGAAAACAAACCAGAGACTCTGAGCTGATAAAGATGAACTGCCTTCATCTGAGTGAGTTTAGCATGGTTTTGGTAGAATAATTTCTAGTAGATTGTCAGCTCTCCAAGATCAGGAACTGTTTTTGTTTTTGTTTTTGCTTTTGCTTTGTAACCAATTTGTTCAGCACAGTGCATGACATAATAGTTCTTAGTAAATACTTAATGACTGATTAAACTTAACAAATTTACCCCAGATTTTCCCATGGACTGAAAGAAACCCCAAAAATCCAGTAAAAGAGGAGAGACAAAAAGAGGAAATATATATTATAAATGTCAATGGTTCCAGGTATGGGCTCTCCAGGTGTAAGGTGGGAAGCCGAGGTGCATTTCTTCAAAAGGAGACTTCATTGCAGCTCACAACTTTTGCTATGGCTCTTTATGGAATGCACAGATATATTTTTGATTCTGGTTACCAAGCATGACTTGGGCACAAGAAGTAGAAGGCAGATTTCGGATAAATATAAGGGCAAAAAATCCCAACTTTTTAATATTTAGAGCTATTTCAGAATGCAATGGGATATCAGAGATGATGGATTCCTAGTAACTAGTAGTCTTCAATAAATCAATAAAAATCAATTAACATTTGTTAAGCATTTGTTATGCATTTGCTATATACTAAGCACATAGAGTCCCTACTCTCAAGATGCTTACTAACTAGGTACAAGCAAGTGCCCCTAATTATCAGAGAAATTGTAGGAGTTCTTATTCAATTATTGCTTGTTCTGAATGAGGTTCAAATCCTGGCTTTGCTCCTTACTACTGGTATAACCCTGAGACACTTAGCTTCTCTAATCTTCAATTTCTCATCTCAAAATAAGGAGATTGAATTATTTCTATAATCCCTTACAACTCAGAGAAACTATGTTTTAAGTAAGGTAGGTGTCATAGCAAAACTCTTTCATTTGGAATAGGGCAGTCACATTTAGATTACAGCTCTACAACCTGCTACCTATATGATCTGGATCAAATTACCTCTTCTTCCCAAGACTCAGTTTACTTAACTAACATAGCCAGGAAGTCTTAGACTAGCTGACCTAGAAGGCTTCTTCCTACTCTAAAATTTATGATCATCTTACTCTTTCCATCTCATTGGTAGCCTATCAATCAGCAATAGCTCAGAGTAAGATGCTCTTCTCACAGAGGCTGATATCAGAGAGCTTGGAATGATAAATTCATTTTGTCATGAATTTAACAGCTTCAGAATAGCATACTTCCAAACCAAGGGAAAATCCAGGAGAAGGTGAGTTTGTAAAGTCTAATCAATCAATAAGACCTCTGTCCTGGGACTTGGGAGAATTAGAATCTAGTTCTATCATGATTACTTATTTGCTGTGAAGATCTGGAATAACTCATTTCACTTCTGAGCCTCATTTTATTTATTTGTGGAGTTAGGCAAGAGAAGTAGTGGACTGGACCAGGGCTTCTTAAACCTTTTCCACTCAGGAACCATTTACACCCAAGAAATTGTTACACGACTATATATTTATAGGCATATAAAAATAGGTATGCAAATCAAACATTTATTGATAATAACATCATTTTATGACTTTTACATTCAGATACAAGACCCCAAATAGGGTCATGAATGACCGTTTAAGAACTGGGGTCTAGATGATGTCCAGCATCTCTCCCTGGGTGCATTGCTGTCTAGGGTGGGGAGACACTATTCATGCTCCGTGATTCCAGACTTAAGCATGTTATTATTCCTTCTGTAGATTGGAATTCTTATTTGATTATCATCATCTGCAAACTGCCAAGAACCCTCAATTTGCTTCTGTTCTCATTTGCTGGTTCAGTAGATGGCTAGGGGAAAAATGAGCCAGAGATTGGTGAGGAGGTAGATAGTGGAGAAGAATTGGACAGTTTTATTTCACTGAGTTCAATAGCTTGTCATATTTTGGCCAGATGGGAGGAAATATCTCACAAGGATGCCCCTTAATGAATCTATAACCAGCCAAGCAGACATTTTTCAGAAAGAATGACAGGGCTGGCCAAGCACAGGAGAAAAGGGCCCTGAATGGAAATCAGTTCTGATTAAGAATGTGAAAATAAAAGGCGAATGGAATCCACCAATGCCCAGGATAGTCAGCAGCGAGAGATGGGGGCTGTGGCTGTTCTGATCATCTTCATTCTGTGTAGGCAGATGAAGTCTCCTCCCACACTCCCACTTTGCACACTCCACATCCAGCCCTCCAGATGTCTACAGTTGGTTTTGAGATTCCTAGTAGAATATAAAGCAGATTTTTAAAAAATCATTTCTTAATTTTCTTCTGAAACAGTCACCAGAGGAAGAGAAGTACATGTGGTGTATAGGGAGGGGGAAAGGAAGGGAGAGGAAAGTAAAGAATCTTTCTTGCTGGAAATAGGTCTATTCAGTGATAAATGGGTGGATTGGTATTAGAATTCTTTTTTTTTATGCTCAGGTGAAGTCATCATTGCCATTCATTTCTATACCTTATTCTAGTCCAGGGCTTCTTAAACGTTTTTCATTTGTGAACCCTTTATGCCCAAGGCATTTTTATACAGCCCCGGGTTTATGAAATAAATACACAAATCAACCATACATTTACTGATAATAAATCATAATTTTGTGACCCCACATATTCAGTTATGTGACTCCATATGGGATCGCAGCCCACAGTTTAAAAAGTTTTGCTCTAGTTATAGTTCTTTGCACCCTTTGAACCCAGAGACCTGAAACTGGATAAAGACCTATATTAAAGTTACTTTCCTCCCCCTACCACTGCAACTCTTCATTCCTGATATCATTTATCCCTGTAGCTTAGGGGTTTTTAAATTTTATGTCTGGTAGAAGACCTTTCTCAGAATTATGTTATTAAATGTTTAAAATAAAATATACAGGATGGCAAAGGAAATCAATATATTAAAATTCAGTTAATAATTTCTTTTTTAAAAAATCATAGATCCCAAGATAAACATTAGAATTTACTTAGTTTTTACTTAGTATTTACTAGTTAATTTGGCTTAATTTTAATGTGAGGGATTTTTCTTTCCCTGGCTTCCTGAGGCCAGAGGGAAAGGAGGTGTGGGGATGAAGTGGGATATGTTATTGTGGAGAACCACAAACTGTAGCTGCTGGTCTAGTGAACCCTTTCCTGCATTTGTTTTTCCCAGGGGTCTGAGAGCCAGCATTGTTCCAGGCCTGGCCTCTCTCTGGACCCACAGATGGGTGTGTGGCCATTTAACATAAGGGAAATGGGCGGGGCTCAAGAATTCTGCTCCCCTTCACCCCCAGCAGATTGCCTGACTTGGCAAAGAGTGCAATAAAATAGAAATTTTGATTTGAAATTTTCAGAGATTTGAAATTGTACATCTTTCCTCCAACCAATTCACTTTAACTCAATTCAGTTCACCAAGTAATTTAAGCATTTACTATGTGCCAGGATACATAATCAAAAAAATCCTAATAGCCTACCATCAAGCAGGATACAGAGACGATACAACAATGTAATACATTGGGAAGAGCACTGGATTGTAAAGGCAAGAAATCTGGGTTTGAATCTTACTTTTGATATTGTGAGTCCTTGGGGACTCCTCATGTCCATTTTCAGAGATGGAGATGAGAGGGACAGAAGACATATTCCAGTAAATTCCTCCATAAGATAGAGGAAAATTTTATTTCAGCTTGTATTGACTCATTTTTCACAAGAACAGCTGAGGCATTATGGTTGGGGAAAAACAATCTTTAAAAAAGAAAAGGCTTGACCTGAGGGAGTTAAAGTCAAAAGTGCGTTTTGGTTGTTTTCTTTCTTTTATTTTTCTTTTCATTTTTTTTAAAGTTTTTGTGTTTTTATTGATCCAAATTCTTTCAGGGCTTTCCTTTTGGAAAAATGAAAAGAGCCTTTGGCTGTTGGCTTCTTGCCAGCCTGTGACTAGTCCTGATTCCAAAGTAACCAGTTGGGTGACTTTGGTGACTGGGTATGTCACATCCTCTCTAGGCATTTTTCCATCTGTAAATTGGGGAGGGAGGAATGTGATATATTTTCTGAATCCCTGCCAATTCTGCCACACAAATCTATGTCTATGATCTTCCATCTTCCAGATCCAGATTTTTTTTAGCAAAGTATCTGTAGGTGATATATAGTGTATGAAGAGAGTACCTTTCTCTTTTGGGTCTAGTTGTATGTTTTTGAAGATCCTTTTATCCACAGATAGAAGAAGACAATTAGCCTTTCAGGACCCTGATTTCTGCTTGTTTTCTCCCTATTTGTTTGTCCTGGTAGAGGAAAACAAGTCCTTGGTTTCCTCCTTTTCTTTGCGCTCAACATGGTTTTTTTCTGGAAATGACTACAAGCAAAGTGGATGTGACAACTCATCTCAAGACAGATTTAACATGAATTTTCTTGTCTCTTTTTGAATCCATGTCCTGATGGGGACCAATGGTTTGGTGGTCATTGCGTACTAAAATCATAGAATCTTATGTTATCTTTGAATCAGAGGTCCTCTCCTGACACAAAGGGCCAAAGTACACTTTGGGGGTATTTCTCAGTTCTCTGGATCATTGCCCTCACCTAGATAACATGAAGCTTCAATAAAAAATCTATCTTCCGCTTCCCCCTCCCAAGAGGAGTTACCAATTTCCCTTACAAGAATACAGTTTCACAAATCTCAAAACACGAATAGGTTAATTTAAAGATAAAGGAATATAAACAGAACTATTATGAGCTATTAAAATATCATTATTTAATAGTGAGCAACTCTCCTTTTAGAGACCTATGCAGAATAGTTATTTAGGACTTGGAATGCTTGGGAGTTGTTTTTCCATGTCTTTGTTCTTTTGGCTGTCTATATAGATTCACTTCTCCTGTAGTTGACATCTCTGGCAACTTTCATATATGCCTCTAATTGCTATTCCCTATTATAGTCCCTTTGCTATCCTATTTGCTCTGTTTGCAGCCCTCACATTTTACAGATTTTTTTTTAGCTTTCAGTAGATAGCAATACCCTTTTGCTCTCCTGGGGAATCAACTCTCTGTCTCTAGATTTCGGGCTCTGTCTGAATCACAACTCAAAAATACACATCTAGGTATTTTTGTTTCTAAAATCTTCTCTTATTCCTAACTCCTCAGATTGACATACTTGAGGTCTCTCAGGCATCCAGAAGAAGAATCACCACTTTGTGTTTTATAGGAAGTTCTCTCCCTAATTCCATGTTGGTTTATGATCATTTATCTTGGTTTAATGTTCCATTTCCCAAAATGTCTAGGCCAGGTTTCTCCTTCCTATAATATAAGACTTCCCATGGGTCAAGAGACTTAGAAGAGCATCTTTTACTGTCTTTAGTTATCCCCCACTTCCCCAGCCTTCCTTCTTAGTTGATTGGGCAAATTTATTCACAAATCACATTTGCAACATTATGTTTAGTATTGAGTGCCATGTTTCAGGGAAGGCATTGATAAACTGGAGACCACTAAAAACTGGGCAACCATTATGATGAGAATTGTAAAATCGTGCCATGTTAGAATTGGTTGAACCAGATGGGGGTGTTTATCCTGAAAAAAAAAAGAGAAGAGTTGAGCTGAGAGGAGGAAAATGAAATAATTTTCAAGCATTTGAAGTCCTATTGAGAGAATGGATTAGGTTTGTTCTGCGTAGTCCTATAAGGCAGCAGTAGCTTCAGAGAAGCATAGAATTTCATAATTGGAAGCCATCTAGTCTAATTCATTCCTGAAAAAGAAGCACTTAAATTGGTCATCCAGTCTTTATTTGAAAGACTTCCAATGAGAAGAAACTTGCTGCCTGCCAACGCAACTTGTTTCACTTTTGGATAGCTCTAATTATTTGAAAATGTATTCTTATAGCAAGTCTAAATTGGTATTTTTTCCAATCTACCTATTATCCCTTTGAGTTTGGCCTTCGGGGCCAAGTATTCTTGGTCTGTCAAATCTTTTTGATTCTTGATGGCCTTTCCATGTGTTAGCTGTCCTAGGTTTTGTATCATCTGCAAATGTGTTAAGCTTTACATGTCTGCCTTTATCCAGGTTACTGATAAATATATTAATTCCTTGATGCCAGAATAAAGGCACCGAAAGGGAAAAAAAAACACATTCTATTTTCATAAAAATATTTCCCCACTATTCTTTGCCTCTTCAGCCTTTAGTATGGTGGCTGGCACATTGAAAGTGCTCAATACATACTTATTTTCTGAATGATCAAGTCCACCAAAACAATTTGTATTTTTAAAAGAGAAGCTCAGAGAAAGAAATGAATCACTTGAATAAAATGCTAATGGTAGTATTTCAGGCAGAGAGGTCATATTCTGGGCTTTTTTGTTTTCCTTCAATTAAGTCACTAACCTGTTGTAACTGGGTATACTGTTGGATCCATAAAGACTAAGGACACTAATCGGACTTAGAGGACATAGTTGAAAATTCCATGTTCCATTTCTTCAACAAGGAAAACTGTATTCAGAATCAAAAGAATTGAGCTTAAATTTTTGTATCTTTATTAGAATGTGAACTCCTTAAAACCAGATACTGTTTTTACCTTTTTTTGTATCTCCACTGTGTCTGATACATAACTGCTTGTTGACTATGATGGAAAAACTTCTGGATTTATAGTCAGAGGATATGGGTTCAAATTCTGGCTTAGCATTTCCTACCTGTGGGACAAGTCACTTAGTTTCTGTGGTCCTAGTTTCCTTCTACAGGCAATGAAGAGGTTGGGGTAGATATTCTTTAAAGTCCTTTCTAGCTGCAAATTCATGATCCTTTGCTAAAAATGGAAATTCAGTACCAGAGGGAGCTGTTTCTCCTTGTAAAGGCTCTAACTACAATAGAATGGCCTTATGTTTTCCTTGATTCAGAGCCAAACCCCGGAAACCTTGGCTCAGCAGTGCACAAAAGATTGGATGTGGAAACAAGAGTGTTTGATAAGCAGAGTCTCTGCTCTGTGACCTAAGCATGGTGGGGGACCAGTTGGAGACCAGCAGAAGCTTCTGGTATCTGGAGATTCAGAGGGCCTTTGAGAAATCCCCAGTTTTTGGTCCCCAGTAGCACCAGTAATCTAAGAATTGAGAGGTTTAGTTCCCTATAGATGGAGGGTGAGATGTAGGCAGACCAAAAACCAAAGATTATATGTTGGATAGGTTTTTTTTTTTTTAGTTTGGGTAGCCAGAAATTGTGTTCCTTTGAGAGCATGTCAGGGATCTATGAGCTTGTGAAGGAAAGAGAAGAGGCTGGTAGAGCAAGAAGCTGGTTGCGATGTGCCACAATTCTCTTTTATTGTCCTGACTCAGTTTCCCTAATTATCCTGACTTAGTTTCCCTAAATTGTCCTGCCTCAGTTTGTTATGCCACAGTCTCCTTGAATTGCCCTACCTCAGTTATTCTGTCTAAACTCCAGGCTATCACACCACCCTTCCCTCTTAATCATCAGAAAATTTGATAAGGATAAAAGACCTTCTATCTTAGACATCATGACCTCAGCACTTTCCTACTTATCAGAATGCCTCCTCCCATCCTGTCAGAACCAGATCCATAGTCCCGTGTTCCCACTCTCAGCACCCTGACTCTGCCCCTGCCTCGGATTACCCCCTGTATCTGAGCCACGTGTATATATGTCATTGAGAACTCACATTGTTTGCTGGATTCTTGGAGACTATAGTCTCATTCAGCTCTGGGACCAAACCATGGATCAATTTGGTCTCAATAAATCTCTCCTTTCAAATAAAATATTAAATTCTCTTTAATCTCTATCTGGCCTCAGTTTCTCTGACATCACAGCGGGAGGCTCTCCTGGAGATAGATAACTACTTGGGAGACAGAAAGTTTGCTACTATCTGACTATCCATAGAGTCTCTTCCAGTCACAGAATTGTGGAAAGAGAATGCAGTTTAATGTCAAAGCTAAATCTCTCCTTTGGGTGAAAGCTTCAGATATCAGAACATAGCTATCATGTTCCTCCCTTTTTCTTTTCCCCTCCTACAAGTCTTCTCTACACTAAACATATCCATGTCTTTCAGATGATCTTCATATGGCAGCCTCATACACACCTTGGTTTAAGTCCTGCCTAAATGACTATGAGCAAATTAGTTAATCTCTCTGAGCCTCAATTTTCTCATCTTTAAAATGGGAATGATAATAATACCTACTTTCCAGAATGATGAAGAAAAAACTCCATAAGCTTCAAAGTACTATATAAATGTGAAATATTCAATTCAATTTATTGCACTTATTAATTATCCAATATGTGCCAGACAATGGAAATACAAAGACAAGATAGTCCTACTTTCAAGGAATTTATTTACCATGATACCAAGGAATTTCATTTACCATGATAATAACTAACATATTGCAAAGTGCTTTATAAGTATTGTTTCATTTGATCCTCACCACAACACTGGGAGAGATACTATTATTATCACTCTTGTACAGATGAGAAAATTGAGGGAGATGGTGGTTTCGTGGCTTCCCCAGTGTCATGTAGCTAGTAAGTATCTGAGGGTGGATTTCAACATGGGGCGACGCAACTGTAGTTTTAGCATTGTACCACTTGTTATAATCTGTCATTGTTATTGAATGGGATCCACTCAATCCAACATTCTACATGATTCAGGGTAAAAATTCTCTTGATAACATTCCTTAATGTTGTCATTGGTCAGGAATTGGTCAGGAATGTTTGTTGAGTTGGATTGAGTGGAATTCAATGTGTACTTGAACACTTCTTAAGATTGGGAGCTCACTATCTCATAAAGCTGGTTGATCAGTTGTTTGTTCTACTTCTTAAAGTTTTTCCTGGTGTTTTGGGAATATCCTGAAGCTCACCTGGCAGGATAAAGTACTGGACAACTTTTGTCAAACTAAGTGGCCAAACATTTGAATGCCAAACATATACTTGTCTAAAAGACTATTTTATGGAGCATTCACACAAGGCAAGTGCTCATACATATATGGTGGTCAGAAGAAGCAACACAAGGATAATCTCAAAGGCTCCCTTAAGAACTTTGGAACTGATTGAGTGACATAGAAGACTTTCATGGGACTTCCCCTCACCCCCCAGCATGATGGGCCCTTATCAAAAAAGATGTGCTGTATAAACAAAACAGAACTGAAGTTGCTCTTAGGAAACTTGAGATATGCTCATTTAATGAAGCTATCCTAAATTTTCATATGGACTATTTGTGCCCAGTCTGTGATAGATCATTCGAAGCTAGCCTTGGTCTGTTAAGTCAGTTAGACACACTGTAATTTGATTCCAACATAGTGGTATATTTTGGTCATCTTCGAGAGTAGAAAACAACAGTAATACAACCAACCAACCAACCTCCTTGAAACTTCTACCTAATGGTCTTAGTTCTGCTTTTCCTCAACCTATTACAATCTTCTTCCTCCTCTTCTTGCCCTTCCCTTTAATCACACACATGATACAGGATCTAGTTGGGCATTTGTTTTGGCCCTCACCCATGGGAGCCAGTTTGGTCTGTGCCTTGATCTGACTTGGGCTTATTTCTCAATGCCTTTGGTGCTTTTAAAATATAAATTAGAGTCTCAAAGATAATGGTACCTTCCCCTCCTTCTCTCTGTCCCACCCAATAAACTGAGTTTTTGATCATGGACTCATAAAATGGTAGTACTGATATGGATTTGAGATATCATGTAATTTGATCATTTCAAAGAATAATTAAAATTATTTCAAGTGTCAAGCATTTTTCTCTTTTCTACTCCCCCCCAAAAAGAATCAAAGTTAAAAAAACACATATCCTTTTATCATATACACACAGTCAAGCAAAATAAATCAGCACACATATCTATATCCAAAATTTCTTACTCAGTATATTAGAGGTACGTAGCATTCTTCTTTGATCCTCTTGAATCATGATTGACCATTGTGTTGCTCAAAGTTCTTATACTTGTCAGAATGATTCTTTTTTTTTTTCTTTACAATACTGATGTTATAGTATTCAGAGTTATATAATCTGTATTTGTGGGATACTTTTAGGTTATAAAATGCTGCCATATACATCATTTCATAGTTCCACCCTCTAATTTTTCAAATGAGGAAACTGAGACGCAGAAAAGGGAAAGGGGTTTGCCCAAAATCACATAGTACATCAATGGATTAAGAGCTCAGACCTTTTCAGCCTAATCCCATTGTGATTTATTAGTGATAAAACTGAGTCTCAGAAGGTTAAGTGGTATAATGGGATCAGAACAAGTTAATAGCATCTTTAATATCATTCTAAATATTCCTAATTAATTTGCCAAAACTACAAGTGGGACATATTCAAGACTTACAGCTCTGTTTTCTCAGGGTCTTCCCAGGATTGCTATGTTATTTTGCCCAAATGTCATGTTAAGAGTATGACTAGCCACCTGGCCAGTAAAAGAGTGGGATAATGGAAAGAGTGCTTAGCATGGAGCCCAAAGAACTGAGTTGAAAACTCATTACTTCCACATATTATTCTGGGTCCAGTTTATACCATATCACTGCCTTGGCAGTAAATTTCACAATGCTCACAAAGTTCTTTGTGGCTGTAAAGATGTACATTTTTGGCAGGACCTGCTGAATGAAAAAAGAGCAACGATTTCAAGCCAGAAAGGGCCATATTGTTATATGATCATAAGTTTTGAGTCTTTAGAGACCAACTCCCTCATTTTACAGATGACAAAATTGAGACCCAGAAAATTGAAGCAATTTAACCAATGTCCCACAGGTAGTAAGAGATAGGCTTATGATTTGAAATTCTGGTCCATGTTCTTTTTAGTGAATCATGAATCTTCAAGTTTGGACCAGAAAGTAGATTGTATCTCCAGTTGAAAGAGTAATTTAACTAAATCTGGAGAGGTTCATCCTAAGAGGGGGACCAGAGAATGGATTCTTTTGGCCAAAGCCAACATCATCTACTAAGGTCTATAGAAGCTCAGTGAAGAAAATGCTGTCCCAGTGAAATCATGGGTTTCTGACTTTATTATAATGTTTAAAGAATTTTACTTCCATGAACCCATTTGATTCTTACAAACCACCCCATAAGGTAATTTAATATAAAGGTTATTATTCTCATTTTACAGAAGGGGAAACTGAGGCTTAGCAATTCTCAAATGACTTGTCTTTGGTCACACATTTGGTATGTTTCAGAGATGAGGTGTAAACTCAGTTCTCTCCTGCCTCTAAATCAAGCACTCTCCCCACTTCTTTATCCTTGAAGAACTGGAGGAAAAAGATTGTTTTTCACAAAAATTGATGAGGATCCCAGAACCCAAGCCTCCTTCTCCAGTGAGTTGTCAGACTCACTGGAAGGTCAGAGTTGAGGATTAACAACAGCAACAGTTAGATGAGTGAAGAGTCTCCTTTGTCCCCCAATTTCAAGGAGCCTGAATGGGGCTGAAGTTCCCCAGTGCTTCAGACCTGACAAGCTCACAGCTGGAGGGTGATTGGCAGAGCAGGCGGTGGCTGTAATGGGTTACAGGTGTGAGCACAGCTGTACAATATCAGGCTTGAGCCTGGGGGAAGGAGAGGATTGAGGGGACACATTGATATCTGCCCCTCCTCCAAAAGCCCAGAAATATCTTCATCCTTCCCCCACCTCTAGCTTGTGCTTAATATTTCAGAGTTAATCTTCAGCCTCTAACAACCCATCAGTCAGTCAGCAATCATTTGTTACAAGAATAAAGTTATAGATGATGAGTTTTGGTTCCCTGTTAACCTTACCTTGTTTTTCTAACTTGTACCTAATAGCCTTAAGCTTTCCCTTCCCCTCTATTCCATCCCAACCCCTGCTTTCCTTTGGAAATACTCTCATACTCTACATCAAGAGTTTTTAACTTGGGATAAATGACTTCCCCTTCCACCCCCTACCAATAACTATATTTTAATATAATTGATCATCTGTATTTATTTCATACACTATAATTATGAGAAGGGGCACATATACTTCAAAAGACTTTTGAAAAAATCCACAACAAAAAAGACTAAGAACCCCCACATTAGATATTTCCTGCCCTCCTTTCCATCCAAATTTATTCCTCTCATATTCCATTTCCTCAGAAATACAACTGAATTTAGAATCAAAAGAAATGAGTTTAAGCCTTTGTTCTTATATATGTGAGCTATGTGACCTCAGAAAAGTCGATTAAAATTTCTAAGCCTCAGTTTCCTTGCTTGCAAAGTGAGGAGGTTCAACTAAATGACCTGCAAGGTTCATTTTAACTCAAAATTCTTGTTATCCTATTGTTAGTTCTTTCTTCTTTCATTCTACATGAACTTTTTTTTTTATCCATATTTCCCTTTTCTTCGGCCGACTTTGTCTTAGGTTAAGCAGGACTCCCTCCCACCCTTCTCTCCCACCCCAGAATTCTCTCTTGTGGCTTGCAGTGGGGCCAAAGGGGTTGCTGACCTCTATTCTTGAAATTAAAAACACTGTTGGAATCTGTCAGGGAGCATAAGCCCCCCCAAGGAATTGAAAAGAATAATTGAGGCCTTCAGATGTTTACATACTATTGCCTTTGACTTAAGGAGTTTTTATGGACCATCAAGTAAACAAATCTTGGAGACTGTAAAATTGCAGATTCTTGGTTGAGTGGAAATGAGGCCATTTTACTGCAATGTAGGTGCCTGAGGTGATATATCCATCTAGGATATGAGACTAATGTTCACCGTCCACTGTTAGAATGGAAAACTCCTTTGGAGTGAAATTGCAAAGACATTGGCTGTCTGGGTTAGCCATGCCAGTGAAAGTACCAGTTTCTGGGGTCATCTTTTCTGCTCCTTTCCCACAACAAAAGATTTCCAAACATGGAATCACACGGTTAGAGCTAGATTTCTAAGATCAATTCTTTTCATTTTATAGATGTAGACACTACAGTTGAGAAACTGATCCCAACTTACAGAGGTAATAAGTGTCAGAGGGAGGATTTGAACCCATCTCCTGATCCCAGCGATAGCTCTCTTTTTATGGGAACTCTGTATTAAACATGGACTAAAGACTTTTGGCGAAAACATTGCAGAGTAGACATTGCTTAGAGCCACTTAAAAACAAGTTTTATTGGTGAGTAATTGAAAAAAGCAAAACAAAACATGAGTTTGGTTTGACTGAGCTTGGATTTAGGAATTTCTGAGTTCAGATCCCGCCTCAGGCATTTACTAGTGATATTATTTCTTTTCTTCCTTTCTTTTTTTTTTTTTTAACAGTATTTTATTTTTCCAAATACATGCAAAGATAGTTTTCAACATTCACCCTTGAAAAACCTTATGTTCCAAATTTTTCTCCCTCTTTTCCCCTACCCCATCCCCTAAAGGCAAGTAATCCAATATATAGTAAATAAGTGCAGTTCTTCTATACATATTTCCACATTTATTCATGCTGCACAAGAAAAATCAAATCACAAAAGAAAAAAATGAGAACAAAGAAAGAAAAACCAAGAAAACAATAACAACAAAAGTGAAAATCTATGCTGTGATCCACACTCAGTTCCCACAGTCCTCTCTATGGATGCAGATGTCTCTCTCCATCTGTTGGAGGGGCAGCTAGATGGCACAGTGGATAGAGCACCAACCCTGAAATCAGTAGGACCTGAATTCATATCTGGTCTTAGCCACTTAAGACATGCTAGCTGTGTGACTCTAGGCAAGTCACTTAACCCCAATTGCCTCAGCAAGAAAAAAAAAGTCTATTGAATTGGCCTGAACACCTCATTAATGAAGAGAGCCAAGTCCGTTAGAGTCGATAATCACATAATCTTGTTGCTGTGTACAATGTTCTCTTGGTTCTTCTCACTTCATTTAGCATCAGTTCATGTACGTCTCTCCATATTTTTCTGAAATTATCCCGTTGATCATTTGTTATAGAACAATAATATTCCATAACATTCATATAACTTAACTTTTTCAGCTATTCTCCAACTGATGGACATCCACTTAATACCTTACTACTGCAAAAAAGGACTACAAACATTTTTGTACACATGAGTCTTTTTCCTGGATCAAAGGGTATGCACAGTTTTATAGCCCTTTAGGCATAGTTCAAAATTGCTCTCCAAAATGGTAGGAGCAGTTCACAACTCCACCAACAATGTATTAGTGTCCCAGTTTTCCCACATCCCCTCCAAAATTTATTACTATTTTTTTCTTGTCACCTTAGCCAGTCTAAGAGGTGTGTAATACCTCAGAATTTAACATTCATTTTTTTTTAAGCTGAAGTTTATTTTTTTATTTTTTTAAATAATTTTTTATTGATAGAACGCATGCCAGGGTAATTTTTACAGCATTATCCCTTGCATTCATTTCTGTTCCGATTTTTCCCCTCCCTCCCTCCACCCCTTCCCCGAGATGGCAAGAGTCCTTTACATGTTGAATGGGTTGCAGTAAATCCTAGATACAATATATGTGTGCAGAACCAAACAGTTTTCTTGTTGCACAGGGAGAATTGGATTCAGAAGGTATAAATAACCCGGGAGGAAAAACATAAATGCAAGCAGTTTATATTCATTTCCAGTGTTCTTTCTCTGGGTGTAGCTGCTTCTGTCCATCTTTGATCAATTAAGGCTCTCTTTATCGAAGAGGTCCATTTCCATCAGAATACATCCTCAAATAGTATCATTGTTGAGGTATATAATGATCTCCTGGTTCTGCTCATTTCACTCAGCATCAGTTCATGTAAGTCTCGCCAGTCCTCTCTGTATTCATCCTGCTGGTCGTTCCTTACAGAACAATAATATTCCATAATGTTCATATACCACAATTTACCCAACCATTCTCCAATTGATGGACATCCTTTCATTTTCCAGCTTCTAGCCACTACAAACAGGGCTGCCACAAACATTTTGGCACATACAGGTCCCTTTCCTTCTTTAGTATCTCTTTGGGGTATAAGCCCAGTAGAAACACTGCTGGATCAAAGGGTATGCACAGCTTGATAACTTTTTGAGCATAGTTCCAAATTGCTCTCCAGAATGGCTGGATGTTTAACATTCATTTTTGTAAGACTTTATATTCCAAATTTTTCTCCCTCTCTCCCTTACCTCCTCCCTCCCCAAGATAGCAAACAATCTGAAAAATGTTAAACACACAATTCTTTTAAATATCCTCCCATGTTGTCATGTTGTACAAGAAAAATCAGACCAAAAGAGAAAAAAAAAAACATGAAAAAGAAAAAGCAAACAAATAAAAAAAGTGGAAATACTATGCTTTGATCTATATTCAGTCTCCATAGATCTTTCTCTGGATGCAGATGGCATTTTCCATCTCAAGTCTATTGAAATTTCTTTGAATCATCGCATTGTTGAGAAGAGCCAGGTCCATCCCAATTGATTATCATGTAATCTTGTTGTTTCGGTGTACAATGTTCTCCTGATTCTGTTCACTTCACTCTAGCTATATGATTGGGAACAAGCCATTTTAGGCTTCAGTTTCTTTATCTATAAAATTTCAGATACTGGATTCCCTGACCTCAAAGCACTAAAAGTACCATCCTTTGTTAAAAAAAAAATATATAAGGTTTTCTTTTACAGAACTAAGTTTAAAAATGTTGTCAGCTGGAGGTCAGTGTGATTGACATCTTGTGGTCTCCAGACAGAAAACTTTCCTGACAGCTTTAGCAGAAAGCTGAGGTCAGAAAATGCCATCTCATGTTCACTAATTAGGCCTGACAGTGGTTCATCCCAGAATGGACGAGGAAGACAAAGTGGACTGAAAAGGAAATTGCAGAGAAACAAACCATGCACCATGTTTTTAGTTCTTCCTATTCCCCTCCTTGATAAGGAAGCAGGAAACACAAGAGGGATGTCTGTCTTTTCCTCAGCTTGAGCTAGTTGGTTCAGACAACTTGTTGAGAAGAACTACAGAGACAAATCTGTAATTTCAACACCAATAATGAGAAAGAAAATGGCATCATTAGTAAGGGGGAGGCTCTTGCCAAGAGTTGGGCTTTTTGTAGTTGAAATGTCTATGGAAATGAAGTAGTATGAAGATGTGAAAGCCTTAGAGTTTCTTCAAAGACTCAAGTTAATCTTGGAGAACACTGATTATAATTGTAGAGGATGCCTTGGGGGAATAAAAACAGCAGAAATCCATTTATGAGAGGCTGCATGGTATAGTAGATGTTTTATGGGGACCTGGTCTCAGATCTGGGTTCAAGTCTTAATTCTGATACATCCTGGTTGTGTGATCCTAGAAGAATCACAATTTCTCATGTTCTCGACAGCTCTCTAAGTCAGGAGTTTGGGAAACTAGTCGAGTAATCTGGGTCAGGGGTAAACAGCACAAAGGAATTTTGTTCCTTTTTGTTCATACTCATAAAATAGATTGGCTGGGGTTCAATTTCCTCCTCCTTTATGGAATGAAAGGTTAGAATTAAATGACCTCAAAAGACCTTCTTGCTCCAAAATTCTAGAATTTTATGAATTTTATTAGCTAGCTATGGGAGTAAGGTATCAATTAAATCATGGGTCTTTTGAAATTTTGAAGCAAGAGATTTTGAAGTAGGAGAAATATCCACTTTAAACAATGTTGTGCTGTCTTTAATAAGCTCATAATTGAATAAATTGTCCCCTCTGTCATTCAGTGTCCTTTATCTAGAGATTTATAGAGTAATATAGGGGAAGTAATACTGAATCAAGCATCAGAAACTTGCGTTTTGATTCTTTGTTTTTTGTGTGATCTTTGGCAAATTCCTTTGTTTTTCTGAGCCTTGGTTTCCCCCTTTGCAAAATGAGAAGATTGGATTAGCTAATCTCAAAGTTCAAAAGTCAAAAGTCTATTAGATAGAAAGCTCATTAGACATCATCCATTCTAGTATCTTCTTTTTATACATAAGAAAATGGAAACTCGGGGAGCATGTGATTTATCCTAAGTAAAATAGTTAATTGGCATTAGCGTTGAAAGAAGAGTTTCCTTTCCAAATTTTAACTGTGACTGTGAGTTACATAAATATCTTTTGACAATAGTGAGTTTATATCATTTTAGAACATTGGGTGAACTAAAGTGTGTCCAGAGCTGGTTGACCAAGATGGTGAGATGATTTAGAGGGCCAAGAACCAATTGATTGATGGAACTGGATATGTTTAGTTAGGAGAAGAGAAGGCCTTCTTCAGTTTTTGGAGCATGGATATGTAATGTTTCAATTTTAAGGAGGGCCCCAGGACAGCTGTATTCACTCATTCATTCTTAACCTGGATTTTGTGGATAGATTTCATGGGGCCTTTGAACTTAGAAAGGAAAAATTACATCTTTATTTATTTATTTATTTTGCTAATCTTTAGTTTCTTTTAAATCCTATGTATTTTAGTTAATTCATTCTAAAACATTGTTCTGAGAGGGGATCTCTAGGCTTTAGCAGATTGCTGTAGGGATCCATGACACACAAAAGATTAAGAACCCTTGATTTAGGGGTATGCCATGTTGAGGAAGGAATAGATTTGTTCTGCTTGGCCCCAGATTACAGAGCTAGGAGCATGTGTGGAAACTGAAGAAGCAGACTTTGCTCCTATAAGGAAAAACTGCCTCTGAGAGCTTTCCACACATGGAAGAGGGCTGCCCCATACCAGCGTGGGAATTCCCTCTTGCTGGAGATTGTCTAGCAGAGGCTGAATGATCAACTTGTTAGGAATTTCCTAAGACGGGGTTTCCTTCTCAGGTAGAAATGAACCAAACAGTTGGTGGCTGAGAGCCCTTCCAATGATGGATTTCCTTAGTGTGACATTCAAGTCTTTCCAAAACCATGAATATTCTTCCATCAAAATGAAAAAGATTTCTGTCTACTAGCAGGCCTGCCAAATTTCAGGCATCTGATCCCAGTCTGGTGATATGGCCAAATAAGTGGCAGACAGGCAAATTATTTATTATAATCATATTTGTTGTATTTATTATTGTATATTTGTTATGATTACATTATAGCATAATAAACATATTTATAGTATTTATATATTATTACATAACATATTATTAATTATATAAAGGACCTTTCCTAGAAGGCATTTGTCATTTCCCGCTTTAGAAATAATAAGGCAGATCTGCCCTTTCATACCTCCCAAGCATCCATGCATGGGGATATAGAGTTTCCAAATGAGAAATGGAGGGCCCTCCAAGACAATCACTGCCCCAATCTCCTTAGCTGAGGGGATTAGCTAGAGCTCATTGAAGAAAACAGAAAAGTTATTTGGTTAAGCTGGGAATTGTGTCCTTTTTGTTGGATGAGCTCTTTACCATGTATGACTCTGGGCAAGACATTTAACTTTGAGTTTTGGTTTTCTCATCTGTGAAATGGAGGTAATAATACTTACTCTACCTCTCCCCCTTTGCTGTTGTGAGGAGCCCATGAATGTGCTGTTCTTCAGGTGTTTAAGTCATTTCTGATTCTTGGTGACCCCATTAAATGTTTTCTTGACAGAGATACTGGAGTGCTTTGCCATTTCCTTCTTTAGCTCATTTTACAGATGAAGAAACTGAGGTAAACAGAGTTCAGTGACTTGCCCAGGGTCATACAGTAAACTCCAAAATGCCGGAAAAATACAAGTATCTGCTTTTTTGTTATTACCTAAAGGCTTTCCTTTTGTGGATTTGATTTGTTTTTCTTAGTCTTAGTGATCCTGGAGCCTCACTTTTCAAACCTAATAGAGAGGGCACTCACTAACTCCTTTCAGGAGTTAAATATTAGTAGTTATTCAAATATTTCTTGACTAATTGCCAGTGTATACATTTGTGTCAACCATCATCTGTATGGGTATAACTATGTCCAAAGAAGGTGGGTGGGATAGTGAAGGATCTGGAGAGTGTTCTATTTGAAATTCAAAATCATACCATGTAAGCATGGGTTGAAGGAACTGGGGAATGACAAAAGAAATGCCTAGGAATGACATGAAGGGTTATCAGAGGGATTAGCAGAGCCATTGCTAGGACCAGAGACAAAAACCAGTTTGGGGGCCATGGTGGTAGTGGCAGTGTTGAGAACAATTCAAGGGGAATTGGAGACAGTAATAACTGAGGATCATGGGTGTTTTTCTGGCAACCCACCAACTAAGAAGCACATATGGCTCCCCCAAAGGGTTGAAGAATAAGATAGGATCTGGGAAAGCTTATGACATAAAAAGGAAGGGAAGTAGATCTCACTGAGGACAACAAATGCTTGAGGCATGAGGATGCTGATGATCTTTTTTTTAATTTTATTTTTTATTGTTGACAAGGCATTTGGGGTTAAGTGACTTGCCCAGGGTCACACAGCTAGAAAGTGTTAAGTTTCTGAGGCTGGATTTGAACTCAGTCCTCCTGACTTCAGGGCAGTGCTCTATCTACTACATCATCTAGCTGCCGCAGGATGATAATTTTAATGCAGGAGAAAGCAAGTTTTAAATCTCTGTTCAAATAGCCAATAGGGTGATAATAATGATGAGGAGGATAATGATTGTGATGATCAAGATGTTGGTAATGACAATGGTGTGTTGATGGTAGCATTGGTGATCATGATGATGTAGTATGGTAGTGGAGGTAACAGTGGTGGTGATTGGTGGTGGTGGTACTGATGATGATGGTGAGGTGTTATAGGTTCCTAGGAACAAAGCCTGGGTCAATCTGCCCTACTTGTAATTTGGGGGATTAGTTCTTCTTGACCTCAAAGACCAAGGCTAAGACCACTAGTAGGAGATCACAGGCAGATAGGTTCTGGCTCATTTATTGTCATACCTCATTTATTGTGCTCCATTTTCTTGCTGTTTTGTTTGTTGCTGTTGTTTTTACAAACTGAAGGTTTATGACAACCCTGCACTGAGTTAAGACTATTGGCTAACAGTATGTGCTCGCTTCGTATCTCTGGGTCACATTTTGATAATTACCACAGTATTTCAGAATTTTTCATTGTTATTTCATCTGTGATCTGTGTTCTTTGGTGTTAATATTATAATTGTTTGGAGTGCCAAGAAGCATGATCATATAATCCAGTGAACTTAATGTCTTGTGTGTTCTGCTTTACCCTGCTTCTCTCCTTCTCCAGTCTCCCTATTTCCTGAGGGGAAAATATTGAAATTACACTAATCAATAACTCTACAATGGCCTCTAAATATTTAAGTGAAAGGAAGAGTCAATCAGTGCAGCAAACTTCATTGTTGTCTTATTTTAAGAAATTGCAACAATCATCCCAATCTTCAACAACCCCTACTCTTAGCCATAAACATTTAGGCAAGAACTACCACTAGTTAAAAGATAATG
Organism: Antechinus flavipes; assembly: GCF_016432865.1. Lineage (NCBI taxonomy): Eukaryota > Metazoa > Chordata > Mammalia > Dasyuromorphia > Dasyuridae > Antechinus > Antechinus flavipes. The sequence goes on from NC_067398.1 coordinate 60,677,167, forward strand.
AGTCACTGAAGGCTCGGATGATGGTTAAATTTTTTTAAATTATAAAATATGTTTTCATTAAGGTATGTATATAAATATATACATATATATATTTAAAATGCATAGTTAAATATAACTTTTATGTGCACTGGGAAACCAAAAATTTCATGTGACTTGCTTTATTGCAGTGGTCTGGAACCCAACCCACAATATCTTCGAAGTATGCTTGTATATGAAAACCTTTCTAATGAGTAGAGCTGTCCAAAACAGACTGGGAGGTCTCTGAGAGCAGTGGATTGTGGATTTACAGGAGAAGCCTGAGCAAAGTCAGAATAACCATTTGTCTCAGATGCTCTGGGGGAGAATCCTGTCAACTGGACTACATGGAAGCTGGGGTCCTTACTGACTCTGGACCTCTGGGATTCCAAGTCAGGGTTACCATTCTTTGTAACTGAGGTTAGATATCACAATTCAGGCAAAGATTAAATGCTTATGTCTTATGCTTTTCATGTGTTAGTCATGCTGGTTCTGTTGCTAAATAGGTATCTCTGATATCTCCAGCTTGTGCTCACTCTTTTAACTGTTTAAAATAAGCAAAAAAAAAATTAGATTCAGATTTAGTCTCAGCTGTTTTTAATCCAATTTTTCATAACTATCCAGAAGTTGTTTTTATTAACCCTTTTCTTCCAAACTAACTCTTGAGGTAACTTTGAGACCTGGATTTGTGGAAAATTGAGCTAGATAGAGGGCCAACTTAGGATCAAGGGGGTACAAAGCCTCACCTTTGACACATAATTGGCCAAGTCACTTAATTTTTCAGTGCCCAGATAACTAAGACTACTAGCTATAAGAAAAATTGATGATCTGTTCCTAGTGTTGGAGTTTCTACAATGGGAATTTTTTGCACTGGTGAAGTCATGGGTCTTGTTGAAAAAGAAGAGATAGAAAAACCTTTTTTGGTTTTAGTTCTCATTTTTCATTAGAACAGATGACTCAAATCCTCATATTCCCCTTTGTTCTCCTTTTCAATACCTTTCCCCTAACTGTATGTCTGTATTCCAAGAGTAGCTAGCACTCATGTAAACATGGGGAAAAGAGGGATCGGCCTGGGTCCCAACCACGGATTTGTCCTGCACTCACAAGACACGGTAGAACTGCCAAGTGAATGTCTGAGTCATGGATAAAATTAAATGGAATACAGATTTTTTGATGGTGAACTGCTACTTCATTAGGACACATGCACATGCACACACACACACACTCAACTGATAATGTGCAGGTGCAGAATGTAATGAGAGTTCTCAGAATAAATGAATAATCAACTCTGAAGAACGTTCAGTTGGCTGAGTTGGATTCTTGGTCTCCTTCTGTATCTAGTCAGTTCCTATTATTTTGCCCTTTGTAGGAAATGCAAGGCTCCTTCCTTCTGTGCAGAGAGGGAGGAATAGGGTATGGGAGACTACTTATAATGTCAGACTTGTTTTCTGTGGTTAGTTTTTCAGAACTCTTGGGTTTTTTCCTTTCTTTCTTTTTTACTCTGCTTTTTATATTTCTCCGGGAAGAATACCGGGAGACACATATTGGAAAGTGGAAGTGCTATAAAAATAAAATATCAATGTATTTTTAAAAACCAATATATTAGCAAAACTTTATTATTAATAATAATATTATTATTTTTGCTGAGGCACTTAGGGTTAAGTGACTTGTCCAGGGTCACACAGCTAGGAAGTGTTAAATGTCTGAGACCTATCCACTGTGCTACTGAGCTGTCCCCATTAGCAAAATTTTAAAAAAATATTGAGAGTGGATAGAGCACCAGCCCTGAAGTCAGGAGGACCTGAGTTCAAATCTGGTCTCAGACATTTAACACTTCCTAGCTGTGTGACCCTGGACAAGTCACTTAACCCCAATTGCCTCATCAAATATATATATATATGTATGTATATGTGTGTGTATATGTATGTATGTATATGTATGTGTATATATGTATGTATATGAATGTGTGTTTGTATATATATATATATATGTGTATATATATATATATATATATATATATATATATATATATATATATATATATATATATATATATATATATATATATATATGTGTATATATGTTGAGAGACATTCCAGGCAGGAGAATGGATAGAATTCCTCCAGTTACCATGTCTTGTAGATTTTTCCTTGACAACATCTTTCACATCCTTCTCCATTTTCCCCGTTTCATGATTTGTCCATGATCACACAGTAAGTGGCTAACCCAAAATTTGTACCTAATGTCCTTGGCTCTCCAAATGTAGCACTATTTCCATTCTTTCATGTTCTTCAGATCAGCTAGACTGGAACATTTGTCATAGAGCATAATAATAAGGCTGGTGAGGGCAAGTAGGACCCAATTGTGAGATAAAAATAAAGATGCTTTTACTTCTTTGACAAAAACAACAACAGCACACATAGTGACCAGCCTTCCTGTGGGAGCATCTCACTGCATGGTATTTTTAAAAGACCTTGACCCAGACAACAAGAACCCAAATTCCAGAGATGCTTTGTGTCCAAAAGACAAAGGACTATAGAGGTTCTTCTCCTCTAGGAAAATGGTGACTGGGAATTATAAAGTATCTATTCTCAGCTCCAGATTCTTTTTCATTCCCATTCCTCTTTCCCATGTCCATCAGAAGCCTACAATTTGGACAAGTTTGTAACAATGCTGCTTTTATTAGGTGATATTCCAGCAGATCAAGATATCAAGATGATAACCCATGAAGGGGTCAATCAATGTTTGTCCTGGATTAGAAGCATGGACTATATTCATATTCAGAATGGGATAATGATATTTTAAGAAAGATGAAAGGTAGATATTACAAAAGAGCTCTCTAGTGTCATGGTGTCCATTGGGACAGCAAAGTTGTAATTAAACAAGATAATTGAAAGGATTGAAAAACATCCATATGTCAAATTTGGAATACTTAGGCAGAAATAGTCACTGAGCACCTGCAATGCTTCTGGCAGGATTTGAAAAATTGGAAGGATCAGATAGACAAATTTTTGAGCAAAAGCCTATACCAAGCAATGTAAGAGAAAGAAAAATTTGGTGATTTCTGCTGTCTCTTTCAATTAAGAGATTTAATTTGAGTGACCCAAGGAACAGCATGGGAATGAGTGTTGGAGGTAGGGGACAATTTCATACAGAGGAATGAATGCTAAGCTTGAAGTCTCAGGACCTGAATTCAAATCTCTGCTCTCAAGTCCACTTACTTACTAGCTATGTGACTTTGGGGAAAACACTTAATTATTTTGAACTTTGATTTTCTCTTCTATCAAGTGAAAGGGTTTGGATCAGATGATCTCCAAGGCCCTTCCCAGTTTTGTCTCTATAATCCTATGGAATCATAATACCTGGTCTCAAATAACGGATTGATTTTCTCTCTGTATGAACTTTCCCTTCTCTCTAAAAGTAGGAATTGGGTTAGATAGATGCTCACTAAGGCTTCTTCCAGCTCAGCCCTTGAGATAAGTAATAGGAGTGCCTGATCTCAAGGAGTTTATTGGTCAGACTGATATATATGCAACTATTAGAGAATTAGTCACTAGTTTGAGGTTTGGGTTAAATCACATGATGTTAGCTGTGAGTGCAGTAGGAAATGGAGAAAGGTAAGATCATGGGAAAACTTAATGGAACCATTGAAGGATAAGTAAAGTTTAAATAAATACTTAAGTAAGTGATAAGAGGATATTTTATTTAATTTCCTTTCCCGGCCTTTTTTTGTGACATGGAGAAAACTTGTTTAAAATCACTAGATTTATCTGTAATGAGTTCTGTTTTTCTTGCTTTTTCAATGGATGAGAAAGAAAATGGAGAGAGAGAAAATCTGAAACTGAAAATAAAATAAGTTGAAGTGTGTTTTTTTTTTTTTAAAGAAAAAATGGCATCATGAACCAACATTGGGAGAAATGAAAGGAGTCAGAAATGAATATGATATAGATGCAGGACAGCGAGAAAACTGCTCTGATTGAATGTTCCAGTTGAGAGTTGTGAAAATGAAATGCCCTTTAATTTAAGCTTCCCTTTGTTATAGGAATAAGTCTAATAAGTCTCTGACTTGGCATTCGAGGCCTTGCCCAGTCTAACTCTAAGCTACTTCTTCCCTCCCTGTACCTCCAGGAACTTTTCATTTGAATCAGATAGCATTTTACTGACATTACTCAGAAAACAATGTGCTCAATGTCATTTCCTTGTTCTTGGTTGTAAACTCCAGGAGAGCAGAGACTATGTTCTATCTGAGCTTGGAATATTCCTTCTTCCCTGGCTTACATATAGTATAGAACTTGAATGTTTGCAAAGTGCTTCCCTCAAAACTTTGAGAGGGAAGGAGTGCATTATCCCTATTTTACAGGTGAGAAGGTGAGCAATGAATTGACTTCCCTATGATCACACAGTAAAAACTTGGACTTCAAACCGGGTCTCTTAATTCTATTTCCTCTACACTACAGTTTCTCTGAACATCTCCCACATATTTTCACAGAAGAGAGATCAAGGTGAGAAAATGTGCAGATATAAGGAATACATTTAATATAACATGTATTTATTGGAAAAGACTTCAAGAATTGACCATGAACATCACTGAGTTTAATGGGTATGAAGATCTCTTCTGGTTCTTGCCACATTCCAAAGCTCATAAGATATTAAGCTGATCAATTCCATTCTCATTGACTTAAGATCAGGATATTAATTCAATCAGCAATTATTAAATCATTATTATGAAGGAATAAAATCAAGGAGGCCCCAAGCATTTTTGAACAACCAGCCTCCAAGTGAGATTAGAAGCTACACTGGTCCTTATCCTACTTCCCCCTCCCCCCAACAGCTCACACTAATTCCTTCCTAGACTTTGCCCAGAAAGGAAAAGGACAATTAGGGGATGAGGGAGGGGTGTATAAATCTTTCTGTATGTGAACTCAGTTCTTGTTTTATGCCATCTAAGTCATCACTACTTCCAGCTCTGAAGCCAATTAGGCTTTTTGTTACCCCACAGTATGACTCCTTGAATTGCCATGACTGAAACCAACTTCTGACATATCTCCTGTTGGATTGGCAGCAGGCACAGGCTTCAAGGATCGGGCCCTAATTGACCTGTCTCTCTCCCTCTTCCTCATCACAGCTAATTCATTTTTCTAGTCAATCTCACATACATTTTCTCATCGGGCTCTCGTAGCCACCCTGTGGGGTGGGAACTATAAAAATTACCCTCATTTGGCACACGGGGAGTCTGAATCAAAAGGAGCGCTTGTTCAGTGTTACAGAGCTGGCTGGTAACTTGTTTGAAGAGAGATGCCCTCCTTTGGCCATTGAGAACCAAACAGGTCAGGTGGTACAGAAGATGTTCTAATTTTGTCTGAGAGATAATTATCCCATTATTACTTAAGAAAAAGTCTACCTGAGATATATCTGTAATGTAAAGACTTCTACCGCCTCTCAAAGGCCATCTGGAAAATTTTCATGTCATTTGCTGGAGCCTGGAAAATAAATTCATCCTTCTTACAGAAAAAGTGTTCTGCTGCCAGAATTTGCTGGCTGTTGGGTTCAGCTGAAAAACAAAACCAAACCAAAACAAAAAACAACCCAATAAACTCATTAGTGGCTAGAAGGAATATAAAACAATAAGATCCTTCCTTCTAAATCTACCTTTTCTGAGAACAGGGGCAGAAAGTGAGCTGAAAGGATGAGCACAAGGAAAATCTCTTTCATTCTTCAGTGTCCAACTTGACCCACAGCAGACTTTTAAAATGTCAATTGATTAAATTGGTTGTCTTCTATCACAGAACTTTAATCCCTGCCTGAAGATAAAATTCAGCTCAAATAACTTCCTACTAAAAGAAAGACAATTGACCTTGAAAATGATTTGGGTTAACACCCAGGATCCAGCCTGGATGTCATCAATGTAGCTGAGTCCATGTCAAAGGTGTTGTAATCAAGTTTCCTCCAATCTTTGAAGAAAATAAAAATCCTGGAGTGGTAGGGTGGGTATAATGGTAGAGTTGAGAAACATGGATTCTAGGCCTGGTTCAGCCAATAACTGGATTTGTGACCTTAAATCAGTCTTCCCTCTTGGAATCTCATCTGTAATATGATTCTGTTGCATTATGTACTCTCTGGTCTCTTCCCATTCTAGAATTCTTGATTTCTCCCAGTTGCATCTTAGGATGGTTGTACCCAGAGAATAATGAATAAGAGAAATTGCAGGTAGAAAGTAAAAGTATATTCTTCCCCCAGTCCCCAGATAGGAAGGAATAAGATCTTTTTTTTTTTTTCACTCTTAAAATAATAGCTTTTTATTTTTATTTTCAAAATATACACAGAAGTAGTTTTCAATATTCGTGCTTGCAAAACCTTGTGTTCCCTATTTTTCTCCCTCCTCTGCACCTCTCCCCTCCAACAGTAAGTAATTCAATATAGATTAAATATGTGCAATTCTTCTAAACTTATTTCCATATTTATCATGCTGCCAAAGAAAAATCAGATCAATAAGGGGAAAAATGAGAGAAAAAACCAATTAAGCAAACAATAACAACAAAAGGTGAAAATACTATATTATGATCCACATTCAGTCCCCATAGTCCTCTTCCTGAATGCATCTCTCTATCACATGTCTATTGGAACTGGTTTGAATCACCTCATTGTTAAAAAAGAGTCAAGTCCATCAGAGTTCATCATCATATAATTTTCTTGTTGCTGCGTATATGAACTTAGCAGCAATTCATGTCTTTCCAAGCTTTTCTGAAATCATTCTGTTGATCATTTCTTCTATAACAATAATGAAGAAATAACATCTTAAGGACTGTTCTACTAAACTGGATCCACTCCTGCTTACCCCACCACCTTTCACCCATCCCTAGCTATGCCCTTTGGGATTTAGCAGTTTTTAGCAATTATTTGACTCTAATGATTTCTCCATTCTCCACAGAATGATAGCAGCTTTTATCATCCTCAGAACTGTTATAACTGGGGCAGGAAAAGTGTAAAAACGAGGTCTATGAGGTAATGAGTGATGAAGTAATGAACAGTGAGCAAGAGGGCATTGTTCCTGTTTCAGAGTCAGAACCCAGACTTGGGATTCATATTTGGAGATACAAATTTGGCATGCCTGGCTGGCAGCAAGGTGGAAGGATTGAAGAACAGTTAGCCCTCCTCCATTCCCCACTTCCTCCCCCGCCATGGCTTGTTCTGGGCCATGGTGGCAGCCAAGAGTGAATTGCCACTCTGGTGTGTTTCCACCTGTTCAGTATCCCCTGCCTAATTGCAAGGGAAAGTGGCCCAAAATGTACAAATGCATCCCATGATTGGAAACAGAATACAGGTTTCTTTGGAAACCAATGAGAGGCTGAACCTGGATGACTGCATTAAGTCTCCTGCCTGCCTGCCAGAAAGACCCCTGGGTCTGTTCATTGAAATTGGAGTGTTTCTGCTAAGAAATTAAAAGGGCGGGAAGGAGGGACTCTGTAACTTGGAGAGCTGCATATTAGCTAGCAACTTTGCTCTGTAGGGGAAGAGCCAAGCAGTTTTAGCTCCAACTCTGCCTCAAAACCACTACAAAAGGGTTTTAATAGACCCCAAATCTTAGAGAGAGCAAAAGACTCACCCTTGTAGGAACTTTTCTCTTTCTCTCCATCCCACCCATCTCTTCACCCAACCAAAGCAAAGCAAACAAGCTACCACTCTTGTGATTTTACAAAGAAAGATTGCTTACATTCCAGGGAATTTGGCTCAGAGGTTCCAAGGGCAACCAATAAAAAGAGCAAACGATTCTTCATTTCAACCGAGTGAGATTTTGTTAAATATCCGCTATTTCCTAGTCACTGTAATGGACAGTGGAGATATAAAGGTAATATCAAAATAGAATCAAACAAGCATTTATGATTATGTTTATCATGTTCCAAGCATCAAGAGGAAGAAGTTCATCTCTCAGTTAATCTTTTAAGATTTTGATGGGATTTCAAAATATCATGGATTTTGAACTGAAAGAAAGCTCTTTCAAGGCCATAAGATCACACACATTTAGAATCTACCTAAGCCAGCTCCCTCATTTTGCAGATGGGGACACTGAGATTCAAAAAGGTAAAGAAACTTGCTCACGTCCATACAAACAGTAAGAACAGAAGAGAGATTTGAAACCAATTCCTTTGGTCCTTTCCTCACTATATTGTCTCAAAGGGGATTGAACCTCAAACTGAAGGAATGAGAAAGCATCTGGTATGTCTAAAGCATTATGATAAGCTCTGGGAATACAAAGAGAAGAGGAAGACAAACCCTATTCTCCAAAAACTCCCATTCTAATGGTAGATACAAAACACATGGAAGGCTTCAGCCTCCAATTGGATGAATTGGTTTGTAGGGGCTGAGCCCATAGCACCTACAGAAGCAGCTACAAGGCTGCATATTCACAGACATTACTTTCTGAGATGACATCAGCTGAGAACCAGAGTAGAAAAGTGATTTGTTCACAATTACATAGGCAATAAATATCAGAGCCTGAATTTGAGCTAATTCTGCTAATGCGGGATGTTGGAGGTTCTGGTTTACATGGGTAAGAGAATAAACCTAATCATCAAGAAGCAAAGGGGTCAGACTAAGTGACCTCTCGGTTTCTTTGGGTTTAAAATCCCTCCCAATCCAAAATTCATTATGACCTGCAATTCATATGAGAGTCTCCTTTTTACTGGTAAATGACATTTTTTCCTCATATCCTTATCCCATAGTTGTCTTTCCAAAAGATCCCCATTAGGGATCTACTCAATGTTCTGGAGGCTGTCCTCTGAATATTTTAATTTTTCTTTCACTCATTTTTTATCGCAAATCCTTGAATTTCCCATCTTTTTGGTATAAATTATTTGCAAAAAATCTTGATGGTCATCTAAGCAGTCTGTTCCCCTAGATTATTTTTATATGTTTATTTCCTCCTCTCAACAAGTTCCTTGTTAAAAGGACTATTTTGTTATCTTCTTTGAACACAGCATCTTGCACATAGTAACTTGAATGAAACTCAAGAAAGGGACTGGATTGGATCAAGAACATAAAAAGAATTAATAAGGTCAGGATTTGAATCCAGGATTCTAGATTGATGAGTGTATTTCATAAGATTTAAATCTGGAAGAACTCTTAACAATCACTTCTTCCTGGTCTAGAGAGAATAATGATTTTGTCCAACTTATAACAGTGCCAGAAGCAGACTCCCAACCCTAATCCTCAACAACTTCTAATTCAGTTTTCTTTCCACTGTACTACCATATACTATCTTCTCCCAGAGGGTTCTTTGCAGGTCTCCAATGGAATAAGGAGTCTCTCGGGCCATCTCCAAAGCTTTGTTTCTCCCAAAGGAATGCCTCTTGGGAATTATTAGGCCCCGACCATAGGTATTGGAAGGTTTTAGGATTTTGAATTTATCCTGATGACTCCATCTCTGGAATGAACCTGGCTTGTGGCCCTTTCTATAGAATTTTATTGGTAAAAAATAAGCGGGCAGCAGGGGAAACTATAAAACTTGGAACCCTTCTGCCTGCTGGGTGGAGGCTTATTTCCTCTTGCAATGCTCCCATTGTAGGTGGTATAGAATAGCTGCATAATTAGTTGCAGTCCATAGACAATCACCAGTCTCCTTTCTACTGTTTACATTTCTGGAGAAGGCTGTAACTGAACATCTGAGTGTCTGAGCATTCTTTGTGGTTAAGGATTTCTCCAACTCCACTTTGGAGCTGATTTCAGAGGATTATTTATGATTTGAAATCACGGTTAGAGTTTAGCGGACTTGCATCCAAGAGAGAGATGGTTTGGACGCGTCTTTGGGCAGGTCTAGCTAGCTCATTACCGGATCATTTACAACCTGCCAACACAGAGAACTCATTTTTCTTGGACCGAGAGGAAGCCCAGTGGACTAAAAGGAGCATCTGGATTCAAATCCTGTCTTTGACGTTCATTAAGTGTGTGACTCTGAATGACTGACTTCTCCAGCCTTAGTTTCCTCAGCTGTAAAACAGAAATAATACCACATGTGCTACCTATCCCAGAGGGATGTTATAAAGAAATAACTTGGTAAACCTTAAAGCATTGTAAGTGTGAATTATTGGCCTGCCTGGATGGTCATCTTCCAGGCTAAATACCTACAGATCTCAGCCTCAGACATTTCCTAGCTATGTGATTCTACCTGTGCAAATCACTTTTCTTTGCCTCAGTTTTCTCATCTGCAAAATGAGGACAATAATAGCATCTACCTTCCAAAGTTACTGTGAAGATCAATTGTGAGAAAACATTTGTAAAGTGTTTTGTAAATCTTAAAATGCTATACAAATGCTAGCTGTAATAATTAAAATAATAATAATTATTAGTGATTGTGCAAAGCATTTAGAGTATAAACAAAACCATTCTGGTCTTAAAGAGTGTGATTGTTGTGGAAATAAGTCCAATATGAAGTCATATTTGAGGAGGGAGAAAGCTAGGGAGGATCAGGGCAAGTTTACTAGAGATGATATCTAAGCTAAATCTGGAAGCAAGAGAAGGATACTGAAAAGGAGAGAAGGAAGAGAAGTTCATTCCAAGTATGGGGGATAGCTTGAACTATCTGTGATAGCACAGAGAAAGGAGACAGAATGTCAGGGACAGAGAACAGCCAGTTGTCCAGTTTGACTGGGACAAAAAGTTTGCAAAGGGGAGCAGTTATGTTGAAAAGCTAGAATGAGATATTGTGAATCAGATTATGGAGGGCTTTAAAAATGCTGGGCTGATGACTTAGGAAGATGATTTTGACAGCTGAGTAAAGGATGGATTGGAGGTGAGAGAGACTAGAATCAGAAAGACCAATTAGGCAGCTATTATAACAGTAGAAATGAGACTAATGTAGCAGTCCTGTGACTCAAGACATCACATATATATATTCATATATAACTATATTCAAGATAATTGATTTTCTCAGTAATTCTTATTATATATATGTATATATACATGCATATATATATATACATATATATATATACACATACTATATGAATACAGTTATAATGAGACGAGAAAAAAGATTGTATATGAGCCACTTGGAGGGAGAATTGGCAAGAAAAAGTAATTGATTAGGTATGAGGGATGAGGAGAGGGAAAAATGCCTCTGAGGTTCTAAAGGGAGTGAGGAGTAAAATGATTGTTCCCTCAATGGAATGGGGGAGTGAAACTCTCAAATTATACTCAAATGAGAGTGGCTGATGCATCCCTTGGGTTCGTAAGGGAAACAGGCCTCCTTGGTAGTTGGGCATCTCAGCTTTATGAGCCCCAGGCCATCATGGCCTCTCTGAAATCTGAAAGTGTCTATTAATATGCATTTCAGGTTGATAGAAAGCTGGGACTAACCAAGTTATGCTTTGCTTACCAATAGAGAGAATCTCCTAAAAGATTTCTCTTTTGAATCAACAAGATTTGAAACAAAAAAGTAGATAATCCTGTTGCTCAGAACTCCCCAAATATCTTCATTCCTTCAACATTCTAGTTAATCCACCTGAGATTTCTAGAGTTCTATATTTACCATCCTAGTGACAAACCCTTTCTCTCTGGGGTGTGGCCACCTAACCCAAAATAGAGGATGTTAGAATTAAAGATTCGGATCTGAAAGGAAACTCACTGGCCATCTTGTCCAGCACATTTGTTTTAAAGGTGAGAAAATCAAGGTCCTCTAAGGACAAATGACCTACAAAAAGACACAGCTTATTAGTAGCAGAATCTATATATTAGAGACAGAGCTCACATTGTATGAGAGCTAGAGTGAATGTGGCCTTCAACAAAACCCTGGAGTTATTTATATTTCCCTGAAGATGATGAGGGAGCATCCTGGGACTATTAGTCAGTGGCCTGAAAAGAGAACCTAGGGGATGAATTCCAATTCCCTTTTCATCCTTAGTCTGGTCCAACTTACTTTATCAGTGAGCATTAACCACTGATGGGATTTGAGCTCCTTTGTAAAGACAGATTCATCATGGTCTGAAAATCCCATTTGGTGTGTGGGCACTGCTGTCTATAGGAACAGCAGGGATTTATGTCCTCATCTACTAATATCTTCATTGGAATTGAAGGATAGAGAGAATTTCTCTGTAATGATTTGAGGCCGAATGCACTATATTCTTTCCTAAAAAAACTCAAAATGAATCTTGCCTAATATGAAAAGCTGATAACAGGATGTGTGGCTGACATCATTCCTTGTCTACTTCTGGAAAGCACTGTTCTTTTCAGATGTGGACTATGTATTTGTAGAAAGATGGAAGAGGATATAAACAGAACTGAGGAAATCTCTGAAAAAGTATTTCCTCAGAGAAAAGCATTTTTGGGAAAACATAGTTCTTTGAGGACCTCAGAGAAAGCAGCCCTTTTTATCTCTAGTTCTATCATGGTTCTCTTCAAGCAGCAAGGTCCTGGTTCTCCTTCTACCTGTCTCAATATTTTTTTCAGTCTCCTTCCTTGGATCATAAACCATTAAGAATGAGTTTTTTTGCCAAGGATAGCATGGGTCCTCTCCAAAGCCCCATCATCTCATCTCCTCTTCTCTCCTATATGGTCTCCCTTGGTGGCCTTAAAAACTTTCAGAGTTTTAGTGACTTCTGCAGATCATGCCCAAACCTATATAATTTCTCCCCAAGTATCAGGAGCTTTCCAGCAGGATTATTTCCACCTGGATGTTCTAATGGCAACTCAAACTCATCATGTCCAAAATATAATTCATGCTCTTCTATCTAAAACCTGTACCTTCCCCAAAAGTCCTATTTCTGAGAAAACACCACCATCTCCTTGGACAACAAAGTACACAGCCACAGAATCACTCTTTGAACCTTTCCTTTCATTTTCATATTTTATCAATTACCAAGGCTTGTTGAGTCTGCTTCCACAGCATCACCCTTATCCATCTCCTGTCCACTTATGCAGATACCACCTCATCATCCTTTACCTAGACTACCTTAAGAGACTGTTAATTGGTCCACATGCTTCTAGTTCAAATCATTCCTTTGCTTAAAAACAATACAAAACAAAATCCCCTCCATCTTCTTCCCTTCCTTCCTTCCTCCATTCTTTTTTTCCTTTCTTTTTTCTTTCTCTTTCTTGTTTCCATTTTCTTTGTTTTATTCTTCCTTTTTCTTTTCATTCCCTCTTTCCTTCCTTCCTTCTTCTCTTTCTTCCTTCTTTCCTTCTGTCTTTTATTTTTTATCTTTCTTATTTCCTTTTTCTTTCTTTCTGTTTATCTTTCCTTCCTTCCTTCCCTCCCTCCCTCCCTTCCTTTCTCCTTCCTTCCTTCCTTCCTTTCTCTCTCCCTTCCTTCCTTCCTCCCTCCCTCCCTCTTTTTTTCCTTCCTCCCTCCTTCTCTCCCTTCCTTCCTTCCTTCCTTCCTTCCTTCCTTCCTTCCTTCCTTCCTTTCTTCCTTCCTCTTTTTTATCCATTCCTCTGTTCATTTTTTTTTGCTTTTTTATCTATCTTTCTACCTATCCATTTATTTATCTATGTCTATCTAGCTATATTTGTTCATTTTACCCCAAACCCCTTTGGCAGTCTGGTAGAACCTATAAACTTTCTCAGAATGTTGTTTTTAAATACATAGAATTTGTCAATATTTAGTCAATAAATATTTAGTAAATGTCTTCTATGTGCCAGACACTATGCTAAGTGCTAGATAACAAAGAATTACAGAGAAAACCAATTATCTTGAATACAGTTATAATTTTTTTTTCTTAAAAGACAAAAGTTCACAGACATCCTGAATGAAAAGAATATAAGCTTCTTGAAAGCAGGGACTGTTTGAGTTTTGTCTTTCTATCCCCAACACCTAGCACAGTGACCTACATACAGTAATATTTATATTGAATATATTTACAAAGCTATTAAATATTTGCTCATTAAATTGTTGAATTTTGATGGTAGGCTCTCTGATTGCTAGTCTCGCACCACATCCAGCTGTAGCGTTCGGGTTTCTCTCCGGGCCTTTAGATCTAAAATTGCCAACACAAGGCAGTTCTCCAGCTACGAGGAGAAACCTGTCATCAATGTATGTCCTGTGCAGAGTGATGATCCCCAGAGGAAGTCTGAGAGGCTGCCATCTCATGGTGAATTCTCAATAAAGCTACTCTTGGAGGGGGTTACATCAGCTGTCATTTTCCAGGGGAGGAAGAGATTAATATGTCTGCTCCAGAAATGGAGTCACCACTTCATTTGGGCATTGCCTCAAACTCCTGGTATTCTTGTCAAAGAGTTCAGGAATTAGAGGGTGAGGATGCATTCTGGAATGTTGACTACCTGCCCAGGCAGCAGCTACTTAATTGGGGTCAGCTGGAAACAGGTGAGATGGAAATGGCATGTCATTAGCACAGCCTTTCTAAAAGTCACCAATTGCCTTACGGAATCAATTAGAAGGAATCTTAGTCCAATGGAATCTTAGAATTTTAGTTTGGAAGGAACACTAAAAGTCAACTTCTGGTCCAATATAGGAATTTCCCCATACTTCCCTTGTTCGTGCTTTTTCACTGAATATCTCTGTCTATATGTAATATAACAAACTGAAAACCGAGATGTTGCCTCTCTTTGGATCTGTGTTTTTTCCTCTTTGGGCAGGGATTCTTTGCCTTTCTTGTATCTTTGAACCTTTTGGAAGTGTAGGGATACCTATAGAATGCCTTTTAGAATTATGTTTTTAAAGTAAAAAAATAATAAGATGATGATGCAGAATTACAGAACTAATTATATTGAAATAGTTACCAAATACTAATAAAACAAATTCATATTACCTTAAGTTAAGAACCCCTTCCTTAGGGCATCCCTGTTAGAAGTGATGGAGGTGAATAGCTAGGAGAGAAGCCCAAGCCAAAGTGCTCAGGTGGACAAAGTTCTCCCATTGGTCTACTAGCTTTCCCCCATATTTGTAGCTTGAGCTTTACTGCAATGCATTTCTCAACTCCCCATTTTGTTTAATTTCCAACTGTGTATACGACTGAATTAGATACTTTTTTTAGGTTAGAAAACCAGTCCAGGAAGCCACTCCAAGGACATTGTGTACAACACTGAGAAGTTGAAATACTCAAATGATGTTGGCAATTTGGAGAGACTCACAAATCATCAAGATCCTTAGGGAGTTAAGTAGATAGGGTCAATCCAAAGGAAATGTGTAGCTTCAGTCAGATGAGATCAGAAATCGGCGTTAGCCCAGTTGGAAGAGAATAGGAGTCTCCATTTCACCTCTGAATTAGAACCTAGGGTTCAGGAAATCCGAAACCTTCAGGCAAAAGAAAAAAGAGAGATAGAGAGAGAGATGGAGAGGTTTTATCCATCTTCATCTCCCTACTTTCATGTAACCCTTTGGTTATCTCTGCAGAAAAAGGTCCCTAGGGATGTTCTTTCCTTCCAATACTGACCAAGTTGTAATGGGCTCTGATCCCAGATGGATATCCCTTCATAAAATGTAAATTAAGCATTCTAATGATGTAATCAAGATTTCTGAGAAGTCCAAGGCAATTGACTTTACAATAAAGACATCTCCTGAGTGCCAAATTGAGAAATGGGAGTGGGGAAGCAGATAATATCTCCAGTGTCAGAACTGCTCCCCACTTGTTTGACCTGAGACCTTTAGGCTGCTGTGGTGATGTTATTCCCCCCATCTTTCCTGGGCCTGGCTTAGACCAGGCTCATTCATCTAAATCTTCCTTTTCAGACCTTCACAGAGAGAACTTCAGTATATTCAGGCTCCAGTAGAGGATTGAGAGGCACTAGATGATGCATCCTGATCTAATGAGAGAAGCAGTCATGTTCTAGAGAAGATTGACTGAGACCCTGGATTGTACTGTGAATTAGTAAAGAGTCTGATTTCTTCCTGACTCCTTGCCATGAGATGTCCTCCTCTGTCTCCATCCTCCCCTGACCTTCTCTACAGACAGAGGAGGAGAGGAATGGGCCATAAAGAAAGGAACTAGGATGGCAAAGGGAGACCAAATCTTATAGTACATGAATCAGATGGATCGTTTTTGACTGGGTTACTCTGGGTTTTGATTTACATCTACAAAAGTGGGAGCCAGACAAGCTGGCCTTTAAAGCAGAAGTTTATAACCTAGAGTTTATGAGCTTGTTTTGTTAATGTTTTGAAAACTGGATTCAATATAATTAATATCCTTTGTAATTTGATATTTTTTATTTTAAGCATTTCAAAACATTCTTCTAACAAAGAACAAAAACAAAACCAAGTAATCTAAATATTCAAAAATAGGAGAATAGTTAAGCACAGTGTAATATATCTAGAAATTCTAAAGTGTTACAGTGTAAGACCAAATGTGAAAAATATCTGATTAAAACTGTGAAATGATGAAACTCAAAACATACACATTTATCATAAAAGAAGGGAAGGGGATGAGAATAAGTGCATAAACAGAATAAAAAGGAATACTGATGGGGACTTAGGCAGTCTGACTAAAAAGTTCTTATGATAGATTTATTGAAATACATTTATTTAAATTTTTTAAATTGAACTTGAAATACAATTTTTTAATTAAAAAAACCATTCTGAAGAGGGTCTATTGGCTTCACCAGCCTGCTAACAAGTCTGGGATGCACAAAAAAGGTGAGAATCCCTATTCTAAGATTTCTCCTAGCTTTCTTTCTCACTATATGTCTGATAAAGTGGTGCTATGGTCCTTTGGTAATAATGATAATAGCAGATACTATTCATATAGTGCCTATGATGCGCAGGGCACTATACTTAAACACTTTACCAATATTATTTCATTTGGTCCTCACAACAACTGTTGGGAAATGGGATTTATTATTATTCCCATTTTATAGATGAAAAAACTGACACAAACAGAGGTGAAATTATTTGCCCAGTATTTTTAACCTTTTATGTGTCATGGACCCTTCCGAGGTGGTCTGCTATATCCCCTTCTCAGGAAAATGTTTTTATATGCATAAAGCAAAAGACATAAGATTACAAAGGAAACCAATTGTATTGAAATATCATTATCTCTAAAAATATATTTTAAGAAGTAACAAATTCATGAATGCCAGCTTAAGAGCTCCTGGCAAAGTGAGACCCATCACTCAGCCCAGTTGGGAGTATAATAATGCTCACTCAGCTGGTAACCACTTGGTGATTGTTGTGACTTGCCCACCTGCGTGGTAACAAGTATTTTTTTTTTCCTCTATGACTGGCAGTAAGAAATGAAGGGAGAAAAGAAACTAGGAAATCTATTTACTTTTCCCCTCTTAGTTACATCTTTGAGATTTTACAGACTGGGGACAGGCAGATCTTGAACCAATTAAAGTGTCTATTTGTTCAGGGTTAACTTTGTATTCATCGGCACTGAATGTTTCTTCAAGACCTTTCCATGGCAACGAGATTTGTCATCTGGTTCCCAGGCTTTCCTAAGCACCTGCTATACCCTCAGTCCATTACAAGATCCTAGAAGAGCATAAAAGAGAAGAATAATATTGTCTTATTACTCTCAGAGATAAAAGGAATCTGAGAAATCATCTTGGACATTCTCCTAGAATGCTCTTTTTCCTCTCTACCTCTCACCTTCCCTAACTCATCTCAAGTCCTACCTACTTCAAGAAGTCTTTCCTGATCACCTTAATTCTGGTGCTTTCTCTCTGCTCAGTGGATAAAGCACCAAGTCTGGACTCAACAAGATCTGAATTCAACTCCAGCCTCAGACACTTATTAGCTGTGTGACCCTGGACAAATCACTTAACTCCTGTTTGCCTCAATTTTCGCACCTGTAAAATTGGGATAATAACAGTATTTACCTCCCAGTTGTTGTGATGATCAAATGAAATCATTATAAAGTGTTTAACACAGTCCCTAGACATAGTGAGCATTATATGAATGTTGGCTGTTATTATCATCATTATATATTGCCTCCTCACTAGGGAGAGGTGAATTTCTTCTCCAAGAAATTCACCTTGGGGACAGGCACAGCTTTCCTTGTATTCCCAGTGCTTTAACACCATGCCTGGTACCATGGTAAGTACTTAACAAATGCCTGGTGACTTGATAGGATGACAAAACTGAGACCCAAAGATTTTAAGTAATTTGGCCACAGTCACAAGATGATTTGAGTAAAAAGCACAGCTAGGTTTGCACTCAAATCCTTTAGCACCATGTCTCACATTATTGGGCCACATGAAGCTAGTCTTACTTATGTTGGATTGATTGGGCAGAATCACCTACACAGGAAAATTAGACAGGCCCCTGATCTCAAAAATAGCACTACTGTGCCAGAAATTTCACCATTACTGATTCATTGCTTTGAGTTGGGCATTATCCTTTCTAGCCAACTCTTTTAAAATATGAGTAGGTCTGCTGGAGATTCCATACTAAGTCTTAAATGCCAGAACAATTCTATCACTTGGTGACATTTTCTCTACTGGTCCTTCTATTCTCTCTAAAATTCAGTGATTATTAATTCCTTTGAATTAAGACATTATTAAAATTAAAATGGTGAACTTCCCAAGTGAGCAGATGGCACACAGGATGGAGCAGTTTTGTTGGGATTCATCATAATACTGAGGCTTAGCCAAATAATGCAACAGTCCCCTTGTTATCTAGATATAAAGGAAATCTGAGGTGGAAGGCTGGCTAGTGAGAAAGAGAGAAACCAATGGAAAGTATGTTCTTTGTTTTGAATTCATCCAGCTCTGCCCACCATTCTCTCTGGGAACCTTCTTTAACTTACAAATCAATTATACAAAATCCCATTCCTTTTTGCCAGAGTAAGAGATGGGCAGAAGAAAGAAGCAATCTGCTTGGGATAATATAGAATTCTATGATATTTTGCCAAGTCCCTCAGGTCTCTCAGTTGGGTTTTAATAGCTACTGGCCTACTCTGTGGAAATACCATACTAATCTCATGGTGGCGAACAGAGAGCATAAAATTCCTAGAGGACATAGAACTCTGCATTGGAAATGGGATCAGCACAAAGCTTTACAAAATGATATTATCATAGTTTTATCCTCACAATAATCTGGGAAAATAGGTATCCTTATTATCTCTACTTTAGTGACGAGGGAATTAAGGTTGACTCAAGTTAAGTGAAGTTGCTCAAGATCACCAAAGTAGGGATTTGAATTCACATCTTCCTGACTCCAGGTGCTACAATCTATCTACCTCATCACCTACCTGCCTCAACAGCCCAATCGGTTATCAATCATCAGTGTGTCCTTGGCTATAGTTTAACCATGTAACTGTGGTTTATCGTAATAATAGCTTTCATTTTTTTTCCACAACCACCCTGTGAGGGATTGAAAAAAGGCAAGTGGAGAGAGGTTAACTCAATTTAGTTCAGTTCATCATATAGTTATTAAAGACCTATTATGTGCAAGTTCTCTGCTAGTCCCTAGCAATGTAAAGACAAAAAGGAAGCAGTCCCTGCCCTCAAGAAACTTAGATTTTAAAACAGTGGGCAGGAACAGTGATGTTGGTAGGGATGTTGATGGGATACATGTTTACAAGTAAACAAATACAAACAATCTATGAACAAAATATAAATTAATTTCAAGAGGATCCTAGATTGAGACTAAGAGGGTACTTTAGAGGTTATAGCTCCATCCTCTCATTTAAAAGAAAAAGAAACTGAGGTACAGATAACTTAGATGATTTGCTCCACGTGATAGAGGCAGAGCCACGATCTGAACTCAAATCCTTTTACTCCAATCAAGTCTTTTTTCTACCATTTATGTAAAAGGCAGGAGATGAACAGGGAACAGCTGGCAGGCCAATTTGGCTAGGACTAAGCATGCATGATCACACAAAAGAAGGCTGAAAAGGTAGGTGGGTGCCAGATGTTCACACCACTAGCAAGGGAAAGAGCTAGGATTGGCCCAAAGTCTTCTGCCTTCAAGTACAGCATATCTATAGTCAGCCAGCATCGAGCAGATGGAGACCATGTTGTTTTGATGGAATGCACTCTTCCCCAAGGATCCAGGAGCATCTTGCAGGCTTGCCATTGGTTCCAAAAAAGATGGAACTTCTTCCTTCCTCCTAGTCAGATTTTGCTGAATGTATGCCCTGGGCTGTGTGTGTGTGTGTGTGTGTGTGTGTGTGTGTGTGTGTGTGTGTGTATAAAAAGCCTCCCAAGGTTTGCTCCATGTGAAATTTAAATTTTTTCTTTCTCTTCATCATACCTCATTTCTCAGGGATCTAGGGATGGGTTCCTAAGTGTTGAGAGTTAGGGGGTGGGATGGTAGAGTTTTGGAATTCCCTCTCTGTAATTTTAATGCTGGCAGTGCTATCTCTGCCTTTAAATTTAGACTCTTCTCCATGGAAGCCACTTAGGCATCCAATACGCCATTGATGATCACCCCAAATGTCAAGCTTGAAATGCTGTTTTGAAATTTGCATGCCCAAAGTAACGGGAAAACAGGATTGCTTCAAAGGGCTGATTCGAATGAGTCATTGTATATACCTCTAATTGTTAGAGCTGAAATTATCTGTCATTTTTTGAACTCTGTGATTTTCCATTTTAAGGCTGCTTTAAAAAAAAAAAACTCAAGAGAAGAAAAACAAAGTAGCTCAACCTCTCCCCCAAGAATACTGCTGACTTTAAAGCTGTCAGATTCTCCCCCTTTATTATGCCAGAGGAATTGCTCATTGAGTCCACCCGCTAAGAATTGAGAGTGATGTGGTCACCTCTCTGAGCAGTCGCCTAGGAAAGTGCCTAATCTATGAAAATTCTCCAAGTTGCTGAGAAAGGCAGCCTTGCAAGTGGCAGAAAATGTCAACCCAATGACAAGTAATAATAATAGCTCACATTTATATAGGCTTTGAGGTTTTCAAAGCACTTTATATACAATATCCCATTCAATCCACATGACAGCCTTATGAGGCAGATGCTATTATTATCCCCTTTTTGTAAATGGGAGGGTAGGGACCTTAGAGGTTTTTTGGTCCAACTCCCCCATGTTACAGATAAGGAAACTGAGGCTCAAGGAAGCTGTGTCTTGCTCAATATCACACAGATGGTGAATGTCTAAGGTGGGAGGCAGAATTTCCTGATTCTTTTAGTCCAAGACTATTCAAGTTCTCAGAACAATGAAATTTAAGTAAGAATGGGCGTCAGCAGTCTTGTAGTCTAATCCATGCATAATAGGCATCCTCACTATAAAATAGTCAACAAGTAAGGTCCTTCATTCTCCAGTATAAAACCTATGCCAATAAGGAACCCATGACCTCTCTAAGCAGCCTGTTCTACTTTGGGGACACTTTTAACCATTTGTATATTTTTTCTTACCTTAACGTTCCATTTTCCTCGTTGTGATTTAACTCCATTGTTCTTGATTCTTCCATCTGGGTCCAAACAGATTGCATCTGTCCTTCATGTGGTAATGCTTACAATACTTGAAGACAGCTATTACATCTACCCTGTTTTCTTTTCTCCAGACTAAACATGTCCAGTTCCTTCAAATGATCCCCATATGTCATGAACTTAAGGCAATTCACCATCTCCCTTCTCTGGACACTTTCTACTTTGTCAATGTTCTTCTTAAATACAGTGCCCAGAACTGAACTCAGAACTCTAGAGAAGATCTGACAAGAATGGAGGATGGTGGCTCCATCATCTCCCTATACTTGAAAGCTAGATGGAACGATAGATAGCATACCAAGCCTGGGATCAGAAATATACAGCCTTGGACACTTATTAGATGTCTGAACCTGAAAAAGTCAAATAACTTCTGTTTGCCTCAATTTCCTCAACTGTAAAATAGAGATAATAATGATATCTTCCTCCCTGTGTTATCGCAACAAGCAAATGAAATATTTGTAAAGCACTTAGCACATTTCTTGGTACATAGAAAGCATTTAACAAATACTTATTTCCATTCTTTCCTCTTAATGAAGGTCAAAATCATATGAGCATTTTTGGCTACTACATCATCTGCTGACTCATAATTAAGAATTTTTTCAGAGCTGCTATCTGTTCATGCTTCTCCCATCTTGAACTTTGGAAGTTGATTTTTTGAACCCATTTGCAAGACTTTATATTGATCTCTATTGAATTTCATATTTATATTCAGCTCAATGCTCTAAACCTATTAAAATATTTTGATTATTATTGTCCACTGTGTTAGCTCTCGCTCCCAAGTTTCTATCATCTGTAAATGCAAATAAGCATACTAATTATACTTTTATCCAAATTACTAATAATATATATATATATGTGTGTATATATATATATGTGTGTATATATATATATATGTGTGTATATATATAACAGTCTAGAGCAATCATAGATTCCTGGGGTATTCCATATAGCTTTCAGGCTATATAACTGTGAGTTTAAGATCAGTTCTGTGTAGCATGGTCTAAGAAGAGTATTAATAAACTGGAGAGAGTTCAGAGGCGAGCAGTCAGAATGGAGAATTATCTACTTTCATGATGACTTTGACCCATTAACTACTATTTTTTGAGTCCAGCCATAAAATCAGTTCTGAATCCAATGGTTGTATTATTATTATCATCCCCTTTTTGTAAATGAGAGGGTAGGGACCTTTATGGTTTTTGAGTCCAACTCCCCCATTTTACAGATAAGGAAACTGAGGCTCAAGGAAGCTGTATCTTAAAATACTGGATCCAGATTTCTCCATTAAGTCTAACATAAGATAGTTTATCAAAAGCTATACCAAAATCTGGATAAACTATATTCACAGCATTCCCATCGGATACCAAATTAGGAAATATTTAGGAAATCATATTAATTGGGCCTCTCATGTTCTTGATGAAGTCTTCTGTTTGCTTCAATTTGCCTCAGTGATAGAATCTTCCTTTTCTAGATTTCTACCAGCCTTCTCTTTGATGATCTTAAATTTCAGATTTTAAATCCTCTTCCTCCTTCTCTTCCTCCTTCTCTTCCTCCTCCTTCTGGTTAAATGACTTGCCCAGGATCACATAGCTAATAAGTGCTCAGAAAATTCTGAGGCTGGATTTGAACTCAGGTTCTCCTGACTCCAGGACTGGAGTCAGTGGATAGAGCACTGTGCCACCTAACTGCTCCAATTCTGCCATTTTTCATGACTTTTCAAATATCCTCTTGGTTCAATAACATCATCATCTACTTCTTTCAAGAATTGAGGGTATCTCAATCTTCTGGTTCAAGAGACTTACATTTATTGAGGGAACCAAGGTACCCTCTTACTATCTCCTTACATATATTGGTCGTCAATTCTCTGCCATTTTTGTTCTACTATTTCTAGTGTAGTGGTCATGCTTTTCAGAGAAAAAAGAAATGAAATTGCTGCCAAGCAATTTAAGGCATTCAAAATTTTCCACGCTTTGGCTCTCACCTCCTTTTGAAACCTTTTTTTCCCACTACTCCCCTGGGCTTCAGCCAAACTGAACTATTGAATGATCCCCATCTGTACCCTTGGCTTTTCTGTCCATGTGCTGATGGATGCAATCTAGGTAAAGGGCTTCCTTCTGTCTAGTGTGCCCTTCTACTCATCTTCTTCCTGTCAGTTATCATCATCACATTTAATCTAAGCAAAGGTCCTATACTTTCTTTGATCCTTCTTTTTCCAAATATAAGTTAATAAAAATCCTCATTGTTGTTTTTAGCTTACCTCACTAGCCTCAGTCCATTCAGAGCTATACTGTTCCTATGCATATAATTCATCTCCAGTTGCTGGCCTTGCTTCCATTTTTTTCCCTACATTTTATTTAAAAACCTATGCTGATTGGCAAGTTCCCTGTGCATCCACATGGGTCTTTTCAGACAAATGTAGTTTTTCTTTTTCATTGGAATGGTTTCCCTTTGTATCTTCAGAATTTCATTCTTGAGCATCTCTCATCTCTCCTGAACTGACTTCCCTTGAACTATGTGTTTATGGGATCCTGTTTTTCCCCTGAATCCTTTGAAATCTACTTTCTCAAAAGCTAAGGGGCATGCCAAAATTATAGTGTATTTCTTCCCCCTTTCTATCACATACTATAGGATGGAATGGCTACTTTCTCTTAAAGTTACTAATATTTGACTCCAGTTACCATTTCCTCCCTGTCAGTGAGGAATTAAATACAGGGAAAAAAATTCTCTTTGCTGAATCATTCACCTTATGTAGGATGAAATTATTGCTAAGGCAAGTCAGGAAGTTATTGGATAGTCTTATATGGACAGAAAAAGAATAGGACCAGAAGATGTCTGTCTAACTGAAGTCCTTTATCATAATTAAATTATGCCTCTGTGTCAGGCTTGCGCTCAATTTCTAAAATTCCTCCTTCTAAGTTGTCTGCAGTATACTCCAGTAATTAAAATCCCTTCTGTTTATCTCTCCTTTGACCTTTACCCAAATACTTGCCATCATGTTCCCCTTCTCTGGTTCCTGAATTTCCTCACTTCTCAATATAAAGTGCTATCTATCCCCACCTCACCTTCATATACTTTTTTTAAAATAACTTTTTATTTACAAGTTATATGTATGAGTAATTTTACAGCATTGAAAATTGCCAAACCTTTTGTTCCAATTTTTCCCTCCTTTCCCCTCCCCCCTCCCCTAGATGGCAGGATGACCAATACATGTTAAATATATTAAAGTATAAATTAAATACAAAATAAGTATACATGACCAAACTGTTATTTTGCGGTACAAAAAGAATCGGACTCTGAAATATTGTACAATTAGCCTGTGAAGGAAATCAAAAATGCAGGCGGACAAAAATATAGGGATTGGGAATTCAATGTAATGGTTCTTAGTCATCTCCCAGAGTTCTTTTGCTGGACGTAGCTGGTTCAGTTCATTACTGCTCCATTGGAACTGATTTGGTTCATCTCATTGCTGAAGAGGGCCACATCCATCAGGATTGATCACCATATAGTATTGTTGCTGAAGTATATAATGATCTCCTGGCCCTCCTCATTTCACTCAGCATCAGTTCATGTAAGTCTGAAATCATCCTGTTGGTCATTTCTTACTGAACAATAATATTCCACAATATTCATATACCATAATTTACTCAGCCATTCTCCAATTGATGGGCATCCACTCAGTTTCCAGTTTCTGGCCACTACAAACAGGGCTGCCACAAACATTTTGGCACATACAGGTCCCTTTCCCTTCTTTAAGATCTCTTTGGGATATAAATCCAATAACAACACTGCTGGATTAAAGGGTATGCACAGTTTGATAACTTTTTGAGCATAGTTCCAAATTGCTCTCCAGAATGGCTGGATGTATTCACAATTCCACCAACAATGTATCAGTGTCCCAGTTTTCCCACATCCCCTCCAACATTCCGTGTTATCTTTCCCTGTCATTCTAGCCAGTCTGACAGGTGTGTAGTGGTATCTCAGAGCTTCATACATTCTTTTATCTGGCCTTATATCTTATATTCTTTTGAATAACATACCTATCTTGAGCCATAGTCTAATCATGGGTTTTATCCCACTGCCTGAAACCTATGAAAATAACTTTGTCCCCTTATATTAGACTCTCTAGTTTCTCATTGGTGGATATTTGTGTATGGGTAGTTGAAGTCTTGGGTTTTGCTGTAGTGTCTGTCTTGGATTTTATCTCCTGTGAATTTCTTTTCTTAGCTACAATTCTTCTTCCTTCTTTGAAATTACTATTTATAGTGACTACTTAAAAAATACACACATACATATGTGTGTTTATACATATAATCTTCTTTCTCCACCATACTTTTTAGTTTAAAATACACTGTATGGGGATGTTGACGTATTAGATGTGTTCTATTCACTCATTAAGTGTCCCTCTCTCAAGTCCCTAATATGCACCAAGTCTGATGGTGGTAGAAGACAGAAAGAATAAAACATGGTGCCTGAAGGTATTTTAGGGACACCGTACAGTGGGAAGAGCAATGGCTTTGGAGTGTGAAGACATGAATTTAAATCCCATCTCTGATATTTATTACTTGTACCATTCAGCCTTGTACATTCAGTAAGTACTTAATAAATAATTGTTGAATTGAATAAAATTGAACTTTAGCAGAGATGAATAGGAAGGAGCCTGTGCCAGACAGGGGAAACTCTTTGCCTGGAATAGCTCCATCAAGGCAAAGAGACAGAAAATCCCAGGGTACAGATGGGGACTATCCAGTTTGGCTGAAGCCCAGGGAGCTGTGGGAAATAACATTTCAAAAGGAGGTGGGGACCAAATTGTGGAAAGCTTTAAATGTCTTAAGTTTCTTGGCAGGTGAGGTATTTTTTACGGTTCAGGGAAGGACCATCAAGTTCATCCTTATACCTCTAAGTTATTATAACCCTGTAAATTAACTGGGAGATCTGCAACCTGGTGAGTGTTTTAAAGGAGATAGAGAACATACATGTGCATTTTTTCTTCTGGTTTTCTGCATTTTTAACTTCTAATGAGAAGGTAGAAGGAGGCTTCCACCTAGCTTAATTCTCATGCATTACTTCAAGAGAAGAAACTGAGAGCTCAGAAAAGACTGGCCAGATCCCAGATGCCTGGAAAAGAGAAAAATATTGGAGTCTGGTTTTAGACTGTGTCTCAAAAAGAACATCAGGAGGTACCCAGGAATTAATGCCATCTGAGCCCAACTTCCAAACCTGGAAAGATTCTGGAATAGCTAATTAAAAGCAAACAGATGGGCAAAAAAATTAACTTGGAGACAGCCAATACTCAACCATATTGAGATATGAAGTAGCAAGAAGCCCAATGGGCCCAAATGAATCAGGTCATTTGATGCATATGATCTTTTAGATTGTGATTCCAAAGGCTTTTGCTCACAGTGTTTTCTAGGTCTGGGATGGTTAGCATCTTTGCCTATTGAATTGCTATATATTCCTTAATATTACACTTATATTCACTCCTTCATTTTTTTTCAGGCATCATTCATGACTTGCTGGACTTATTTTTCCACTATGCCCCCTGCTTCCTTCACTAGGGACTTGCCTCATCCTTTTCAGCTTATTTTTATAGGATGTTTTCCCCATTAGAATATTAAAAGATAAAATTCTTGAGGGCAGGAAGTGTCTGTATTCCCACCTTAGCACACAGTAGGAGCTTCATCAACATTTGTTGACTTAATTTGACTTAAGCTCACTGTGCAATGGAGTCTAGTAGCCCCTTACTAGACTACAAACACTATGAGGGAAGGAAGTGGGTCTTAACTGAACCATGTCTACATTTTTGTGGACTTTAAATCATTTTTTTATTCCTAAGAATATGCGAGTTAATGAAAAGCATTAGGTTAAGACTCAGAAGACCTGTAAAAATAGGACTCAGGTATTAACCTGTTTTGTGATTCTAGGCATAAGGTCTCAACTCCTGGGATAATGTACTTTCCATTTTAGCAGGTATAATACAACAGTTGCAAGGATGCTAGTTCTAGAGATAGAGGACCTGGGTTCAAATCTCAATCCTAACACATGCTACCCATGTGACTTGGAGCAAATCATGCCTTAGTTTTCTCAACTATAAAGTGAGAAATAGCTTGTGAGGGTGCTTGCTACTCTGAATGTATGATTTTAGAATTAAGAATTCAGTGGCACCCCAAAAGAATACAGGAAATGTCCAGTGAGCCAAAGTGATCAATTCTTAAGTCTGGGCTTAGAGTCAGGAAGACCTGAATTTAAATTCAGCTTTAGAAACTTATTAGCTGTGTAACCCTGGACCAGTAATTTAACAGCTGTTTCCCTTGGTTTCCTTAAATGTAAAATAGTGATAATAAGAGCACCTATTTCACAAAACAAAAATTATATTTGTTTTTTTTAAGTGCTTACATATTTAACATATATTATAGTGATCAAAAATGATATTTGTGGATTTTTTAAAGTGCTTATATGTTTAACCTATAGCAGATTGCTATCTTGGGGAGAGGAGGAGGAAAGGAAGAAAAGGAGAAAAATGTGGAACACAAAGTCTAATAAAAATGAATGTTTTGCTTATTGTTTTCTGGAGAGGGGGAAGAAAGGAAGAGAGGGAAAAAAATTTGGAACACAAACTCTTATAAAAATGGATGTTGAAGACTACCTTCATTTGTATTTGGAAAGATAAAATACTATTGGAAAAAGTGTATGGGGGGAGAGTGATTAGCACATAGTAGGCATTTAATAAATATTGATTGATTTTTCTTTCCTCTCTCTCTTCCCTTCCCCCTTGATTGACCTGCTGTCTTGGTAGCATTGCCAGCCCACGTAGGCAGGTGCACTCAGGAGATGATCCTGATTTTCCCCATCTCTAACATGAGGGGGCTGGCACTGATGATTGTTCTGGTCGCTTCTGTTGTGATGAGTCACAAATGAAGGAACCTCTGGGTCTCTGACGCAGCACCTTGAAATGTCAACTCCTCCGCCTGACAGTACTTTTCAGAGGGACACAGGACCAAGTCATACTTAGGGTAGGCAAGACAGAGAGCAGGAACACAAGCTCTTAGCTGCCTGTTAGCGATAATGAAAGGAGGCTGGGGTGCTAGCGTGGTCCTGACTGACTGAGTCCCCACGTGTCTCAGAGAAGGACAAAGAAGGGGGATGTGGTGGTGGACCTGAGCACAGCTTGCACCCGCTAGCTCTGGGCTCTCTTCATTGCCAGGAAAGACTTGAGATCTCTATTATCAGCCTCCTCTAGCCCTTGTACCAGCAGGGATTATGGGATTAAATGAGGAAGGGATAGGGAGGAAGCCATCAAAGGCTGCCAAATTTACATTTCTTCTTCTCTTCCCCATCCCCCATTCCATTTAGAATCTTTACAATCCTAATAAAAAGCAATAAGTGACCTAAATATCCTGTGGGGAGGGAAGGAAAGGCAAAAGGTCAGTTTGAACCCCCTGGAGATGCTGATATTCTCAAACACTGGTACTTCAAATGCCTATAGCCCCATTCATTCACTAAGTCTGTTTACAGAATCCTAAGCAGTTTACTTCCCCTGCTATTCAGAAACTATCAATCAAACATCCCATTTGAATAGAGCCCAGGTGCAAACCTGCTACATGGTCAAACCTGAGATCCAGGCCTTTCCAGGAATAATTTTACAGTTTTAGAACTGGAAGCTTTGGGAATAATTGCAGGGACTCATTTTGCCTCACCCTCGCCTCCCAGGCTGCTTCATTGCTAGTCTCAGCAGCCAGTGGCCCCGTCAGCATGGGTTGGCAGGAGCTAGTTTTCAGTGGAGGTAGCTGGCCAAAGTCTCATCCTTTTTTTTTGATCACTGTCTGTGTTGAGAGTGGAATGTAGGAAAAGGCCAGAAGGAAAATGATGGCATCTTCTTTTTGACTTCTATGTCTTGGTCTGCCTACATTTAGAGTATTAGGATCAATTTTCAGCCTGGCATTTAGGACAGAAGTGAGGGTGATTTGGATTTATGTGCTCAGTTTTTTTCAGTTTTGTCCAACTCTTTGTTGACCCATTTGGGGTTTTCTCAGTTGAGATACTGGACTGGTTTGCCCTTTCCTTCTCTAGATCAATTTTAGAGATGAAGAAATTGAGGCACATAATGTCACATAGCTATTATATAATGTCTGTATGGTCTGACGCCAAATTTGAACTCAGGAAGATCAGTGTTTTTGACTCCAGGTCTGGTGCTCCATCCATTGCACTACCTGGGCTGCCCTGAGATTTCTAACGTCAGTCAATACACTTTTAATAAGTACCTACTGTGTGCTACTATACAAACAACTATATACAAAAAGACATAAACAGGATTAATTGGAGACTATCAATAAATGATAGTGAGGGAGGCCTGCAGACCTTCTCATACAAGGAGCAGGTAAGGAAAACTTAAGGTCAGCCCCTTACCATCTCTTTCCTGAACTATTGTAATATTGACCTTCTTTTCCCATTTCATTCAAGACATCCTCCAAACAATTAAGTGGCTATGTCTGAAAAGCAAATCATCCTGTTATTCTCCTACTTAGAAAGCCTCAGTAGCTTCCTTGAGGACAAAATACAAATTTATTTGGCATTTAAAGCCCATCTTATTATATTTCAGAAAGTTTTCATTGTCACTAGTCCTCATGAAGAATATATAGTAACGGGCCCATGTCTTGCTTCCCATACATAACATTCTGCTCTTGCCTCTGCCCCTTCTCAGAGGCTCTCTGTCCCCTGTGTCTGCAATACCCTCTCTGCTCATCTCCACTTTTTGGAATCACTAGCTCCCTCCTCTTCATAACCCAGTATTCATCCTGAAATTTTATTTTATATATAATTTGTATTTTTTTATCTGTGAACACATTTTTTTCTCTACCCCACCCCAACTCCAGGCTCACCACAGGACAACTATAAATTCCCTGAGACAAAGGCTAATCCATCTTTTGTCTTTTTATCCTTGGATTCCAATGCCTGGGTATAGTCAGTTCTTAATTAAATTGGCATATCATAGTAGGATTGTTGAATCAAATAGCATGGAACTGAGAAGAGATGGACTAGAAAGAACATGATATAGGCTTTGGGGTATTTTAAGGGATGCCATAAGAGATCAGACTTAGTCTGCTTGGCCCCAGAGGGTCACATTGGGAGCTTTGTATAAAGGGAAGGAGTTTCAGAGGGGCAGATCTTGACTCATGATAAGGAAAAAACTCTGAACCACAAAGAGCTGCCTAAAGTAAGTTGAGCTATCAATTCGATGAATGTGATTCTTTCCAACAATGAGATGATTGGTGCTAGTTCCAATGATCTTGTGATGAAGAGAGCCATCTACACACATAGAGAGATCTGTGGGAACTGAATGTGGATCACAACATAACATTCTCACTCTTTTTGTTGTTGTTTGCTTTCATTTTGTTTTCTTACTCATTTTTTGCTTTCTTTTTTTTTTAAATCTGATTTTTCTTGTGCAGCAAGAGAATTGTATAAATATGTTTATACATATTGGATTTAACATCTATTTCAACATGTTTAACATATATTGAATTGCTTGCCATTTAGGGCAAGAGGTGGGGGGAAGGAGGAGAAAATCTGAAATGCAAGGCTATGCAAGGGTCATGTTATCAAATTATCTGTACAGGTGTTTTGAAAATAACAAGCTCTATTAAAAAAAAGAAGAAGCAGGTTGAGCTGCCTGAGGAAAGCTGGTTGGTTCCCATTTCTAGAGGTCTTCAGGTGGATGACCATTAATGAGGCTCCTTACAGAGGGGACTTCTATTGAGTCATAAGCTGGGCTTCTTGACCTGTGAGGTCTCTTTCCACCAATATCCAGAAAAGTAGTCTGTCATTAGTAAGTGCTTTCAAGGGTTCTCAGTGCTTTGTTATTCATTATCTCATTTCCCCCCCTACAGGCTTTTATCTTATTTTGTCATGAAAGGTCTTCTGATAAGGAGCATATTTACCATTCTTTTCTCTACCACCAACAAATGGAACAAAACAAACAAAAAAAATACACACACACACACACACACACACACACACACACACACACAAATGGAAGGAATCGCTCATATCAGTTCCTTGTAAACACAATAAAGTGAAATTTTCATTCTTTTTCTTATCTTAGTCTTTGTGGTCTTTTCCTTTAGTATGCATTAATCTTTATAGACAGTTCCTTTCTCAATTCTTTTTTATACATAAATGTTTAAGCCTTTTATCATCCCAGCTCCACCTCACATATGAAGCCTAGCGTCATGCCCTCTGTTGCTGATACTTATTGCCCCTTTCCAAAATTAGCAGCAGACAACAAGAACAGCAGTTTACTATGTTCTAGACATTGTGCTAAGTGCATCATAATTATTATTTCATTTGATCCTCCAAACAACCCTGAGAGATAGATGTTATTATTATCCCCAATTTACAGATGAGGATATTGAGGAAGACAGAGATCAGGTGGTTTATCCAGAGTCCTACAGCTAGTAGGTATCTGAGGACAGATTTGAATTCAGGTCTTTCTGATCCAGGGCCAGTTTTCTATCCACTGCACCACTATCTTTAAATGATAGATAGATAGATTTCATCCTCAAGGAAGAAATAATGAGGGCTTGACCTTAAATTTTCTGCATATGTGTATATACATACATATGTATGTTTCCTCTAATAGAAGGTCCTTCTTTAGGACAGGAACTATTTCATTTTTGTCTTTGTAACCACAGTATCCAGCACATAGTAGGTATTTTATATATTTTTAAAAATTATTGCTATCTTTAGGTTTTCTATGTAGTTTATCTATGTATGATAATGTAAACCTCTTTCCATTCTCCTAATGTGTTTTGAGAGATTGTGAACCACCATGTCTTTTCCCATTTGATAGATGAAAGATTGAAGGTACAGAAAGGTCATATCATTGCCAGATGGTTAACATCAGAGATAGGTGAACTTAGCTCTTCTGCTCAGAAACTGGGATATTGTGATCAGCTTTAGGCATCTCATTTTAGGAAAGACCCTGATAACCTGGACCAAGTCTAGAATAGGAAATCAGAATGTTGAAGAACTTATAAGGATTGATTGAAGGAACTGGGGAGGGGGAGGATGTTTAGTCTGAGATAACTTTAGAAGAATGTAAAGATTTATCTTCAATCATCTGAAGGTCTGTTCCTTAGAAGGACAGACATAGGCCTGTTTTGCTTAGCTCCAGAGTTTAAAGGTAGGGTATTTGGTGTAAGTGACAGCCAAATTTAGGCATGTTGTCAGGAAAAACTTCCCAAATATCTGGGCTTCCCCAGTGTGTAACGAGCTGCTTCCGGAGATGTCGCCTTCTCCCTATCTGGAATTTTCAAGCAAAATGTGAATCAGCAAACTTATCAGAGATACTGGAAAGGGAATTCTTACTTAGGTTTTATTTATACTAGCTGGCCACTAGAAGTCCTGTCCAACTTTGAGATTTTTATAATTTTAAATCAAGTATTTTTCCCATGGATCTTTCTGTTGACACATTTTACCCAATCTCTGAAGGTCAGAAGCTCCTTTGTCCTTGATATCTAGAAACAATTTATAGATTTCACCTATAGTCAGTGCTAAAAGGTCCATAGACTTCTTTTTGACCTCTTGGAGGAAAACTAGCTTTAATGTTGAGCCCCCATCCTAATTGACCTTTAACTGTCAGCAGAGGAGGACATATTTTTTCCTCAATTGTCTTTATATTTTGTTACCTTTCCACTGGGTCTGAAGAGAAAGATAGGAGCTGGTAATCTCAGAGCTCCCCCCAAAAATCCCATTTTAGGTCCTTCCATCCCAGTTCCTGAGGGGAAGATACTAGCTTCTTTCTTTGGAGATCGCAGTTCCCTGTCCCAAATTCAGGCTGCTTAGCAAACTTCTCTCAAGTTGTCAAGACTCACAAATGATGAAAACTGCTTCAGGTCAGGCTCATACCTCTGGTAAAGGATCTGTCATCCTGCAGCATATT
Source organism: Antechinus flavipes (assembly GCF_016432865.1). Classification (NCBI taxonomy): domain Eukaryota; kingdom Metazoa; phylum Chordata; class Mammalia; order Dasyuromorphia; family Dasyuridae; genus Antechinus; species Antechinus flavipes. The sequence continues at coordinate 60,710,435 of NC_067398.1, forward strand.
TTACAGTCATAAGCCCTGCCTGTTACTTTCCTTGTTGTTAGTCTATCAGTTCCAAGGACAGAGTCCTTGGCGGTCACTGTGAATTTTTACTCCCTACTAAGGCAGCCAGTCTCAGCAGCATGATGAAGTCACTTTAACCTTCTTCTTTATTTCTACCCAGCCAAAATGAGTTTCTTGACATGGGAGATAAACTGCTTCAAGTGTAAGCTCTGAATAACAAAATCTGGCACTCACATCCTGGCCTGAGTGGGCTTAATGAAAGTTCTCCAGAGAGAGATAAGGAAGGTCAAATACATGTGTGTACTTAGCGTAGCCCCGGGTGGAGTGTTATAGCGGAACTGAATGAGTTAGAGAAAAAGGAAAGGGAAAAAAATGGCGGGGGTGGCTATTCTCTAGAACTTTTGGATGATTCTGCCAAGGTAATTTTTTTTTCATCATTTTCACGTCCGGGCTTTCATCCCAGCCAGAATTCACTCTTTGTTTCTGGCTCCTGGGAATTTGACATTAAAAGCTTGGTTCCTCTACTGCTGAATTTTCTCCATCATGTGGGGGCACCTGTGCTTGGAAGCAGGCTGAACAGCATTATCAAAAGGGGTGGACAGCCTTTAGTTTGAAAGGAAAGCCTTTCATTCATTTGTTTGAAAAAGGGAAATGAGGGGGTGTAAAAGGAATGATGAAAAATCACATGGAATTTTCCTGATATTGAATTGGGCTGGGAATATCCTCTACCAATAAGGAGGTGGATTGAGGAACATTTTCACTGTGTACAAAAGAGAAATGATCTGAAAACTTAATTCCTCCTCAAAGTAGTCTCAGTCTAGAACCAGAAGCCAGTAATTCCAACCCACTCATTTTGCCCAAAGTCACACAGGTTGTAAGTATCTTAGGCAAAATTCAAACCAAAGTTGTCCAACTTAGGAATCCATGCTCTTTCTATAGAAAGCACCCCTCAGACTTTCCAAATAGGGTTTCCCCTACTGCTGTTTATGAATTCTGTTGTTCAAGAGGAAGTCATGGCAGTGGGTCAGTCCTTAGCTTGCATTCAGCATTGTCACTCCAGTTAAGATGGAGCCCTTGGAAAGCCAAGGGTGGCAGGGAACCGGAGATTGGTTCTCCACCTGTAGCCCAAAGTCAAGCTCACTCCACCTCTCCAGCTTACCTCACATTCCCCTTATCCATAACACTCTCCTTATCTCAATTTGTGAGACAACTACAAATTCTTTTATAGCCAGCTCAAGCTTCGTGAAGCTTTCCCCAGTGATGTCATCTTCTGAGGCTTCCTAGAAGAAGAATATCATAGATTTAGAGCTAGAAGAGGCCTTAGGGATTTTATTTTTGTACCCCAGGGCATGACACAGTGTCTAACACATAGTACATGCTATAAAATACTTGGTTGGTTGATAGCCAGAATGAGAATCTGATGATGTAGGATTTGGAAGCAGGTCAGAAGTATTTAATCTTGTTGTAGTAGGAATCAGGATTTCCTCACAGACAGTCTCTTGAGAAGAAATGAGTCCCCAGACATAAAAAGATGGGAGATGTTAACAGATATGCATTATGGGGGGTGGAAAGGGTAAAGCAAAAGCATTCTTACCAATAAGCTAATGTTCCTTGGGCCACAGTGAATGGCCCCAAGTCTCACATTTGTAGGAGTGTTATTTTCAGCCCTACAAGCCAAGACTGAGCTCAGAAGAGATAAAGATCCATTCACAAGACCAGCAGGCAGTCCTGGGTCCTCCTGCCAGGGAGGCTAACCCTGATTTTTGTTCCCCAGACTTTTAGAGGGTGTTTTCCTGGGCCTCATTTTGTTTGTTCCTAATGATCTTCCAAGACCACATTCCTAAATGATCACAACAAAGTGACGTACACCCTTTAATCCAGCCCATTGCCAGAATTCCTCCCTTACAGATGGGGAATTACTCATTTTGTGACAATTCTGGAGATCCGGGTGGGACCTTGGCCATTGCCAAAACACTTTCTTCTAGCTGTCCTAACTCATGCAGAATTCATATGTGGCCAACATTCTTCTTTATTCTTTCTCTGTTTCTGTCTCTCTCTGGCTGTGTCATGTTTAGTTTTTTCTCTGTTTTCACCTTCCTTTCCATTTATTGTCAAGTTTTGATTAATAAAATTATTCTAGGGGGACACCGGCTTAGCAAACGCCTTGGGAAATTGAGAGTTAGCATGAGACCCCTTTTTTTGTTTTAACACTGATCACTGGAAATCTCTCTAACATACTTTTAGTGGTGGAGTCTCCTGAATATACCTTGCCAATGGGAGATCTGATAGGGTACCAAAATCATCATTTTGAACATTTGGCATTCCTCTGCAGATCTTATGAATTGCCTTCTTCCACACAAGCCAAATGAGCTGACATTTTAATTTTCTCATCCTCAAGATTCTAGACAATATTTCACAAGCCTTGGGATGTATCCCTCTCTTTCACTTCCATGTCTTGACCTTCCCTAACTATGTCAACTTCATTGGAGCCATGTAAGCTCTGTAACTTCATAGATTCAGACTTTTATAGATTTCAGTCTGAAAAGGATCAGAGGATAAAAGAGTTGGAAAGATCTTTAGGAATCATCAAATTTAACCTCTTCATTTTTATGGATAAAAAAACAGAAGCTTGGGGAAGTATGCAAAACCTTTTGCAACATCCCACCTAAAGTAGTATCTCTTCCATGAAGCCCTTCCTACTCTACTTCCTGTTCCTGCTCCCACACACGTACCTACATCTGCTAGTACCTTCCCTTCCCCTTGTTGAAATTACCTGGTTTTTACTTTGCATATAGTTTGCATCTGCTTTTTTATTTGTATTTTTTTTCCTGATAGAATGTAAATTATTTGAGCTGTTTTGTTTTATTTCTATATCCCCAGCACCCAGAATGGTTCCTGGCATGGGGTATAGGCTTAATAACAGTTATTGATTGATTGTTCAGGATGGAATAGGAGGAGAATGCTTAGGAGTCAGGACTGAATATATGTTGATACTGGGAAATTTGTTAGGAATTGGATTTGAAGACATTTCTGATCTCCCCTTATTTTCTTGGGATTTTCCCATTTACTAAAAATTGGGTATGTATAAATAATATAGAAGGTTTAGAAACAGTGGTTATTGTAGGGGATACCATGATATTGTTTTATATAGACTGTTGGGCAGAGATGAATACCTAGACTCACCGCGCCCTGCCCCCCCTAACCCCCCATCCCCACCCCGGGAACTATCATTCACAGGGGTCTAGAAGATGGGAAGAGAGAAAACAATAGAGAGGATGATGGGGTAAAAAGTATATACTGTAAGATTTGCTTTATTATTGCTTCATTGATCAAATAAAGTGATTAAAGTTCCCACTGTGAGTTATACGGATTTGTAAGACATAATCCCTTAAGCTAAGGAGCTATTATCTGGTTGAGGGAAATGGCATGAGATTATGATGGGAAATCTTACATAAAATATACACAGATAATTGTGGAATCTTTATCCGAGACCCTCTCATGATAGGGATAGCTCACATACCCTTTGGGGGATTTCCTCCATCTCTGGCTCATACCTTTCACCCAGAAGATTTTAATATATGATTATAATTTATAGAAGATGATCTTAAAATTTCTTCACAAGCATACAGTCCACAAAGAAGAAAAATTTTAGCCATGGAAAATAAGAGAATTCAAAAGCAGAGCTCATGGAAAATGAAATATTTCTGTACTGGGCAATCCTTCTTACATATATCTATAGAACTGTGAACCACTTGTAATCCTGTACTGTATGCAGTTCCTATTAGTCTGAAAATGGATGATTCCCAGGAAGGAATTCCAGGAGACAGACTCCCTATGTTCTTTGTAATTTTCTCATCCTGAAAGGTTATTTTAGTACTAAAGGTTCCTCGGTTTACAAAAAGTCTTTCCAGAATTCAGAAGAGCATTCCACAAAGAGAATTAGTCTTCCACTTTTTGAAATGTCCTTATTTGCCTGTTTTGTTTTTTTTTTTCCTGGTTCTGCTTCAGTGGCTATGATTGAAGAACACGAAGAGAGGTTCCCAACCCAACCTTTCTTCTCTTTTTTTCTTCAGGTTCTACCAAAGACCTGATAGAGACGTGTTGTGCAGCTGGACAACAGTGGGCCATCGACAATGCTGAATGCACAGAGATACCTGTGAGTGGGGCTGATGGTGATGTCTGCAGGTAAGGCAGAGACCTCTTTCTTATTGGCACTCTTCGCCTTTAATCAGGTCTTTTCAGTTAGATTTGAATGGATTCTGAGGGGAACTTTTAAAATGATGTTCAATGTCATTTTAGTGGTTGGGGAAGTAGCGTAGTGCTATGAAAAGCTGCTGGATGGCATATAGGTAGCTCAGTGAATTGAACACTGAGCATAAAATCAGGAAGACCTGAGTTCAAGTCCAACCAGTGGGACTATGTAAAAATGACTTAACCTGTTTGCCTCAGTTTTCTCAACTGTAAAATGGAGATAAAAACAAAAGGCAAATGTGATTAGTAAAGAAAAGGCAAGAAGGAAGGAGAGAGAGTGGGAAGGAAGAAAGGGAGAAAGGGAAAGAGGAAGGGAGGGAAGGAAGGAGGAAAGGAAAGGATAGACAAAAGGAAGAAAAAAAGAAAGAAGGAAAAGAAAGAGGGAAGAAAGGGAGGAAAAGAACAAAGGATGGATTGATTTATTAAATACCTTCTGTTTGCTAGGCACTGTGCTAAGTGCTTTCCAAATATTATCTCATTTGATTTTTGCAATAACTCTAGATGTGGATGCTATTGTCATTCCTGTTTTATAGTTGAAAAAAATAAAATAAGTTAAGTGACTTACCCAATGTCACAACTCATGTTAGAGGTAGAATTTGAACTCCAGCTCTTCTTGTCCAGGCCCAGTATGCTATCCTCCTACCTCCCTGTCCCCCCAAGCTTCAAAGATCATTGCACAATCCTTACTCCACTGCATACTATGCTTGAGAACACTGTTCTCTGGATTAAGTGGTGTCCATTCTACATAAAGGAGTTGGAAGGGAAAGGTTTTGGATTGACTAGGGATGAACAGGCAGAAACAACAGTCATTTTCATAGATTCCAAAGTCCATGGATTGATGCATCCTTGTTTAGTTAAATTTAATTTAATCAACTTTAAATGCCTCTTATCTTCATTATCCTGGGCACTGGGAATACAAAGAAGAAAACAAATTTGACTTTAGCATCCTCCTAATTGCTAGTACCTTTCTTCCCAAAACTACTCAATATTTATTTTGCATATATTCTGTATTTACTTGAATGTTTGTTAGACTATAAGATTCCTAGGGAAAGGGGCTTTTGTTTTTTTGTATTCCCAGCACTTAAGCTGTAATTATACTAGTTCCTGGTGCTTAATAAATGCTTATTAATTGATCAGTTGTTTGTATTGAGGGTGGGGGATGGATTGAGAAGAGGAGAATACAACATGTAAATAGGTAAGTAAATGTATGATCTCTACAAAATAATGTTTGGAATCCAAAACCTTGGTATCTAGAATGGAATGACTAGATGAGATAAAACTATAGGAAATAGATATAGCATTCACTCAGGATCATGACCACCCACAGGAAATTCTTGATTCTGAATTTCACGGTCACAAGGCTTGAGTGATAACATTTCCTTTCATACCAGTCATGCTAGGCCAGAACTTTTTAAACTTTTTCCACTCATGACCCCTTTTTGCCCTAGAAATTTTTATGCAACCCCAAATATAGAGGTATATAAAATAGATATACAAAGCAAACATTTACTGATAATAAATCAAAATATATTTTAAAATAATTCTTTGTCATGCATATAATTATGTCATTGATTAAAGAAGAAAGCAAATTCACATATTAATGAGATGGATGTGAATATTTATTTTAATGTAACAAATTATATCTTGATTTTATTTATTTATTTGATACTTATTACTGTTGGCAAATTTTCCACAACCTCCACATTCAGTTATACAATCTATGGAGTTCAGACCCATTGTTTAAGGAGTTTTGTGCCAGAGGATGCCTCCGAGCACTGTCTTCAATACCATCCTTCTGTACCTCAGTGGAATAAAATCGCCCTTTTCAAAAGCAAAAACAGTGATGGTGATCCATGCTGCTGCTACTGCTGCTATGGATGTGTTGTTCCGGTCTCCTTGGCAACAGAGAAATCAGAGCGATCCATTCCTCTGGAGAATGGAATCCAGAGAGGGGTGGAGAGGGGTGGTCAAGGGGAGCGGGAGTGTGGGAATCCTTTGCTTCAACTCTGAGGCTTCCACTTCCAATCCTTCACCAGGTCCTGAGACTTGTTCTTTCTCCAGTCTCACTGATATGTCTGTCCCTCTCCATCCTGAGGACTCACACTTTTTTTTCTCCGTGCCTTTTAGTTGTAGTTCTCCATTTCTATGCCTGTAGCTATCCAGATTCTTAACATCTTCAGTCCAGACTGCATCTATGTTCTCCTACATAGACTCATGAACTCTGTTCTCTTTCTTGTTCCCAACCCACCTTTATTTGAATCACATTTCTCAAGTGTGGTTCTAACTGTGTTATTTGTTGGCTCAAACATACCCACTCTGGTTCCCTACTGCCCTATTTAAAAACAAAACAAAAACCCAGACCTGTGATTTCAGCAATGTAATGAGCTCCCAGCCATACCACAGTTTCTTTGTACCCTATGGTCTTAGAGAATGTGGGGGCATTTAGAGAGTCTCTATTGCTTTTTGAATTAAATTCTTACTCTTTGGTTTGGGTTTAAAGAGAAAAGACAGGATCAGTCCAGCAAGTGGTGATGCATTTTCTGGGTGTCCTGTTTAGTATTTTGCTGTTTTTGTACTTTACCAAGAGGGAAGACATAAGGAAAATATGATCCATTGGACTAAGAAGTTTTTTTTTGCTCTGGGGGAGAACATCCTACCCTAATCCCTCAAAGACTTTTCATTTGGGTTTCCTGCAACCTTCATCTTGTCTTTGGCTTTTTTAAACCTAATCCCACACTCCTCTCCAAGCAAGCCCAACATCGTGCCTGGCTCTTCTTCCCCTCCATCTTTGCTCAGAGGCTATTTTCACCAGTTTCTGTCCCTTCTTTCAAACTTCTTTCTTTTGAAGTCTTCCCTGATTATCTCCTCATCCTTCCAGTCTCCACCATTGCTCCCTGTCTCCTTGATGTCTGTGTACATGGTTTGTTTACTCTTAATTTGGGTGTGGACTTGTTTCTTCAACATTTCAACAATGTACTTCAGCAAACATTTACTAAGCAAAGTACTATACTGGGAGCTAAAGATACAAAGAAAAAAAAGAAGCAGTTCCTGCATCTTCAAATCCTGTGACCCCTCCCTATGACCTTCAATCCCTTGGCCCCTCAGTTGTTTCACAGGCCACCACCCCTGCCCAGATAAGACTTCTCTCCCTTTTCTATCTTGATCATTTGGTGAATCAGCTCAACTGGACACTGTCCTTTTTCTTCAAGAAAAGGCAGTGATACATGCCTTATACCACTTATGCCCCCTTATGCTGTCACAGATCTTTTTACCTGTCAAGCTACAACCTTGAATCATTCCTCTCATCTCTGCTGTCTTCACAGCTACTAAACCATTGCTGAATGAATCTGGAGAAAATCATGAAATGATTCTGTCTGGGTCAACTACAAATCTATGTTGTCCTGTAGATATCTTAAATTCACCATGAATAAAACTGAATTCATCATCTCTTTCTTCCTCTACCAAATCCTCCCTTCTTTCCAATTTCCCACGTACTGTCAAAGATACCATCATTGCTCCAGCTACAAAGGCATCATCCTGAATGCTTCTTCTTTTCAATTTCTTGTCTAATCTTATCAATTTTTCTTTTGTATATCTCATTTATGCTCCCTTCTTCTGATGCTGTCACTACCTTAGTACAGGCCTTTTTCATTTCATATCTGGACTATTACAATAGGCTGCTGCTTGATATTCTTGCCTCAACTCTTTCCCACTTCTCTACTTAATTGTTAAACTAATCTTAAATCAAAAATCTGACCATGTTATCTCACTACTCAATAAACTTTCTATCACTTCTACCAGTTCTGTACAGGTCCCATCCCCTTGTAACAAGATCATCATGTGATAAAGGCAGGTAGACTTGATGGCCAATTTTATGACTCTGAAAATCCTGGATTGCTCTGGTATCCAAAGATTGATCTTTTCTTCCAATAGGGATTTCAATACTTTGAAAGCTCTGATATTTTGTTGGTATAGGTACTTAGCACATCAGCACATTTCATCCCATTCCTCACACACATCCTTTCAGGTCTCCTGAATTGCCATAGTCAAATTACCTGGTAATAAACTTTTGGGTCTTCTGCCTTGTAACTAGCTAAGTTGGTCTTTGGGTGACAAACCTAGCATGGAAGCAGGTTTTACCCTTAAAGCTTTTGCAGAGAAGTACAGTCTACCAAAGCTTATAGACCGTTGACGTAAACTTCTGGAATTCAGGACTATTTTCTGACCATGATGAACTACTGGAGTATGACTTTTAAGGAAGGCTTTCAGTACTAAGGAGAAATCTCTTTGGGTCCCATTAAGCTTTTCCAAAAGATGATATCTGGAGATGTCATGATACTTTAGAACCTATAACCTGACCCTCCATCCCTGACCAATGACTTGTTTTCTCCTCCATTCTTTTTCTCTGAGGAAAAGGAACATTCCTGGGCCATGATCATGATGGATCAGCATCTTCCTCCCTCCTTGGCTTTGACATCAGCCAGTCCTAGATTAATAATAGCTTGCCTAGGGGTGGGGTGTTTCTACTCCTTATAAGCTCATGGCCTTCAGCCAAAAAGCTGTATTTCAATGAAAGCACACCACCTGCTATTTTTCAGTTTAAAAATGTACTACTTTTTCTCAGAAAGAAGAGGGAGCTAGATTCCTGGTAGAAGCTTTGGCATATTTGTTGGAAAGGATCACAAAGGATTAAATTGTTTTTTAAGATTACAAATACCTTCTATTTATATAGCATATTTTCCAAAATGGAGTTGTGTTCTTTTTCCTCTTCTGTTAATCTGAGCACTTTATATATTTTTGGTAAATATTCATCCATTTCACTTAGATTGTAAGATTGATTGGCACACAATTGAACAAAATAACTTTTAATTATTGCTTTAATTTTCTCTTCATTAGTGGTGAATTCAACCTTTTCATTTTTGATACTGATAATTTGATTTTCTTCCTTTTTAAAATCAAATTAATTAATGGCTTATCTATTTTATTTGTTTTTTTCCTCATAAAATGGTTTCTTACTTTCAATTTTACTAGTCTCTCCTTTGATTTTCAGTATTTCCAATAGTAAAATTGGATAACAATAGTAAAAAAACAATTTTCCCCTGAAAGGACTTTGAGGAGATTTTGGAAGCATACAAATAAGTGATATAAGGCATAGTGGAATGTACTAGAAGAGAATTCTCACGACCAGGTTCTCGGAATTTTATAGGAAAGGAAATTAAGGTTTGCATGATAATCATTCTAAGTCTTTGTGCAGAGTTGAAACAGAGCAGAGATTAGATCCTGGTCTCTTGTCTTCAAGTTGAGTGCTCCTTATACCAGAATGCAAAGCAGCCTCATAGGTTATGACTCCTAGTCTGCCAAAGAACTAGCTGATCACCCTGGAAAGAGAAATCTTGTAGTTATTTAAGCCCCTTAAGGTTGGGATGGAGTAAATGAGAGAGTCCTCTCTGCACATAATCTTGGTTAGGTTAACATGCATCTCAGTTTCCAGAGAGTTTCCAGGGGAGAGGAGAAAGGATATGATAAGGAGACTGAGCTAGAGGCTATTTATGTCCATTTTCTTCATCAGAGTTATTGGTTTCCAATTAATGCATCCATCCCTGCTCCTCCCCTCCCCTGTCCCCGATCTATGTGTGTTGCAGGATTGCCCAGAAGCAGTGCTGTATCTCCTACTTGAAAGAAAACAGCTGTGTTGCTGGAATGGTTGGTGCCAAGGAAGGTGAAATCTGTGGGCCTGAGGAAAATGACACCTGTGGAGTCTCCCTGTACAAGGCAAGACACAGCAGCTCTTTGGTTCTTCTCAATTCAATTTTTCTTTCTAACTTCAGTTTCTTTCTTTCAACTGAGTACTTCTGATGGGGAAGGCAGAGGGATAGATGGATAGATGGATGAAAAAGTATCCATTATACATTTGCTATATACCAAAGTCTATCATAAGTGCAAAAGTGAGATGGTCCCTCAAATGAAGGCACATATTCTAATAGAGAGACAATATATATAAGAGAGTAGTGTCCAGAGAAGAATGTTTTGGTCTGGGAAGTCATAAATATTGAGAGTGAATAGCAACAGGTTAAAAAATGGCTAATGTGAAGAAACATGGTCCTAGATCTGGAGTTAAAACTGAAAATCAAGTTCAGTAGATCTTAAGGACATAGAAAACCAAAAAGTAATTATTTCCTGGGGAGCTGAGAGAAACTAGGACAAAGATTTAAAGCCTGGATAAGTTCATAGACAAGAAATTAAGGCATTTTTATGGCAGGATGTCAGACCTTGTTGTCCAGATGGAATGGGGTAAGGAGAAGACCATCATCCCTAAATGGAAAGGAGATATGGATCTCTGCTGAATTTGGGCACATGGGTATTATCATACTGAGGCAGGAGGAAATTTCGTTGTTGTTGTTTTGGGAGGTTGGGATGGGGGGTTGCATATCAATCTCCCTGAACTTCTATTATTTCAGTCTTAAAAATTCTACCTAAGAAAGTTAAGAATGGCACTAAGGAGGAAAGTGGGAAGAGCAGCCAGACAAGGCCAAATAAATGTTCATAGGAAAAAGGTGTGCTGGAAGAGACAATTTTGAAAGTACCCAAGGAGTTAATTTTCAAGGTATCTGAAAGAGATGATAACAAATGGCTTGAAAAATTCACAGATGGTAATTGCTACTAAAAATGGGTGAAAGAGAAGAGATTCATAACTACCAATCCCTATAGCTATGGTCTTCTTTTATAAAATCTTCACAAGGATGATTTACATGTGTATCAAAGATGTTTTTGATGAAAAGATGAGAAAAGAGCAGGGAGGCTTTCTCAATTTTTTTCTCCCTTCATATGACAATTGACTGAAAAGTTCACAGGAGATAGGATCTTGCTGTTATGTGTTTTTTTTTTCCTTAATTACTATGTTTTTGCTTGTTTGTTGATTACCAAAACCAAACATCTGACTCAGTAGAGAAAAATGTGGCCTTAAAGGCAGATTTCTGACAAGGTGTGTCCCATGCATGTTGAAATCATTCAAGAATTCTTGAGAGAGATAACTGCAAGATAAATTTGAATTTGTTCAAGATCTTCTGCTTTTATCGTTATTAGTTGGAACAAAAAGCAGGGAGATATTGCTTGCCAAAGATATTTGCTGCTCTTGATGAGGATGGCTAATCCAGTGTTCATAGAGGGATTTCCTATAAATTTTCCAGGTGCCTACCTCTTAGGGTTGTTGTGAGGATCAAGTAAAATAAATGCCTGACACAAAGTAGTTACTTAATAAACACTTATTCCATTCTCCTTGTCTTCTTCCCTATTTACAGATGACATTGTATTAAGCTTTGAATCAATCCACAACTATTCAAAGGTGTTCAGTTGAAATACAGGAAAACCAAGTGGATAAAAAAATCTTGTTGTTGAGACTACTTTATGAAGTTGGATTTTGGCCTGTTGAGTTCAATTGATTTTATTTAGATATTTATTAAACTATGCACCAGGCACTATGCTAAGTACTAATGAAAGACAGAAATGAAGCAATCTGACTTCAAGAACTTTCATTTTGGGGGGGAGGAGGGGAAGGGAATACTATATGTACACATAAATAAATACTACACACACACACACACACACACACACACATACACACACACGTATGTGAATACAAAGTAATTTAAAGAAGAAAAAAGGATTCAAAATTGGAGTAGATGAAGGGGAAGCTCTCATATAGAAAATGGTGCCTGAGCTGTGCTTTGAAAAAAGGTAGAGATTCTACAAGGCAGAGGTAAGGAGCAAGTGCATTCCACATATGAGGGACCATCACCTGTGGAAGGTATATAGATGAGAGGATTTTTTAGTAGCTTATTTCTGGAAGGATATGTACAAATCACACAATATGATAAGTTATTATCCATTGGATATCCATGAATATCCATTAGAATATCACATTTGGCTGGAGATTTAGGGGGAGAGAGGTCTTTAAATCATAACAAAATGTGGAGATGGATCACAATTAAATAGGGAGGTGGTTGTATCATATTTATAGGGAAAGAAAGTTATACTCCAACTAAGGAGAGAAGAGTAACAACAAGGGGAATGGATGGGAAAGCTTAATCCCAGAAAAGAATCATATTACGTGGAAATTATACTTGGGAAAAGAACTTTCTGATTACTTTATATATTTGAGGGCTATTGATCCAAAGGTAGGACTATTGAGAAAAAATTTCTCCCTCTGGGAGCATCCCTAGATCTTTCTATAAATCTTTTTTCCAAACAGACAAGGGCTAAGTCTTTTTAGAATAGCCTTCTTACAGGAGGAATTTCTCATGTTTAGAGGCTGACTTCATGTATCTATCTGGTACTGTAGCCTAGAGGAATTCCTCTGTAATCGAGGGGGAAGACATGAACCCATTTCAGGCCCAGGCTGAGAAGGCAATGATCAAACTCATGAAGGGAATAGAAAGGGAGAGTCTATGACTGTTAATACATCCTCCTATATACTATCTCTAGGAAGACTGTTTGAAGGTCAGACAAAGCAAATTTAGTGAGTAGGAAATTAATAGAGCTTGAAACTTATAGGAGAGGGATGGATCAAAAATAGAAACAGTTTTCAAAAAGGTTTAGATAAACTCATTGATGCCAGACCCATTAAAGGCTCTGAAAGGAAACCAGAATATATGGGAATGTTGTTAGCCTGAGAGAGTGATGTAGGCTGTGTGGAACTCAGTGTACAAACCATGCCCTGTCAGAGGCAGAGTGGAGGGCTAGAGAGATTCTGGGGCTGAACCAGAATATAGTATCTCAGAAGGTCACAGAATATTGGGAGGAGTAGAGGCCATAGGGATCTGATCCAGACCCCTTATTTTACAAACAAGAAAGGTGGAGCCTAGAGCAGGAATATGATTTAGAATTGTAGAAGAATTGGAAGAACTTTTAGTCATCATCTGGTTCAGTCCAAAAGAAACCAAAGCTCAAACAAAGAAACTGACTTAGCCAAGCTTTCTTGGACCTCACATCACGGGGAACTCTTTGGCCGTCTTATTTCTGCTTCCACCTGTTTTTTTTGTTTGAGTGCTTTAGATGCCAAATATGGTGTATTGTAATTTTATGGGCATTATTAGCAAAGATAAACTTTTTATGGCTTCCCCATTCGTCAGTCCTTCCCCATTTTCTTTTTTCTGTGCCTCCTCTATTTTTTTAACTCCATAATTCTCTATGTCCCATAGCTTCATTGTTTCCAAAGCCTCTGATGGTAGACAGCAGAAGATGGGCAAGGTACCAAAGCCTTCCTATGCTGTGGCCTTCTTGTTTTGCAGCAATGCTGTGACTGCTGTGCCCTGGGCCTGAAAGTCAAGAGTGAAGGGCAGATGTGTGAGTCCAACCCAAATCTGGGATATCCCTGCAACCATGTGATGTTGTCCTGCTGTGAGGGAGAGGACCATCTCATTGTGCCCGAGGTCCGGAAACCCCCTGAGCCTTTGCCCACAGTGACACCAGAGAAAGGTAAGTGCTGTCTTCTGCCTAATAACCTTACATCTTGTCTCTTGTAACCAATACTGGTATAGGAAGTCAAGCGTTTCCAAGGCCAAGAAATTAGACTCTTAAAAAAATTTTATTGAGAAATTTCAAGCTTTCTGCTTCCTTTCCTCTTCTTTGGTGAATTCACTTATCTTCCTAGCTTTAGCTAGTTTAGTTTAATTCTGGCCCTATTAGTTTACCCTAGTTCTATTCCTATAAAGAACAAATCTACATTCCCAGACCTGACTGCTTTCCTGGAATTCTAGTTCTTTCGGTCTAATTATTTCAGGACTATTTTCCTCTATATGTTTTGCTGGTACCTCAAATTCAATCTTTCTATAATAAAATCCGATATTTCCTCTGAAAACCATCTCCCTCTCCTGGCTTAAGGATACTATTCTTTTTATATCCAAACTTGTATACCTGGAGTAGTTGTTGATTTTTCCCTTCTTTGTCACACCCCAGCCATATAATTAGCCACAACAGTCAGTCAATTTTACCTTGGCTGTATCTCTTAGGATCCTAAGATGCTGGAGTGGAGACAATAGGAAGGGGGATTAAGTTTAATTTAGTTCCATCATCATCATAATAGCTTATATTTACAAGGCACTTTAAAGATATTATCTCATTTTGTTAATCAATCAATCAACAAATATTTATTAAGCACCTTCTAATAAAAGGGACCATTGTAGGCACCAAGGAAACAAGTATAAAAAAAAATGAAATACTTTCTACTCACATGTGTTTCATTCTTTGCTAGTCCCTCCATTCAGCAGTATAATGCTTTATACCTAATAAGTTCTCAGTCAGTGTTTATGAGATCATAAGGTCCTAGACTAAGAACTAAAAGGGACTTCTGAGGTTATTGTGCACAATACCCTCATTTTGCAGATGAGAAAACTGAGACCTAAAGATGTTAAATGCTGTTCCCAGGGTCATATGACTGGTACCTGTCTGAGAATCCATTCCCATATCTTCAGGACACAAGTCAGTCCTCCATCTACTAACCCACATTCCTCTCAATTTACCCTTTGAATTGAATTTAAAATTGAATCACTTTTCCTGGATTAATTGCCCAGGATTATGGGTCATGAATATTCAGCGTTGCTATAAGACTGCCTTATGAGCAGCACTGAAATATCATGGTCTGTCCTCATGGGGCCTCCTTTTCTCCAGCTGTTAATAGCTACCCACTAAAGACACCTGAATCATATTGGGGAAATTTTTCCCATAATGCAGCAGTCGCTGATCACTCTGTCTCTATGAAATAGATTTTTACCCAAGGCTGTACAGAACAAGAGGAGCCTCTCAAGAGCAATCAGAAGAGTGAAAGGAACCCTATTCTTTCACCCACCAATTCCACCTAGACACCTAAATCTGTGACAGAAGAATGGATGTAAAGCATTGCTAGGTCCACTAAAGCAGCTGGTGGGTCATTTAAGAGATTATTATAGCTAATTCAAGAAGGAAGGATACCCAGGAATTTTATAGCTCAAGAGATTTGCTAAACCTTGTGATTTGTGTATGTGTGTGTATGCTGTCCAGATACCATAATAAGAGTGAAATCTGGGGCCACCTTGAAATCATAACAAAGAAAATCTTGATTTTTCTTTATATTTGGCTATAAAAGTTTAATCTGTGTTCACCTGCCCTCAAAGGGGTATTTTCTTCAGTGGAACTTATTTCTCTCCTTCTGTAGTTTCTTGGCAATGAAAGTAACCTGACTCATCTTTCCTAGATGAGAGGAGACCCTTCTGACGCATGGGAAGGCACAACTCCATTATTCATACCTGAGCACTTCTGCACAACTCTGGGAGGACCAGCTGTGACACCCACACACACTTGTGGGCTTATGGCTGTTCCTCCAGCTATTTCTGAATATGTTTTTTGAGGGCCCCAACTCAGGTTGTTTATTTTCTGGAGTCTGGGCACTTTAGAAGCCTATGTTTGGGGAGAAATTGACCTACCTTCCATGACTGACGCCTTTTCTGGATTTCAATTTTGGTTCCCATTTTGGGAGCATTTTTCCAGCATCTATAGAACCATTTTGAGTTCACCCGCATAATATAACTGATCCCCACAGATGGTAAGAGTTACCCATGGACTGGCTTAGACTCTTCTTTCACAGATCATTGCCTCATAACATAATAAAGTCAGGAGACACCATGGAGTCCAACAAAACCTTTTGGACTCCATGGTCCAACAAAACCTTTTATAGAGAATTTGCCCAGTGTCATAGGTAGTAACTCTATAAAAGTCATTCAGGATATACAGAAAATCAGTGACCTGTATAGGAATGATCCCTTCCCTCCAGAGGGAGACAGGATTTGTCATGTGCTGAGCTCATGGATCTGGACATGGATTCCCCTGGTCATCCTGGCAGGCTTCTCTTTCCCAAAGCTCTAAAGGCTACCTCTTCCTCTACCCACCTAATGCCACAAAAGGTTAATAAACTAATGACCACTCCAAGCTGACCATCTTCAACTTTAACTGGATCAGTCATGTCATGTTAGTGCCAGAAGGGACTGAGACCATTGACCTTATCTGACAGATGTGGATGCTGATGTATCAAAGAGCCAAGTGACTGCTAGTGACTGAGCAGATCTCATATCTCCTGATACTCAGTCTTCATCCAGAGCAGAACTTTGGGTCACTGGGATGTAACTGAATCCATAGACACAATTTAAAAAAAACAACAATCCGAGGAAAAACTCCTTCCCTGGTGAACCCTTTCCTATATCTTGATCTTTAATTCCAATGGCAAATACGATTAGGTAAAATTATGCCTTAGAAGAATCCAGGCAAGTTATGTGAGACTCTAGGATAATGGGCTTCATTATTATAATTCATATTTCTATAGTACCATAATATTTGCAAAGACCTTTTGTTACAATAGGTAGGGAGTGGACATATTATACCTACTTCCCTTTGAAACTAAAGGGCAGAGATGTTAAATGATTTGCCCATGATTATATAGCTAGTAAATAGAGATGGGATCCAAGCAAATCTCCTGCCTCCAAATCCAAGTTCTTCCTGTTACCCTGTGCTACTTGTTGCTATGCTGGGAGAAGGCATGAAAAATTAACGCTACCTTCCTCCAGCCAAGCCTAACATCTGGCTGAAAGGAAGCCTACTCAATGGGATGTTTTGCAATGGAAAAATATCAAGATTTGTATAATTCTCCCTTCCCTTGGGGTAGGGGTGTTCCTTCATTGCTTCAAGATTTTCCTTTTCCGAATGGTGGTATTTAATAAGGGAAGAAACATTTAGAGCCGGAATGGCCCGAACAAAAGTCTGAAGCCTGACACAGGAATTTTCCACAGCCAAGAAGCTGATAACATATAGCCGAGCCATTCCTTGCTTGCACAGATGAGTGCTTAGGGTTCTGCTTTCAGGGGATGGGCCTTGGAATGAGGGCAAAGGTAGAGGCAAATTTGCTGCATGTCAGCAATCCTACAATCCCAGCTGCTCACTGAGCTCCTACTATGTGTGAGGTTCTGGGCTGGTGCTGTTTCTGAGAACTAGAAATACTTTTCCTGCCTCCTGGGTGCTTGGCTAGCGTAAAGGCATTCCACATGGAGGAAAGACTTACAAACCAGATGATTCAGACTTCATGAAATCTCTTTGGGAATGAGTGGATGGGAATTTAGAGGGCAGGACATTGAATAGGAAAAAGTCCTGGACAGCAAACCAAACAGGCTGGGGCCTGCCTTAGTCACTAACTGGCTGTTGACCTTGAGCTAAAGGTCTTGGACTCTTCCCCTGGAAAATGAGGACTTACATAATCTTTCTAACAGTCTGTGTTCTAGGCCCCTTCTGGGTCTGAAATATCATCTTCAAGAGACCCTTTCAGCTCCAAATTCCATGTTCTAGAATCCTTTCAAGTGGTAGCATTCTATAAGGTTTTTTTCCTACTCTAATATTCTTTGTTCTAGGGTCCCTTTTGGTGCTAACATTTTATATTGTCACATTCTTTCTGATTCTAATATTCTGTGTTCTAGAATCCCTTTCAGCTCCAACATTTTACTAAGTTCTTTCCCAGATTTAACATTCTATGCTCTAACATCCTTCCAAACTCTGACTTTTATCTTCCAAGATTTCTACCAATTTAGATAATCTGCAGTTCTATGATCCTCCGTTTTCTGGTTCTGCCAAATCCTCTGGAATTTAGTCATGCCTAATAATGAGCTACTAAAACTTCATAAACTTCATACTAACTAAACTAAACGAACTAAATTAAAACTTCATAAAAACATAGGATTTGAAGCTAAAAAAGAAAGGATCTCAAAGAACCCTGAGTCTGGCCTTCTTATTTGGAAGATGAGTAGCTGAGATCTAAAGCACTTAAGTGACTTTTCTGAAAAGTCCTCTCATCCAGTCCCTTCATGTTACAACTGAGACCCAGAGAACTTTAGGTGAAATACCCAGTATCAGATGGGCATAAATGGCACAAGGAGGATTTGATCTCAGGTTCTCTGTCTTTAAGCCATTCCATTGCTCCATGCTGTTTCCCAAGTGGAGCTGAGATTTAAGTCTGATGCCAAACCTGGTGCCCTTTTACTCCCTCCAACTTTAAGGTGGGAGGACTGTTCAAGGCTTTCTCATTTTACATTTAGAAACACTAAGACGCAGTGAGATGACTTGCTCAAGATTACACAGCTAGTTGAGTAACCCATTCCTTCAGAAAGGGAAATTCATGGAGATTCAAAGGCATAGACACGAATCAGTTCTTACCATTAGGGTTCACTACTTACATGGATACATCGCTTAATTTTCCTGTGCCTCAGTTTCCTCATCTGTAATATGAAAATATTGAACTAGATTTGAGGTCTTGTCTAGGTATAATAATAATAATAACACATAGTTAATATTTATCTAGTGATTTAAGATTTGCAAAGCACTTTACCTGTGTTATTTCAATCGATGCTTACGATACCCTTGGGAGATAAGGGGTGTTATTATTATCTCCATGTTACAGATGAGGAAACTGAGGCTGAAAGAACTTAAATGACTTTCTTAGGGTCACACAGCCAATAAGTGTCTAAGACAGGATTCACACTCAGTTCTTCCTGACCCTAAGATCAGTATTATCTGTTATCCTACATGGCTGATCATGGGGGTGGGCAGTCTTGACGTCTTGTTTTTCCCAAGATTCCAAGACTCCAATAATCACTTCTAAGGATGCCTTGCCTCCTTCCTTAGAGGATGATCCCAGACAGTTTGATAAAGCCATCCTCAGACCGCAGCAGAGGGCTTTATTGCAGGTTTCCTGGGCCAGGACGCCAGCTGAGAGTCATTTCAGTCACACTAATCATGCTGGACCAGGCTTCTCTGTAATCAGAGATTGCTCTCCTCATGGAGTTCTGGAGTGGAAATGTGAGCCAGAACCGAGCAAGGCCGTCATGCTCCTTCATGCCCAATAAATCAGCCTTGGAATGCATCCCACAGGTCTTCAAAGCCCAGCTCGGCGTGCGCAGGGTCTCTCACATTCCTTGGCTCTCCTCCCTCATTATCCCTCCACATGTTAGATACAAAAGCCGCTCCTCATGGATTCCAGCTGCAAACTTCCAGCCTCAACCTCACCCACAGGTTGACACCTGTTTCTGGGGCCTGGGGCTCTTCAGAGATTATTAATGTTGCTTTCCATCGGGCACAATCTAAGTCTGACTAAGGGTGTCTGAATGGGAGACTGAAGGGGAATCTAGATATGGTTGGAGTCCTCTCTGTGTTATTCGTGATGTGGGGCTTGGAAACTGTCTGAGCAAGCTGCCTGAATGCACCCTGAGATGCCAGTCCTTGGCCCGCAAGGCCAACAAGAAGAAGATTTAGAGAAAGGATGGACCTCAGTGGCTATTGAATCCAAACCCCTCATTTCACAGAGGAGAAGCAGGTTCCGGGAGGTTGTGATTTACAAGAAGGGGCATGCAGCTATTACGGGCCTTGGGCAGGATATGAACCCAGGTTTCCTCGAGTCCAAGAAGTCCAATCCTATTTCCATCGTGACCCATCTCTTGTTTCTGTACTGATTCAGTGCTCAGTCCACTTCCTTTTGTTATTCCTGGTCTGATTTGCCCTCCAGCCTCATTGTTCAGTGATTGGTATCGACATCCATTTCTCAGAGTTGTTATGAGATAAGTGCTTTGTAAACTTTGAAGTGGAATAATCAATGTAACATCACGATAGCATGAGATCAACATGGCACAGTGTGGGGAAAACTGACCTTGGTGTCGGGAAACCAACAATCAGCAAGCATTTATGAAGGACCTACTCTGCAAAGATAAAAAAAATAAAGTGGTCTTTGAGGGAAGAGATGAGCTTGAGATTCACCTCTGACAAATTGTGGCTCTAGGGAAGTCTCAACCTCTTAGCACCCCAGGCAACCCTCTAAAGCTCTGAGTAGCAGAGAAGATGCTAGCCTTATATCGTAAAAGAAATTAGCTCGCTGGGAGCTCCTTTTCAACAAAATCACTTTTTATTTTATGATATAGACATTTATTATTATGGTGAGACAGGGTATAGAAAAAAAGAACCAGACTTGAGAGTGAGGGGGAGGACAAGAAAGTTGGATTTAAATCTTTGATCTGCTTTTTGAATTGATCATTAATTTATAAAACTTTGAAATGGGGCAGGAACTCCCAGCTATTTGGATTCTCTCCACAAAAAAACCATGATGGCAATGAGAAGTGAAGCTTCAATTACACTTTACTAAGGCACAGAAGTGGGGGGCAAACAGTTCAGAAGACAAATGATAGAAAGGGGTACAAGGGCAGAGGTCATGGGAATAGGAGATGGAGGATGAAGGAAGGCATTGAATGTTAGGAACAGGGAGAGACATAATCATTTATATAACCACAGATTAAACCTGGAAGCACCAGACAAAATGGACCTGATAGAGATGGGAGAGGTTTTTTGGGGGGTCGAGGTGGAAAGAATCCGAGATCTCATTTTATAGGGATTTTGTAAGGGTGGAGAACAGACCAACTTCTGTCTGGGTGACCTTGAGATTAGCTAATTAACATATCCAAATCATTTCAGAGTTGTCAGGAAAAAACATGTTCACATCATCTTAAAACTATCAGCACCATTTGGTTATCTCCTAGTCTTTACTATGGAAGTTTGGAACTTGCTTGAATTTTACATATCATGGGACTAAAAAGCCCTGTCAACAAAGTTTAGATGACTACCTGATTCAGCACATATTATCAGGTTTGAATTTTGATTAATATATAATTTGTTCAATCTCTTTTTACTCATGTCTGACTCTTCATGACCCTATTTATGGTTTTCTTAACAAAGATACTGGAATGGTTTGCCATTTCCTTTTCAGTTCATCTTTCAGATGAGGAAACTGAGGCAA
This sequence comes from Antechinus flavipes, assembly GCF_016432865.1. Taxonomy (NCBI): domain Eukaryota; kingdom Metazoa; phylum Chordata; class Mammalia; order Dasyuromorphia; family Dasyuridae; genus Antechinus; species Antechinus flavipes. The sequence goes on from NC_067398.1 coordinate 60,731,532, forward strand.
ACAGGATTAAGTGACTTGCCCAGGATCACATAGATACTAAATGTCTGACTTGAAGGCTAGCTCTCTATCCATTGCCCTATATAATTATGTTTGAATATAATTGTCTTCCTTTTAATCCTATATCAAATGAAATAATAATTGTAAAATGGTGAGCACAGTACTTGAGTGCTTAATAAATACTTGTTCTCTTCCCCCTTTTATTCTCCTGGCTCTGCTTCCTTCACTCTGCATCCACTCATACACATCCCATTTTTATCTGAATTTTTAAAATTCATTGTTTCCTATGGCACAACAATGTTTCCTTATGTTGGTGTATTATAATCTGCCCTGCCTTTCCTCAATTGATGAGCACCCACTTTGCATCCAGTCTCCTCGATTCTTCTTATCAGGCTACGGAAGATCATGGGTATCTCTGCCCTCCTCATGAACCTGGCCTCTCCTCTGGGGCTGGCTTTGCTCTGTGACACTGCCCAGACCAATCCATTTGGAGTGGGAAGAGGGCCTGCAGCCCAGCTGGATTCAAACAACAGTATCAGCTCGGAAACAAATCTAGAGAAATCAACACCAGGATCCTGTTTCCCTTTAAATGCCATTTCTTAATGTAAATAGAACAGATATGAAACACGTTCTTCAAATATGACCTCACACGCAAGCCCTCCAGAATAGATTTAATTTGAGAGCCCAGGCAGGAGGGTAGGATTTGCATGTCCCAGTATGCTGCAGAGTTATCCCTCAGTCGCACCCTCGGGACAGCTTTGCACCATGGCAGCACACGGAGACAGCCTGGAGAAAGCTCAGCGCCATGTCTAACAGACGCCAGAGGCAGACCTCCCCCACCCTAGAAATTCAATTTTTATGCTTCCTTTTCTATAGAAATCCTGCCTGCCAGCTTGCTGGGTTTAGTTCCCTCTTCTTGACCAACACTTTCCACTCTGATTTGTTCAGAGTGGAATCCCCAAAACCCCCAGGTCCCAGCCTTCCACAACACCCTCAGCCTACCTTTCCTTCCCAGCCAATAATGACAAGAAATAAGCTTTAATTAAAAGCTTACTAGGTGCCAGCCTAAATGGAGAGGCAAAACAGTCCCAATCCTTAAGGGACTGTAAATAACTAGGTGTGTAAAAAGTGTGTGTGTGTGTGTGTGTGTGTACACACACACACATGCACAGTATTAATAGGAGGTAGTCTCAGAGAGAAGGCATTAACATATAGAAAAAATGGGCAAGGACTCCTCCAAAAGGTAGGATTTGAGCTGAGTTTTAAAGTAAGTCAGTGAAGCAAAGAGGTGGAAATAAGGAGGGGAACTGGGCACTGGAGACAGGACACAGGAGATTGTCATGCATGAGGGACAATCAATAGCAGGATCATAGAATGCACGGTTCCATGTCTGAAATATATTGCCTTGGCTCACTATTATCTGCCCCCTCCCAAATTTAGGCTCTTCTTTTGGGTTCCCTCCATGTTTTAAGATATATCTCTGGTTTTCCCTCACTTCTCCAGGGGGTCCTCACTGAGCTACCTCTTCTCAAGTGCATCTGATGGATCTATCTTTTAGATTCATTCATTCCATCACTGGTGCCAAAGACTTTGTTCAATCTTTTTTTTTTTCTCTTTCTCTGATTCTTTCCTTATTTTGTCTCATTCTGACTTCACTCACTATATATAAACACTACTCCTATATATAAGCATACATTAAATGCAACTTGCCAAGCTCTAGGGATATTGAGACAATAAATGAAATTGAGAATAGCTTTTAATGGCTAATAGTGATATAACTGTTCTATTTCTTCCTACCTCCCAACTTTGCAGTTCTTAACTCAAAGGACCAATGAGGCAGGGATGTCAGAGAGATGGAGTGATATTCAGGAGAGGAGACTTGTGTTTCTAACCTAGTTTAACAGCCATATATTAGAGCCAAAAGACCAGACTAGTGAAGGGATTCAGCATTGACTACACAAGGACTGATTGAAAGAAGTGGGGATGTTTCCTGGGGGAAGAAAAAGACCTAGAAAGTACATGATCTGTGTATCCAAGTATTTGCAGGACTACCATGTAGGTAAGGTATTGGATCCATGGGAGTTTTGGAAGTTGAAGAAATCCTAGAGATTATTGTGTCCAGCCTCTTCATTTTATTTGGACATTGATGGGTCAGTCAATAAATATTTATTAAGGGCTTGGGCACTTTGCTAAGCATTGGAAATTTAAAAAAAAGTAGAAACAGATCCTACTCTTAAGGAACTTAAATTCTAACAAGCAAGATAACAGGTACATAAACTGGTTCATATCATATCAACACAGGGAAGTTAGGAGATAGCCTTGAAGGTGAAAGAACATGCAACTGAGGAATATGGTAGTTGAGTGACTCAGTGTCACACAACTAGTAATAATCTGAGACAGTAACTTAGGATTTGGCCTCAGTTCTTTGGTCCCCAAATTTTTTAGCTCAGCTCTGTTGTCTCCTTGTGCTGGGCCCTGAAGACAGAATAAGTCCCAGTGGGTGAAGTGACTGCAAAGCAAACTTCAGTTTATCATAGCACCTCAAATTAGAACTAGACAGGGTCTCAAAGATCCTTTAACCCCAGCCCTTCATTCTACAGATTAAGAAACTAAGGCTCTGTGAGCCTCAAAGTTACACAGGGAGTTAGGGAGTGGGCAACAGAACTATGAGGGAGGGAGAGGGAGAGGGAGGAGAGGAGGGGAGAAGAGAAGAGGGAGGAGGGGGAGAGAGAGAGAGAGAGAGAGAGAGAGAGAAGAGAGAGAGAGAGAGAGAGAAGAGAGAGAGAGAGAGAGAGAGAGAGAGAGAGAGAGAGAGAAATAGAAAAGACTTCCTAATACCTAGAGGTGGGCAAAAGTTGAATGGGAATAGAAGATAGTGAGTTTCTCTTTATCAGGTGGGTTTTATTGTTATGTTTGTTTTGCAGAGGATAGATAACCATGATTGGGAATATTGTAAAGACAATTGCTGTTCAAGTATAGGGTTGACCACGTGCCCTTTGAGGTTCCTTTCTACCAGATGAGGCTAAAAAGAGAAAAAAATTCTGTTATTGTCTAGGATTGTGAGTCTGAGAAATCTTGCTATCACAATGGCCCTGAAGCCAAGGCTAAGCCTATAGGCTGAGCTGGCTGTGATACAGTTCAGAGAATATGAGCTGAAATATTTCTCTGGAGATCTGTGTAACAATGCAATGTCACATTTTCAAAGAAAGACTTTTCCAGTTTCAGAGACTGAGAACCTCCATGCAGCCCTGTCCATCAGCCAGGAGTCAGAGCTGTCCAACAGCCTGCCTGGGGATGATCGGGATGAATGCCTCCTGTATCCCGGTGAGCTGTGTCAGCACCTGTGCATCAACACTGTGGGTTCCTACAAGTGTGCCTGCTTCCCCAGATTCACTCTGCAAGAAGATGGACTCAGTTGCCTTCCAGGTAAGAGGAGTCAGACTGTTGGCAATCAGGGAAGACCCATCTTGGCAAGGAAGGAAGGGGTGTTGCTGATCTTGATTTTGAATCAAGGACCTTTTTGTGGTTCCTGAAATAATAACTATAGATGGTCACCTATTTAATCCACATAAAAAGCTAGCCTTAAGGGATATAAAAATGATCCACTTCTGCTTTTTTCTCTCTGGGGCATTTGACTGTTCCTCCTGTGGGCAGGGGACAACAACACCTAGAGAGGCATCTCCAAGAAGTAAGCACTTCTGAGGAGTTAGAGGATGTATAAAGTAGCTCTGGATACTCATCCTAATACTTTTGAGTCAATTTTAAGTCATTAATAAATTTGTTCCTGAAAAGCCCAGATACAAAAGTCAGAAACTCCCCATGCCACAGACTTTTGTGGATAATGTGTTCCCAGTGGTTTAGTATGGAAAGAAATGGCATTTCAACAACTCTCTTACAGTGCCCTCCTCTGCCCTTATGGTACCTTATCCCCATGAAAAGCATCTACAGAGTCAGGAAGATCCAGGCTAGAATTTTACCTCACTTACTAGCAGTGGGACCTTGAGCAAGCCACTTACCTCAGTTTCTTCATCTGCAAAATGAAGTACTCAATGATCAGATGCAAACTTCTATGACTCTTATCCCGTATAGGTCTATCTCCCTGAGAAGAAGTGACCAGTAGTCTAGAAGTTTCCTTCTATACTTCTCCCCCAACTAAAAACTGATCTAGGGCACTGAGAAAGATACAGAAAATCAGTTCACATTAATGTGTTAATAGGTGACAATGTCTACAGCTAAGGGTATTTGCATTCACTACCCTGGTTTGCTCAAAAAAGTAAATTATATCAATGAATGTGATGGGGGGATTTCAGCAAAGAACAATGATGAGCCAGTGAGGGAGCTGTTTTTTTGGGGAAAGGAAAAGTAGGATCTTCCTTGTGTTTCTGACATCTCCCTGTGTAGGCTACTGCCTACTCTATCCAGATATGAAGTTATATTTGATGTAGAACAAAGATCCTCAAACTGTGGGTTTGTGAAAGATCACAAAATTATCATTTATTATGAGTAAATGTTTGATTTTTATACCTATTTCATTTATCTATATATGCCCAGGGTCACGTAAAAATTTCTCAAGCAAAAAAGATTGCTAGTGGAAAAAGTTTAAAAAGCTCTGGTCTAGAAGGAATGAGAGCAAACAATTTCCATGTCAGTCCATTGTGTCTTTTGTTCAATCCTGGCATGTTTAGCTTCTGAGGGGTAACTGGAGAGAGAGCCACAGGACAGCACTGCCAAGCGCCTGTAGCCAAGTCAGATCTAGGGGCATACAAGCCAAAAGACCCTGGGGGACCAGCTCAGTCAGTTCAGTTGCCAGCAATCTGGATCTGGCTCCATGTCCCCCAAACTTCTCTCATTTACTTCCAGCTAATTGCTGACCTGTGGCAATGATTGATAACTGAGCGTTTGCTCTAGGGGAGAGGAAGCTTGATTTCCCCCCAATTTGTTCAACCATTCTGAGTCGTCATGGAGTGATGTTTTTTCAGACAGAGCACTGTTAAAACAGAAAAATGGCAAAGGAAAAAAAAAAAAAGATGGATTTGAAGTAAAACCAAAAACAAAAATCTGATTTGAGCCCTCACTCAACACATTTATAAACATACCTAGAGCATATCAGCCACAAAACTCCTGTTAATTTTTTTTTCCTGAGGCAATTAGGGTTAAGTGACTTTCCCAGGATCACACAGCTGGGAAGTATAAGTGTCTGAGACCAAATTTGAACTCAAGTCCTCGTGACTTTACTTTAGGGCTGGTGCTCTACCTATTGTGCTACTTAGCTGCCCCTCTCTTGTTAAATTTTTAAGACGACTTTTATTGCTTCAAGAAAATTGTGATGCACATTTGCTGTGTGTGGTTACTGACTTGACCTATGATTTCAAGAGTTTCAGTCACTCCCAGATAAAGAAATTCCTTGAAAGATAAGGACAGAAGCTGGAAAAATAGATTGAGACTAGTTTTTTTTTTTTTTTTGAAAGGCTTTTAATGCCACAGTAAGAAGTTTGGATATCTTTTAGGCCAAAACTTCTTAAAATATGCGGAGTTCAAGTCCATAACTGAATATGGAAGTCATGAAACAATTTAGCAATAGTAAAAGGTTCTGTCCTGCAGTATCAAATATTCCACCAAGATTTAATTCTTTATGTAAAAATAAACAAGCACATCCATCTGATTAGTATGCAAATTTACTTTCATCTTTAATAAAATTATATGTATACCAAAAAAAAAAAAAGAAAAGAAAAGAAAAGAAAAGAAAGAAAGAAATTTGCTCTAGTAGTACAGGTTGCCACTTTCTTTGCAATTTATACTCTTAGAATAAGTCTTCGGAACCTGAGGCCCATGAAATTTTTTCAATATATTTTGATAATCATATTTCAATATAACTTATTTACTTAGTAAATTACTAAGTTTATTTTTTGTATTTTAAAACATTATTTTGAGAAGGGTCCATAAGTTGTACTAGATTTCAAAGGGACCAGGATTCCAAAAAGGTCAAGTCTTTAACCCCAGGTCTTAAGAGAGTGGCTTACAGCAGTAATTCTGCCAGTATGATCCAGAGAATTCTGGAAGTCTCTGAAATCCTTTCAGAGGGACTACAAATTCAAAATTAGTTTTTATTTCTAATATGGTAAATATCTATACATATAACCCATATAAATGAAAACTCTTTGAACAAATCCTCAATAATTTTTAATAGTATAAAGATACTGAGAACAAAAGTTTGAGAACCACTGGACTAGAGCACTGAGAAGTTGAATGACTTGCCCAGGACCACACAGCCAGTTTGTGTCAGAGGTAGGACTTGAACCCAGGACTTTGTAGCTTCAAAGCATCTGGGTAGCGTCAGAGTGCACAGAGCGCTAGGCTGGAGTAAGGAAGGTCTGAATTAAAATACGATCTTAAAGATTTATTAGCTGTGTGACCCTGTGCTACCTTTCTTCCAAGGTCATTGTGAAGATCACAGGAGATGATATTTATAAAACACTTAGCACAGTACCTGGCACATTTTGTTGTTCTTGTGGTTTAATAGTGTATGACTCTTCATGATCCCATTTGGGGTTTTCTTGGCAAAGACATTAGAGTCCTTTGTCATTTCCTTCTCTAACTCATTTTACGGATGAGGAAACTGAGGCAAACAGGGCTAAATGACTTGTACAGTCACACAGCTAATAAGTATCTAAGGCCAGATCTTTCTGAACTCAGGTCTCTGTCTCTGACTCTCTCTGTCTCTCTGTTTGTGTCTCTCTCTTTGTCTTTCTGTCTCTCTTTATCTCTGACTTTCTCTTTCTATCTTTCTCTTTTTCTGTCTCTCTGTATGTCTCTGTCTCTATCTTTCTCTCTCCTCCTATCCCTCTGTCACCTGGTAGTGAGCAGGGAAGATAAAGCTGTAAGTCTGTGGGTGAAAAAAGGAGTATACGTATCTCTATATAGATATATTTGGAAGAAAGAAACTAAGGACCAGCTCAGATTTCCCTGACTCCAGGTTAGGTGCTCTATCCACTGTGCCAACTAGCTGCAACTTGGCACATAGTAGGTGCTTAATGTATGCTTGTGTTTTTTTTCCTTTCATTTAAGGTCAGCTCTCTGTCTCCCACACCATGCACTACTTTTCCTTTTCTTTTAGTAGTTGGTAAATAACAAATGCACAAACATGTATAAATACAAAAATTTATAAAAACTTTTTTTTTGTTTTACTTGGGCTTTGGGAAAGTAGTTTTTTTTTTTTTGGTTGTTGTTCTTGTTCAACTATCTAAATATTTGTTTTTATTGATGAGAGTTAATAAAATGTATTATTTATAGAGAAATGGCCTAGGGTAGTAGAAAGAGTGGTAGCCTTAAGGTCAGGAATAGTGAGGTTCAAATAGAACTTCTGATGATTTCTAGTTGTATGACTTTGGCCAAATAACTTAACTCTCAAAGGGATCTCAGTTTCCTTATTTATAAAATGTGGAAGTTTGAGATTAGATATCCCCACGGTGTGATAAAAAGAGTATTGTACTTGAAGACAGGACATCAAAGTTCCAAATCTTGGCTCTTCTACTTATTGCCTTGAGCAAGTTGGTCCTTAGTTTTTTGTTGTTTTTTCCCCCCAAAACATATCTATATAGAGATATGTACACATACAGCCTTTTTTTTTTTCACCCAGAGGCTTACAGCTTATCTTCCTTGCTCACCACCAGGTGATAAAGAGAGAGAGATAGACAGAGACAGAGACACATACACAGATTCAGAAGCAGAGAGACAGAGATGGAAAGAAAGAGACATACACAGAGAGACAGAGACATAGAGAGGAAAATAGAGAAGAGAAACAAAGAGGCAGAAAAGAGAGAGAGGGTGTGTGTTTGTGTAAATGAGAGAGAAAGAGACAGAGACAGAGAGAGAGAGAAAGAGAGAGAGAGAGAGAGAGAGAGAGAGAGAGAGAGAGAGAGAAAGAGAGAGAGAGAGAGAGAGAGAGAGAGAGAGAGAATTTTTTTTGCATTGGAGCCTTTGTGTATCCTTACTTCTGACGCATATCTATATCCACATCTACTCTGATGCTAGTTATCTATACAACCTTGGGAAAGACAACTCTCTTAATTTTTCTGGGCCTGTTTCTTCATCTTTAAAATGAAGAGATTGGATTCATTTGTATCTAATGTACAACTCTGTGTGTAAGATATCATGAAACATACAAAGATCTGTGATGACAGCATTGTGGGCTTAGCTTTAGGTATACTAGGAAGCCCTTCCACCAGTAGACCTTAAACAATCCATGACTTAGATAAGTCCCAGGGAGTTGCCTGAGACACACAGACATTGAGTGATCTGCTTAGGATCAGATTATTGTTCCTCCTTCATTTTGAAGAGGACCAATGACATCATAGGGTGATATCTCGATTTTCAGGTGAATTGGATTTAATTAAGCAGATTTGTGCAAAGTCTTCAGCTTCACTGTCTCTTCCTGAGTCAGTGAAGTCCAATGGCAGGACAAAAGTCAAGACAACTGAAATGTGTAGTTGTCAGAAGCAGAATTTGAACTCTTGCCATCCTGGCAACAGGTCTAGCATTCTTCTAGGTTTTTAGGAGGAGGATAAGCATTTTTAATTCCCCCTTGCAAAACACAGGTATTCAAATATTTAAACAAAAACTAAAGAGAAAAATAGCCACAAATGAAACTAAATGAAGCAACAGTAATTGCAAATGAGTGTACACATAATTGTATCTTTCGGTTGTTTTCCGGTTGTTAAAAGAAACAAAAGATGCACATAAAAACTTCAGGTAGTAATGCAATTTTCTCCTGTATTTAACATGAATTTTGTTGCTGTTACTATTGCTGTAAACTTAACGTAATTATAGTTAGCATGTTTATTGTTCATTTGATTATGTTTTGCTCATTCTGCATTGTTTCATATGAGGTGCCGCCATATTTCTTTGAATTCCTCTTATATATAGTTTCTTATGATGCAGTAATACTCCACTATATTCATACATCATGATTTGTTCAACCATTTCCCAATCACATATAGTTTGTTTCTAGTTTTGCTTGTTTATTGTTATTATCACCATCAATGTTATGGAAAATTCTGCAGAAATAGATCTTTTTCTGTCTCATTTCTTTATCTGCAAAATGGAAAGGAGAGGACAAATAATAGTAAATATTTATATAGCATTTTAAGCAAAGCACTTTGCATGCATTATCTCATTTCATTTTCCCAACAACCCTTTCAGGTGGGTGCTATTCTTAGGCTCATTTTAGAGCTAGGAAAACTGAGGCTGAGTACACCTAGTGAGTATCTGACAAAGGATTCAAACTCACATCTTGAATCTAAGACCAGCATTCTATGCACTGCTCTACTCCACTCTAGAAAGGTGATCTCTGCTCATGTTCCTAGGACTGTCCCAGCTCTAGAAAGGTCTGAGGGACAGGTTCCTTCCCCCTTTCTAGACTTCAGTTTTTTCTTCTATAAAATGAGAGGACTGAACTATACTGGAGCCTGTGGCCATATTTTAAAAATACTTGGATAACAACATTTTAATATAATTGATTTTCTTTGTACTCCTCTGTGTTTTGTTTTATGTATTTAAGAACATGATTCTAAACAGGGTTCTGTAGGTTTCCCCAGACTGCCCAAGGGGCCCACAACACAAAAATGGTGAAGAATCACTGGACTAATGACCTTCAAAATTCTTTCCAGCTCTTTACATTCCATGATTTTATTATCTTAGAGCTGGAAGTATAACAAGATCATGAGGACATTTAATCATTTTATGGATGGGGCATGTACTTGGCACAGTAGGATAAAGGGTTGAATCTAGAATTGGGAAGATCTGATTCAGACACTGGCTCAGATACTACTTATGTGATTGTGCTCAAGTCATTTAACCTTGTTTGCATCAATAATTTCATCAATAAAATGGGCATATTGATAGGCAGGTAGGTAGTACAGTGGATAGAATGTCAATGCCTAGAGTCAAGAAGATTCATCTTCCTGAATTCAAATCTAGTCTCAAGCACTCAATAACTATGTGATGCTGGGCAAGTTATTTAGCCCTGTTTGCTTCAGTTTACTTATCTATAAAATGAGCGGAGAAAGAAATGGCAAGCTGCGCCAAAATCTTTGCCAATAAAACCCCAAATGGATCACCAACAATTGAACAATAACAACAATAGCTCTTTACCTGCTAGGACTGATATGAGGACCAAAGGAGATAATAATTATGAAGCACTTAGCACAGTGCCTGGCACATAGTAAGCACTGTGTAAAAGTTAGCTATTATCATTATCATTAATAGATACAGAGACTAAAAGGCTTATAAAATCAGAACAAAAGCAAATAACCTGGCCTGCAACCAGCAAAGAAACCAACAGAGGGCAACAAAACCTTGGATGAATAGAAATTATTCCACAAATAGGGAAAGCAATGAAGATAGTAGTCAGGGAAGCAAGGGAGGAAGAGATGGGAGAATAGATATGAGGGGTTTGTGGGGAGTTTAACCCAAAGAAGAGAAAATGGAGGGGATTAAGGCAATAAATCCGAGGAAGATGGATAATAAGTTCAGTTAGCCTAAGTGAATATGGCTACAATCACCATATTGAGAGATATCTTTTGAGTAGGATGAGATAAGTAAGGTAGGCAGGACCAGTGCATCCAGTAGCAGGTCATTGAAGGCATCCTGGATCTGAATCACCATGCAAGCTTGACAGGAAATAGTCCTCAGAGGCCATGATGCATCCTATTTCCCTTGCTCTTGATGTGAGACAGCTTGCCAATGTTCCATGATCTTCCTAAAATGGGACATTCAGAATTTCCAGATGTGGGGCCTAATGAGTAAAAAAGTACAGGGAGCCTATTACTTCCCTTGTTATGGATACTAGAGTATTGCTAATAAAGTCCAATATCATAAGTTTTTTTTAGTTCTCTCATCACAATGTTGGCTGATTCTGAGCTTGTGATCACCTCAATCTTCAGGTCTTGCTCCCATGGATGGCTGTTAAGAATGGCCTCCCCTATCTGGGCCTTGTGAAACACTTCATCTCTCTCCTGGCGAAATTTTATATTGCTAGTTTTGGTCCAGGCTTGAAGCCTGTTGAGATTTGTTTTGGATTATAGTCTTCCAACAAATTAGCCTTCCCCCCCAGTTCTGGGTCAGATGCAAATCTGATAAGCACTTACTCTGTGCCTTCATCCAAATTATTGATAACAATGTTCAATCAGACAGAACCAAGTCTGAGGCCCTGAAGCTGCTATGAGGAACCTCCTTCAATGCTGATAGAGGTCCATTCATCAACTCTTGGGGTACACCCATTCAATCAATTAGGAATCCACATAACTGGGCTCTCATCCAGGCCACATCAGTTCAGGTTGTCCACAGAGATGTCAGGAGGCAAGCTTCAGGAACAAATTATGATGCCTTTCATTTCCTTTCTTTTTTCCCTTCCTTAACATCTTGGGCTAATGAATAACCCAAAGACAGGTAGGCAGAAAGAAAAGGAGGAAATGGAAAAGGAGAAGGGGAAGGAAGAGGAAGATAAAAAGAAGGAAGAAGAGAAGGATGAAAGAAGAGGATTTTTCCATAATTAAAGCTGAGGTCATTAGTCCTCAAATTAATTAGAATTGGTCTATGTTCATAGTATGGCCTTTTTGTGAAAACTATCTTCACAACCCAGCCAATTAAGCAATTAAACTTTTACTGAGTCAACAGGCAGTAAGTAAAATAAAATTATTAATTTAATATAAACAGTTATTGATTTCCTAGAGCAGTGAGACTATTTTATGAACTTAAGTGATTTTCAACTCAGTAAAAGTGATATCATTTCTAGTATTTAATTCATTCTCTCTCTCTTACCATTTTTTCTTTTTGCATATATTAATAATCTTTTTTTTCTATTTTCCTTTCTTCTCTGTTTTAGTTGTTTTCTTTCTCTTCCTTTTCTTCTCTCCTTTTCATAGTTATCTCCCTTCTTTTCCACCTTCTCCACATCTTTCATCATCTTTTCTCTCCTTCCAGTGCTGCCATGGACACTTTTCTCCCCATTTCCCTACATTGCCATCCTTTCTTTAAGTACTACCCTATGTCCACAAACATTTCTTGCGCATTTCCTGCTTATATTCTTTCATTTGCAACTTCACTTCTCTTTGTGACAACTTTTTCTTCTCTCCATTGAAATCATATTCTTCCTTCAAGACCCCATTCAGGTACCATCTTCTTCAGGAAGCCTTGCTTGATACTGCTCTTTTTCAATGGAAATTTTAGATCATGCCAAAAGTCCTATGGTTGGCTTTGCTTGGTTCATGGAATTCTTCTTTCCAGCTTCAATAGGCTCATTTGAGGTGATGTCAAAATAATCTTCAGGTTCTGGGGATAGATAGTCTTTAATTTGAACTTGGTTTTGGGGATCAAGAGTTAACCAAAATTTTCCTAGAGCAGACATTATTCAGAAGCCAGTTTCCTTCTGGAAATCCTGGCTTTTTCTGTTATCTCAGCCTTCTCTCTTTAACTGAAGGAAATACAGATTGAGAGTCCTGGTGCCCTCACCCACCCTGCCACCATATATACATTCTTCCTCTGAGGGAACTCTGAGAGTGGGGGCAAGCAAGGTCAAATTCTGAGGCTCACTGGGCTAATGGATTGAGATGGTCTAAGGAAATCAGGTAATTTCCACTGGAGACACAGAGCCCCAGAGCTGATGGAGAATAGTTTCCTGGAAGCTTTCCTGGAAAATGTTCAGCCCTGCTGGGCCCTGGCCCATTTCCTCCCTATGTGTCTGTTGGCGTGGATCTCCTCCTGGCACGTGGAATCCTTAGTAGGAGGGAGGGAGGGAAAGAGGGAGCCCCAGGGAGCAGGAGGCAAAACATATGTCCCTGCGTTTGAGTGTTATGGCTTTACTGGTAATGTTACAGGTTTCATCAGGCTCCTTACTTAGGAGGAATACTAGTTTGGGAATCCATGCCCTAATTCTTTCATGAAACAGCTGAATGACCTCACACAAGTCAATTATCCTCTCTGAACCATGTCTTTTCTTCATCTATAAAAGGAGGGTGATTACTCCTGCCTTTCCCTATCATCCAGAGTAGTTGCAGTTTTTAAGTGAAGTAATAGATTAAAAGTGCTTCGATGAAGGGAAAACACTGTGTGAGTGTGAAAAATTCTACTCCAGCCATTGTCTGTCACTGGGATGTGGTGACTAATGAACTGGACTTGAAAGTCAAGAAGTCCTCTACCAAATACCATGGCTGGGTGGCTCGATAGATAGAGCACCGACTTGGAGTCAGGAGGATCTGAATTTAAATTTGACCTCAGACATTTAGCACCATCTGTGTGACTCTGGGCAGGTCACTCTCAAAAAAAAAATCCCAGAAACCAAATAAAAGAATGTGTGGATAAGTCTACAGCCAATATACAAAGGACAATCCTGAAGAAACTGTTTTGTGTCTCTCGCTGGTTGTTTAATAATAGCCAACATTTGTATAGTACTTCCTATGTGATATAGTACTCAGTGTTTTGCAATTATTATCTTATTTGATCATCATAGCAATCCTGAAAGGTAGGTACTTTTATTATTTCCACTTTACAGTTGAGGAAACTGAGAGAAAATAAGTGATTAACTTCAGATGAGACTGAGGAGTTAAGGACCTTATCCAAAATCATGCAGCTAGTAAGTATCTGAGATTGTGTTTGAACTCAGATATTACTGACTCCAGACTCAGTGCTCTCTGTCCACTGCACCATCAAAGCTGACTATGCTATGCAGATATTGCATGTATATGTTCTCAGGAGCTTTATCTCAATGTCAATTGCTCTGGCAGATCGGGGCCCCAGAGTAAGACAACAGCTCCAGCCATAGCATCCCTGAGGAGTAGGGGGGTGTTTTTCTATCATTTCTATCTTTTCTGCTTATCACCTCAATATCAAACAACCAGTTAATTGTGTTTTTCTATATCATCTAGCTGAAAAAAAATTGGCTCCCTAGTATAATTCTAACCAGCTAATATCTCTTCCATATATTGATAACCAATTCCCAAAAGAACATTTACTGAAAAGATATAGGAAAAGTCAAAATACAAATATATCCCCCCCCCCCCAATCAGAGCATATCGTTTCCATCTAAACTTCTATCTCTGGGTAGAGTGGTCTCAGACTTAAAGTGTTGCTAGCAGGAGTCCTCAAACTACAGCCCGCCGGCCAGATGCAGCAGCTGAGGACGATTATCCCTCTCCCCCAGGGCTATGAAGCTTCTTTATTTAAAGGCCCACAAACAAAATTTTTGTTTTTAGTATAGTCCGGCCCTCCAACAGTCTAAGGGACAGTGAACTGGTCCCCTATTTAAAAAGTTTGAGGACCCCTGCGATAGAGCATTATCCCCACCCACCTACTCACCTCAAATCAGGGTACTTTTCCATCTTGGAAAAATTGGCTCCAACATTTTTTTATATTTTTAAAAAAGTTTTATTTTGTTTCAAATTCTTACCCCTTTTTCTGCTCCTTCCCCACCCATCGAGAAGGTAAGCATGATGATGCTTATTATGCTTTTTTTTGTCAGGCAAAATATAGTTCCATTTTATAGGCTCCAACTTAAAGTAAAAGCTACAAATATCCCTCACACTAAATTCACTTCTAATATGGCATAGCTAGAGACATGTTGCCTCTTAGTTTGCAGCACTTGCGGTCTTGGCTCTGATGTTGGGCTGGATCAACCAGTACTCAATTCTGTCTCCAAAATGCCTTTGCCTGAGACTGGAAGAGAAGCACAGAGACAAAAGCATCTCTGTGCATTCTTAAAGTAATCTGGTAAGATAGGGCCACCCAGGGGTTTACAGCTTCTCTTTCCCACTCACCGCCAGGAGATAGAGGAGTAAAGAGGGAGACAGAGACAGACAGAATCAGGGAGAGACACAGAGACAGCAACAGACAGAAACAAGGAGGTAGAGCAAAGGAGAGAAAGAGAAGAAGGAAAAGAAGGAGAAAGAGAAGGAGGAGAAGAAGAAGAAAGAGCAGAGACAGCAACAGAGAAACAGGGAGGCAGAGAAAGCAGAGAAGAAAGGGGAGAGAAAGTGAGAGGGGGGGGTGGGAAGAGATTTTTTTTTTACATTGGAGCCTTTGCTGTGTGCCCTTAGTTCTGACTCAGCGTCCAATTAAAAGGCTGTTCTTCATCATGCAGTGAATGGGGAACAGTAACAATACACTTGTACCATCCTTTGAAAAAGAGGGCATTATATACCTACATGTATTTCTGGAAGTAAGCTCCCTAAATCTCCTCATGGAGTGGTAACTGCACATGATGCTAGAACTGGCCCCTGTTATCCATTCCTCGGTTACATTTATTAAAAAGAGCTAGTGATTGAAGGATGCTCCTTTCCCTGACTCTTCCTCTTTCCTCTCTACATTCTTTCTGATTTGTGTGTCGACAGATAGTGAAGTGATGAAGCCAAACACTGGAGAAGAAGGGCCCCTTGCCCCCGAAGCCCCCCACAGCCAGCCTGAAGTCATGCGAATGCCTCAGCCAGTTCCAAACACCTGCAAAGGTACGTAAAGGGAGTAGCAGATGGGGAGAGGAAAGTGGAGGTTTGGGAGAGGCAGGGCATTCTAGAAAGAGCACTGACCTAGAAATGAGAGACAGGTTTAAGTGCTCACTCTGAACATCATATGGTACATGTTAGACTTGGAGTCAGGAAGACCTGAGTTGGAATCTTTCCAGTTCATAATAGTTGTGTAGCCATGGGCAAAAAGCCCTTGATTTTTCTGAGTCTTTGCTTCTATAAAAAATGGGCTAATAATACTCCCCACAGTACCTGCTTCATTGTGCAGGCTCTAATGGAGGTAATTTAGTATATAAAGTACTTTGCAAACTATAAAAGCACTAAATTAATATCAAGGCTGTTCATCTGTAAAATGGGATAATACTTGCTTAGCTGACTCACAGTATTGTGAAGAAAATGCTTTGCCTATTATTAGTAAATCATAATTACCGATAATAATAATGTCTAGATAGATCAACAAGCCTGTAATGAGTGCTCTGGGTCTAAAGGGGAAGCAGTGGAGGAAATATCTGCATGCTAACAAGAGACTGAGTCCTAGAATTATGCAATGGGAACAATCACAGGGCCTTAAGCAAATGGGTATCACATACTTAAGGGTCCCACTATGCTCCTATGTTCCCAGGGGTGCAGATGATCTCCATTCCAATGCAATTCAATTCAATCGATGTTTATTAAGCACCTACTGTGTGCAAGGTACTATGCTTAGTGCCAGGGGTACAAAAACAAACATTTTAAAAATACAATTTCTTGTTCCAAGAAAAGATTAAACAATGCAAACATAAGGATATGCATGTTAATTGGAGGAAGAAGGAAATAGTGCTAATTATCAATGGGATTAGAAAAAGCTTCCTGTAGAAAATGGCACATCACTTAACCCCAATTGCCTCCCCATACACACAAGATATTAAAAAAAGAAAGAAAATGATCCATGAGTTCAGCCTCGAAGGAAGCTAAGTGTGTGGAGAAAGAAAGTATGTTTCCAACTATGAGGGGCAATGCAGGTAAAAGAAATAATGCTAAATTTAGGAAACAGCAAGTGAGCTAGTTTGATTGGAATGCAGAATGTATAAAGGAGAGCCATATGAAACCAAACTAGAAAAAATAAGTTAGAATCAGACTCTGAAGAGCTTTAAATGCCACACTGAGGAGTCTATATTTTATCCTAGAGGAAATAGGAAACCATTGAAGATTTTTGAGTAGGGGAGAGACATGGTCAGAATGATATTTAGGAAGGTTATTTTGGCTGCCATGTGAAAGATGGATTGGAGAGAGGAGACCAACAAATTAAAAGGTTATTGGAATAGTCCAGGTGAGAGGGGATAAGAAACTGAACTGAGCTAGAGTACTAGAAAGGCAATGGGGAGCAAGTCCCCATGATCTTCCTCCTAACCTGTCCCACCTTTTACCTTGATTTAGACAATGGTCCTTGTAAACAAGTGTGTAACGTCATAGATAACAGAGCCATGTGCTCTTGTTTCCCTGGTTATGCTATCATGGCGGATGGAGTCTCCTGCGAAGGTGAGTGTGGGGGAGTGAAGGGTTGGAGGAATTAGGGGAAGGCTGTCCATATGTGAACAGACTAAAAACTGTGATCCCTTTTCAGATTAGAAAGATAGAGGCCAAAAGGAGGCAGGATCAAATCCTAGAAACTCATGAAGGGCCAGAAGGATGGAGAAATACATATATGTATTCTAAAAGCTTAATCCAGGGGATGCTCTGGAAAGATTAAAATATGTAAATCTATCCTGTCCATAAAGAAAAAGCTACTCATTATGTCACATTCAAGTTGATCTAGTAGTCAGTCCAGGGTAGATACTAGACAGTTTTCCTTGGGTGAAAGTTTCTGATAGAAAGCTATTCTATGGGTCATAAGCTTGAGCTCTTGTGGAGAATTTGGAGCTAGAAAGAGAAGATGGGCTAAAACAGGAAAGAATTCGACCACCTTCCTTTTCTAGTTTGAAGCAGCCAAGTCTAAGGTACAAGGACTTTCTTTTCCAGTCATTACCCTAGCATCCTTGAGTCCTTAGGATTGAAGTAGTCTGGGAAGAGGAATTCAATTTAACAAATATATCTTAAGGTCCATGGATATAGCAGGCACTGTGCTAGGGAATGACATGAATACAAATGGGTAAATTCAAAATAGATCCAAAGGAAATGGGAAGTAATTCTGTGGAGCTAGTGGGGAGAGCACTAGCAATAGAGAGGTTCAGGAGATGCCCAGGGAAGAAAGGAAGAGGCAGGGTCAGAATGGCTCTCTTTTTTTTGATAGCCACTTTTTCCTGCCCCAATTTCTAGCCATGGGTGTTGGGACAGGGGCCATGAGCTTAGGATGTTAGAAGGTTGAACAGAATCTACAGACACAGTAAAGAAAAGATATGAAAGGGGAAGAAGAGTAAGAATGAGCTTTGCAGTGTAAGGATAGGACAAGGGGAACTCAGGCCTTTTTTCTTCAGGGGCTAAAAGACCATGGTGGAAATGGGCAGGGTTTTTTCTTAGACCTAAGAGGGTGACTCCCAGGTCTTCCCTTCCATTCTGGGCATATCTCTGAGTTGGGTTTCACCCCCCCCCCCCAGGAATGCCATATGTGCTTCCCCAAAAGGCTCTTTCTTCTTTGATCTCTATTCAGTACCCTCATCCCTCAGAGGACATGCTAAAGATACATTTAATCTTCTGCATCCGCCTTCTTCCACCTTTTCCTCAGACCCCAACCTCTGCCAGCATTTCTTTGTTTAATTTTTTAAAAATTTATATTTATTTTTCATTCATTCGTTTGTTTATTTATTTATAGCCAGTATTTCTTTAACACCTGGTCTGTTCCAGGCACCACGCTAGTTAAGTTAAGTCAAGCCAGTACTCATTTATTGAAAGTTTATTACGTGCCAGGGACTTGCTATGCCCTGGTGATACAAGGAAAAGCAAAAGCCCACATCTGACTTCAAAGAGCTCACAGTTCAGTGAGGGATACAACGTGCAAACAACTACAGACAAACAAGTTATATATAGAATAATGCTATCATTGGGGATTTTAAGACAAAATGCAAAAACAGGCCCTACCCTCAAGGAACTTACATTCTACTGGGGAGAAAGAATGTATAAACAGATAATTAAACAAAATAATTAATTAAATGAAATGAAACAACTAATTGACAGTGAATAGAGTGCTGGACTGGTAGTCAGGAAGGCCTGAGTTCAAATCCTGCCTCATATACTTACTACCTATGTGAACCTTAGGCAAATCATTTAATCTCTGTTTCAGTTTCCTTATCTATAAAATGGAGATAATAATGGCACCTACTTCACAGAGTTGTGAAGATTAAATAAAATAACATGTAAAACTCTTCACAAAACTTAATATAAATGTTAGCTATTATTATAAACAGGTACAGGACATTTTGAGAGAATTGACAAGTCTTACCTCTCCAGCTAGACTAAGTTCCTTGATGAGTCCTAGGGGCAGAGCTGCCATGGTCAAGGTCAGCCCGGGTTCAATGTTGTCTTCATTACTACTTTCCTTCCCTCAGTTTGCGAGCACAGGCCAGCCATCGTCTCCAGTACCATTCTAATGGCCTTCTGTTTTTCCCTCCTGTGTCCCCCATGGGGCCGTAGACATGGACGAGTGCCTCAGAGGTGCTCACGATTGTACCCGAAGACAGTTTTGTGTGAATACGTTGGGATCATTCTATTGTGTCAACCATACAGTGATCTGTGCCGAGGGCTTTATCCTCAACATGCATAGGAAATGCGTGGGTAAGACAAGAGTGGCTCTTTGTCCAGCCACAAACCATCACCCATCACAGCTCTCCATGCTATGCCACGCCGTGCATCCCACCCTCATATGCTAAAGGGTCCCTTGGTCTCCTTTGCATATGATATTTCAATGTGGCTCATCCTGCCATGTGCTTAGACTGCTATGTCGCGTGCTATTGAACGTTGTCCTGTCCATATCCAAAGGTAAGCATGGACAGGGGAAGCAGTTGGAGAAGTAGAGGGTGGACTAATGACTTCTGAAACCTTGTTATTCTACAAGGTTCCCTTCTGGGGTTACCGATGGGATGAATCAGACTATTAAGTAAAGAAACGGTGACCCAAGGTTGGGCTTGGATACGTGAAAAGTACAGATGGTTCCAAAACTATATTTGAGTTTCTAAATCAGATTACTCACCTCCCCCTACTTTTTGACTACAATGACTACTAAGAAACAAAATCAATAGTTTTGAGTTATTTATTGCCTTTGATTTATGCTGCTCCATGGAGGAATTAAAAGGATAAAATATAGTACAGATCACAAGAATCACAGGGTATAGACCTGGAAGAGAACTTAGAAATCACTTAATCCAAATCCCTCATTCTTTGGAGGAAGAAATTATAGCCTAGAGAAATTATAGAGTTTACTCAACATCATCAATAAGTTCCACAGCCAGAATATGAATCCATGTCTTTTGACTGCCAGTTCAGTGCCTTCCACTTTATTACAAATGCTAGAGGAAACAATATGGACCTTGGTCAAGATGTAATATATAATCCATTCCTGAAATCGTGAAAGCTTACTATGTGAATGGAGGAATGAATTGTCAAAGGAGACCATTATTAGTTTTATATCTTGAGATATTCAGACTTTGAAGATCTAGTTTTGAAGATGCAGAGAAGGGATGAGTAGCAAAAGGTGGGAGAGGGAGGGAGAAAGAAAGAGACAGAGACAGAAGAGGAGAAACAGTGACAGAAAGAAGGAGGGAGAGGAAAGGTGGGAAGAAGGAAGGAGAGAAACAGAGATAAATAGATGGAGGGGAAGGGAATTATTTTCATCTTGAGCAAAGTTTTATTTTGCTTTGTTTAAGTTGGGACTAAGTCTTGAGAAAGAGGGAGAGGGAAGGGGAGAGGAGGAGGAGAGAGAGAGAGGGAGGGTGGGAGGAAATCAGAAGCTGGGGCAAGCTGTATTATGTGGATGAGGAAGCATTGATTTGCTGTGTGATGGTAGGTAAGTCTCTTTCTACATCTGAGCCTCACTATAATGCTCTGAAAAGTGAATGAGGTTAAATTAAATAATTGCTGAGGTATCTCTGAGATTTCAAATTCTATCATTTTGAGATTCATACAAAGGCTTTAGAAGTCCCTCTGAAGATGTTTTCAGAGTCAAGTGGCCAAGATTTCTGCTAACCATGTATTCAATCAGAATCCTAGACCCTTTACTGAGGCTCCCCACTGTGGTTTTGGGTAGGACCCAAATTTGGGGTTATTTCTATTTGTGTCTCTAATGGAATGTACATGTGACATCCAGCAGCATGCCTTCCACCCTACTCTTGACAAGGACCAAACAAGAATGTGAATAGGAAACCCTTTGGTGCCTGAAGACGTATAACCTATGGCTTGGCAATCCCAGTCTTCCCATCTTCCTTTGCTGCCCGCCATGTCTGTAGAATATGTGAAGTATGAGCGATTCCTGTCCTGTCTACCTCACAAGTCCCTACTTCCTCCCCATTTTCTGCATCTATGGTGCCTTTTGGGCCCAAGAGGAATCATTGTGTCTCTGCCAAAGGCCTGCTTGTCCCCAGAAGCCCCAATCCAGCCACTGCTTCAGGCTCCATGCTGAGCCTCTGGGGGAAAACGTGCAAAATGCTTCCATACTTTGCTTGCAAAAATGATGTCTTGGCTCTCTTCTGGTGTTGGATAATGTCGATATGTGCACATTTGAAAAAGTGGTCATCGCAATAAAATCTGCCCACCACTGGAGCCATACCCAGAGAGATACCTTCCCTTAGGGGTTTTAGGAGATTACACTTTAGGTGCTGGCCAAGGTGGCTTGTAAATTCCAGGCAAGATGGGAGGAAAGATAACTGGTAGTTTTAGCCCTCTCCTGGCCTCCATGAGGTCCTGTGCATGAGGCTTAAAACAAGCCTTCTCCCTGGAAAGGCTATCTATTGGAAAGAAGGCCTGACTCAAGAAAAAAGAATCTCATCTGCATCTAGTTTGGGAGTAAACTCTTAAAAGGAAGCCTCCTTTAACCCACTTGAAGAAGCTCTCTTTTTTTAGGGGAAAAAACCAATCCCTTCTGCTTGGGGCAGAGAGAACAATGTGACTTTTGTTGCTTGATTTGAGATAGTCTAATAACTAGGAGAATGAGGGCTCCATGAGAGAGATCAGAGAACTAACTAGTAGTTTTAACACCCGGACCAAGAATACAAAATGTAATCTCAAGTCAATGTTTAGAAAAGGAAAATTCAGGGAAAGACTTTAGGATAAAGGGCCCCACTAGGGGAGAGATCCCAGGACAGCTCCCTCCCAGACAGATCTGATTGGGGAAATTTGGGGCATTATATATATATTTTTTAATTTGCTTGGAAAAGGTCTTGAGTTAGTTTGGTTGGTTAGTGCCATGGCTACGTTTTAGCCTGACCTTTTCCCACTTGACGTGTGATCCATTTAGATCATGGAAGGTAAGTTTTGTCGGATATTTTGAGGAGGCAAGAGGCAGTGGCTGACTGGGATGCTGTGAACAGAATGGAGGGATCTGACAACCTCTTCCTTTTTTGGGAAGGGGAGTAAGATGAGAAGGGAAGGTTCCCCCATTATCCTTTCCTGCTATGAGTTGGGCTTCTTCCAAGACAAGGCTCACCTGCCTCTTTTACTCAGAATGTCTGTGTTCCCTTTACCTGCAAATGTATCTTCACTCATATGAATAGTCAACTTCTCACAGCCGAGCTGAGAAATTAAGTGTCGTGCTGAGGGCAGAGGAGAATGGGAGATTCAGAATTGAATTAGATATGATTCGGGTGCTACATACCAGTAAGAATCCATAGAGGCTGACATACTCTCAGAATAATCTGCAGCAGTACTAATTTTGCATGGTCCAATGGAGACGGAAGGCAGCCTGGTATAGTGGAGAGGGTGATGACTCTGGAGTCGGGACAACCTAGGTTAAATTCCCACCTCAGACATTTACTTGCTGTGTAACCCCCAGGCAAATCACTTAACCTCTCTATGCCTCAATTTCTTTGTCTGTAAAATGAGAGGGTTCAACTCAATGGCTTCCAAGATCCCTTTTTACTTTAAATTCTAATGATTTTATACTGAGCTGATGCTGTGGCCCTCTTTCCCAAGAGGATAAAAGAATTGCATCATTCTCTTTGAAGAGAATGCAGACATCCCACTCAGCTGGAGTCAGGGACATTTCTAAAATAACACTCAGGAAAATCACCCACACAAGCTTTTCTGCCTCCTCGGCCCTCTCCCCATCACTGCTCCAAGTTAGTGCTTCTTTCTCTTTTGGGCTCATTGTGACTCCCTCGAGTTTTCTCTCCCCTCACCTCCTTATCTTTTCTTCTCTGTCTCCTCTTATTTTCCCTTCTCCCTTTTCTCTTTCATTCCCCAATTTTCCATCCCCCCTCTTCTTGGTCTTTTTCCTTTATTTCCTTCATACCTGTTCTCTCACCCCCTTCCTCTTTTTCCCTTCTTCTGTGTCTCCTTGATTTCTTCTCTCTCCTTCCCATTCTCTACTTTCTCTCCTTTCCCTCTCCCTCTCTCCAAGTTTCCATTTCCCCTTCTTGGTATCTTCCCTCTCTCCCTTCTCCATTTCTCATTCCTCCCCTCATCATCTTCTTTCTTTCTTTCCCTCTTTTTTCTTTTTTGCCTCCCCTTTATTTTTTTCTCTCCTTGATCTTTCCCCTCTCCCTTTTCCTCCTGACTCCCTCCTTCCTTTCCCTCCTTCCCTTCCCCTTTCCCTTCTTTTCTCCTGCTCCATGTCCCTCTTTCTCCCTTCCTTCTCTTTCCTTCTCCTCTTCCCCTCTCTTCCTCTCACTTTCTCTCTGCTCACTCCCTCCCTCCTTCTCTTCCTTTTACCCTCCTTCTTTCCTCTTTTCCTATTCTATCTCCCCTCTCCCTCTTCTCTTCTTTCTTCTCTCTCTCTCTCTTCCTCCCTCCCTTTCCCTCTCTCATTTTCTCTTCCTCATTCCCTCTCTCCCTGTCCCCTCTTTCACGTTTCCCTTCTTCTACTCCTCTCCCCCGTATCCTTTCTCCCTCTCCCTCTTTTCCTTTCCCTCCTCTTTCTCTCCTCCTCTCCCTTTTCTCTTTTGCTCTCCTTTCCTCCCTCCCCCCATGTCTTTCTGTCTCTCTCTCTCTCCCTCTCCTCCCAGTCACCCTTCCTCTTCTCTCTGTCTCTGTCTCTCTGTTTCTCTGTCTCTCTCTCCCTCCCTCTCTTCCCCTTTCTGTCTCTGTTTGCCTCTCTCTGTCTATTTCTCTCTCTCTCTCTCTCTCTCTCTCTCTCTCTCTCTCTCTCTCTCTCTCTCACACACACACACACACACACACACACACACACACACACTCACTCACTCACTCACTCTCCCTTACTCTCATCTTTGCTCTATCAAGGAGTTCAGGTGGCACTTTCAGATGTTCTGTATAAAACTATACCTTTCAGCCATAGTAGAAGAAAAGAAACTTTTAAGACTATCTACTTGTAGCCTCAGGATCCTCTACTCTGACTGCTTTGGGGATTGGGAGGATTTTTTCTCCTAGATGCTATGTGGGGCCTTGCAAAGTTCAGGTTAAAAAAGGCTGATCCTGATACTGACCTTGCTTGCAGACACTATTTGCCCAGCCCCATTACTCTCCAGATCCCATAATTGAACCCCAGAAAAGAGGCCTGAAAGGACCCAAAGAACAGTTGCAGATGGCCCTTCAGAAGGGACTGTTTTCTCCAGGCAGGTGAGATCAGAGGGCCTTCCAGCACTCCTTTTGACAGTTACATCCATGAGAATGACTCTCTTTTTTCTCCTTTCAAGCCATTCTATTTCCATGGCTGGGTGACATGGCTAGAAATAATGGGATAAGATAAAGAAAAGATCAAAGCAGTTAAAAAATGGAAGACATCTTTATTGTTCACTAGCCCTCAGGTGAAGATCTAGATCCCTAAAAATCATTGGGATAAAAGCCTCCCTCACTTAATGTAGTATAAAGAGCTCTTTATTTAGGGTCTAAAAGCCTGAATTCGTATCCTATGATGTGTGACCTTGGTGAGGGATCTATAAAGTGAAAAGACCAAATCAGTGATACTATGATACTACCTACTTCATTATGGAATAAACAGAAGGGAATTCCTCTTTACATTCAATTCTTTGAATTGTCTGGAATTGTCTTGGCTTATAAAACTTTTCTCATTTATCCCTCTTCTTTTTTTTCCTCCTCCTCCCCTCCTCCTTTTCCTCCTCCTTCTTTTCTTCTTCCTTCTCCTCCTTCTCCTTCTTTTGCAGCTGCTGCTACTTCTTCTGCTTCTTCTCCTTCTATCTGCTGCTTCTTCTGCTTCTTCTTCTCTTCCTCCTCTTCCTCCTCCTCTTCTTCCTCCTCCTCCTCCTTCCTTCCTTCTTCCATTTTTCTTCTTCTCACTCTCTGTCTCTCTGTCTCTCTCTGTCTCATTTTATCCCCCTCATACATACAAACACACACACATCTCTGCTAGCAATTAGCATGTTTCCAGCAGATACTACAAGGCAAAGAAAATCACAGTCCCTAATCTTGAAGGATCCACATTTTAATGTGTGATATAGGAAAAGGGAAGGATTGAACTTACAAGCTATGTGCAGTATATAGAAGATGAACACAGAGGGAAGACACTAGGTGTGGAGAGGACTTTTTAGAACCCTTCTCGTGGGATATGAATTAAGTCTTAAAGGAAGTCAAGAAATTCAAGAAGCAAAGAGAGGAGGGAGAGCAGTTCAGCAAAATGACAGAGCAGAGAGTTTGAGTATCTTGTGTGAGATCTGGCAAAAAGACAATTGTCAGACAACCTACCTTGAATGACTCTTTACAAAGCACTGGGTTAACATTTCTTACCTTTGACCTAGTTGCAGTGTCCAGATGTGGCCAGATATAAGGATGTGAGTCCAATTATGTCTCTCATGATGGTAATTGAAGGGCCTTTGAGGTCAGCAGCCCTCAGCCTGAAAATGCCTCCCTGAAGCCTTAACTGTGAACAAAGTCAAATTTCACAGCTTCTCCTCCAAACAACCACACTGTTCTGTATCAAGACACCCAGAACTTCTCTCTGGTGTCCAGGGCCACATTCACAATTTGAACAACTAATTTCATCCCTCACTGTCAAGTCAAGCTAGGGAAATTATAATGTTTAGTCATAATCAATGAAGCTACCCCTACTCCCTGAAAGTGGATGGTGCTGGAAAAAGCAGATTTTGCAAAGCAATGTACCCAACAATAGAATCCTGGCAAGGGAGCCCCTCGCTAATTGACCTTGATCCAAGCAGTTTGATTCTGCTGGGATTTTAGAAACTGTCCTTTGATGGTAGTGAGCTGAGCTGTTGAATTCTTCACTTGTTTCCTTTTCCTCTTCTAGATATTAATGAGTGTGTGACAGACACACATACATGCAGCCGAGGAGAGCACTGTGTAAACACAGTGGGATCCTTCCACTGTTACAAAGATCTCAACTGTGAGTCGGGGTACGAGTTGAAAGAAGGAGAGTGTGTAGGTAAGAAAGATACCTTCAATTTCTTAGCTAAGGATCCAAAGCTCAGCAAGAGGTTTTTGGTTGATTTTTTTTCCTTATATGATTATTTAATTTGCATTCACAGATTCACTCATTCCCACTCCTAATGCTATGTTTGAGGAATTTTTTTTTAAAAAATGAAGAATGATGAGGACATCTGATTTAAAACCCAGATCCATTTATATCAAGGAATAATAGTCTTCCACTAGAATCTACTACCCATTGCTCATGGTCGTGACCTTGAGTCATTGAAGGTCATGCCAATGCAATACAGGTTCTGGCAGGTGCTTCCAAATTGGAGGAACTTTGAGAGAGAACATGGTCTAGGGGATAGGTTCAAGAATGGGATTCATGAAGAACTGGTTCAAATGCAGGCTCAGATTCTTATTAACTATGTGATTTGGGAAAAGTCCCTGGATATATCTTGGTTTAGGTCCATATCTAAAAATGAGAAAATTGGACTAATCAGCCTCAGCTTCAGATTGATCATCCAATAACCATGGACTTGGTGAGGGACTGTATCTGTCTCTCCAGAACCAGTCTAATTATTTCATAGGAGTCTCATTGTCAGATTGGCCATAGGGTAATGGATTTTATTTTGGCCGCAAAAACTCTCCAAGCCCATCTACTACAACCGAAGAGGGATTGACATCTAGATTAATTCAATTCATTTCCATTTAGTTCAATAATTATTTAGTAAATATTGATTATATATGCAATGTTGTATTAAGCATTAGAGATAGATTGTATGTATTTATTGTACATATTGTTTCCCAGACAACACAATGTAAGCTCTCTGAAAGCAGGGACTGTTTATTCTTCTTTTCACATTCTCAGAACCTAGTGAAATACTTAACACATAGTAGGTACTTACTAAACAATTGTTGAATTGATTACTTAAGGAGGTTACATTCTGCTAATGAAAAGGCATTTCAACCACACTAATAGATCCTTGCAATACTGAAGGGTTCAAACCCCTGTGCTTTCAATGAAGGGACAAACATGGTGTCTTGTAAAGAATACTAGACAGGGTGTCAGGAGACCTGGGATTCAGGCCAGATTCTGGCCTGATTTTTGATATGGAGCAAGACATTAACTTTTCCTCTCTGGGTCTCAGTTTCCTAACTTATAAAATGAGTCAGGGGAAGAGACTAGATGATCTTTGAGTCCCCTTCTAGAGCTACCAATCTATGAAATAAGCAGGACCTGACACCATAAAAGTTGTTCAATTAGGTGCTGACTCAGACCCTGACTTTAGAATTTGTCTCAAGGCCCTTCTATTACCCTTGGCTCTTTCCCTACATTCCTTGTTAGTAGTGCTTGCAGGACCACTTTGGAGGAGAGACCGTCTGTTTACTTCCTGTCTTTTCTTCACAGATATTGATGAGTGTACCCAGGGAACCCATAGCTGTAAAGTCAACTTTGTGTGTCAGAACACCCAGGGTTCTTTCTACTGTGAATCTAAGCAGCGCTGTATGGATGGGTTTCTTCAAGACCCAGAGGGCAACTGTGTGGGTAAGTCTCCCAGACCGATTCCAGAAGTTTTGGCCTGGGCATCCATTCCCATTCTCATTTATCCTTGAGCTCTGGACCCCATTCACTGTGGCTAGGACCAGCTTTCAGTAACACATCAAAGTGGCAAGATGGTGTCCACTTCCAATATCTCAGCATTATACAATTAAACACTTTCCACAGACCTATCATACACAGTGTGGTTTAGTGAAAAGAAAATTGGACTTTGGACTAGAAGACTTTGGTGTAAGTCCTGAGTGTCACTTAATATCTGTGAGATGATAGGGAAATCTTTGACTTCTGGGAACTCTCGGTTTCCCATTTGTAAATGAGAACAGTTGCTTCCTTCCCTCCCTACCTCACCAAGGTAGAATTATAAGGATCAGAAAAAGGTATGCTACAGGGTAGTAAAAGAACATTTACTTTAACTTAAAAGAATTAGCAGTGTATTGCAAAGAGCATTGACCATTGAGTCAGCAGACTTAGATTCAAATCCCACCTCTGACATTTTCTACCTCTCTGAGCTTAGGGAAGTCCAAGATCTCAGTTTCCTCATCTCTAAAAAGAAGATATTGGACTATATGGCCTCCAAGGTTCCTTCTCCATCTAAATCTCTGATCATATAACATTATAAGCTATACTTAAGTCCAGGCTCTGACTTCTATTGGCTGTATGAACAATGAGTAAGTTACTTTGCTCCCCTGAGACTTAGTTTCCATATGTGTAAAATGAGAATCATAATACTTACAGCACTGACCTCATAGGTTGAGCATGATACAAT
The DNA here is from genome assembly GCF_016432865.1 of Antechinus flavipes. NCBI lineage: Eukaryota > Metazoa > Chordata > Mammalia > Dasyuromorphia > Dasyuridae > Antechinus > Antechinus flavipes. The sequence goes on from NC_067398.1 coordinate 60,759,826, forward strand.
TGATTTGTAACCCTTAAAGCCTTCTCTAAATATGAGCTACATGTCTGGGCACTCATATATGACCTGGCCTCTCAGGAATTATACCAAGAGCCAGATATTTTCCTCCCTGTATACTACCATATACTATGTATATGTATGATATACTACCATACACTACTCCTGTATTCCATCCCAGTAAAGGTTTTGCCATTGTCTTTTCTAAGTTATAGTAATAATAACTCAATAATATGCTAACATCATACATTACCCTTCCTAGGTATCACATACAAATTTTTAACATGGATTTTTAATATTTCTCAACTCCAAAAGGGTCGTTAATGATAAAAATTCCAGGTCCCATGGCTGGCCAGTTGGAGAAATATTATGGGACAGTAGAACTTCTTGCTATTCTTTAAATGCTATCTGAACCTATATGTTTCCCCTTGAAGGTATATTTAGAAAAAAAAATCAAGATGATTGTAACTCACTGGGAGGTATTGTCAAAAACCAGTTATCAAAGCTGGTACACATTTTGTAATGAAGCAAAACTTCTGATGTCCCTGGCAGTAAATAGATGTGTCATTTATAGGCAAAGTGATATAAATAAAAGAATCCTAGATAGGGAATCAGCAGAGATTTGAATTCTAGTTCTAATTAGTCACTTACCAATTGTGTGACCTTGAGTCATTTCTCTTCTCTTGGTCTCATTTTATTCATCTGTTAAATGAAAGGATTTCATTAGTTCAGGAATTCTTCACTTTTTGTGTATATGAATTCCTTTGATACTTTAGGAAAGCCCATGGAACCCTTCTCAGAATAATGTTTTTAATAGCCATAATAGCCATTAAATGCTTAGAATTACAAAGAAAAATAATTATTATTGAAATACAGATTAAAGATGAGAAGACTATGATCATGGATGATCTAACAGCAGATCTTATACCTTAATTTTGAAGTAGTGATTGATATTTTTAGATATTTACAACTATAATACTATATAAAAATATTTGTGATTTTTACTGGTGATAAGTTTATGAATATTGCTAACACTATTGTGGTTTGTTGCCTACATTCACATTTCAAGGAAATGTTAACTTTTAGTTAGTTGAAAGTATAATGTTGTTCCCATCTAAGTTCATAGACCCCCTGAAAACATTAGTGTTCCCTAGATTAAGAGCTCTTACTCTGAAAATTTTCTCAGAACTTTTCCAGTTCTAATATTCTGTACTCTAAGGTCCCTTCTATCTCATATTTTATGTTCCAAAGTCCATTCCAGCTTTAATTTGTCTACTAAGTTCTCTTCCAGCTCTAATATTTTATCCTAAGGTCCCATAAAATTCTGGAATTGCATTCCAAGATCCTTTCTATGTCTGGCATTCTGTGAGTTTAGGATTCTTGGGATTAAAGCAAGACAACCAGCAAAGAGACAAATTAAAAATTGATGCAAAATATTCTGTTTTTTCTCTTTCAGACATTAATGAATGCACTTCTCTTCCTGAGCCATGTAAGCCTGGATTCAATTGCATCAATACTGTTGGGTCCTACACTTGTCAAAGAAACCAGCTTCTATGTACCCGGGGTTACCATTCTAGTGAGGATGGATCCAAGTGTGTAGGTAAGAAGCAGCCTTGCTTATATACTCACCTACCTATGGGCAGTAAGTATAGGATGTATAGTGTTGGCAAGAAAATCAGAAATCTTGGGAAAGGAGATAGTGTGATATAGTGAAGGAACACTGGACAGGGAGACAAGAAGCTAGGTTGGCTACATGAATAGGAAACAGTGAACAAGTCACTTCCCTTCTTTAGTGTCTTCCTTTCCCTCTCTTTAAAATTAAGGGCTTGCACCAGATAATCACTAAAGTTTGAGTCTTAGTCCAAACCCATCAAGACCATGAAGAATGTCCTAGATTAAGCAGGAGACAGAAGGGAAATATTTGAATATCTGTTCCTTAATTTGATCAGAACAAAAGCAAGTAACACACTCCTGACTGGTAATGTCTGCCTCTGACCCATCCCCTGGGATTTGCTTTTCTAGATGTTGATGAATGTGAGACAGGTGTTCACCGCTGTGGAGAGGGACAGGTGTGCCACAATCTTCCTGGGACTTACCGCTGTGACTGCAAGATGGGCTATCAATATGATGCTTTCAGCAGAGCCTGTGTAGGTATGTGAGATTCCAGAGAGCCACCTTCCTCCTTATCCATACCTACTCTCCTCCTGTGATACCATGGAGCTCTCATACCTATATAGTGGGGAATGGAACAGTGCCTGGTTCCCTTGAGAAAATGGTATTATTGTGTGATCTAATGGAAAGAACTCTGTGTGGTGGGAAATCAGGAGCCTTGGGTTTTAATCTTGTACTAATTCGTATCTATGTAACATTGGGTAAGTCTTTTCTTTCTGGTTCTCAGTTTCTCCATCTGTAATGTGAGGGGATTGGACTATATGCTATCAAAACTATCTCTTAGGTCCAAAAATTATTAGTTTAAATTATCTGGGAAATGGTTTCATTTGTCATAACTCACCATCTACACTCAGGAATGGTTAATAGACTAATTCACCAATCTTCATCCTTTCCAGCTTTGCTGAATAGAAAAGCAGCATGACTTAGTGGAGAGAAAGAAAGCTAACATTTATACAGAGCTTTAAAATTTGAAAAGTGCTTTTGTAAATATGTTAGTTTATTTGAGAGCATAAGATTAGAAATTGAGAGACGTGTTGAAGTCTCTTTCAACTCACTCATTTCCAGATGAGAAAGCTGAGGTTCAGAGAAGGGAAGTGAATTGCCCAATACACAGCTAGTAAAGAGTAGAACTGATAATCTAATGGAAATCTTTCTATTCTGGATCCAGTTAGTGCTCCTTGTATTGTGCTCTACATTTCTCTATTGCTCCCTCTCTCTTCCTATCTCTGTCTCTGTCCACCTCTGTGTGTGTATGTGTGTGTCTCTGTGTCTTTCTCTGTCTTTCTGTTTGTCTCCCTCTCTTTCTCTCTCCTGTCTCTCTCCCCCCTCTCACATATCCATTAGTCTATTATATATTATATATTCTATCTTTTCATCTTTCCATCCATCATTTATCAATTTTTCCATCTTCCCATTCATCATCTATTTATCCATTCATCTTTCCATTCACCCATCTATCTATCTATCTATCGTCTACATAGTCAATAAACAGTCAATCCCAAAATCAGATAGGTCTGATCCAGATTCAAATTGGCTGTGTGACCTCAACTTCTCAGTGCTTTATAAATTGCAGAGAAATTGCCAACTTGCCTTGGCAAAGTGAGTATCCTCACTCAGAACTTCCTTACACCTATAAAACTATGTATCTAATTCCTAATCCTGTTCCTGTCTTCCCATCTGCTCACTCTCTCACGTCTCCCAGTCTCACCGAGTCTGTCTGTTTTTCCTTGGCTTGGCCTACAGATGTAAATGAGTGTTGGAGCTATCCAGGACGCCTGTGCCAACACGCCTGTGAAAACACCCCTGGTTCCTACCGTTGCTCCTGCTCCTCCGGCTTCCAATTGGCCTTCGATGGAAAGCATTGTGAAGGTACCCATAACCTCTTATTTCTCCCTCCAGTCTTTGTGTGCACCTGGACAAAGGGCATAAGGATGCAGCTTTTCAATCAAGCCATAAGTCAATCAACAAGCATTCATTAAGCACTTACTGTGTGCCAGCTCCCTGTGCTAAACCCTGAAGATAAAAAGAAAGACAAAAGTAGTCTTTTCCATTAAGGAATTCACATTTCAAAGGGGATATACTTGTAATTAGGATAGAGAATAGTAATAATAATAAGGATCTGCTTATTTTTCCTTGAGATATAAGAGTAAAGTCATATCTGTGCCTGTGCTGAGGGATAGAATCTGGACTCCACATATTCATTCATTCCTAGCTCCTCTCTTCTGCTAAGAAGTATAATGCTGTGAAATGGGAAAAAAACCTCATAGTCCCCATCCCCTTGCCTGGGTCAGCAAGAAGGACTGGCCAATACTTGGGACATAATCCCTTTGTATAAAAAGGGAGAGGTTGCCAGACTCAGAAATACCACTCTAAACTCAGTTTTAATCCCATATCACTGAGGTCTTTACAACACAGACTTCAGACCTAAAGCTCCCAGCCCATTTGTTCACCGAAGTTGACTTTGATAGAATGAAACTATTATTTCATAGCAATGAAATGCTATGGCAATTTCATAGGAAATGCAAGCATTGAACTGTAGTTAGGATTACATTGGAAATAGCACTGGACTAGGTTTCCTGCCTTGACCACTAAAAAGCTGTGTGACCTTAACTATTCCCGTCTCTGAGCCTGTTTTCTTCTGTAAAATGAAGGGAAAGGATATGGTATGTTAAAAGAACACTGGTTGGGTATTGAGTCCCATCTCTAGCCTTAATTAAGGCAAGTAACCTCCCAATTTTGAGCGACAAGGCTTCTCATCTAAAGGTTTCAATAACATCTGGACTACTGTCCTCGCAGGGTCATTGTAAACAATCTTTGTAAACCTTAAAGCTGATAAAAATGTATGTTGTTATTAACAATCGGTTCTCCTTTTCCACTGTGAAAACCAGTGCTTTTTCAGAATGTGTCAAAGTGACATTGGGTTAGAATCTTGTCAATCAATAAGCATTTATTAAATACCTATTTTGTGTCAATCAAGCACCTACATGTATTAAGTACTTACTAAGTGTCAGCCAAGTACTGCCTTTAAGTACCTACTATGTGTTAGCTAAGTACTTATATTTATTAAGTACCCACTATTAAGCCCCACAGAATCAAAAGATAATGCCTGCCCTCAAGGAGCTCACAATCTAAAGGAGGAGACAACAAGCAAACAAAATGATAATGATATCTACCAGTTAAATAGGAAGTGAAGAACAGCCCCAGGATCTGTTTTTTCTCTGCTGAATCTGTAACCTGTTGGTAAGAGCTGTCGCTGGCTTCCTCCCCTTTCTGCTGCAGATGTGAACGAGTGTGAAAACAACCCTTGCAGCCAGGAATGCGCCAACGTCTATGGCTCCTACCAGTGCTACTGCCGGCAAGGCTACCAGCTTGCAGAGGATGGGCATGCATGTAAAGGTAGGCTGTGTATTCAGGGAACAGTGGCAAAGTGCCCCATGGCCACCCGTCTTTAGGGCCCCTTTCCCTTTTCTGTGCCACTTTTCCCTTTTATCACTTTCCTCCATGTTCCACTGGAACATGAGGCAGTTTTAGCACTCTCAGCAAGCTAAGACTTCTTATTACAATAAAACTTCATTTTAAAATGTAAAAATCATTCTTACTTCTTGAGCCAGATAAAAGAAGGGCTAAATCCTTGATCTAAATCTGCTGAGTGGTTCAGCACAACGTAAGGGAGATTTCTAATCTGTGTTCAGACCCTGACTCTGGTTTTCATCAATGGTATCATCTGTGACAAATAACTACAGGTCTTTGAACCTCAGTTTCTCCATCTGGAATATGGGTAAGGGAGGGCAATTGGAATGGATGGACCTCAGGTCTAAATTCTGTAAAATCTCATAGAAGCAGGAAATGGAGCGGATCCCTAAAGTCATCTGGTATATCCTCTTCCTTATTCACCCAATAGGTGATCATCCTATATGCAAACGTTTGTGTTCCCTCTATTCTTTAAAGATGTAGGAAAGATGAAATGAAATTGAAAAGTAAATAAGGCCAGATTTGAAGCACTTAGGTGCTACAAATGTGGCCTTACTACTTGAATGATCCTGGGCAAGTTGCTTAATCTTTTTTTTTTTTTTTTTTTTTTATAAATTTTTTTATTTAATAATTACATTATATTTACACTCATTTCTGTTCCGATTTTTTTTTTCCCCTCCCTCCCTCCACCCCCTCCCCTAGATGGCAAGCAGTCCTTTATATGTTGGATATGTTGCAGTATATCCTAGATACAATATATGTTTGCAGAACCGAACAGTTCTCTTGTTGCGTAGGGAGAATTGGATTCAGAAGGTATAAATAATCCGGGAAGAGAAACAAAAATGCAGATAGTTCACATTCGTTTCCCAGTGTTCTTTCTTTGGGTGTAGCTGCTTTTGTCCGTCATTTATCAATTGAAACTCAGGTCTCTTTGTCAAAGAAATCCACTTCCATCAAAATATGTCCTCATACAATATCGTTGTCGAAGTGTATAATGATCTCCTGGTTCTGCTCATTTCACTTAGCATCAGTTCATGTAGGTCTCTCCAAGCCTCTCTGTATTCATCCTGCTGGTCATTTCTTACAGAACAATAATATTCCATAACATTCATATACCACAATTTACCCAGCCATTCTCCAATTGATGGGCATCCATTCATTTTCCAGTTTCTAGCCACTACAAACAGGGCTGCTACAAACATTTTGGCACATACAGGTCCCTTTCCCTTCTTTAGTATTTCTTTGGGATATAAGCCCAATAGAAACACTGCTGGATCAAAGGATATGCACATTTTGATAATTTTTTGGGCATAATTCCAGATTGCTCTCCAGAATGGTTGGATTCGTTCACAACTCCACCAACAATGCATTAGTGTCCCAGTTTTCCCGCATCCCCTCCAACATTCATCATTATTTTTTCCTGTCATCTTAGCCAATCTGACAGGTGTGTAGTGGTATCTCAGAGTTGTCTTAATTTGCATTTCTCTGATCAATAATGATTTGGAACACTCTTTCATATGAGTGGTAATAGTTTCAATCTCATCCTCTGAAAATTGTCTGTTCATATCCTTTGACCATTTATCAATTGGAGAATGGCTTGATTTCTTATAAATTTGAGTCAGTTCTCTATATATTTTGGAAATGAGGCCTTTATCAGAACCTTTAACTGTGAAAATGTTTTCCCAGTTTGTTGCTTCCCTTCTAATCTTGTTTGCATTAGTTTTATTTGTACAAAGGCTTTTTAATTTGATGTAATCGAAATTTTCTATTCTGTGATCAGTAATGGTCTCTAGTTCATCTTTGGTCACAAATTTCTTTCTCCTCCACAAGTCTGAGAGATAAACTATTCTATGTTCCTCTAATTTATTTATAGTCTCGTTCTTTATGCCTAGGTCATAGACCCATTTTGATCTTATCTTGGTATATGGTGTTAAGTGTGGGTCCATGCCTAATTTCTGCCATACTAATTTCCAATTATCCCAGCAGTTTTTATCAAATATTGAATTCTTTTCCCAGAAGTTAGGGGCTTTGGGTTTGTCAAACACTAGATTGCTATAGTTGACTATTCTGTCTTGTGAGCCTAGCCTTTTCCACTGATCCACTAATCTATTTCTTAGCCAATACCAAATGGTTTTGGTGACTGCTGCTTTATAATATAATTTTAGATCAGGTACAGCTAGGCCACCTTCATTTGATTTTTTTTTCATTAATTCCCTTGAGATTCTCGACTTTTTATTGTTCCATATGAATTTTGTTGTTATTTTTTCTAGATCAATAAAATATTTTCTTGGAAGTCTGATTGGTATAGCACTAAATAAATAGATTAGTTTAGGGAGTATTGTCATCTTTATTATGTTCGCTCGGCCGATCCAAGAGCACTTAATATTTTTCCAATTATTTAAGTCTGACTTTATTTGTGTGGAGACTTTTTTATAATTTTGCTCATATAATTCCTGACTTTCCTTTGGTAGATAGATTCCCAAATATTTTATGGTATCAACAGTTATTCTGAATGGAATTTCTCTTTGTATCTCTTGCTGTTGGGTTTTGTTGGTGATGTATAAAAATGCTGAGGATTTATGGGGATTTATTTTGTAGCCAGCTACTTTGCTAAAATTATGAATTATTTCCAATAGCTTTTTGGTAGAATCTCTGGGGTTCTCTAGGTATACCATCATATCATCTGCAAAGAGTGATAGTTTGGTTTCCTCATTGCCTACTCTAATTCCTTTTATATCTTTCTCGACTCTTATTGCCGAGGCTAGTGTTTCTAATACGATATTAAATAATAATGGTGATAGTGGGCAACCTTGCTTCACTCCAGATCTTACTGGGAAAGGTTCCAGTTTTTCCCCATTGCATATGATGCTTACTGATGGTTTTAAATATATGCTCCTGACTATTTTAAGGAAAAGTCCATTTATTCCTATGCTCTCAAGTGTTTTTATTAGGAATGGATGTTGGATTTTATCAAATGCTTTTTCTGCATCTATTGAGATGATCATGTGGTTTTTGTTTGTTTGGTTATTGATATAGTCAATTATGTTAATAGTTTTCCTAATATTGAACCAGCCCTGCATTCCTGGTATAAATCCTACTTGGTCATAGTGTATTATCCTGGTGACAATTTTCTGTAATCTTTTTGCTAATATTTTATTTAAGATTTTAGCATCAATATTCATTAGGGAGATTGGTCTATAATTTTCTTTCTCTGTTTTCAGCCTACCTGGTTTAGGTATCAGTACCATATCTGTGTCATAAAAGGAGTTTGGTAGGACTCCTTCAATCCCTATTTTTTCAAATAGTTTATATAACATTGGAGTTAATTGTTCTTTAAATGTTTGGTAGAATTCACATGTAAATCCATCTGGTCCTGGGGATTTTTTCTTAGGGAGTTGATTGATAGTTTGTTCTATTTCTTTTTCTGAGATGGGACTGTTTAGGATATTTACTTCTTCCTCTGTTAGTTTGGGCAAGCTGTATTTTTGGAGGTATTTTTCTATTTCATTTAAGTTGTCGAATTTATTGGCATAAAGTTGGGCAAAGTAACTCCTAATTATTGCTCTAATTTCCTCTTCGTTAGTGGTGAGTTCTCCCTTTTCATTTTTAAGACTAACAATTTGATTTTCCTCTTTCCTTTTTTTAATCAGATTTACTAAGGGTTTGTCTATTTTGTTGGTTTTTTCATAGAACCAACTCTTAGTTTTATTAATCAATTCAATAGTTTTTTTACTTTCAATTTTATTGATCTCACCTTTTACTTTTAGAATTTCAAGTTTAGTGTTTGACTGGGGGTTTTTAATTTGTTCCTTTTCTAGCATTTTTAATTGCAAACCCAATTCATTGACCTTCTCTTTCTCTATTTTATACAAATAGGCCTCTAGAGATATGAAATTTCCCCTTATTACCGCTTTGGCTGCATCCCATACATTTTGGTATGATGTCTCATTATTATCGTTTTCTTGGGTGAAGTTATTAATTATGTCTATGATTTGCTGTTTTACCCAATCGTTCTTTAGTATGAGATTATTTAGTTTCCAATTATTTTTTGGTCTACTTCCCCCTGCTTTTTTGTTGAATGTAATTTTCATTGCATCGTGGTCTGAAAAGGATGCATTTACTATTTCTGCCTTACTACATTTGAGTTTGAGGTTTTTATGTCCTAATATATGGTCAATTTTTGTATAGGTTCCATGAACTGCTGAAAAGAAAGTGTATTCCCTTCTGTCTCCATTACATTTTCTCCAGAGATCTATCATATCTAGCTTTTCTAGTATTCTGTTTACCTCTTTGACTTCTTTCTTATTTATTTTCTGGTTTGATTTATCTAATTCTGAGAGTGCAAGGTTAAGATCTCCCACTATTATAGTTTTACTGTCTATTTCTTCTTGCAGCTCTCTTAGTTTCTCTTTTAAGAATTTAGATGCTACCCCACTTGGTGCATATATGTTTAATATAGATAGTGCTTCATTATCCATGCTACCCTTTAGCAAGATATAGTGTCCTTCCTTATCTCTTTTAATTAGGTCAATTTTTGCTTTAGCTTGATCTGAGATCAGGATGGCTACCCCTGCTTTTTTGACTTCACCTGAAGCATAGTAGATTTTGCTCCAACCTTTTACCTTTAACCTGCATGTATCTCCCCGCTTCAGGTGTGTTTCCTGTAAACAACATATTGTAGGATTCTGGCTTTTAATCCATTCTGCTAACCGCTTCCTCTTTATGGGGGAGTTTACCCCGTTCACGTTTATGGTTAGAATGACCAATTCTGTATTACTTGCCATCTTGTTAACCCCGGTTTATGCTTTCCTCCCTTCTTTCCCCTTTCCCCCCCTTCCAAGTAATAAGCTTGTGAGCACCCCTTGCTTCTCACAGCCCTCCCTTTTTAGTGTCCCTCCCCCCGCCTTAGAGTTCCTCCCCCTATCTTACCCCTTTCCCTCCCAGTTCCCGTATTCCCTTCCGCTTAGCTTATTCCTTCCCTTTCCACTTTTCCCTTCTCACTTTTCAATGAGATGGGAGAGGTTTCACCATAGATTGAATATGTCTTAAGATTTTTCACTTAAAGCCAATTCTGAAGGCAGTAAGATACCCACTATATTCATCCCCCTCCATTCTTTCTCTCAGATATAATAGGTTTCCTATGCCTCTTCATGAGATGTACTACCCCCACTTTACCCTTTTTCTGGTACAATGTCCTTTCCACATCAATTTCTAGAACAAGGTATACATGTATTCTTTATACATATATATAGTCAAAATATAGTTCCCAAGATTAATCTTTACCTTTTTAGATTTCTCTTGAGTTCTATATTTGTAGATCAAACTTTTTGTTAAGTTCTGGTTTTTTCATCAGAAATAGATGAAATTCGCTTACTTCGTTGAATGTCCATCTTCTTCCCTGGAAAAAGATGCTCATTCTTGCTGGGTAAGTTATTTTTGGTTGCATACCAAGTTCCTTAGCCTTTCGGAATATCATATTCCAGGCCCTTCGATCTTTTAATGTGGATGCTGCCAGATCCTGGGTGATCCTTATTGTGGCTCCTTGATACTTGAATTGGGTTTTTCTAGCCGCTTGCAATATTTTTTCTTTCACCTGAGGGTTCTGGCATTTGGCCACTATATTCCTTGGTGTTTTGATTTTAGGATCCCTTTCAGTGGGTGATCGATGAATCCTTTCAATGTTTATTTTTTCCTCTGTTCCTATGACTTCTGGGCAGTTCTCTTTGATGATTTCCTGGAAGACAGTGTCCAGGCTCTTTTTTTCATCATGTTTTTCTGGGAGTCCAATGATTCTCAGATTGTCTCTCCTGGATCTGTTTTCCAGGTCTGTTGTCTTCCCCAGAAGGTATTTCACATTTTTCTCCATTGTTTGATTTTTTTGGATTTGCTTGACTGATTCTTCTTGTCTCCTCGAGTCATTCAATTCCACTTGTTCAATTCTGATTTTCAGTGAAGTATTCTCTTCACTCACTTTTTTAAAATCTTTCTCTAATTGTCCAATTGAGTTCTTTTGTTCTGTGGAATTTTTTTCCATTTCGCCAATTTTGTTTTTTAGAGAGCTGTTTTCTGTTTCCAGTTCACTAATCCTATTTTTCAAGGATTTTACTTCTTTATCCACTCTCTCTTTAACTGACTTCTCCAGGCTCTTTTCCCATTTTTCTTCTAGCTCCCTTGTGAGAGCCTTTTTAATCACTTCTATGAGGTTCATCTGTGCTGAGGAACAGATGATTTCCTCCTTTGGGGAATCACCTGGGGACTGCCTGTTTTTAGTCTCCTCAGGATTTAGAGTCTGCTCTCTATCTGTATAGAAGCTGTCAAGGGTTAAAGTCCTCTTCAGCTTCTTGCTCATTCTGTCTATTAATCAGAGATAAACTACCAAAGAAAAACAGAAAAAACTGGAGTCTTTCTTTGGGGGGGGGCTGGGTGTGTTATCGAGCTTCCTCTACAGACTGCAGGTGGCAGCAGTGAGGCACTAGCAGGACTGTGCTGCGCCTGCGCTCTGAGATCCCAAAGCGTGCTGAGTCACTGAGGGGGGGGAAGGGGGGGGGGCCAGGTCCTGAGAGAGTCCAGCTGTTTGCGGTTGTATTCTTCAGCCCCGGTGTTTTTAGCTTCTCTGCTGGGCTGTTGACTTGCTGCAGGTTCCAAACCTGTAGCAAAGCTCTCCCCGCAGAGACGGCTACGATCACTCCCCACCCCCTCTCAGCTCTGCTCCCGTGCTCTCACTGCCGCTGCCCTCAGCCTGCGCCCGATCTAAAACCGCCCCAGCCCTCCAGTAAAGACAGACCTTTCTTGGCGGATCTCAAGGATGGCTTCTCTTGGTAACTATTTGTGGGTTTTTTTCAGTCAAGCATTGATTCAGAGGCTTGTAATGAAGTGGATAGTGAGAGAAAGCGCGGAGCTTATGCAACTGTGAGCCTCCTCTCCGCCATCTTAACCGGAAGTCAAGTTGCTTAATCTTGTTTGCCTCAGTTTCTTCATCTGCAAAATTAGGTGGAAAAAGACATGGGAAACCAATACAGTATCTTTGCCAAGAACACCTCCCCCTCCCCCCACAAAGGGTCATAATGAATCAGAAATGACTGAAAATGACTGAACAGTGAAAAGGGTCATATTTAGATTCTCAGCCCTTAGTTTCAATTCTGGCCTTATCACTTAGTAGCAGTATAATGATAGGCAAATTTCTTATCATCTCTGAATTGTAATTTCCTCCTTTATCAAATATGCACAAAAATATTGGATCTAGAAAGATATTATAGTTATATAAACATACACAAAATATGTATACAAAAATACAAACAAAAAATTTTTGGAAAGGGATATCACTTTATCAAACCCTCCTATAATCTATCTCTTTAAGATTTTTCTTATAAATTAATTCTAATTAAAGTATTCTTGACTATTAGTGGCTGAATGTATTTCTGTGCCAGCGGACTTTGTGTTTTAGCATTGGCCTTCTGAAAATGAAATGTTTCACCTCCTCCAAAGGAATGGATCTCTGATAGAGTTTTACACACCAGAATGAAGCAAGGAGGTTACTATGCTAGACCTAAAAAGTTCACTGTTAATGGTGGCTGCCTATTCTAGGTGGTCCTTTGGATAGAGTGCTGGGCTTGGAATCAGGGAGACCTAACTTCAAACCTAGTCTTAAACAGCTGTGTGACATTGGGTAAATCACTTAATCCTTGCCTCAGTTTTCTTTGTAAAATGGGGATAATAATAATAACCTTCCTCCCAAGATTATTGTGAAGATTAAATGAGATAATATTTGTATAGAGTTTCTAAACCAAAAATACTATAGAAATACTAATTATTAATTAACCATTATAAATTATTATAATTTACTTAATTAACAATAATTTTTAACAATTATTTAACAATAGACTTTTACAATTAATGATAAAAACAGGTTATGGTTTTAAACATTGGACTGTTAGAAGTACAAAATGACATAGTGGAATGGGATGTTCTTGGGATTCAGAGGGGAAGCAAAGGTAGATATATCTATGGATGACTCCTCATGCTCCCTGCTAAATGTGGCTTTCAAATCTTTTTCTCAGACATTGATGAGTGTACCCAAAGTGCTGGCATGCTCTGTACCTTCCGTTGCCTCAATGTCCCTGGCAGTTACCAATGTGCTTGTCCTGAGCAGGGCTATACCATGATGGCCAATGGCCGGACCTGCAGAGGTGAGTAAGAGGCTAAAACACCTCCCTTCCAGGGAGAGGAATCAGGGGTCCCTAGCAGGCAGAGGATACTTCTGGTTAGTACTGTTGTGACCAAAGGTAGTTTCCCACTTAATTATTTCCTGTGCCCATACCTGTGCCAATCATGGCCAGTAAAATAGGAGAAGGAAAAAAAGTAGTGCTTCTTATTCTCTCCTCCTCTGAGACCTAGATCTTGTTTTTTGAAGAATAGCAAAGGGGTTAATGTGGGTATGGAACAAAACAGCCCATTGTGCTCAAACTTCCTATTCTGTGGACTCTGGGATCTGACACTCCTATGGGCAAACCTCTTCTTGAAGGGCATATCAAAGGGGATGTCACTATACTGTTTAGCATCAAATGATCCAGGAAGCATCAAAGCCCTTCATCTTGGACTTCCTAGAGGGAAGCTTTGGGAAAGTTAAGTTTCTTGTGAACACCACCAGATTTAAGTGCAAGCATGCTAGGGTCTCTGTTTCATGGGAGGAATTATTACTTCTTCTATCATAATCTTCTTCATCTAGCTGATGGATGACTTCCAGAAATAGTTTGAAGACCAGAAGAATACATCTGGAGCTTAAACACACAGCCAGGGAGAAATGGCTTTGACTTTGGTTCCTAGTTTGGCAATTCAATAATGTAACAGTCACAGAAACCACCAAGCCCCTGAAGGAATAGATTTAAAAAGAAGTTGGGGTGGGGAGGGGAGGCAAAGTAATTAAGCCTCTCAAGACCTATTTCCTCTAAAAGAAAAGGATGAAATTCATTGATCTCCAAGTTTTCTCCCAGATTTAAGTTCCACAAACCTGAAAAGAGGGAGAAAATCCTAGTCATAAGTTTCTCATCTTGCCAAGGTTGCCCTCACCCCCTCTACTCCCTCTTCCTCTGCCAGGGAGCACATCAGGGTGCATTCTTTTCAGTCCCACTTAAGCTGTTACTTTTGACCTTCTTGACTTCATGGGAGAAGCAGAGGAAGCCTGTCAGAAACACTGGTGGATTGAACCTATTAATTCATTGCTGCTGACAGCATCTCTTTCCATCATAGCCCAGAAGAGATGGACGCTCCCTGTAGGTCTTTGTAAAACCTCAAGAAAAGCTGAGGGAGCCATATCTCAAGCTAAGCCCTGCCCTATCTGTGCCCTCATCTTTTCTTTCTTCCCCTTATGTTACTAATGGTATTTTCAGAGAAATGAGTTTTTTCTTTCCAAGAACTAATTTTCCCCTGCTATTCTTGCTCCACCTGACACTATAATAGCTCTGCAGTGGAAAGGGAGGGGATCACAGTTAGCCATTTGGGGTCAAAGCCCAAAACTTTCCACTTGTTGAGATAATAATGAAATTTACCCACTGCAGGTAAGTCGTCCAAGTGTCCCTCAGGGGAACAAAGTGGCCCCAGCTGTCCTAGTGTGAGTTCTTTGCCCTAAACTTGAGCTCTGAGGGACAGAGTTTTGCTGGATACAAATAATAAAAGGGTGGCCCCCAAGGCTAAGCATGATAAGAAACTGGATTAGGCATGGGCATCCCAATGTTTGGGTTCAAGTCTTGGTTCCTGTCCAGATACTTTCCATTTACTAGCTACAACAAATGAGATATGTACATTAAAGCACTTTGCAAATTTCAAATATTAAATAGATATCAGCTGTTGTTATTCTCAGTTTAGAATGAAGAAACTGAAGCTTTTAACTTGAGGAGTCTTAGTTAGCTAAATCACATTTCTGAGTCTCAGTTTCCTCTTCTCTGCAATGGGTTTCATAACAATAATGATGCTTAATATACATTTATGCTTTAAAGTTTGAAAAATCTATTTCTATATATCATTTCATTGTTATATATTATATATTACATTACATTACATTATATTTCATTTGCACCTCCTAAGAGCACCAGGGAGTAGTGCTTTGGAGTATTGGTATAAACTTTCTGAAGCCTATATATAAAGCCATTAAAGGTTCAGTATTCTCCTTTTACAAATGAGGAAACAGCAGTTGAGAGAAATTATATAATTTGCTTGTGGTCACACAGGAAGTAAGTGTATGAGGCAAGATTAGCTCTCCTGCTCTATGGAGTTATTGGGTCAGATAATGGAGTCCCTTTAGCACTCAAATAAGCAACATAATTCAATAGTTCTTGTGCAAGTACCAATCTGAGGACAAGACTCTCTGTCTGTTACGATATAGAACCAATAAAATAGACATTCATTCTTTGGCCCCTTCTAAGCCTACGGTATATAAGATATACCACACAGACACCACACAGATATGGATAGACAGACCAAGCAACTGGCAAATATTGACTGATGTCCACAATCACTGTCTCATGCTGAGCTGGAGGCTGGGTTTCAGACAGCCTGGGTTTGCAGCAAAGCCTTGCAAAAGTCTTTGCATTAAGTAGATCATTGAACTCTTAACTCCAGAAATAATGGGAAATGATGGGAAAGGTCAGTGCGGCCTGAGAGTGGCCAGTGTGTGTTTAAATTTATGATACTCAGATGAAATTGAATTACAGTTAACAGCCTGATGGCCCAGCTACAATTTGCAAATTACTCATAAAATCCAACTGTTAAATCCCTGGCTTCTCCATATAAGAGCTCTCTTTAATAGTGATATTAAAGAGTCTTGCCATCTGCTCCCGGTGCCAAGAATGCCGAGTCTCTATTTCATACCATGTCTTGTGACAGGCAGAGTAGATAAACTTAGGGAAAATCAGAGTTCAAGGCTGGCCTCTGACACTTGTTAGCAAAAATAGGTAAATCCCTTACTCTGGAAGTATGAATTGTCGATTGACATTGACAGAGGAGGTACCCACAATGATGAAAATCTCATATCTGATCAAGAATGTGTATGTTTGGGGAAAACTGCAGAGTAAGATTTTGACTTCTTTGGTTCCCTCAAAGAAATTCAGCATATTCGTGTCTATCCTGTGTAATTTTTTTTTCTTCTAGTCACTGCTCATATTTGGATCTCATATTTTAGCTTTCAATTCCCAGGTGTTCTTAATTCTCATGGTCCTTCCATCTCCTTCTCTTTGTGTTTTCTGGCAGATCTGGATGAATGCACTCTCGGCACTCACAACTGCTCGGCAGCCGAAACTTGTTACAACATCCAGGGTAGCTTCCGGTGCCTGCTGTTTGAGTGTCCACCAAACTACAGAAAAGTTTCAGACACGTAAGTGTCCTTGGCCTCCCCCAAGGAGAGTTAGAAACATGCCTTCTCTTTCTATTCAGAGGAATTCAAGGCCCTCCTCTGATCCAAGCAGAAGCTGTTTAATTAAGGTGGCCACTTCTCTTTAGTTGTTGCTTTAAACAGGGTTGGATGAATGGGTTGACTTGAAAAAAGTGACAAGGGATGGGACAGGACTTTAATCTCTAAAGAGAAGATCTGGGCTTTCTGCCCTTTCAAAAGTACCCAGTTACACTGCCCTAACTTTTTTCCTACTGTAGTTATCAAGGGACTCTATCCACATCTTTCCCTACCTGGAGCCTCATCACTCCTTATTTGGACCCCTTCCCCATTGACAATATTGAACCCTGTTTGGGTCTTGGAGGGGATGCTATGAACTCAAATATCCCAAAGGATAATTGCCTAGCTGACTTTCAGCCAAGTGCTAAGGTGGGAAACATGGAAGATAGAAGACAATGGAGCTGGTAAAGGTGGGATGGAAAGAAGAAATTGCCCCTTACTGATAGTCTCCACTAAAAGCTGTGCTTTCTGGGACACCCTTTGGCATGAAGAAATGTATAAGATAATAGCAATAGCTGGCAATGATTTAGCATTTAAAGGTTTGCAAAACATTGCACTTATAATATCTCATTTGAATATTAACACTACCCTGTAAGTCTGGTACTATTATTTTATTCCCATTTTTATGATGAAGAACTAAGTACTTGAGTTCTTCTCCCACTCACTAGTTAGCACGTACCCTGTGACCTTCACTTCCCTCATCTGTAAGATGAGCATACTGATGCATCAATAATAACAATAACTAATATTTAAATAGCAATTACCATGTGCCAAACACTCTGCTAAGCACCTTACAAACAGTATTTCATTTGCTCCTCACAATAACTCTGGGAGATAGGTATTGTTATGATCCCCATTTTACAGGCAAGAAAACTGAGGCAAATAGAGATTAAGTGATTTGCCCAGTATAACACAGCTTCGTTGTTGTTCAGTCACGTCTCTCTCTCCTTGATGCCATTTGGGGTTTTCTTGACAAAGATACTGAGTGTTTCACCGGTTCCTTCTCCAGCTCATTTTACAAAAAAGGAAACTGAGGCTGGATTTGAACTCAGATCTCCCTGACTCCAAGTCTTGCATTTTATCCTCTGAATTACCTACTTGATGCTATCTAACTCCCAAGATGGTTAAGGGAACAGCATTCCAGAGAAGAGACAGTGTTGTGTTATGAAAAGAATACTGATTCTAAAGTCAAGCCCATCTGGTTTTAAATTCTGGCTCTGCAATGATTTTCTGGGTTTCAGTTTCCTTATCTATAAAATGGGATGGGTATATACTAGATGACCCCAGAGTGCCCTCTCAGCCCTAAATCTCTGACTTAGTATGGTGAAAATTGTTCTAGCATGGGTATTGCCATCACCCTCCTCTTCCTGCTCTTCCTCCATTTCCCACTCTGTCATTCATAGGAGATGTGAACGGACCAGCTGCTTCAACTTCTTGGATTGCCAGAGTACCCCAGTGAGGATCACCTACTACCAGCTCAACTTCCAAACCAACATCGTGGTGCCCGCTCACATCTTCCGCATTGGTCCCTCCCCAGCCTATACTGGTGACAACATTATCTTGACCATCACGAAGGGAAATGAGGAAAACTACTTTAGTGCCCAGAAACTAAACCCTTACACAGGGGTTGTCTTCATTCAAAGGCCAGTCAAGGAACCGCAAGACTTCCTTCTAGACGTTGAAATGAAACTCTGGCGCCAGGGCACCTACACCACTTTCCTGGCCAAAATCTACATCTTCATTACAGCCCATGCTTTCTGAGACAGGCAGGGGTGGACATTGAGACTGGCCATGCTCTGCTCTTTAATCATTCTACCAAAGTCTAATTAGTCCTGGGGAAGTGGCTTTCACTGTATCTGGCATTTCTATAATTTTTTTATTTGTTGCTTGAAACAGTATTATTATTTTGTAAATTAACTTAATTTTTATATACTTGTTTCTTTTCTAATTTGTTGAGTTTTCCCCTTGAAGTTGTTCTAGAAAAAAAAAAAGTCTGAATGTGAAGTTCTGTTCTTCAGTGACATCTTTAGCAGAGAAAAAAGAAGAACAGATTTGGTAGCTAAGTACATCTTTTATTGACAAACTGAAATGTGTCCAAAAGAGCGACACAAGGGTGACATAAGGAATATCTGGCCATTTTGTATTAGGGGCAATTGAAGGACCTGAAGATGTTAAACCTGGAGAAGAGAAAGTTTATGGCTTTTTTTTTTTTTTTTACCATATGGGAAAGTGAGCAGCTTTCTTTACCCCTAGTAGGGGAATTAGGACCAATGGTTAGAGATTATAAAATGGCAGCTTTCAGCTCAACCAACTTCCAAATGACTGATCTTGTTCAAAAAAGGAGATAGACTATCCCCAGTGAAGCAGCGAGTCCCTTGTCACTGTAAGTGTTCAAATAGATGGGAAATGGCTTGATTGCTGTCTGTATTGTAATGTGCCTTTAGAAGGGAGTTAGACTAGTTGACTTCTAATTTCTCTCTTATAATTCCATATTCAGAGTGAAAGAAATAGCTTATTCAATGAATTTTTATTCCATTTACAATCTAATCTCCAAGCTAAATTGTTATTTAAATGGGTCTTGATTATATCCTTAGTTGTTGAAACTGTCTGAATTTGACAAGTATGCTTTATTTTCACAAATCCTTCATAGAGCCAGGTTTTTACCATCACCTGAATGTGCTAACTCCTCTGATCAAGGCCATAAAGTCTCATTTAAATGAATGATTAACTTTGACAATAGTAATGTAAGCAAAAGTCATGAATTTTCTAAGTACTCTATTATAGACACTAGCACACAAGCTACAGGATACATTATTGACCTAATCTAATAAGATTATGTTAACTATATACTGTTGTAAGGCACTACATAGCACTAGGAATATAATGACCCCCCCCCCCAAATACTCAGGGAGTTTACATTCTGATGCCATATATGATCAAGACCTAAAACAATCAGAATTTGCATGACTGGAATCAGGCAGTATACCCAAAGTAAATGACCAGCTTCAGCTTCTCCTCTCCAGAGTGGATTTCCTTAGAACCCTGAACCTGGAGGAAGAGCCATGTGTTTATTATAAATCTGCATTCTCTTTAGATGTTTGGACTTTGATGCTTGAGGACATAAGGATTCCAAGTCTGTCCCCCCTAGGACTTTTGCTGGAATTTATCACCTTAGGCCTGTCAACCGAACAATAAAATCAGTCCAGCCCCAGGGTCATAGTATGTTCAATTATAATGCTCTACTTGGGCTATGGTCCAAGTCCCAGACAGCATGGTTCTGTCACCATGTATGATAGAAGATGGGAGGCAGGTGGGTATCATCTCTAGCAAAGTTCTGAAAGATGGAGGAGGAGGGGAAAGAGGAAAAAGAGATAAGAATGATGTGTTAGAAAATGGACTAGGTAGCTGGGGAATATTTTGATCTCAAATAAGATAAATGAAAATCTAAGGTTGATAGATGTGTAACATTCTTTTACATACATACTTTTATATAGACCACTATATATGCAAGTATATATATTTCTATATGTAGACATAGAAGATTAGATTTATTCTCCACGGCTCCAGGGAATAGAACTAAGAACTCTAGGTGGAAGTTGGAGGGAAATAGACATCAGATAAATATAACAATGTGAAACAATGAATTTAATCCAATTCAACGTTTATCAAGCATCTATTCCAAAATATAAAATCATAGGCTCATAGACTTGGGCTTGATGAAAACCTTAGAGGCCATGTAGGCTCCTAATCCCACTCCATTTGACAAGGGAGGAGCTAAGACCCAGAAAAGAGTCAGCATGACACAGAATACATGAAGTCAAGAAGACTGGATTCATAACCTACCTCTGACTCAGTTGTGTGAGTAGGGGGAAATAGCCTCTTGGTGCCCCCAAACAACTTTCTGAGATCAAGGCAAAGTTGCCACTTAGTAATCTTCTTCCATCAACCAATGAATAAACATTTACTAAGTCCTTACTATATACCAGATATGATTCTAAGCAGTGGAGATTCTAAGCAAAAACAAGTCCTGCCTTCAAGAAACTTACTAATTCTAATGGGAGGAAACCCTGTGTAAAGTTAGGTACCCACAAGACACATACAAGAAACCAATGTGTAACTAGTTAGCTACTTATAAGACACATACAAGGAAAAAAATTATAAATAGCTACCTATAAGACACATACAAGGAAACAGTGTGTAAGTGATTGGGTACCTACAAATATATACAAGGAAACAATGTATAAATAGCTACCTATAAGACACATACAAGGGAACAATGTATAAATAGCTACCTATAAGACTCATATGAAGAAACAATGTGTAAGTGCTTAGGTACCTATAAAACACATACAAGGAAATAATGTGTAAATAGTTAAAAAAAAAGGCACATACAGAAACAATGTATAAATGGTTAGGTACCTATAAGACACATATAAGGAAACAATGTATAATTAAGTACCTACAAGATAGATGGTAGTAGAGAAAGTTTCCACAACAGAAATCACCCATCTTGATGAAATCTGAGATTGAGATAAAAACAAATATACTAGACACTGGAGCTACAAAGACAAAAAGGGAAATAGTCCCTGTATTCAAAGAACTTACATTCCATGTAACATTTGTAATGAATGTTTATTAGCAGAGCACTGTGAGAGGTGCTAGGGGAATTATAAAGTCTAGACAAGCCACCATTCCTACCCCCCAGGGAACTCACTGTCTACTAGAAGGATTAGACTCCAACACTAGCAACTATAAAACACAATATTATGTCATCCATGCACTAGAGAGGTGGAAAACCAATGCCAGAAATAGTTTTCTAACAGAATTTTGTGAAAATGAAATGATTTGTCTTGGGGATTGCTCCATCAATGGAGACCTTCAAGCAGATGCTGAAGTCTGGTCAGGGAAGATGCAAAGAGGCATTGGGTAGGGATGAGACTAGAAATATCTTTCAACTTTCTAGTTCTAGGTGTTCATATATATTCAATATACTTACATGCACTTAAATGCCTATGTGCATGTAACTATACCTCTATACATTTCCATTTAGTAAACACTTAAAGTGACTTGTGCATATATTCATGTAGAGTCAGAAGACAGTAGTAATTATCTGGAAAGGCTGTTAGAGATCTAATCTAATCCTCTTATTCCATAAAAAAGGAAACAGGATCAGAGAGATGAGTGACTTGAGCAAAGAAAAACAGGTAGTAGAGTTGATATTTGAAACCATGTCTTCTAATTCCAAATCATGTATACTTATATACATATACACATATGCATGTGCACAAAGATATACATACATGCACATATACATGTATATACACAGATACATTATCATAGTGTAGTGAATAGAGTTAGGAGGACCTGGATTCAAATACTTCTCCTATTGACTAGTAGATCAATATAATAGACAGGACATCAGCCTTGGAGTTAAAAAAAGACCTGGCTTCAAGACCCTCTCTGGATATTTATGAAGACAAGTTATTTAACTTCCTTGTACCCATTCTCTCACCTATATAATGAGGGACTTAAAGCAAAGACCTTCCCCACCTCCTTCCCTTTCAATCCTGAATTTATGATCCTATGAAGAATCATTGAATTTCTGTGATTCTCTGTTTCTTCATCAGGAGTAATACCTCTGGTACCTCACTCACAAAGTTGATGTGAGACTCAAGTGAGATAATGCATTTAAATTACTCTGTAGACTTTAAAACATTGCAGACTAGTCTGATATCTCTAATGGTGATAGGACAACCTAGCTGAAGGGATAGGGTCTCATGTTCTTGAGAAGAAACTTAGGAATTAAAGAGGAAGACTCATTTCCCATAGATGATATATCGAGAAAGGAACTCAAAGACCATTCTGCTTGACCCTTTCATTTTATAGCTGAGGAAAATGAGGCCCAAGAAAATTAAATTATTTGCCCAAGATTATACAGATAATAAGTAGCAGAGCCTCAGCACATAGGACATCACCCTTTAAATTATTGCATTATCTCAGCACCTGTTTGTTAACTGGACTTTTCTTTTGTTGTCTATGAAAGAAGGGGATAAAACCTTGTCTCAGAATGGGACCCAGGAAGGATAATGAATAAGCAAGCATCAGAGTTTGTTCTTCTGCTCCAAGACTATCTGCTACAAGTCTGCTCAATCTGCTAGTATTCCCTGTGGCAGACCTGGCTCAGAAAGCCATAATTACTGAAGAGTAAGACAATCTAGGCCTTGGACACACAGTTCATTCTTACTGTCCTAAAGGGCATTAGAAGGCAATTTGATGGTCTATGTGTCTCATTAATTTTCCTATGAGATTTTGGGTGTGAATAGATGTGTACTATAATTAGACTATCCAAGCTCCTGACTATTATCATCTATGTTTGTATGGTAGAGATCCCATTGCAAATAACACTTATAGAGAAAGAGAACTGCATATCAGATACTGCCCTCCAATGCTTCCATCACTGGTGATAAGCCACAGAAGATTCCATGCATATAAACACGTACACATATGTACACAAATTTCAAGTTTGGGTGTCTTATTTAGGGATTCCTCTTATCTGGAATCAATGAAAAAAATCATAATGACTTTTCTCCTGGGCCTGAAGAAGCTATGTTCAGATATGAATCTGGAGTGGCTCTAACACTCTCAGAATAGGTATACTTCCAGAAAGTATTTTAGCGTCAGATTTCAAACTGAAAGCAAGTTATGTGGTTAAAATTTTCTAGACCAACCTTCTCACTTTCCAGATAATCATAATAGCTACCATATAAATGGCTTTAAGGTTTACAAAACACTTTACATATGTCATCTCTTTCAAGCCTCACAACAATTTTATGTAGTCAGTGCTATTATTATCCCCATTTTACAGACAAGGGAAAACGAGGTTGAGGGGCTAAATAATTTGCACAGGGTCACACACCCAATATATGTCTGAGGCAAAATTTGAATTCATGTCTTCTTGACTCCAAGTCTAGCACATGAACTTGGTTCATTTAAGCAATCGGTTGGTTGATTGTCATCAAATAATTGATTAGGTTAATTTTTTCTAAGATCACACAGATATTAAGTGGCAGAGCTAGGATGCAAACTCAGGTCCTCCAATTTCAAACCCAACAGTCTTTTCCACATGCCTCATTGCCTTCCTAAGATCATCAAAAATCAGCAACAATTATTAGTGACCACAGTGCCTTGGTTCTAAAACACATTCTGGTTGTTTATGCACATTTGGCCATGAAAAAAAAAAAAAAAAAAACACTTGCTTGAAGAGGCAGCCAGGATAGTGTGAACCAGGATTGCTTTTCTGGTTCTGAACTTTCTTCCCTTCCTACGACTAAATACCAGACCCCTCCTTATATCCATCTAAAATTGTTATGCTAGGGAAAGATTTCCATCAGCATTATAGAATGATTGAGTAGCCTGGCCTCCAGCACTCCAGCAAATCTGCACCACTGGAGAATCAATGGACAAGTCAGTGCTTTGTCACTTGGCTTTCCCTGTGGCAATGCGATCCTCCTGGAGTTCTGAGCTCTGCTTTGTCATCTATCTGCTATGGTGGATGGAAAAATCAAGTGGACAAAATGGCCTTGCAAGAAACCTCTTGAAAAAACAAATGACTGCAATTCCAGAAGCTATGGGCTCTCCAATTTGGATATCACTTTGAAGAGACATCATCAGCACCCAGCTGAAGGGATAAGGGATAAAGATGTCTCCTAAACCACCTAGGTCACAAATCTCTCTTTGGCAAAGCCTCACTTCCCAGACTCTCTTGGTTGACCAGGATAGTCTTCTTTCAGCTAACTATACCTCTCCTTCCCAAGTGAGGATGCTTACAGGGTTTCTAGCCTGGAAGAGAGATTGATTGGTTTCTTCATTCTCAAGCCTGCTTCCATCTATGTTATTGTTAACTAAAGGGGCAATGCAACTGAGCCCCTCCCCTATCCTCTGTGAATTCCTAGAAACCTAAAAGCTTTTGTAAACCCTGTCCTGTATTCTATTTCTCAATAAATGCTACCACCAGGGCATTCCTGAGGTTGTGATTATCTGCACTATTCAGAGGTCAGTTGTCTGTACCTTGTGATTTAATAATATAACAAGCCTGGAAAGATTTGGAAAAAATGAGAAGCAGGATGGGCTTAGTGCATATGTTGATTTGGGCAGGGGCAGAAAGCTGTCATGGGTTCTGCTTTAGAAGCTTAGAAGTGGATGGGCTCAAGATCTAAAGCTGGTAACATTCAATATATGGAAATCCCCTTTACAAACTCACTGACAAATCATTGGACTCTACTCAAATTGCTCCACAAGATTCCCAAGGCAGCTCATTGTCCTTTGGGACAGCTATAATCATGATGAGGAAGTCTTTCTGTCTCTCAAGATGAGATTGAGAACTCTTCAGTCTAATCTGTATCCTTTGTTCTAGGGGACCAAATAGAGTGGGTCTCATGGCTTTTCAAATATGTGACAACTGCTGTCCCAACCCTGATTTCCCATATTTTCTACTTTGGGTTAAACATCCCAACCTATTTCAAATGATTCCCACATAAAATTGGGGATGCCCACATAAAAATGAACATGAGTCCACTTCCCTCCACCCACACCTTGAAACATATTCCAATCTACAAATACCCTTCCTTTAAGATGATCACACATTTCTTCTGCTGAGAACATGAGGCTCAAATGGGTCTTTAAAACAGTTAGAAATGTCCAATTTTTAAGCTCATTAAAGATTAATTTCAGAAAGAAGTGAATTCCTTATTACAGAATAGGTTCAACTAGATAATCATGGGATTAAAACCATAGAAGAGACCACTGGCTGGTGATAGGTGTGTAGATGAGATCAGAGACAGAACTGGAACAAACTTAAGAGAATACCAAGTCTAAGCATTCTCCTTCCTCCCTTCTCCCCTCCATTTTGCAGAAGAAGAAACTGAATCTTCATGAGGTTAAGTAAATTGACCACAATTAGTACATACCTAAGGCAGGATTTGAATTTATATCTACCTGACTCCATGTCTATTTCATTCCAAAAATCAAGAATTTATTATTCTGTAAGGTTATGTATCCTGCCTCACAGGTGAAAGACAGTTGTGACTGATGCAGACAGAAAATGTGCTAGTTTGTTGTCTCACAGGTTGATAGATTTAGAGTTAGGATTTTGGAGTTCATTTAGGCCTTTTACAGATAAGAAAACTGAGACCCAGACATAAAGAAAGTAAGAGCAGAGCAAAGATTTGAACTTGGGGATTTTGATGCCAAATCAGGAGCTCTTCCAAACTGTCTTCATCATCAGTGAGTTGGGAAGAGTTAGGAAACTTCATATAAAATAGACTAGTTACTCATTTGTGTGTGATACTAGATTTAGCATAGCATGTAATCCCATCTATGAGACATGCTCCGCCTCCTCCCAGGAGTTTTCTGCATAGACCAGGCAGAGCCAGCAGTCACTGGGATGCCAGAGACAGTTTGTATCCAGGCAGTTTTACACATGGTATAGAGGGGATAGATCCCATGATCCATTAGGAAGGACTTGGAAGGGAGTAACCTTTCACTCTCATTCAATCATATACCACCAAACCTCTAGTGGTGAACCTCTACATGCTTAGCTAGGTTGGTTTTAGGAAAAGAAGCAGATTATGTCACTGGCACTTTCTCTGAAAAATGTACACATTGGTAGAACCTGTCAAAGATTATGTTCATTTGTGATAGTCTTTGCGAAGTCACAGTCATCTTAGACCAGCACAAGCCACCAGAAGAGAACTTTGGTGGAAGAATACATGTATACCTTCAACAAAATCACACAAACTAGTGCCTAATATCTCTTCCTGCTCTAAAGCTATGTTTTACAACGTTCAAGGTGATAGAAAACAGATATCCAATGATTGGGGTCCTAAGTGAAAATGAGGTTTGAGATTTCTTTTTTGTTTTGTTTTGTTTTTAATAACTTTTTATTGATAGAACCCATGCCAGGGTAACTTTTTACAGCATTATCCCTTGCACTCACTTCTGTTCCGATTTTTCCCCTCCCTCCCTCCACCTCCTCCCCCGCATGGCAAGCAGTCCTATACATGTTAAATAGGTTACAGTATATCCTAGATACAATATATGTGTACAGAACTGAACCACTCTCTTGTTGCACAGGGAGAATTGGATTCAGAAGGTATAAATAACCCGGGAAGAAAAACAAAAATGCAAGCAGTTTATATTCATTTCCCAGTGTTCTTTCTTTGGGTGTAGTGTCTATCCTTGATCAATTGAAACTGAATTAGCTCTCTTTATCGAAGAGATCCACTTCCATCAGAATACATCCTCAAACAGTATCGTTGATGAGGTATATAATGATTTCCTGGTTCTGCTCATTTCACTTAGCATCAGTTCATGTAAGTCTCACCAGTCCTCTCTGTATTCATCCTGCTGGTCATTTCATACAGAACAATAATATTCCATAACATTGATATACCACAATTTACTCAGCCATTCTCTAATTTATGGGCATCCATTCATTTTCCAGCTTCTAGCCACTACAAACAGGACTGCCACAAACATTTTTGCACATACAGGTCCCTTTGTATCTCTTTGGGGTATAAGCCCAGTAGAAACACTGCTGGTCAAAGGGTATGCACAGTTTGATAACTTTTTGAGCATAGTTCCAAATTGCTCTCCAGAATGGCTGGATGATGTTCACGATTCCACCAACAATGTATCAGTGTCCCAGTTTTCCCACATCCCCTCCAACATTCCGCATTATCTTTCCCTGTCATTCTAGCCAATCTGACAGGTGTGTAGTAGTATCTCAGAGTTGTCTTAATTTGCATTTCTCTGATTAATAATGATTTGGAGCATATTTTCATATGTCTATAAATAGTTTCAATTTCTTCATCTGAGAATTATCTGTTCATATCCTTTGACCATTTATCAATTGGAGAATGTTTTGATTTCTTATAAATTAGAGTCAGTTCTCTATATATTTTGGAAATGAGGCCTTTATCAGAACCTTTGACTGTAAAAATGTTTTCCCAGTTTATTGTTTCCCTTCTAATCTTGTCTGCATTTGTTTTGTTTGTACAAAAACTTTTCAATTTGATATAATCAAAATTTTCTATTTTGTGGTCAATAGTGATCTCTAGTTCTTCTTTGGTCATAAATTCCTCCCTTTTCCACAGGTCTGAGAGGTAAACTATCCTATGCTCTTCCAATTTATTTATAATCGGTCTGAGATTTCTTAAACCTGGGGAAGGCCTTCCAGATTTATCTATGTCAGCATATATAAAGACCTAAATAGGACAGAGAAATCCTAGCCAGATATGCTTTCCACTCTCAGGAATTCCATATTCCAACTAAAGCCAGCCAAATCCAAACTGGTTTCCCCTTTCACTAAGTAAGAAATGTCTCATTTATTATCCCTTTAACTCTCTTCCATGATTTTTTTTAAAATTTCTGTAATGGGTTCAAACTGCAGATCTTCTGAGACAATAGCTCTGCTATTCCACTGCTATCAGGCCCTAATTACAAAAAGGTCCAGATTCCCCTAACCATTCTGGTCTAGGCAAGGAATGAAAATACTGTACCTGCCAGATAGCTGGCTGTCAATAGAAAGTGGACATTGAGCTTTATTGACCTAGGATTACCAAGCACTTCTAAACCACCCATCTTACTCAGTGGATAGAATTCTGACTTGCTATGCCTTTCTCTCTCTGATTTCTTATGCTCTGGGGAGGAACGAGAAGATTGGGAGAGTAGGGGAGGAGAAATATAAGGGAACAAATGAAGTGAGATCTGGTTTGAAAAAATGACAGTGCTTCATCAGCATGGTATATATGTGAGTAGAAATAACACTGATTCTGGAAGCAGAGAAGAGGTAGGGCAGAGTGCCTTTGAGGCTTACTACCTCTCTGACCTTTTACAAGTCAACCTTTATGTATCTTAGTTTCTTCATCTTTAAAACGAAGGGGTTGAATCAGATGGCTGCTGAGTCAGCTCTAGATTTGATTCTTTGGTCTTATAGACCTTTGTAAATTTGACTTTCTGTAGGCTTTTATTTCATTTTACTTTGCTCTCTTGCTCAACAGGGAAGATTAGTGTCCATTTAGATGTATACTACTATTCTGGGAGAAAAGACTTTTTCCCTATAAAGCCCCATCTTCCTTATTTTATTCTCTTCCCCTCTCCCATTAGAATATTTTTCTCTATTACATGGCATCTCTTATTTGCTCAAATGCAGTCTTTTGACTAGGATTCTCTTGATTCTTATATTTGTATTTTGAATTTCTACTCAGTTCTGGTCTTTTCATCAGGAATTCTTGAAAAATCAGTATTCTATTAAAGATTCCAATTTTTGTTTGTTTGTTTTTTCCCCTTATAAGGTATTACTCAGTCTTGTAGGGTAAGATGTTACTGATTCTAAGCCTTTATCTTTGTCTTTTTGAATATTGTATTCCAAGATCTCATCTCTTTTAGAGTAATAGTTTTATATGATACTTATTCCTTGGCATTTAAATGTCTTCTTTCTGACTGCTTGGAGTATGTTTTCATTGGACCTAAAATCTCCAGATTTTGACTATAACATCCTGAGAATTTTCATTACCAGTCTTTTTCAGTTGCTAACTAGTGAATTCTTTCTACTTTTACTCTATTACATTATTCTAATAGAGCTGGACATTGTTTTTAATTTATGATTTCTTGAAATATGGAATGGGAAATATGGAATTGTTGTCTTTGTTTTAATCATAGTTTTCAGGGAGTCTATTGATTCTTAAATTATCAATCCTTAATTTGTTTCCAGGTCAGTTGTTTTTGATAGTAGTAATCTTACATTGTTTCTATTTCTAAAAAAAAAAAAAAAACACCCTTTTTTTGCTTTTTGGTTTAATAGTTCTTCTTTTCTTGTATATCCATTAAGTTCTTTTTGCTTCATTCTAATTTTCAGGGAATTTACAGCTTGAGATTTCCACTTTCTGCTCTAAGTTAATTATTCTCCTTGTAATTCTTTTCTCCAGTGTTCTATTTCATTTATAGTTTCATTAAAAAAAAAAAAAAAACTCCTGCTTCCTTTCTTTCAGCTAAATATGTAGTTCTTGTGGTAGAGCCAATTTTTTTGTTCTGAGATCTTGCTTGTAATTGTTGACAGTTACTTGTTTCTTCTGGCTTTATGTCTTGGGCTTTTCTTGAGCCATAATATTTCTTCATAGTGTTCAATGTCTTCTTGTATTCACCCTTATCTCTACCCTCAATTCCTGATTTGGATCTTTGTTCCAGGGCCAGGTTTCACTCCCTCCCATATTCTTGGATGAGATAATCAAGCCCTGTTTATTCCTGATTGTTCCCAGTCTCATGATGCTGACTTCCATCTCCCCTTATGTGTTGGAACTCAGAGATCTGGCAGGTTTCAGGACCCTCTGGCTTTTTGGAGTGTCTCCTATCAGAGCAACAGACTTCTGGCCGCTTGGAAATGTCTTGCTTAAAGCACGGCTGGTTCCCAACCCTGAACCCATAACCAGAGTACCACAATGTCCTGAAACCAACCCATCTTACAGTTTCTCATTAGAGTACTCTAAGATGTCTTTTTTTTCTCACTCCCAGTCCCCAAGAAGAGAGCAGGTACCACCAGAGTATCTCTAATCAATGTATTGGTCTGTGTTTGTACTGGCTTCCTTAGCAAAAACCCCACTTTAAGTTCCCTTAAAGCCTCTGACTATCTTATTATGTAGTTCTGGGCTGGATAAAGGAGGTTCTGGATTTTCCTTTTTGGATTTCTTGATCATTATCTGATCTGGTACCCTTTTTAGGTGTTTTCTGGTGTCTATATGGGAGCACTGAGCTATTCAACAGCCTTTTATGCCACCATCTTAATTGGAATCTGGAACTAAGATTTCATCTTGTCTCTAAATGCTCTAAATGGCCACAAGAAACTTATGTTAGGATCTGTCATCCATGAATTTGTCCATATTAAGCTATTAACATTTTTAGACTATACCAACTCTGGTGGAAGAATGAGCTGCATAAATTTATTCTTGAATTTGTGAAGAATTATTTTCTTTGCCCTTATTCTCCTTCAAGCTTCAAAGGGGGCTTGTCATTTTAGTTTGCAAAAATTTGAGGAATTCTGAGTTCACTTGATCCACTCCTTTCATGATTGTATAAATCAATAAGTCAGTCAGCATTTATCAAACACTTTTTCTGTGCCAGGTACTGTTCTAGGCACTGAGGCCCCAAAGACAAAAAAAGCCTTGCCCTAAAAGCGATTATGTTCTACCAAGGAGCAATAGTATGTTCTTTACCTGAATCAAACAGCAAGGGAAAAAATTTAGATGTTCCTATTAGGTAGTTTCCCAAGACATGCAAACTCAATTAATGTTTTGAGACATAGCCAGAGCCACAGCTGGAACACAATTGAAGACATGGCCCTGGAGCTACCCTGGAATGTAGCACACAGATGGAGTCACAGCGAGAGGTACAACCAAGAACAGGGCTGGGTGTGGAAAAGGGAATCGTGGCATGGGAATGAAAAACTTGTAGAACTTGGGTCAAAGGGACTTGAGAGGCCATCTAATCCAATCACCTCCTTTTACAGGGAGGGAACTGAGGCCCAGGGAGCCTACCTGGCTCAGTGGCTCATGAGAAGCTGATATATGTCGGTATGTTAATCAACACATAGCTGTTGGAAAGATAAAAGGGGAAAAGCTCTCTAATGATACAGAGCTGTATCAGATAAGCTCCTAATGAGTGATCCAGACAGTGCAGGAATTGAGAAGAGATGGCTTCAGGCAGAATGCCAGCGACATATGCCCTGAGACAGCAACAATGGATGAGTAAATTAACAAGGCAAGAGGACTTCCTCATCAGTCAGCATCTACTCTGGCTATCATCTTCACCTCCTCCCAAAACTAGACTCCATTCTTGGGCTCTGAAAGGCCAGTTTTGGTCTTCTCTTGCCTGGATCCAGGTTTCCATAGCACATCTTGCTAAGATAAATAAGGTTAATATGTGTAGAAAGTGCTTTGAATAGAGCCTGGCACATAACAGGTGCTTTATACATATGCATTCTTTTCCCTTCCTTTCCTTTTCTTAGCTCCCCCATCTCTCAGTATATTATGAAGAAAATACTATGTAAACTCTTAAAGGTTATAGAGATGAGAACTATTTTTGAATTGAGAAAGGAGCCTGTATTGTTGTAGATTTCCTGAAGTTCCTGCACATATTTCCCAATTGTTGCTGAACTTGGAGGTCTTACCAGGTTTCTACTTTGATGTGTTAAAGCCTTTCTTCCTAGTCACCGAGTCCTCTCTCCACCTTGGACTCTGGCATTCCCTACTGTTCTCTGCCCAAGAATGAGTAACAACAATTAGGTGACTGCATTTTGGAGATGCAGAAATCAGAGTGTCTTTATGCACCTTGTCTCACTCTTGTTGTTATGGCAACAACTGTGACTGTAGATTCACGTAGGGGAGAGAGGGGCAATACAAAGTTTCCCATTTCCTCATTTATAATCGCGCCAATGTCTTTCCTACTTGGGGAGAGGAGGACCCCTTCTGTGCATTCTGTGTAAATACATTTGTGAATATGATTGAGTAATGAATGTTTAAGCTGAGCCAGGACACTGATGGGCAGAGGGGTGAGTGATGGATAAAAGACAGGTTTGAAAGAAGATGTCATCAAGAGAAGGGGAAGTGTGTCTAGTGATTAATTGGTGGAAAAAAGCAAAGAGTCAGGAGGAGTCAGAGGCAGAGCTGATTAGAACATTTTTGACAGTGGGGAAGAGGGAAAGGATAAAAATGGTGAGGATCTGAGTAATAATAATAATAGCTGTCATTTATATAACACTAAGATTTATAAAGTAATTTACATAAACTATTTCTCTGGATCCTCATAACAACTCTGTGACATAGGCATTATTATTATTCCCATTTTACAGATGAAAAAAATGAGACTTGGATATTCTGACTTGCTCAGAGCAGCATGACATTTGAACAGAGGACTTCCTGACCTCAAATGTACTAATCCATCTACTGAGCCACCTAATTGTTCCAAGATATTACTCCTGAGAATGTCATGATGCATATCCTGGAGAATAGCTTGTTCTGAATCTGAGGGTTAGGATAGAAGAGGTTTGCTTCCTTGGCAGTTGGGGAAATGATCTGAGAAAGGAGCATGCTAGCCTGAACTGGGAGTAAAGTCAGGAAAGACCTGGAAGCAAAAATTAGACTTTTATAGAGGACAGGGATGGAGAAGAGGCTATTTGTAAGGGGCAGGACAGAGGACTGGGCTGGAGGAATCTTCTATCCACTTTGTTCCTAAACTGAACAAAGACGAACTCTTTAACTTATGCTGTATCCATGTGATCAATCACGTGGATCATTCTATTCTCATTTTACAGATGAACAAACTGAGGCTCAAAGAAATTATGCAACTTGGTGAAACTGAGAGAGGCTTTAGGCTTCAGTGGACCTTTAAACACATGGTCTCAGGCAGCATGGGACCCACAGCAGTCCCTCAAGAATGGGAACCAGATTAAGATGTAATTGAAAAGTATATACCCATACATACATAAATGTGTATGTATATTAACACATATGTGTATATATAGATAATTTCAACATATATGTTCATATATGTATACTTTTCACTTACATGCATATGTATGTAATACATATGTATGAATGTATTCATATAATATACTAATAAACAATATAAATAAAATACAATAAAATATAGCATCAGATTTTAAAACTAAATCAATTTGTGGCCTAAAATATATGAATAGAGACCACTGTATTTATTTGAGTTGGATATCAGTACAGCCTATTACTATTGCCTCTCACTTATTAATTAGTGGTCAACTTGTAACAACTGACTCTGAGGGGAAAAGGATGTATGACATGCTTTTACATTCAATCTTTACTATTAGCATTTTTTCCATTACTTTCCTAAGTCTGGATGATACACAAAACAATAAATCAAACCCTGATCTGTAGCACTGGCCAATTTCCAAACTGTAAATGTTCTTACTGAAAAGTGCGCACACACACACACACACACACACACACACACACACCCCTGCAAGAATCTCAGGCTACTGGCTTTACAGCAACATTGGGAAGATTTTGAGATGAGGAAATGGCCCCGTTTGAGAACAGACACAAGAGGAAAAAGTCTCTTCAAGCTAGAGCAAAAGAAAGGGATTAACTCAAGAACTACCGTGTTTTCCCGATAATAAGACACTGTCTTATTATTTTTTTGGACAGAAAAACTACCAGAGGGCTTATTTTCAGGGGAGGGCTTATTTTAATGACAACAATTTTAATAAACAGGTAAATATGAACAAAAAAAAGTACCTTTATTCAATAATGTTTTAACCCTATCATGCTCCCTAAGTGCTCCTTCTATCCTCCATGATGCTCCCTGAGTTCTTCTTTTATCCTCCATCATGCCCCTTTTATCCTCCATCGTGCCCCCTCACTCCCGCTTACATACCAGGTTTTTATGTTGTCCTGTCTCAGCTCTCCTCTGCGGCACTGCTCTCAATGGCGCCAGCAAGCAAATCACTGGGGAAGAACAGGATGACGCGCTCACTGCTGCAGCTCTGATTGGATGCAGCTCGGAGCACGGCATGCGTTTCACGGGGCGGGGGAAGGGGGACGGTGCATACAGAGGGTACCGTAATGTAGCGTGTAGTGCAGGGGATCACCTTCACTACAGTAGCAATCTCAATAGGACTTATTTTCGGGAGAGGGTTTATTTTAGAGGAATCTTACACAGTAAGGGGAGGGCTTATTTTCGGGGTAGGTCTTATTATCGGGGAAACACGGGATGGGATGATAGGAGGCCTATGGCCCAAGGGTGGGAAACAAGGAAAGCACAGACTTAGTCAAATTGCATTAACTACAGTAGGGGAGTCCTTGAAGTGTGGTAAAAGTTTTTTAGTACACATAAGAGGCAGCCCTACATTTACCCAATGGGGAGGAGAAAACCACATAGCCTCGTTAGATAAATTTATGGATCATAATTTCACCTGGGTTCAAATCTCCCCTTGGACATTTATTACCTATGTGATGATTTAACATCCGTTGTCCTCAGTTTCCTCATTTGTAAAATGAAGAAATTGGATTCACTGACTTCTGAGATCTCTTTTAGCTGTAAATCTGGACTTGGTGAACCTATATATTATGGTAAAAACAAAACAAAACAAAAAAAATAAGGTTATTTGTCCTTATAAAAAAGGAAATCCTTACTATATATACTGTACCAGTCCTGTTTCCCCCCCACACTTTCTTCAAAGCCGGAACCCAGATTTGAAGGAGGAGGAAAATTTGCTTGTGTTTTCTTCAAAATCAAAAACAAAATTGGAAGTTTACTTATTTTATTCTCGAAAGGAGAAGGACATTACAGGAATCATATTTTCTAAATCAAAAATCATTACAATAAAGGGCTTTTCCTCTGATTTGTAAATAGAAATATTTGAAATCAGAAAATCTAGAATGCAGAGTTGCTACAGCTAACTGAAGCAATCATCCAAGCCCCACCTTTTCCTTGTTTCTTTTTTTTTTGAGGGGGCGGGGAAGCTTGGTGAAATAGTGGTGAGATCCACCCCATCTTTCTTCTAGGATCTGAAGGCAGGGCCTGGGGCTCATAGCAAGGCGAGAGCAGATCAATCAAATCATGGGGCACAAGCACCATCTAGTGGTCAGAATCCTTGTCCTTTGTTGACAGCGTATAAGGAAGGATCACCCATTTCACTATATTCTTATCTAGTCCATCTTTGCTGTTTCTGGAAGAGTGAAATGACAGTTTTTCTTCAATACCTTGCTGAAATCAAGGCACATTATCCTACAATATACATCCCTTTGATCAACCAGCATGGTACTCCTAGATATACGAACTTCTTTTATGCAGATCACAATCCCTCTGTAATAGATAATTGAGTTTCCTGAAACTCAAAAATGTTAAGGGCCTTGGCCATGGTCTTATGGATAATGTCATTAAATTAGTCACTCATTAAGTACTAAGTGTCAGGAGAAATATGGGTGTTGGAGGGCACAGTGCCTCTAGTGAGGCACTACTGAGCCCTTTTCATGGTTTGGGATATAGTGGATGAATTTGGCATCTTCAATATCTGTCCTGATCCTAAGCACTCCACAGTACTTACTTCAGCTACCTTCATGGCTACTGGAACAAATTGTTCTCATCTGCCCATTCCACCAGGGAAAGTCCTCTGTGGCTTCAGGTGGATAGTTTGAGGTCTATCAATTACCCTCAACCTGGGCTCGCACAAATGCTGGAGACAATGTTATGGGGTGCAATCACTATACATGCTACAGCTTCTTGGAACCAAAGGTGAGAGTTGGGTGACAAGTGGACACCAAAGATAGATAAGCATCACTGAAAAGAGCTCAGCAGCCCTCCCACCAGAGGTGCTAATGCTCCGTAAACACCTGAAGGTGCCACATAGAATCAGATATAGAACTGGAAGAGACTTCAAAGGCCAGCTGGCCTGATCTTTACATATTACAGATAAGGATACTGAGACTCAAAGACATAAAAGATTTGCCCTAGGTCAAACAGATAGGTTTAAGGAGAAGCAGGACTTGAATTCAGCTCCTCTGACTCCAATACAATGAATCATCCCAAAATAAATCTCTGTCATTGAAAACAGAATTTTCTGGCATCAAAGATATATATATTTAATATATATGTGTGCAAACATACTTATATATGTATAACCTATATATTTAAAATATCTCTTGTTATTCTCTGCTGCATATTGTTCTTAAATTTCAGGTGACCTTGTCTATCCCTAGGGCTTCCTCTATAGATACTGACAATAACGATTTCAGTTTTCTGAAGTGTGTTCAGAAACCTACCCACATGTTTTCCACTCTCCACTCCAGATATTTAGACTATCCAGATTCTATTTCGTGCAACTGTAAACTTTCTTGCCTTGTTGAGCTCCTCCTCTTTCCCATCTACCAAATCTATCTCTTTTAAGCAGTATTTTCCTTTTTCATTGTATTATAAACAATAAATATCAGTGATACTTGTAATAGGGGATGCTCTTTCTCTCCTTGTTTTAAAATATAAATAGTTGATTAGCTTTTTATCTTTTTTTGAAATACTCTATCTATTCCCCAAAACTCATATCCTATATGAAATTAACTGTTTTTTTTAATCTGCCAAAATAGTTCATCCTAGACCTAACAAGCTTCTTAATCTCTTGTTTTATCTCAGGGTTTGGTTTCATGAATTAAGTTTCTATGTCAGAACACCCGGGTTGATATTAGAGTATAAAGTGGGGGAAAATATAAGGCAGAAACAACTTCATGCTCTTGAGAGGTTCCTATATATTTTCAAATATCGGAAAAGACTGATACCTAGAACAGAGATTAGCTTGGCTTTAGAAGGCAGAACTGGGAGAATGGGTAGGAAATATGGGAGACAGATTTGGGATGCATTTCTTAGTAATTAGAGCTATCTGAAAATGAAAGAGGTTTGCATCAAGAGAGAATGGGTTCCATTTTAATTTTCAGTGTAATAGACTCTGAACTACTCCCAAATCCCAGGGGCACTGACAGACT
Source organism: Antechinus flavipes (assembly GCF_016432865.1). Taxonomy (NCBI): domain Eukaryota; kingdom Metazoa; phylum Chordata; class Mammalia; order Dasyuromorphia; family Dasyuridae; genus Antechinus; species Antechinus flavipes. The sequence continues at coordinate 60,796,960 of NC_067398.1, forward strand.
GGATCTCTAGATGGAAACAACTTTATCTCCTCTTAAGGTTCTAGTTGTTGTACAGGATATTTAGGGGGGAAGTTGTCTAATGCTATAATTCGCAAGCCCCCATCAGTATGTTTTTCTAATGCTTTAACTCAAGCCCCCACCAATATGTTTCTCTCCATTGATATCAATTATTCAAACAGAACTATTTTTTAGAAAGGGATATATAATAATAATAATGGCTAGTATTTGTAAAACCCCTTAAGATTTGAAGTGCTTTCCAAATAGCATATCATTTAATCCTCATAACAACCTTGATATTGATATAATATACTTGGCAAGAATATATTATTATATTTGGCACATAGTATAATAGCAGGTGCTATTATTATGTCTATTTTATAGATGAAGAAACTTAAACACACAGGGGCTAGGCTACTTACCCAGGGCCACACAGATAGTAAGTGTCTGGACTGTAATTTGAGCTCGGGTCTTCTTGACTCTAGATCTAGCACTCTATGTTCTGAACCATCTAATTGGGGATTTTCTAAAGCACTATGAAAAGAACAATTGGTATAAAACATCCCCTCTCTCATTTCTGCAGCACACTTTCCCACAAATACATACAGAATCTAGGGAAAGGTGGACTTAAGCTTAGAGAATATATAGCTAATCTAAATTCATCAGGTCCTCTAGACAAAGACAAAAAGAGAAAGACCCTTTTTCCTTCCATCCCCAAATTTATTTCTTCCCTTGAGTTTGACTAGATTGCTCTCTCTACTCTAGTCTTGTCTGAAGCTTAGATCTCTATTATTTCCTTTTTATCCCTATATATATATATACCCTTTTGAACATTTTTGTTTGCATGTTGTATGTCATTAGGTTGCACTGTCTTTGAGCGCCATCTTTTGCTTGTTGTTCTATCTTAACTAACACTTACTATATTGCCTTGATAAATGCTTACTGTTTGATTCAATCCCTATTCCCAACTAGCTTGTCATTTTTATACAAAGATATGACCAAGGTTCCACTTAATTAAGTCACTCTTGCTCACACTTTTTTTGACACCTTTGATTGATTCAAGAGAACTCTCCAGGCCTTACTTGTGCCTACACCATTCTTCCAATTGATTGATTGGTTCAGTTGAGAAGTCTGTATTTATTGAGACTGGTGTACATCATCCCCTCTCTTATACAGGTTTCCAAATAGAGGTAGGTTAATTGTCACCATCGATGTCATCTTTCTTTAGGCAGAAATTAGATCAGAAAATATTTGAGTCATCTTGCAATTGCATGTTTATTTTTTTAAGGAACACTTTCTAACTAATCTTCTCACTGGAGTCACTACCTCTCTTCTCCCTCCAAGTATTCATAACTCCAGACTTAATTGTTACTATTTCGGAGAGCACCCAGTGCACCAAAAGCAGTTATCAATTAGTGCAGCTATTAGTTTAGGCAATTTAGATTACATGCTTCCTTTTTTCTTTTTGGTAGATATATAAAATATAAATTCATTGAGGGCAAGTTCTGTTTAATTTTTGTCTTTGTCAGGTGAGGAAAGGGAGAATTGGAATAGAAATGGGAGAATCAGTCAGTCAACAAGCATTTATTAAGCACCTACTACATCCCAGGCACTGATCAAAGTTCTGAAGATACCAAAAAAAGTCTAAAAACAGTCCCTTTTCTCAAGGATCTTACAGTCTAATGGGAGAAGATGGAGGAGAATCGATACTATCAAATGTTGTAGAGAGGTTAAGAACTGGTAGAGAGGTAAATCTGGGAAAAGATCATTAGATTTAACAATTAAGGTCACCTTGGTAGAAACAGTTTCTATTGAGTTTAAGATAGAAAGTCAGATTAGAAAGGGTTGAGAAATGAGAAGAGAAAGAGATGGAAGCAATAAACATATGATTTTTTTTCTAGGAGTTTAATTTTGAAAGGAAAGAAAAATATAGTACAGTTTTTGGAAAAAGCCAAGTGATTTTTTTAAGGATGAGGGAAACATGGGCATGTTAATAGACAGCTGGGACAGACAAGGACAGACTGAAGATTAGAGTGAAGAAATTATGATCAAGGGGCAAAGCCCAAGGAGAGATGAAAGCAGATTTATACAAGTAGAAGGGATAGCTTTGATGAGAAGAAATGTTTCCTGGTCACACACTGTAGCAAAAAAAAAAAAAAAAAAAAAAAAAAAAAAAAGGAGAACATCATCTCTTTTCCTCCTTCCTCTGCCCCACTGTACTAACATAGTAGTTTTCTTTGATTTTCTTCAAGTCCATTCAGGGCTGTCAAAGTTTGCTCAGTTTTAAATCGAAAAATATTATTCTACTCTGAGTCAGTGGGAGCTGGGCAAGATTCCATCAGATCTTCTTAGATTGATTCATTGATCGATTAATAGTGTTGTCATTTAGTTTTTATTGAGCTTCCTTAGTCAAAATGAAATGGAAAGCTGAAGAAGTATTCCAAATAAGTCAAGCTAAATCCCCAGCATGTAGTCCATTGTCTGCAGTTGCCTGACATTCATTATTCATTTCCAGATATTCCTCCGTCCAATTTTCCAGCATTGAACTCTCCCTTGTAAGTAAGAGAAACAGTTAATCCACAACTTAGATAGTAACTATATCTTCTCCATTTTGTCTGAGAGTCCATCTCTTTTCCTAACAGTAAGAAATACATTTCAGGATCTATCTTACAGATCAAGATGGCTCATTACAATCACTCAGAGTCCTTGAGAAGCTTCTTCTAGTAGTCTGCTAATTTACATTACTTTGTGTATAGTTTTCTCCTGATTCTGTTTACTTTGATCTATGCCAATTTGTAATATGCCTTCCTATTTCTTACAACACAGCAATATTCCATCACATCCACATAGTATAGTTTGCTCAGATCACAGATTTGTTTCATTTTTTTGTTTTTTAAATAGCTTTTTATTTTCAAAACACATGTATAGACAGTCTTCAACATTTACCCTTGCAAAATCCTGTGTTCCAATTTTTCTCTCTCTCCTTTCCCCAACCCCATCCCTTAGATTACTAATTAGATATTAGTAATCCAATATATGTTAAATATGTGCAAGTCTTCTATAAGTATTTCCAAAATTGTAATGTTGCCCAAGAAAAATCAGAGCAAAAGGGAAAAATGAGAAAGAAAACAAAATGCAAGCAAATAACAATAACATAATAAGTGAAAATACTATGTTGTGATCCATACTCAGTCCCCACAGTCCTCTCTATGGGTGTAGATGGCTTTCTCCATCACAAGATCATTGGAATTGGCCTCAATCACCTAGATATTGAAAAGGGTTATGTCTATCAGAATTGATCATCATATTATCTTGTTGCTGTGTATAATGTTCTCTTGGTTCTACTCACTTCATTTAATAGCAATTCATGTAAGTCTCTCCAGCCCTTTCTGAAATCATTGGATCATAGATTTGGAGGGAGAAGGAAACAATGAGATAATTTAATTCAACCTTTTTATTTTACTATTAAGGAAATTGCATCCCAGAATCACCCAGATCTGAATTGAAGGAGATGATTGTTCTGTTCAGAGTTCTGAGTCAAATGAGAAAACAAGATATTCAGAAGATAAAAGAAATTAGTTCATTGCAGGTTTCAAAGCCAGAGCCACTATCCTGGGAGTTAAAATGATGGGAAATTGTCCTTGGAAGGGAGGATTTTTGTCTTGAATGGATCTAGATCTTGGAAGCTTTCTTAAAAGATTGATGAAAATCACAAATCATCTGCTGACCCAGGTCTTTGATTAGGTCTCCTGACTAAAACATTTAAGGCTGAAAAACTAGAAGTATTCTTAGTGATTGTCAGCTTCCCTGTAACTTCCCCTGATTGGTAACAAGATCACAAATTTAAAAATGGAAAAATCCTTAGAAGTCATCCAGGTCAACTCCCTCATTTTGCAGATGAGGAAATTATAAAGGGACAAAAGTCATACAGATAGTAAATAGCTGAGTCCAGATTCAAACTTGGATCTCTCTGGTGCCAAGTTCAGTGTTCTTTCCAAGTTTCAGAGGGATAAGCAGTCTGAGAAAGGCCAGAAGCCAGCTCAGGTGAGTATTCTCTACCATTCTCTTTATGAACAGGCAGAGAAAGGAGATGGTTGACAGTCAGGCAGACACAATGGGGCAGAGAGGAGCACCAGGGAAAAATAGCCTCAATGTTTTCACAATTCTTCCCGTCCTAAAAATGCTCTCTAGGCTACCCTCCTGGGATTTAATTCCTGTGGCCCCAGGCCTATGGCTTTTATCCATATATAATCCCTGAGGAGCCACATTTACATGGGCCCAGTTAATTCCAAGAAATTGGGGGGAAACCTTCATGTGTTTGTGATTCTGGTGTCACCAGAAGTCTTCCTCCCCTATGAAAAATGGAGGAAAGGGTGGGAACAGGAACTGGACAGTGGTATTTATGGGCTGGCTTACTGGGTAACCTTCAGACAATTATTGTCTTTTCAGATAATTTAATAAATGATGATCCTTCCTACAAAGGTGATTGCAACACAAGTCAGCTTCTTCTTTCTTCTGGAGAGAAATGCCTTTCCCCAGCCTTAGATGTAGGGCTCCTTACCTTATATATATTAAGAAGGTCCAAGGATTTTTCCTTTTTTCCTTCTTCCTTGAGGGAGAAGGAGAACAGGATAAAGGACTAGGTAGGAAGAAGGGGAGTGGTAGCTATGCAAGCTGTGGCAGAAAGTTTCCAAAGAAACTGTCCCCAGTCTCCGGCCAAGTGAAAAAACCAAACTCGGCCTAGGGCCATTTCTGAAGTTCAGAAAAAGCAATAACAAAAACTCATCTCAGATCTTCCTCAAAGGCATTGTTTAATCATCTCTTCTAACTGTCCCTTAAATTCAGTCTTAGATATCATACCATGGTCTCAGTCATCCTGGTTTTTCCTGGAAAAGCTTACTTCAGTCAGTTAATTGCCAACCTTCTCATCAAAGAAATAGCTCCAAGTACAAAAACATCAGAAAAAACTTGGGATGAAATGCTCCCAGAAGCAACCACCTGAAACCATTGTGCAAAAATCCCAACATTCTTCCAAACTGAAATTACCAATCAGAGGCCTACCCAGGACCAGACTCAAAAGTAAGTAAAATCTGTAAATGTCTTTTTTTCACTTAATAGTATTTTAATTTTTCCAATTACATTTTAAGGATACTTTTCATCATTCATTTTTAAAGTAAAATTTTTAAGTTCCAAATTTTTTTTGTCTCTCTCTCCCTTACCTTGCTCTTCCCCAAGTCAGTAAACAAATTGGTACAGGTTATACGTGTAAATCATTTTAGGCATATTTCCATATTAGTCATATTCTGAAAGAAAAATCAAAACAAAAGGGAAAAAACACAAGAAAAACAAACAACAAAAGATGAAAGTTCTGTTTTCATTCACAGTCTCCATAATTCTTTCTCTGGATGAGGATGGCTGATACTTTCCATCCCAAGTGTATTGGAAATTTCTTGAGTTATTGTATTGCTGAGAAAAGCCAAGTCCATCACAACTGAACATCACATAATCTTCTTGTTATTGCGTACAATGTTCTCTCAGTTCTACTCACTTCACTCGGTCTCAGTTCATGTAAGTCTCTCCAGGTTTTTCTGAAATCAGCCTCCTCATAATTTCATTTAAAACAGCAATATTCCATAACATTCATATACCATAACTTATTCATCCATTCCCCAACTGATGGGCATTCACTCAATTTCTAATTCCTTTCCACTACAAAAAGAGCATGTCTAACTTTAGTAGCATAATTTAAAAGGGATGATACTCTAATTCCTTTCCACTACAAAAAGAGCATGTCTAACTTTAGTAGCATAATTTAAAAGGGATGATACTAAAGTATCAGAGCCCCAAGGTAAATTCTTTTTTCACTGGATTGTCATAGTGCCTTAAATTCTATCATTAAAGGGTGTCTCCTCTCAGGTAAGATGTTATGTCTCCTGGAGGCTGCACATATTCTTGGGAGGGGCAATTTTGTTGTTTGCTGATTTTTCAGTTGTGTCTGACTTTCTTGTAACCCCATTTGGGTTTTTTTTGGGTCAATGATCCTAAAATACTTTGGCATTTCCTTCTCCAGTTCATTTTACAGATGAGAAAACTGAGGCAAACAGGATGAAATGACTTGCCTAGAGTCACCCAGCTCCTAAGTGTCTGATGCTAGAGTTGAACTAGAAGAAGTCTTCTTCCCTCCATGTCCAATCTTCTGTGAACCATAGCACCACCTAGCAGTCAAAAAGGAAACTGCAAACAGAGAGATTTCATCTCAAAATTAAGAATTTTGTAATCTTATAACAGATTGTTTTATGAAGTAGTGAACTCCAAAGAGAAGTTCAAATGGAGGATGAATCATCAACTGTCAGGGGCATTGTAGGGGAGATTTACACATGGGGTAGGTTAGACCCATCAACCTCCAAGCTTCCTCCTAATTCACAGAATTTATTATATGCTTCTTATACATTAGATGAGGTCAGAACCTGGGTGACTGCCCATCTAATTGAAGAAAAGGATACAAATTCAAATTTAAAATGAGCAATATTGGATGACTGATTGGAAGTAGAAAAACAAACAAACAAAAAAAGAATCCAAAATGACTCTGGAGGTTTAAGCTGGGTGACTGGGAGAGTGATGGTACCGTCCAATATCAAACTCTTTTACTCAGTAAATTTCCTTGGCTCCCCATTGCCTCAAAGTTCAAAAATAAGCACTTTTGTTTGGCGTTTTAAGTTCTTCACAACCAGATCCCTTGCTACCTCTCCAGTCTTCTTATACCTTACTACCCTTCATACACAAATGGGATTCAGATAAGGGTCCAAGCCTACTTGCTATTCTATCACTCTTCGATCTTTGTGTTTTTGCACTGGGTGTCTCCTGGGTCTGGAATGTTCTTCCTTAAAATTTCTACCTCTTAGAATTTTTATTTCCTCTAAAACTCACTTAAAGTACCATCTTCTACATGAGAGTTTTCCAGGATTCCCTCCAGCTACAAGTCCCTTCCTCCTTAACTTATATTCCCTTTGGTTGTGCTATGTACATATTAGTGTAAAGCTTTGTGCCTGGGTTAATATAGTAATCCATTTTGAAATATTTAATATGAGGTACGTTGCTAAGGGGGAAGAATAAAGAATGGTAAATACAACCTCTGCTTCTAAGGAGCTGCATTGTGTAAAGAAATATATGTGTATGTATGCATGCATGTATGTACAGATGTATGTATATACACACACAAATATGTTTATGATCTGTATGTATAAGCACACATGCACACACGTGTATATATGACATACATCCACACAATACGTGCATACATGTATATGTGCACTCATATACACACGTGTGTGTATAACACACATGTGCACTGTAACACATACAAACATGCACACCAAAGGAAAAAGAGAGGCTGTGTAAAAGAGAGAAATTCTCTAGAATCTTCAGGCTATGAGGTATTGCCCAATTCTAGAAATTTGCATTAGACACACTCATATTTCCTGATATCTTTTTTTTCTCTCCCTTACAAGTCCCATCCCCCATGCTTGCTTCTTCTTTTCATTCCATTCAGAGAAATGGGAGGTGGGGCTGGGTGTGGGGGTGGGGGAGATTGCCTTGCAAGCCACCCAGTTTCTTATTCCAAGATCAAGATGTTGTCATGGGAACAAAACACAAAGAAAAGAGAGACAGAGATTATTCCCTTTCTTTGAAGAATGATGCTTATTTCTATGAGCCCCCAGCACTCCTGCATAAGCTCTGCTTGGAGGGGTTTATGCCCATGTGTTCTGCTGCTGTGGGGTCCCCACCCAGGCCATTGCCCCTCATCCTGTAGGTGCTCCTGGTTCCCACCCTGCTTTGGACCTGGGGCCTTGGAGAGGCCTCTTCCTATCACTTCCTGGGATGTGAGCACCTGTGTTTGCAGTCACAGCCTGAGGGTTCCTGGCATCAGATAAACAAATATCTGAGCAAGAAAGGGGAAAAAATATTGCAAACTTTCCTGCTAATGAATGTGGGAATAGAGACACAAGTCCGGATCCAAGAAAGGCTTGGTTCTAACCTCCTGGGTCTCACCTCAATACCTGAATTTGCTAGAACTAAAATAACTGGATTCCCATCTTCTCAACACCAAGCCCAGAAACTTATGACCAATTTTCCCAAAAGAGGGGCTTCCTTTTAAAAAAAATATATTCTTTTTTTTAAATAGCTTTTTATTTTCAAAATATACTCAAAGATACTTTTCAACATTCACCTTTGCAAAACCTTGTGTTCCAATTTTTTCTCCCTCCCTTCTCTCCATTCTCTCTCCTAGATGGCAAATTATTCAATATATGTTAAACATGTGCGATTCTTCTATACATATTTCCATATTGGTCATGTTGCACAAGAAAAATCAGATCAAAAGTGGGAAAATGAGAAAAAAAAAAAGCAGGATTCTCTCTTTTTAAAGACTGCTGCCTAGATTCAAGGTGACTTACTGTCTGTGTCTTGGATGGACAGAAAATGGGAATAGAAAACTAAATTCCTAAACTTCCAATGATGGCTCCTGTGTCATCAGCCAGGGAGCTCTAGGGCATAGAGGCCATCCTGACTTTCATGTTCTTTTTGGACAACTTGGGACTGGGTAGATGATGAAGGGATTAGTAACTAAGGTGATGAAGTGAAGGAGATCAGATGGAAATTAGAGGGGATATGGTACATTTGGGACCTGGGGGGAGTCTTGCCTTTATTTTTAGATGGGATCCATGATTTCATTGGTATGGCTCAGAGTTGTTTGCCACCGCCCCTATTCCAATCCTATGGCAAAGCCTATCCTGCTCAAAATATTATTAATTGCAGAAAATAAAATACATAGAATTACAAAGGAAATCCATTATATTAAAATAACTATCCAAAAATATTTTTACTATTCACACCCCTCATGTAAGATCTCCTAATACAAAAGATAAGCAATAAGGAAACTCCATTTACTGAAGCAGGTCAATACTTGCTCTGCCCTTTAGTGAGACTGACAGCTGCCAGAAGCCTAAGAGATCAAGTGATTTGTCTAATCATATGATCAATATGTGTGCTTCAAGTAGGACTTGAAGCCAGATCTTCCTGACAGAGGCTAGCTTTCTCTCCCCAATCCCAAGCAGTCTTGTATGCTATCTTCTTATCTTTAAATGGTAATTAATGATTTAAGAGGATCCAATCCACCCCAACTGTGAAATCTACATGCACACACACGTGAGTACATGCACAAACACACACACAGAAGCGCACACTGCCTAAAGTTACTCATTTAGGGGTAAAGGTACTAAAGGTACTAAAGACCCAAAGAGAACATGTTAACACCAAATGATAACAATAATTTCAACTAAATGCAAATACTTTAAAGTACCAAGTAAATGTAAATAGTTATTAGTCTAGCTCTAGCATCCTGAATGAATGTATGAAAAAGTATTTCTTAATTTCTGGTGATAACAATTCAAAGGTAAAGAAAGTCCCTGTCCTCAAAGAGCTTATGAAATTCTAATGAAGAAGACCACATTCTAGGGCCAGGAAAGGTCCTAGGATAGTGAGTGAGACTTCAGGGGAAGAAAAGGAAATAAGCACTTATTAAGCACCTACTCTGTGTTAGGTACTAGCCAAGCACTTCATAAATATTAATTCATTTGAGAGTGGAATATATTGACATATACCACCCAGGAACAATGGCAGAGTTGATTGTATCATGGTTTCTCAATTTGAGGGGAAAAAAGTATCTATGACAGCAAGAATGCTGCTGAGAAATTGGTTAGGAAGCAGGGAGTGAAGTGGTGTATGGATGGAGTCTGTCTGAAATACTAGAACCAACCCTCATCCCAGCATCTGCTTCCTCCTTCCTCCCTCTTTCCTTCCCTTCTTTAATTGCTTTAAAGCTTCTGCTTCCTAGAAGCCACCCCTCTCTCCCCCCTGCAGGTCCCCAGCACAGGTCTGGTCTCCCTTCTCCCTTCTTGTCTTGATCTTCTCCTTGTTTTGTCTTCTCTGCTCATAAGGTGGAGAAACTCCAGGGAGCAGCACCAAAGGAATCCCTCAGAGCATTTTCTTCCTCCATCCCTGGCCAGAGATGGAATCCACTTCCCATGGTGCATCCTTACAGAAAACATTCTGGCGTCCAATCAAGCCAGGACAGCTTCCCTGATAACAGACTGGGGAAGTGCACCATTTGTCAAGCCTGGAGCAGAAAAGCACTTCCCATCAATCCTGGGAAAGACTCAGAGCCTGGCCAAGCTGCTGAAAGGGAAGGGCAGCCCTACTTTCACTTGGTCCCAATTGACAGATTGAGAGGGCAGCCTCATCATATCACACTTGTTACTAGAAAGGAAATGGCCAAGATAGTGAGCTGGTGGGGCCTGAGGGAGAGGGGAAGCCCAAATTAGACTTTCGGATATGGGACAGCCACAAAAGCCAAAGGGCAGGCAGTTGGATAAGGGGCAGGCCTGTGTTAAAACACCAGCACATTGGGATCCTCTCCTGACCCAGGGGTGAGCCAAGAATCAAGGGCTGTCCCAGAGAAGTAGGTGTCAAATTCAGATAGAAACTGGGCCATTCTTATATAAGAATCCTGTGGGCTGTATACAGACTTAGAAAACCACATATTAATATTGTTGGTACTTTGTTGTGTTTTTATTTATTTTGTTTTTCCCAATTACATTTTAATTTGATTTGAGCCTAACTCAGGAGTGATGTGGGCCCTATAAGGCCCAGGGCCAAATGTTAACAGCTCTGCCCTAAAGGGATCTGGGAGAGCAGGGCTGAGAAGCATGGAAGGCACAAAAGGTAATTTATCTGCTTTCACTGCTTATCTGTTGGAAGCTTTCCTGACCTGGGCTCAAATCCCAAATGATCAATGCTTTGTGTGTCTCCTTAATCATATTATCTCCCTGGGCCTCTATTTTCCAAAATCTATATACCAGGGACACTAGAATCCAAGCCCCCTGAGTTCTTTCCAACTCTAAATCTATAGTTTCAAGAATTCCGTCATATTTATACTAGAGGAAACTGAGGCTTGGAGAGAGAAAAGGATTTGCTTGAGTTTGTGCAGGGAGTTAAGCAGCAGAATGGGAATTTCAACACAGGTTCCTTAGACTCCCAAAGCTCTATCTCTTTTCTTCTTACTCACCATGTCCTGATTAGATTACAGTTATTTATATCTTATCCTCCATTTACTAGACAATTAGCTCCATTAGAGTCAGAATAAGTCCGTCTTGTTCTTTTTTCATGTCCCCCTTTGCATTGCCTAATAAAAGGTTTTAGACATGGCAGCTGTTCAATAAAGGTCTACCTGAATGGAGTGACTCATACAGTAACAGTGCTGTGACTTTGGCATTAGAACATTATTATGTCAGTGCTATTATGGACCTTGCATCCAATAATAATAACTCATATTATCTTTAGCCCTTAATTTTACAAGACATTTGCCTCAAAATTCTTTGATACTGATAGGGCTGCCATTATATCTTAGTTTTTACAGAGAAGGAAACCGAAGTTGACTTTTTTGAGGTCACACAATTCTGGTGGTTTGGTGGTACAGGATGATTGTGGGGATCACAAATCACATTGTGAGGATCACAGGATTGGGAGATTTTATATATATATATATGTATATATATATATATAATGCTTTGCAAATCTAAAAGCACTATATAAATGCTAGCTATTGTTATCATGATGGTTATTATTGAGTGCCAAAGCTGGCACTCCAGCCCAGGACTTTTTCAAAGACCATGCCTCCACATTGACTCTTTACCTTGACTTACGCCAGCATCCAAATCAGATCCTGTCCCAGGAGGCTAATGGCTACAAACAGATGTGTTTCCATCTGTGGCTCACCCAAGGTGCTGTTTCTCTTTCAATTCCTTTTCCAGGAAGACCTGCCCAGTAGAGTCCTGAATTTTTCTTTCCAAAGCCCTTGGGCACCAACAAACTTGGCAAAGTCTTCTCTGAACTACTCTTGCCCTCACCACTACCCCACGTGGCTTAGTGCTTCAGACCAAACTGTCTCAACTTATTAATTGTTTCCCTGTGAATCAGTCTAGATTCAAGAACCAGACTATCCTCTCCTGCTTTGCTCCCTCCTCCAAGGTACAGCCTAGCAGAGGGGTGGGAGAGTGAACACTGGATTAATTGAGCAGCAATAACTCACAGCATTAGGGACTTTCACTTTATATAATAGCTGTGGTCCTGAATTTTGTTTATAATACATTTTGTTCAAATAAATCCTAACTTAAATGCATCAGGGGAAGTTGGATATTCAGAGAAAATGTGAAAAGTTTTAGAAGGCAGAAAAAAGAAAAGAGATATTGAACGGAGCTAATATCTAACATTCATAAGAATGGAATTGTATTATATGATTTTGAAGATATCCTGGAGATTTTCTGTAGGAGTTCAACGATAGTATCAGCATAATTCAGCTCTATCTTGCTCTTTCCTTGGAGGTCAACTAGATCAGTCCTTTCATCATACACCAGATTAAGGTCCCATGGGAAGTCAGAAAGAAAGGTGAGATTGTAACCCAGGTCCAAATACAAGGTTCTTTGGCCAAAATGATCTAGGTCATGAATATCAGAGCTAGAAATCAAATCAAATCCATATTGGATGGTTTAAATTCAGACTCTTTCTTTGATACTATATGATATAATGGTATTAGTCCCATGGAGGTATGAGAGAAATGGACCAGCCAGATGTTACTGATTATTATTGATTGCCCAGGGTTACCCAGCTAAGAAGTTTTCGAAGCAAGATTTGAACTGGGGTTTTCCTGATTAAAGTCCCAGCATTCTGTCCACCATACCACCTAACTGGTTCATGTAAACCTTTGTAGTGTACCTCTCAAAGACAACGTTGCATATCTGTTATTGTGTGTCATATCCCCCTACTCACCAGTAAATTCAGTGAGAGCTGGAACCTATCTGATCTTCTTTTCTCCCCCAGATCTTGTCTGCAGTGCTCTGTACCTATTAGTGAAATGCTTAGGGAATTGATTTCCATCCCTTGCAAAGGGATCTTACTTATTTGGATGTGTTTTGGGTTTTATTTTTAGCTAGCATTTATATAGTGCTTATTATATGGCAGGTACTGAGCTAAACACTTTATAATTATTATCTCATTTGATCCTCACAAGAATTCTAGGAGGTAAGTACCATTATTATCCTTATTTTGCAGATGAGAAACTGAGGCAAACAGGGTGAATAAGCTTGTAAGTGTTGGAGATGATTTGAACTCATAGAGAGGAATCTTTCTGACTTTGAGCCAGCACTCTATGCATTATGGCACGACTTAGCAATCCCAGAAGGATGTTCAGTGGAGCAGTTTGGATTTTTTTTTTTTTAAGGAAAGAAGTTTTTCTCCCATGACAAAAATCTTCCAGGTTTGACATAATATTTCCTCCCTCCCTCAGTTCTCAACCTCCTGAAAGATAAGTGGGACCCTCAATCTAACACATCCATCTATGGCTGATTCTGCTGCTTACTAGCTTGGTGATCTTAGGCAAATCATTTCCCTTCCTCAGAGACCTCTAAAATGAGAACATTGAGCAAGCTGATCTTTTAATTCAAATTTGATTCTAAATCTATGATCATATTAAGACTGATCTTTACTATAGAAAGAGTGATGATAGAATTAAATGTCTTGGGTGAAAATCTTATTCTCTTACCTATGACCTGTATACGCTAATCTTTCTAGGTTCCACATCTAGAAAATGAAAGAAAAATGATGTGGTTCCTGAGATTTCTCTCAGCTTTGCATCCTCCCAATCCTGTGGTTCCTCTCTATGGTAGGAGCTAGGATAGGCTATTTTTCCCTACGACCAATCCCATCCAGGTTTATTGAGTCCTCTTGCTAAAGTATTGATACTCTCCTTGAAACTTGACTAGCTCAGGACTAGTCTGGAGCTACTGAAGTGACTTCCTCTTCACCTGACCACAAAAAGCCATGAGGAGCTCACTCTCACTGGAGACTTCTAACCATGGGAGACTTCTAACCACTGGAGACTTCTAACACCAGGAAGCTCTGATCAAATGAATCAAAGTGAATATCCTTGTTGAATGTCCTTCCCCTGCTATGACTAAGTTAACCTCCTTTTATTGACAGTTGGATGACCTACAGTTACAGTTATATTATTGTACCGATTACAGACCCAAACTAACAGAGGACTGGCTTGAGTTAGAATTGGACCACAAAACTCCTCAGTTGTGATGTTTGTTGGCCAGAGTCCAGATCTCCAAGACAATGCCCAGGTCCTAGAAAGAAACGTTGGCTTGTGTCTCCTGGCACCATCCGGTGTTAAAGGTAAATGGCAATCAGCTCCTCCATTGGCATAAGGCCCAAAAGACTCTGGCTATTTTCATCATCACAAGTACCAGACTGCAGGAGATTTTGGCTTTCTGAGAGGTTTGGGGAGAGGGTTTCAGGGAAGATTCAAGTTTAGAAAACAGAAAGATCAAAGATCCAGATTTGGATCCCTGAATTGGGTAGGGAGAGGCCTTGAAGTTGAATGGGATCAAGGTTAGGGTAATTTCAAGACCATTCTAGTTCATGTGATAAAAACAGAGAAAAGTTACTTTGTCGAAGTTCTTCACCCATAGATACAAGCTGTCCAAATCTGGGTGGATCCATCCATGGCTGCTGCCTCAGTAGAGAAATTAAGTAACTTAACCAGATCACACAGAGCTGTCCCCTGATACCAGCTGTGGCAGCAGAGGGGAAATTTAAATCACATCTTCCTGATTTCAGATGTTCTAATCATCAAATTCGGCTACAAAGATTCTCTTTGAGGTAAAATATATTTATCGCTGAGTAAAGAAAGACTTAGATAAATGGCTTAATTAAATGTGAAGATATCTTAGCCACACTTTGAAAAAGATGCAACTATGTCACCTCCCTGTACAGGTGACACTAAGAGGTGACAAAAGGGCATTTAGGTGGCCCACAGGATTGAGTGCTCTGGGCTTGGATTGCAAAGGTCTGATTTCAAATTTGGCCATGGACACTAGCTATGTGACCTTGGACACAATCTCTGTTGCAGTTTTTTTTTTCATTTAAAAATGGAGTTAATAATAGCACCTGCCTCCCCAGGTTGTTGGGAGAATGAGATAGCATTTGAAAGTGATTTACAATTCTTAAAGTCAAGTAGAAAGGTTGACTAGTAAGAAAAGATAACCATATCCTCTCCCAAGAGCTACAGAAAGGTTGGCTTATAAGAAAACATAACCATATCCTTTCCTAAGATCCACCAAGAATCTAGATCAGAAGAGAATCTGGGATTTTTTTCTTCCAACATCTCCAAGTGGGAGTGGGGTGACATAATAAATAAAAATAAATAAGATCATAAGACCCCTCTGGCAGTCTGGTGATACCTTTGAACCCCTTCCTAGAGCAATGCATTTAAATATACAGCATAAAATACAGAGGGCCATAACATAAACTATTGAAATATAGTAATCAAAAAAATTTTTTAAGAATTTCACTCACACCAGTATAAGAACCTTTGAATAGTAAACCCCACTCATTTCTTGTTAGAAAACAGCCCTCAGAAATTAAGTCTCTTGTCACAGGCCACAAGTGTCAGAGTCTGAGTTTGAACCCACTTCTAGAAGACTAAATCCAGTCTTTTTAAAGACTGCTGGGAGAATCCCTCCCTCCTGTCTCCTCGTGGCCCCAGGACCCAGTTGGAAGACCCAGTTGGTGAATAGAGAGATACAGGTCCCAAGAACATGGGAGAGTTCAGGGTTGTTTCTGGCACAGTCTATCCTCTTTCTCCCCCTGCTCCTGGGTTACTCAAGAGGCAGCCTCTTACTTTCAGTCTGGAACAGAGTTTGCCAGTGTCTGGATTAAGCTATCTGTCTAATGGAAACCTTCCCAGGTGTGTTTCCTAAAGAAGCCACTTGAGGTCAGGCTAGAGCCTTAGCTACCAGGTTTCCTAAAGAGTCATTGCTTTTGCTTGTTTCCCTTGCAGTGATGCTTGTGGCAGCTAGGAAAGCCTGCCCATAAAGCAAGAAATCTCCCTATCTTTTGGAGGTCCCCCAAGTCAGAAGCCTTTTTTAGACTGAGCATTTATATATTGGGGTATGGGAGGCAGGGAATGTGTTCAAGATAGAATTAGGGGATCTAGCACCCCCATTTTATATCAGGTACTCTAAATCCAAGGTTTTCCAATACAATCGTAGAATTCAACAACACTCCCTCCCTGCCTCATTATTCTCCAGCATCCTACAGTCCTCACCAGGACCTGCTTCCTTCCCCTTACCTACTCTAGGCTCCTTTCTCCATTTATTTATTTTTTTCCTTTCCTCTCTGCATTATCATTCCATTTCTTCTTTTTATTGCCTTGCTTCTGATCCTCTTTCTCAACCATTTCTTTTCTTCCAATCCTTTCTTTTCCTCATCATTCTTTTCTACTTCCTCATCATTCCCCTTCTCCTTCTGATCTGCCCTTCCTCATTTACCTTACTTGTTTTCTCATTTTCTTCCTTTATCTTCCTTCTTTCTTTTCATTTTCCCCTTCCTCTTCTTTATTTTCTCCTTCTTTATTTTCCTCTCTTTTCTTTTATAATATTTCATGATGTCTAACCTAACTGGAAACTTAGCCTGTCAGATTTCTGTTCTTTGCTAAGGCTAGAGATTATCTAATTCATACTAAAATGTTAATAGCTAATAGCTCTTTAATGTGTTGCCAACAGTTATATTTCACCTAGAGCTTTCACTATAATTTAAGAATGACAGTTTCAACCAGACTTGCCAGCCACTTTCAGACAATGAAATATTGGCTAGAAGATAGTACAATTTAATAGAATCAGAGTTGTTTGAATGGGGTAATATAAAGGGTGGGGAATGGGTAGTCACTAATAGGTCAATATCAATTTAGATCGCTAGATGACACTATAGTGCATCAAGCTAAGGGCTTGGAGTTAGGAAGACTCATTTTTCTGAGTTCAAATCTGACTTCAAACACTTACTAGCTATGTGACTTTTGGCGAGTCAAATGAGCTGGAGAAGGAAATGGTAAACCACTCCAGTATCTGCCAAGAAAACCACAAATGGTTGCGTTGAGCAGAAGTGAAATGACTGAACACAACATCAGTTTAGAGAGGATGTCTCCAATGGTGTGCACCAAGGATATATATGCTATCCTTGGACTATTTATCATTTTTTATTAATTTGTATAAAGTCCTAGATATTATGCTTATGAAATTGGCAGTTGATAATAAAGCTGGAAGGGGCATCTAATGTACTGAATGACAGAGTCAGAATTAAAAAGCATTAGGCCAGAATAAATAAGTAAAAATTTAATATAAAGGGTTACACTGGGGTTAAAAAAAATCAACTATACAAATTCACAATGAGGAAGAGATATTTATTCAGCAGTTCATCTGAAGAAGATCTGGGAGAAATTCATGGATCACAGACCCAATACAACTCCATGATGTGACACAGGGAAAAGGAAAGCTAATTCAATGGTCAGCTGAATTAAGAGTGACACAGATATTTAGTTCTGGACACCACAAGGTACCTTGGAACAATGTTGTTAAAATTAGGAATGTTCTGAGGATGGCAATCAGCATGGTGAATGGTCTGGAGTTAATGACATGAGCATCTGTTGAAGAATCTGAAGAAAACAATGGGACATAATTTCTTTCCTCAAGGATTTGAAGATCTGCTATATGGAAGAAGAATCACATGTTCTGTTGGCTTCAGAGGTCAGAATTAGTAGCAAAGGAGGAAAGATGTAAGTTTATACTTGAAAAAAGGCAGAGAAACCCTCTTAACATAGCAAAGGTGCTATGGTAGGGTTCAACAACTTCTGTTTGGTTTTTTTTTTCCCAAACTCTATTCCTGACCCATTGGCTGGATGGATTTCCCAATATGAACCCTCCTTTTTTGCACTTGTAAATGGATTAAATGGTCTATAATTCTCTCTATAGTCAATCTTTTTAAACTCAACCACCACACTCTGGCAAAACACCTCAGTGTTTATCTTTATTTTCTGGGGATGTTCCCCACTTAATAGGCTTCTCTCAATTGTATTTCCAATAAGTACAGTCAGACTAAAGGCAGCTAGGTGTCTCTGTGCATAGACCACTGGGGCAAGTGTCAAGAAGATCTGAGTTCAAATATAGCCTTAGACACCTTGGGAAAGGTACTTAATCTATTTGCCTAGAAGAAAACTAGGTATCTTAGTGGATAGAACACTGGGCCTAGAGTCAGGAAGTTGTTGTTTTTCAGTCATGTCCAACTCATCATGGCCCCATTTAGGGCTTTCTTGGTAAAGATATTGGAAGAAGTTTGCCATTCCTTCTCCAATTCATTTTACAGATAAGGAAACTGAGGTAAATAGGATTAAGTGACATGCCCAGGGTCACACAACTAGTAAATGTCTGAGGATGGATTTGAAATCAGGTCTCAGTGCTCTATCCACTGCACAATCTAGCTGCTGATTTACAAATAAGTCTATTTAAAGTTTTACATTCTTGACAAGTTACCAAACAATCCATTCAAATCTAAAAGGCACCTACAATTTATAAGGTTCTAAAGAAGTCTGATGAGTCACACTCTACACTGACAATTAGAGTTATCCCCTTGGTGAAATGAGCTATCTCAGGATAATGGTGGTTTTCCTAGCTGGGTGGTACAATGGATAGAGGGCTGGACCTGGAGTCATACTTCATCTTCAGAGAGAACCGATGACATGATGGGATGATGTCTCGATTCGGATATAAGTTGGATGTAAGTGAGGCAGAAATACAAATTATCAGCCAACTTTACCTTCCAGAGTCATCAAAGTTCAATGGCAAAGTTAGCATAACTGCTGGTGGCCTGGGATATAGTGGATAACCTTGATATCTTTAATGTCTAACCAAACTCTAAGCACTTCCTTCCACTGCACCTTCTTTAGCCCCCTTTGTGGCTCTGGGAATAAATTGCTCTCATCTGTCCATTCTACCAGAGGAAGTCTTCAAATGTTAGGGTAGACATCACCCTAACTTATCACAGGTTTGATGCCTGTTGGTTATTGTCAATCTGGTATCTGCCGAGATGGTTTTGCATAAATTTTTGTATTTTTGTATAATCACTATTACACACTACAGTTTCTTAGAGAAGTCACAGGAATCCAGAAAATAAATGGCAAAGTCAAAATTTGAACTCAGATTCCATGAGTCTAAATTCACTACTGTACTATATCCCCTATTCTTAGATATGAGTTAAACTAAATAGTCCCTAAGATCTTTCCCAACTGGAAAATCCTGCCATTCTGTGCTTATTATTATCAGCCACAAAGAGATGTAAATAGTGGGGAAAACTTTGGACACCCCCATAAATCCCACTCCACATATTTGTTAAGGACAGTGCAGAGAGAATATATTTATGAATAAAACCATCAAAGTCTGTCTTAAGTCCTATCATACAAAGAGTTTGTGATTAGATAATAAGGTCTCATACTTCTCTAGTGCTTTCCAGGTTATAAAGGGCTTTCAAACCTTTATCACAACACTCACAACATCTCTAGGAATCAGGTAGGTCAAGTATTATTGTCTAAATTATACAAATGAGGAAACCGGGGCCTCACAGTTCTATGGTGCTTTTCAATTTACAGAGGGTTTTTAAACACTTCATTACAACACTCACAACATCCCTAGAAATGAGGTAGACAAGTATTATTGTCTACATTTTACAAATAAGGAAATTAAGGCTCAACCATCATACAACAAGTGAGTGAGTCTAGAGCTTGGGTCTTCTGCTTCCCAAGTCAGGGCTCCTTTCATTGTCTTTATTTTTATATTGACAGTTTAGTTCTTATTTTGTAACTTTAACTTGGACAGATTAAATCTAACAGATTTGTGGAAGGAAAAGGAAAAGGAAACCCAAAGAGATGGAAACCTGAAAACCATTTGTATTGGACCCAGTGTTTGCCATGGACAAGATGGCAGAATTTGTATATTTCAGGATGAAGTTATCATGGCAAATTTCTTTCTCATAGATTGATTTGCCACCAGGCCCATTAAATCTTGTGAAGTCATCAATCCGGGAATGAATGATTCTATGAAAGCAGGATCCCTTTTATCCAAATCACATTTCTCGGATCTTTTCTGCTGTCTTTGGAAACTTGTCTGCAAATAGCTTGAGAATAACTCAACCTAGAGGCTCGTTATCAATAGTGATGTCGAAAGCACACAATGGAGTTGGCCAGAGTAATTGATGGCTAGGCTGAGTAGAGAAGGAAGTGGCAGCGGGGGTCTGTGTCCAATGGACTAAGCAAAGCCCTGAGCTCCCTCGGCTCCCAGCAGTGTCCACAAATCCTTTCCATGGCCTTTAAGATCCCTTGTCTATGGGGACCTATAAAGCTTTTGTCTGTTAAATAAATGAACCAAAGCTCCCAAGCTAGCTGGCACCTTTGCCTCCATTAAGACTGGGGCAGGTCTTTCCCTCTGATTTACAGACCCCCCCCCCTTTCAGGTTTTCCCTCCCCTTGCAGGTGGCTCCTATTGTCAGAGCTCAGGAAATGAGGGGGTTGGACTAGATGGAAGGTCCCTTTTAACTCTAAATCTCTAAAGCCCATGATAGTAGAGGGAGGGGGAAGAAGTGAGGTGGGGTAAAAAGGCTGAGCTTCAGAACTTCTCCCTGAAGAAAGTCCTCAGTTCTGGGCCTAGCCTATCAAAATTTACGTGGGAGGTTAGGGAAGGTCTCCATAATCTCAGCCCTAAATAACACTTCATAGAATTTCAGACTAGAAAGGATTTTTAATCTTCATCAAGTCCAATCTTTCATCCATTGCAGTAATTACAGGTGGCTAGTCAGCCTTGGCTTGAATACTTTCAGTAATGGGGACCTCACTGCCTCCTAAGGCAACTCATTTCATTGTAGAACTGTTTTTGTTGTTAGAAAGCTTTTTCTTGTGCTTCAACTTCTTGTCCTAAGAGTCACAAAGAGGCTACCAATGTATGGACTCCAGGAGTCCTCAAACTACGGCCCGCGGCCCAGATGTTTGGCACTGAGGACGATTATCCCCCTCACCCAGGGCTATGAAGTTTCTTTATTTAAAGGCCCACTAAACAAAGTTTTTGTTTTTACTATAGTCCAGCCCTCCAACAGTCTGAGGGACAGTGAGATGGCCCCCTATTTAAAAAGTTTGAGGACCCCTGTGCCCTAGGCAATTACTTAGCAGATGGGGATCTATAATATCTACCCTTGGATGATTAGATACAAGAAGTTAGTCAACCCAATTGAAGACCAGACAAGAGAAGAAAACCTGAAAAAAATTAAAATCTAAAAAATTTTTTATTATTGAGTCAATTTTCAGTCATGTCTGAGTCTTCATGACCCCATTTGAGGTGTTCTTGGCAGAGATACTGGAGTATTTTTCATTTTCTTTTCCAGCTCATTTTACAGAAACTGAGGCAAATAGGGTTAAGTGACATGCCAGGGTCACACAGCTAGTAAATGTCTGAGGCTGAAGAGGAATCTTCCTGATTCTAGGCTGGGCACTTTATCTACTGCACCACTGTAGCTACCTTAAAAAAAAAAAACAAATCAAAGTAAATATTGGATTTAGCAAAAGTATATGTAACAGAGGTAGGCTTCTAAATCAGATTCATTGACCCTAACTCCAACTTTGTTTCTGGAATATTTCAGCATCATGGAATAATAGGGAGAAAATGGTCTCTGACAGCAAAGCATATAGGTCCCACTTTTAGCTCTGCTTCTGAGGACTCTATATCCGAGGAATCTCAGACACTAACTAGTTCACATCTCTCATTTTACAGAAAGGGGAAACTGAGCTTCATGGAGGTGTTAACTGTGTGAACTTGGACTAATAAATCTACTTCTTGGTTTCTTCTGTAAAATTAGGGGATTGAACTGAATGGTCTCTAAAGTCCTATAAGGACCTCCCTAGCTGGTCTTTTGAAGAGGTAGCCAGTCTGACCTTCCAGTGGCATTTGGCAATGCTCCTTGACTCTTTTTCTCTTGAAGCCCAAAGGAAGAATTTCCTTCACTCCTGCTCCAATGTGAGTTTGAGGAGAACTCAGCACCCTCTTAGGATAATTCCTCTCAAACCTCCAATACCCACAGCTTGTCTCAGGATATTTTTCTTGTGGTTAAGGTGGTATTTACACAGAAAACAGCCATTGAAACAAGGCACAGAAATAATTTCAGTGTTTCCATTTTTTTAAATGGGAGGCAGGTATTTTCATGTCAGAGATAAGCCTATCTGTAACTAAAATAATTACTATTTAAGATAATTATGAAAAAGAATTTAAATACTTAAGGTACACACAGGGGGCCTGAACAATTTTCTTCTACTCTATTTGTAATTTATCCTGCAAGCTTGAGCTGTGTCCTTACCTGATGCTTCCCAAGGGGCAAGCACAGCCAGAAGGGTTCTGTGATGATGCTCCTTGTCTGAGGGGAGAAGGGGCCTCAGACCCCTATCCTGGGCAGAACTCAACTCAGAACAGCAATTTAACCCAACTCAACCATTCCTTAAGAGCCCACTAAGTTCAAGGCCCCCTGTTAGCTGCTAGGAATACAAAGACAAATTTTTTTTTTCAAAAAGTCCTTGTCCTCAAAGGGTCTTATATTCTGCTGGATCAATACAACATTTACACAAGTATGGATAAGGTAATTCCAAAAGGAAGAGAGTACAAACAGCTGAGGTGATTCCGAAATACTTCCAGAAGGATGTAACAGTTGAGCTCAGCCTTAAAAAAACAAAAAAAACAAAACAAAACAAAAAAACTAATAGAAATTCTAAGAGGTGAGTAGGGAGGGGATTCCAATTAAAGGGAACAGCCTGTGCACAGGAATAGTGGGAGCTGCAGAATGTTTCCCTCCAGGGAAACTGCAAACAGGACCGTCTGGCTGCAATGTAGAGCATACAAACAAGTGAAGCCTTCAAGTCACAGAACCACTTGGAGGTGAAGGATGGATGGGACTTTGGAGATATCTACCCCAAGGCTTCTTAAACCTTTTCCATTTGTGACCCTTTTTGCCCAATTTTTTTACATGATCTAAATATTGCAATATATAAAAGAGGTATACAAATCATATTTACTGGTAATAAATTACAATTTTGTGATCCCTCACATTCAGTAGCATGGGTTCACGAACTACAGTTTAAGAAACTTTGATCTAGACCAGTTTCTCCATTTTATAGTGGAGGAAAGTAGAACTAAGTTTGACTTGCTCCAAGTCTAAAAGCAAGTTAATAGACAGAGGCAAGGAGAGCCCAAGATTGCCCACCCCAAGTCCAGTACCCTTTCCACTATGATATATGGATCCATCAGTACTGGGCTCCAGGCTTGTTCTTCTACCCCTAGTCCATGTTGTTTATAAAGCCAAGAATTGGCAAGGATCTCCAGAAGCCAATCTGCCTCTTTCTTAGAAACACTGCTGCCCTCCCCACTCCCATTTATGGAAATTCCTGGCTCCTGTTATCATCCTTCTTAATATAGCACAGATTCTAAACTCATTCTCCCAACCCACATTAAAATAAATCAGGGTTCTAGGGACTAGGGATCTTCTAGTACTATTGCTCAAAAGCCCCCATCCAGTGTGTTCCCACTATTATCAATCACCAGTCAATATCTCCTCAATATCATTCAATCATCTGACATCAAATAGCTTTTTACAAAAGGATATTTGCGAAGAAAAAAATCTTAAACACAACCAGTTTTGTGTCACTTATCTTTGGAGTAGAATGGACTCAAATTTAAAATGGCGACTAGCAGTTATTCTCTCTGTCCCGGTTTCACTTCAGGTGTGCTAAAGGCTGAATTACCACTTTACTTCCAAAACCTAATGCCTTCACTAGGATCTATTCATTGCTGGATGAGTCAAGTAGGTTGTTCCTCAGGTATTGCTCTTCACCAAGCTTGGCTGCTGTGGACTTGAAATGCCAGTGGCTCTAGTCATTTTCCTTGCCTTTCAAGGATTACAGAGTCATAATATAGTCCTCCACTTTCCAAGCCAATGCTCTTTCCATAACACCATGTTGCTCCTTAGGTGATAATCTCTTATCTACAGCCCTCCTTTACAATTATGTCTCTTTCCCTTGTGGGTTTGGCTAGAAATACTTGAACTTTGGTTTTACCTCCCAGTCAGTCTTTTTCTGCTGCATTTCACTGACTTTTCAACCTTATTAAATTAGTAATTTCTGCTCTACAGGTAGTGGAAGTCATTGGAAGATCCAATAATTCCAAATTTATGGTAGCCTATTTATGGAATGTATATCAATCAATCAACAAGTATTTTATTAAGTGCTTACAGCATTCTAGGCATTGTACTAAGCATAGGGATGGGAAGACAGAAGCAAAACCATGTCTTCCCTTAGGGAGCTTACATTTTAACAGGGAAAAACTGTGTAAAAACATAAGGTGTTCTTTGTATTTGTTTTTCTAGTCTCCCCTCCCTCCTTTCTAACCAGAGAGGAAACCTATATTCCCTGGTATACTATATGATATGCTGGATCTAGAGGCAGCTCTACCATTATATTTCTAAGAATTTCATTTCTAAGTCCCTCAGTTTCCTTGTCCAAAAACAGGAATGACGATATTTGTAATTTCTATCTCATAAGGTTGTTGTGAGGATGAAATGAGAAAGTATTTCTTCTCCTTCTTGCTTTATGTGTTTTTGACACATATTTCTCTGGGCTCATGTTGTACATCCTTTGTAGAATATTACTTAAGTCTTGAGGGCAGAGACTATTGGAATTGTGTTTGCCTGACACAGTGCCTTGCATAAAATAGGTTATTAATAAATATTGTTGATGGGATTGAATGTAATATTATACCAAAAGTGATTTGTTTATAACATATAAATATTATATTGGTATTATTTGTCATTGTCATCATCATTATTATCATCATTTCAGGTCATGTTAGTCCTTGACTATTCTAGGATATATAATACACAGATGGCTATTGCTTCATTTATCTACCTAACAATCCACTCTTCTATCCATCTGCTCACCACTTGATACTTTCATTTATTCAAAAAACTTCTATTAAGCATCTTTGCGCACAATGTTTCTATTTCATGTGTTTCTTTGATGATTCCACATATGTATTTTGTCTTGGGAACATGCTTCCTCTCTAGTTATAGCTATATGTTGCCTCGCCTAACTTTAATTAAATTTGTTTGCATTTGTCTTGGGCTTGTTCCTCTATTTCAGGACCAAACTAGAGCTGGCAAGCTTTTCCAGAGGTTATCAGTGGCCAATCTGTTGCCTCTATCACAAATTGTATGTGTGTGTGTGTGTGTGTGTGTGTGTGTGTGTGTGTGTTTGTGTGGAGGGGGAAAAAAGTGCCATGACCCCTAATGAAGCTTGCCTAATTTCCATTCATTGTCCCTCTCAACTTTTCACAACTTTTACTTTGTCACGAGAGTCAAAAAGATCTTTGGGATTATATAAGTCAGCTCCCTCATTGGACAGATGAGGAAATGGTAGCCACAAGAGATGAATGTTTTGGCCAAGGCCATGGGTAAGGGATAGAATTGGGACTAGGACCTCAAGTCAAGGCTGCTTTTCAAGACCTTACTGCCTTCATCTCCAATTCCTTGCACATAAGAAAGGGAGCTGTGTCTATGGAACTTGAGAAAACACAGTCCCTCCTACCTACTCCTGTCAGAATAAATAGGGTTGCAGGGAAAGAGGGCAGATTTCTCTTAGAGGCAATACAGGCCCCATTGTACAACTGCTGCCTCTGCCCAGCCCAGCCAGCCAGACAAGCTCTGAGGATCCTCCTTTAGGTCAATTCTTTTCAGGGGCCACAGATGTTGCTTTGCTGCCGTGCCTGGAATACCATGACCTGTCAGCACATGTGTATTTGAAGGGCCAGGGGGCTTAGGGTGGGGGGGAATGGAAGGGAAAGGGGCGAACAAGAATGCTTCTTCTTTTAAAAGTAAAACAATACCTATAGACTCCAGGGATCTAGCTACAGATCTCACTACTCTAGACTTCAGACAGCAGCTAGACTTAGAGGGGCCCAGAGAGAAATCCACATGGAAATCATGAGCCAGAAGTAGAAGTACATGCCAAGGGACAAAGAGAATTGGAGGAAGGGTGAATTCCATCCATGGGAGATCAAACTTGCTTTGAGATTGGGGCTGTACTTGAGGGTTGTCCTGTCTCATAAATGTGTTAGCTGGGGCAGCTAGATGGCACAGTAGATGGAGCATCAACTCTGGAGTCAGGAAAAGTTGAATTCAAATCCAGCCTCAGATATTTAACACTTCCTCGCTGTGTAATTTGGGTAAGTCACTTAACCCCCTATTGCCTCTCAAAAAAAAAATTGTTAGCTGTGTGATCTTAGGCACAGTCAACTAGCCCCCTCGGTTTCAATGTTCTCATTTGTAAAATACAATTAATACTACATTCATTGTATTATCATCATGCGGATCGAGGCAAATGAAATAATATATGTAAAATGTTTAAAGCTCTGTTTGTTTTTATTATTGTTCAGTCATTTTTCAATCATGTCCAACTCTCCATGACCCCATTTGGGGTTTTCTTGGCAGAGATGCTAGGGGGCTTTACCATTTCCTCCTCCAGCTCACTTTACAAATGAGGAAACTGAGGCAAATAGAATGAAAGTGACTTGCCCAGGATCATACAACCCCTTCATTTTACAGATGAAGAAACTGAGACCCAAAGAGATTACATGATTTGCCAAAGGTCACACAGATCATAAGAAGCCGAGTCAGAATTCAAACTCTTGTCTTGTGACCCCATATTGAACAGTTTTCCCATTGCCTCATTGGTCATCTAGCCCAATCTGGTCCAAGAATCCTTTTTTCAGTAATAGTAAATGACCAAGTGGACTCTACTTAAATTGCTTCAGCAAAAGGAAACTCAAAACCTAAAGACACCATTTCGTGATTTACACAAGATCATCAAACAGATCTTGCAGATACAAGGCTACAGCCTGGATATTCTGAATTCCTCTTCAAGGGTCTTTCCACCAAATTCAGGCACAAGTGCTCCAAGAATGAGGAGAAAACTGGCATCTGTTCAGTTTAGAATGTTGAAGACCTAATGTTGCCTCCTGACCAAGAGAAGCCCAGATGAGAATTTTTTTGAGATAACAATGATGATAGATAATATTCAAACTCCTCTGCTTGGTATTTGTGACCCTCTATATTCTGACTTTACCTTGCTTTTACCCCTTTTAATGCTATATGCAAGGTAAGCTAGAATTTAATCCCTAAACATGCATTAACCTTGCTCCCCATTCTGGTTTTTCTCTCATTCTTCCCTAAATTTATGATGTTCTCTCTTTCCCTCTTTTACAATGATGGCAATATAGTGCTCCTTTTTCTTTAGTTAGTAAATTAGAGGACTGGTCTTCTGACCTCTATCCAGTCTCAAAGGGGCAGCTAGATGATATGATAAATAGAACACCAGGCCTGGAGTCAGGACTTCAATTCTGGTCTCAGACACTTACTAGCTGTATGACTGAGTATGTCACTTAAACCTGTTTGTCTCAATTTTCTCATTTGTAAAATGAACTGGAAAAGCCACTCCAGTATCTTTGCCAAGAAAATTCCAGATTGAAAAGCAAATTATTCACTAAACGGGCAGTTAGGTAAACAAGTAAATGGAATGCTGGGAAGAGAATCAGGAAAACTTATTTTCATGAGTATCTGGTTTCAGACTTAATAGTTGTGTGACCCTAAGCAAGTCACTTAACCCTTTTTGTCTCAATTTTTATGAGTCAGAGAAGGAAATGGAAAATTGGTTCAGTATTTTTGTCAAGAAAACCCCCCATGAAGAGTTGGTCATGACTGAACAATAACAAAATCCAACTTCAAATATGATCACCTATAAAGGAAGAAGCAGGACTCTGTCATTATTAGGTTATTATTGGGAGTTATGGTTATGTAGTTCCCTGAATGGTACCCATTGGTTGCTTACAGCTGATTTGAAATGAGGTGCAAATAAAAGATCATCAGAAGCCCACCCTATCTCTCCATCAAAAATCATTTTATCTATTGTCCATCATGGAGGTTGAAATTCCATCAGTGGAACTATCCTTGCACAAGATGGTAAGCAGAAAAGGCAAAACAATTAACATTGAAAGCAAGTTTTGCCTACTTTAATGCCTAGGGTTGGGGCATCCATGGTTAGAAAGTTTCATTTCCAAATTAGACTAATGGCCACCCTCTCGGGTCATCATAGATGTACCAGAATGAATGAAAAATAAATGATCCACATTTTTAAAAATGCTATATGCTAAGCATTGTGCTAAATACTGGGGATAAAATTAGAAGTGAGGCAGTTCCTGCTCTCAAGGAGCTTACATTCTGATTAGGAGGAGCAACATATGAAAAAAAGATTCGCTTCTGGCTGGATGGAAAAGGCCAGGTGTCCTCTCTTGTTGCCCTCCCTCAATGAGCTCTCCCAGTCATCCAGCACATCAAATTTCCCAGAATATTCTGGCTTTCCTCAGCTAATGGTCACTTAGCATACTGCTATCTCTGTTATGATCCTAGCCTTCCAGAGAAAGGAAACGTCCTTTATTAAAGCACCAGCTCAAAATAATCTTTATAACTCAGGAGACCATGGAGTATAATATGGTAGAAAATCATCTCATTTGGGGCAAGGTTTACGTTCTAATTCACTACTTATCACTTTGAACAAATTACTTCACCTGGCCTTGGTGTCTTTCTCTGTGATTGGGGGGGATAGGGCTAGATTAACATTGGGGTCCCTTCCAGCCCTGTGTCCTAAGATCCCTCACTTGTCTTGTAAGGCAAAACTTACCTTCCCCCAAAATGACATGGGGGTAAGGAAGGAGGCCAGAAGGGGCTGTGAAAGCATATTAGGGACTCCTTCATTCTAGGGTCACACCTGCTTTTATACAGCACAGCATTCCAGAGAAGCAAGCTCAGCTATTGATCTCGGGCCATGCCATTTTTTTTTTTTTTGCTCTAAGGAGTGATTTTGCCCAGGTAGAAAACTGGCCAAGACTTCAGAGGGCATTAGCTGCCGGCAATCTCTGAGGAGAAAGTCCCCAGAGATGCAAAGGATCCAGAACTGAGACTTGAAAGCATTTTGAAAGGATCCATTTGAGAAATACTTTCAACTAAAGGTTTAAGAAAATAGACAAGGAATACGATAATTGTCTTTGAGGGGCAAAGCCTCCACTAGTGTCTATTTGTTGACTGAACAATCTCCTTTGAAGATTTCCCTATAAGCAGACTCTTTTACCAATAAAACAAAATAATTCACTGGAACTAAATGGTTCAGTTAAGGTTGGGGGTGGGGGTTGAGAAGGGGAAAGGAAAGTGACAAGAATATTCTCCCCATCTTAGAGTTTGTATCACTGTATTATGAGAAAAAGTAGGTTTATCAGAGATTCCACTGCTTCTTCCTGACCCCTAGGATTGCAACACTCTCCTCACAAAACAATCTTTGGCTGGACATGATGGCAATGGAAGAATGAGAAAAAGAGGAGGAAAGCAAATTAATGATTTGGAATCATCAAGTTAAGAATTCCACCCCATAATTGTTTTCCTGGATTCAAACTGGGTTAGGTGGTTGTTGTTGTTTTTAATTACACTTGCGAGAGCGCTGAAATAATCTGGGACTGTATGAGAAATGCACTAGATTTGGAGTCTACATGGCCTGGGTGCCAATCCTAGATCTGCCACTCTTTCTATGTGACCTTGGGCAAATTCCTTCCCTCTGGACCTCAATTGACTCATCTGTAAAATGAAAGAGTAGGGCTAAAGAGGCAGTGGATAAGAGCCCTTCTCTACATCTGTGATTCTGTGTACAGTGGAGATAGGGAATAAGAAATTGTGTTCCCCTGGAAGTGAGATATATTTATTTCCTATTGCTTTTTTAACAAGATTGGGATAATAACCTTTATTTTTCCACCACTCTCTTAAAGAAATATTTTGTTTAAATGTTGATTGAAAGCCTCTGATCTTTGGCAGGAGTGGAGTCTAATAGCCCTAGCAGAAAGTTAAAATGAACCAGATTAGTACTTTCTCAGAGAAAGAATCTGGGTGGGGACACAAACCATGTAGAAATCAAAGAACACTCATTCTTTTAAATCTCCTCAAAAACAAACTTGAACGAGTACAAAGAGGGTAGTTTAAAATTTTTTTAATTTAATTTAGGTAAATAAATCTGTAGTCATTCTCTCTCTTCTCAACCTGGTATAGTCACTTCCTAACTTTTACATTTTAAAGTATGGACTCAGAACTACCAATCCTCTAAAATTTTTCCCTACTTTAGTCAGAAGTAAAGGGTTTGCTGGGTTACGTATCTATATAGACATTCCTCTTGCTAGGGTTGATGAAACATTTGATCTTAGGAATTCTGAGCTTCAGTAGGGCTAAAGTCAGTTCAGTGTCTTTAGTTAGTCAATAAATACTTATTAATGACATACAATGTGCTAGGCACTGTGCTAAATGCTAGGGATACAAATAAATGCAAAAGATAATCCTTGCCTTTCACGATCTAATGAAGGAGACAATATACAAACAACTATATACAAACAATGTACAGGATGAACTGGAAATAATAAACAGAGGGAAAGCATTAGAATTAAGAGGAATTGGAAAAAAGCTTTCTATAAAAAATGGGATTTTATCTGGGATGTGAAGGAAACCAGGAGACAGAAATTATAAAGAACATTCATGAAACCAGTAAAAATGCATGGAATAGGGAAGTGGAATGTCTTGTTCAAAAAGCAGCAAGAAAGATCAGTGATGCTGGATCAAAGAGTAAAAGTAAAGAAACTGTGAAGTATAAAAAGACTGAAAAGGTAAGACCACTGAAAAGATAAGTCAGTTGCTGGCAAAGCAATTCAAGAAAAGCAGAGCAGGTCAAGGTCTCCAGGCTTTATCAGCAGTGGAGTTAGAACCTTGAGTGGTTGTTATAGTTCCAACCTGGTAGAGGTATGGTTGTTCATCATAGCAATAGACCAATAATAGTCATTTTGGTGTCGAGGGATAGTGTGTTTAACTATGGCCAATCAGTCCAATGTAAGCTCCAAAGACTCTACTATAGATTGGACACAATTAATCTTTGTGAATATTTGAGATGGGAATGTCTCTAGATTTGCACCTCTCATGTTTCCTTTGTGCTACTGTGATTCTGCTTTGCTCATGGAACACAGCACCTTCTTTGATGTGGACAAGCCATGCTGGATGGTATTGTATCAATGTTTTCTATGTCTCACCTAGTAAAGTTCTTTATAGAGACCTTGATAGTGTTCTCATAGTACCCCGATAGAGCACCTGTCTTGTGTAAGTTCTCTGTAAAATAATCTTTGGGGATTAAGGTATGTTTGGCAATCAAACAATGTGGCCAGCCCATCAGAGTTGCGCTCTCTGCAGTCGAATTTGAATTTAGCTTGAGAAATGATCTCAGTGTCTAATACCTTATCTTGCCGGGTAATCTTCAGAATCTTCCTAAGACAATTCAACTGGAAGGAGTCCAATTTTCTGGCATTGCACTGATACACTTTCCAGGTTTCACAGGCATACAATGATGAGGTTGGTACAAAGACTCTGTAGACCTTCAGACCAAAGGAACCTAATATCTCTTCTCTCCTTTATTTTCCTTTGGAATCTCCCAAACACTGAGCTAGCTCTGGCAATGCATACACTAACCTCATCATATAGGTGTACATCCCTGGAAAGTATACTGCCAAGATAAATGAACTTATCCACAGAATTCAAAATTTCTTCATTTACTATAACTGATGGTGCCACATATGGATGATGTGATGCTGACTGGTGGAGAATCTCTATTTTCTTGTTAATTGTCAAGCAAAAATTGGAACAAGAGACAGAAAATGGATCTATATTTTGTTGCATCTCAACCTCTCTGGCTACATTGAGTACACAATCACCTGTGCATATAAAGTCATGCATCAATTCTCCCTCCATTTTGGTTTTGGCTTGTAGCCTTTTCAAGTTAAATAGTTACCATCAGTATAGTAGTTGACCTTGATGTTATTTTTATCCTCACTGAAGCTGTCTGATAGCATTTCCGAAAACATCATATAAAAAAGCATGGGAGTAAGCACAGCCTTATTTCCTCTATTGGTGACTGAGAAAGTACAAGAGCATCATTATCTATTATCCAGAATTGATGCAAATGTGACATCATAAATGTGATTTCTCCAGGCAACCAAATTTTGATAAGATTTGTTACAAGTCCTTATGAATACAGTATCAAAAGCATAGCTCAGATTGACAAATATTGTATTTGTTTTGCTCCTGGAATTTTTCTTAGAGTTGTTGGGTAGCAAATATCACATTAGCCATTCCTCAGCCCTTTCTGAAGCCACATGGGTTCTCAGGTAGATGGTTATCTTCTAGAAGAAGGATAAGTCTATTAATGAGTCTGGCAAAATTCTTAGTGGTAGTGACTTAGAGAGAGATCCCCCTGTGACTGTCATGAATCAATTTGTGTTTTTTTTCCTTTTTAGAGGTGGACAACGGAGGTATCCTTGATTTCCTGAGGGAATAACCTCTGTTTTCATATAATTAAGGTTTCAGTCAACTTCTGTATAAGCAGTGGACCCTCTGACTTGTACCTTTCTATTGTAATAGAGTCAGCACCAGCCACCTTGCCACAAGAGAGGAACCTAATGATATTCAAAACTTCTTCAGTTGGAAATTTGGCTAAAGTGGAATTAACTTCAATCCAGGGTATACAGTCAATGGCTTCAACATTGGCCAATGACAGTCTATTGAGAACATTATGACACTATTCAGCCCACCTCTTCAGGAGCATATCCTGATCACTGATCACTGTGATTCCATCAGTGCTGAATAGCTGAAATTCACCTTTGGCCCATAAATAGTCTTCAGGGCATCATTGAAGCATTTAAGATTGTTGTTATCAGCATAAAGCTGAATCTCATCTGATAGGGAGATGATAAAGACAAAGATGAAGATGACAGAATAGAAGAAAGAAAAGGAGGAGGAGAAAGAGGAGAAAAAAGAGAAGGAAGGAGAGGAAAAAGAAAAGGAACAGAAAGAGGAGAAAGAAGAGAAGAAAAAGAAGGAAAAACAATCAGAAAATGAAGGAAGAGAGGAGGAAGAAGGGAAGGGGAAGAAGCAGAGGAGTAGAAAGAGAGAAGCAGGGGAAAGAGGAGGAAAAGGAGGAGGAGAAAAATGAGGACCAGGAGGAACAGGAGCAAGAGAAGAAGAAGGGAAGAAGAGGAACAGGCAGAGAGAACAAAAAGTACAAGAAAAAGGAGTAAAACTTCACATTTCTACAGCATTTTAAGATTAGCAAAATATATTGGTCACAATGGTCCTTTGAGGTAAGCAGTGAAGATATCATTCTCTCCATTTTACAGATGAAAAAACTAGCTTAGAGAAGTTGATTTACTTGCCAATGATCACACAGCCGTTATATTTCAGAATTGAGACTTGAAACCAAGTTTTCAAACTCCAAGACCCATTAAACCATCCTCACAAGCTACCCTCATACCCACCAAGACCTACACAATCTGATTTATATGTTTGTGTCCCACCCTGGTCTCTGATGACTTCACTCTCCCTAACTAGACTAACACAAATGATTGATATAGTTTCATTTTAATCCATACTTTTGAGTTAAGGCACTGAATGAGCTGGCTAAAATGCAAATGTTATCCAAGAAAGGTATCCTGTTGGCACCTTGGCATACTTGTGCTAATCAGATTAATTAAAAGATAAAATATAATGTATCCCAAAAAGTCTTAGTAAAGTTTTAGTAAAGTTTTAAGATTTCATAGTTTAAAGCTGGACTAAAACTATCTGAGACATCCTATATAATTTGTTATTTTTGATGTGAGCAGAAGGCAGAAAAATTTCCAAAACTTAAGAGTGCTGTCCAGAGAACATAACATTGGTGGGAATACCTCTGGTTCCTAAAGTTTAGGGGAATAGGTAATAAAGTAGAGGAAAGGAGATAAGAGACACTAAAGAAAAACTTCAATTTCCCTGCAAGTTTGGAGTGAAGTTCCTAGGGAAGAGAGTGAAGGATGGCTGTGATTCAGTTAGATGGTGCAGTGAATAGAGTGTCAACCTGAAGTTAGAAAGATTCATCTTCCTGAGTTCAAATCTGGTCTCAGATATTTACTAGCTGTGTGATCTTATGCACATCACTTAACCCTAATTGAGGCTCGGTTTCTTCATCCGTAAAATGAGCTGCAGAAAGAAATGGCAAGACTCTTCCAATATTTCTGCCAAGAAAACCACAAATGTATCACAGAGAATTGGACGCTGATTGAAAACAACTGAACAACAAACCAGCTCTGCCAGTGGACAGCCCACGGTTAGCATGAGGAATTCTCAACTCTTCAAACCAATCAATCCTTTGCTTTCTGCACATTTGGGCCTTTGGCCAGTCCTGGTGGAGATCATAAGTTGGGAACCTAAGAACATTAGTCCTGATTTGAGATCTATATAAATAGACTTTTGAACAATGCTAAAACCATTTAGTGTTTCATAGAGTATAGACTTGGTCTTCCTATTATTAATAACAACGGTCATTTATTTAACTGATGAGTGCTGTCAACACACTAAAATAGTGTTCAGCAAGCCTAGATTGGCAAAATAATAAATTATCCCAAATTTATTCCATTTGTTCCCCAAACTAATTTTTGGTTTGTTTGTTGTGTCTATTTGCATTTCTTCGCTGATTATTGTTAGATTGATTTGGATCTATATAGAGAATGCTGAGCTTGAAATCAGGAAAGAGTGAGTCCATATAAGTCCAAGAAGGACTGAATCTCCTGCTTTTGGCACTTACTAGCTGTATGACCATGGACACATTTTGAAGCTATGACATTTGAATTTTGACCATCTTCTATATCCTTCTCCTACAGGAACTTAGATTCTGCACCTTGGATTTCGGACTCTGATATGTGATCTTTCACCTTATGTTGCTGAAAACTAAGGGCAACCTCACCACTTACAAACCATTTCCAAATCATGCCATCATATTTGTACCTTTCTCTCCTTTCTAATCTCCCTTTATATCTTTTCTTCCTCCAATAAAAGATAAGCTCCTTGAGGGAAGCGACTATTGTGCTTGCATATACTTTTTTTTTTTTCTGGAAGCTATTGGGGTTAAATAATTTGCCCAGGGTCACACAGCTAGGAAATATTAATTGTCAGAGGTCAGATTTGAACTCATGTCTCCTGACTTCATGGCTGGTGCTCTATCCACTGTGCCACCTAGCTGGCCCCACTTGCATATACTTTTAAATCTGTTGCCTAGCACAATTTCTGGCAGATAATTAGTACTTAATAGATGCTTATTCATTCATTCACTTATTCTTTCAAGTCCATCCTATTTGTCTTAGGTGATTCCCTAAGATTTATTCACTGAGTCATAGATAGATTGTGATCTATTTGTCCTTGAAGGGAATTCCTATACCAGGAGTCCCTCAAGTTGATGAAATCACAAACCCTTTACTATTCAGCTTGGGCACTTAGTTGTAATAGATTCAGGGATATATTTAGCTGTATGACTTTGAACAAATCATGTAATCTCCCTTAGCCTGAGTGTTCTTCTCTACAAAATGCAAAGATTAATACACTATTTAATTCACTAGGTCATTGTAAGGATCAAGTTGAAGAATAGATGTGAAAATATTTTGTATCTGTGGTAGGCTTTATAAGCATCAGTCATTGCTGTTAACATGCACTTACATTTGTGATCATATACATTCAGTCGTACACATCAATTTAGAGCAGTATCTCCTGTTTTGATACAGATTTAAATTATCATTTCAAAAAAAAAAAGAAGAAAAGAATTTCATGTTGCTCTTAATCTACAAGTAGAAAACTAAGGTGGGTACATTCGTGTTTGAAAAAACTGACTCCAAAGAGGATATTCGGGAAGGGAAGGGGCTTGCATTCTAAGCCAAGAGATATTGATTCAAGGAACCAGGAGGGTTCATTAGGGCCTGTGCCAAGAGATGAGGTCATCCAGTCTGTCCCAGCAGAAGAGGACAGGGTGACTCCGGAGAGAACACCACCCCAAGGAAAGATGACGTGATGAGGGGACGTGAGGAATCACTCACCCAGCTTTATGAAGGCAAGCCTTTTTTTCCCCCTTCTCTCTCCTTCCTGCCTCTGTCCTTGAAGGCTTGGACATGTCCATTTCCTCTGTGAGTGCTATCCTAGTAGATGGAGATAGGTGGCTTTATGGCATTACATATGCTCCAATGCCCTTGGTCTTTGAGAAAGAGATTGGAGGTCAGACATTAGCATTTTCCTCCTTTTAAAAAAAAACCCAAAGGAGAGCTTTGTTATGTCCATAGCTCAGATAACTTGTGTTAAAAAAAAATCTTATCTTTTATTGAATCATCATTGCTTTTCCCATACTGACATATCCTGGGATATGGGAGCAGGTAGAGAGTAGAAGAAGAGAAGAAGGACAAGAATATCCTTCCCAGCCCAGGATTTATACTATTATTAGGGGGAAAATGGAGAAGTGGGTTCACCAGGAGCCCCCCTCTTTCCCTGATCTCTGGAATTGTAATCCTCTCCCCACAAAACAATCTCTGGCTGTGGTTAATAAAATGACAACGGAAAGACATACTAAAAACTATTAAAAGGAAGAAGTGCTTTGAGTACCTGAACTGTGCTTTAAAGGAAGGGAATGATGCTATGAAACAGAAGCAGTGAGAAAGGAATAGATTCCCGATTGTCTGTCCAAAAGGATTTGAGGTGGGAGCTGGAATGTTATGAATGAGAAATAACCAACAGATCAGTTTGCCTAAATGCCAGACTGAGGAATTGTTTTTAAATCCCAGTGGCAATGCCGAAGGAACCACAGAAGAATTTTAAGTGGGGAAGGAGGGGGTGATATTTTGGTCATATCCCACTGTATCAAAACTTTCTGGCACCCTATTTACCAATGTTTTCATGTGCTCAGAGTCCTAAAGGAAGGCTAATGTTCATTTTAAAAATAAATAATAACCTAATTAGACCTGACGTTTATATAACTCTCTAAGGTTTTCAAAGAGCTTTGGGGATTAAATAGTATTACTATCTCCATTTTACGGGTGAAATAGAGGCCCAGGGGTTAAGCCAGATGCCCAGGGTCACAGAGCTAAGAAGCAGCAGAACCCTGAGCCCAGCCCAAATCTTGTGATTCTCAGGGAATGCTCTTTCCACCTGGATGGAGGAGCCTGCAGTAATCTATAGAGTGTAAAATACTTTGCTGTGGTCTCTCTGATGAACATTATGTCCCTTAGGGGACTGAATGCTGTGGGGCTTAAAATTCCCAGCAGTAATACCTCTCCTCAAGAGTCTTTCAAGGTATCTCACATGGTAATTTGCTTTTAACAGTGCAAGTGTGATATAAGGAAAAGAGCCCAGAACTGGGAGTCCACGATCCTGGCTTTCTCACTTACTAACTGTATAACCTTGTACAAATGACTTCCCTTCTCTGGGAAATGCATATATTTAACCTATATCAGATTTCTTGCTATCTTATGGAGGGAGAGATAAAGAAATAAAGGAGAAGAATTTGGAGCACAAAGTCTTATAAATGTGAATGTTGAAAACTATCTTTACATATATTTGGAAAAATAAAGTACTATTAAAGAAAAAAACTACATTTTATACATCAGTTACCTGGAAGGGATAAGGCATTAATAAATGCATTAACAAAAATAAATTTAGCAGACTCATTCACCCAGGTTTTGTCCCTCAACAGAAAACTAAGTTTTTTTAGGAATGGTGGGGGAAAAGGATAGAAAGTTTTGTATGTAACCTAGGTAAGAAAGAGGAGGAAGCTGAGGGTGAAGTTTGGTCCAAGCCCAGACATGTACTGCAATAGGTCAGCAGCAGGGACTCAAATACAATATGAGGACATCATGACCCTAAGTGGAGCTTTAAGGAGCAATGCTTGATAATAATGAAGCTAAGAACAGATCCCAAAGACCAGATTCCTTATTTTTAATTCAGTAAAGACATAATATGTGCAACACAGAACTCATAGAATAATTGAAGGAATCGAATGAGAGAATGTAGATTATAGCATTCAGTAAACTGCTAGATACAGAACAAGGATAATCAAGACACACCCCTCTTCTCCATCTACTTGACTCTAGGCCATTTCCAGAGAAACATGGACTCTGATCCAGCACCAAAAGACTACTACTTTGGAATAACAAAGTAGTCCCCTTATTGGTCCCTTGGTCTTCATGCTGGTAGCAGGGGAGTAGAGGTAGAAGAATGGAGGAGGGAGAGATGAGGTGGTTGATCTGGAGGAAGAAGAGAGATAGCAAAGGCCTTTTTAATAGAAAAAGGCCTTTGCTATCTCTCTTCTTTGTTGAGTATTTCAGTACCATTTGATGATCTTCCTTGGATTTCCATCAAAGAAGGGAAAGGATATATTTCTCTCCTTGACCTTACCTCTCCCACAGCTAAGATGGTGGCATAGATATGATTTCTAAGACTTCTAAGTCCACGCTTCTCCCACTCTATCAGTTTGCCATAAGATAGCTTGTCTTTTCAATGACATGTTTCTTGGCAAAGTTGGAAGTCCCAGGATTTTGTGTTTTTATTATCTATCTTCCCTTCCTCTCCCTTGTTTAATCCCTTATTTCCTCCCACCTCACCAAACTAGATAGAACATATTTTTCCTCAAAATATTTTATTTTTTTCCCAGTTGCATGTCAAAGAATTTTTTCACATTCATTTTTATAAGAGTTCATAAATTTTTCTTCTTCCTTTCCTCCTCTCCCCTCATATGAAGATGTAGGCAGGTTGATATAGTTTATATATATGTTATCATGTAAAATGTTTCTATATTAGCCAGAGTTATGAAAGAAGAAACATCAAAAGGGGAAAATATGAGAAAGAATAAGGTAAATGAAAAAATATGTTTTTATTTGCATTCAGAGTCCATCGGTTCTTTATCTAGTTATGAATAGCATTTTCCTTTGTGAGTTCTTTGTATTTGTCTTGGATCATTTTGTGTTACAAAGAAAAATCAAGTCAATAATTGCACAATATTGCTGATACTGTCTATAATATTTTTCT
This sequence comes from Antechinus flavipes, assembly GCF_016432865.1. NCBI lineage: Eukaryota > Metazoa > Chordata > Mammalia > Dasyuromorphia > Dasyuridae > Antechinus > Antechinus flavipes. The sequence goes on from NC_067398.1 coordinate 60,835,972, forward strand.
GACTGCTTATTTCACTTTGCATCAATTCACATAAGTCTTTCCAGGTTTTTATGAAATCTGTTCATCATTTCTTATTGCACAATAGTATTCCATTCTATTCATATACCACAATTTATTCAGTCATTCTCCAATTGATGAGCATCCCCTCAGTTTTCAATATTTTGCCAACACAAAAAGGGCTACTATAAATATTTTTTGCACATTTAGGATTTTTTCCTTTTTGATTATCTCTTTGGGACAAAGGCCTAGTAGTGGTATTGCTGGATCAAAAATTATGCACAGGTTAGTTGCCCTTTGGGTATAGGAAGGTATATGCTCTGGCCCATCCTTCTGGGGGCATGAGCTATGATCCTTAGCATTCAGACTTTACATTTTCCAAAGCTTTGTTTTCAACTGTGATTTGTATTCTCAATATTTTCCCTCAAATATTATTTAATTTACATGATTCGCAAACTGGAAAATTCACTTGAGTCATATTTCCTGTCACAGATGAAAGTCTTCCAGTAGCTTAGATGTAAGAGAAAAAGAAAGGACTTGAAATATGAAGATGACCAGTGAAGAGATGAAGAGTAAAGAGAGCAAGCATGTTTTCTGTCAGTCATGTGAGCCAAATTTCTAAGACAGATTTCAATCAAGGTCAAAAAAAGAAAAAATACCATGAAGGAAAAAAAAGAACAGTGGCCTAAAAGTAAGAACCTTGAGCTTGGAATCCCTAGACTCCAAGGACCTACAAATCAGTTTATCAATCAATCAATGAAGCAAAAAGTACTTAAGAAGTAGTTATTATGTATCAGGCATTCTGCTAGGCACTGCACATAATAAAAACATCCCCTTCCTTCAAAGAATTTACATCTTACCAAGAATATGATATGTTCAGATATATTCCTGCCACTTAGTAGCTGGGCAGTCATAGGCCAGTTGCTTCCCCTTTTTGGAACTCATTTTCCACATCTTTAAATGAGAACTGGTTAATGTCTAAGGCTCATTTTAGCTCTAATCTACAATCCCCTAATCCCTTGAGGTCAGCTTGACAGAGACAAAGACTGCTGGTCATTTTTCAGTCCTGTCCAACTATTCATGACCACATTTAGGGTTTCCTTGGCAGAAATACTAGAGTAGATTTTCTTTCCTTCTTTGGCTCATTTTCCAGATTAAGAAACTGAGGCAAAAGTTTACCCAGGGTCACATAGTTGGTAAGTGTCTGAGGATAGGTGAAAATGAGTCTTCTTGTATGTCATCTAGCTCTGCAAAGACTGCTGGTTGGACTTTTTTTTTTAAAAAAAAATCTCTTAGGATTGTAGTTCTTAGCCTGCAGCAAAAAGACTCCACAGCAACTTTAACCATTTTGGGAAGTCATTTATGAGTCTATAGAAGGATCTTATGAATCAGAAGATTTATTAGGAAAGGAACTAATGGAATTCTGTACTGAAGTTCATCATACCTCTGCATCGTGAATGAGATTTCATTATTGTGCGTGACTGTAAGGAAAAAAAAAAAGCAAAAAGCAAAGGGATGGATTTAACCTGATAATATCAAAGAGTTAATTTTTTAGCTCATTTCTCTGCTGTCAAGGCCATGGAATACTTTCTGTAAGTCATAAATAATGCATTTTAATAAACGGAGACTTTGATTACTCTATGTGGTCTGACTTGTATTGTAATTCCGGAGACTGCTTGACATGGCTCCAACATTCAGCTTCTGTGGCGCATATTAAAAGTTCTACATATTTTGGCCATGTGTAGGTCTTCATGGTCTACTGGGAAGCAATATTGTTGGAAATGTATTTGACCTGGGGAAACTGGCTTTTCATGGAAAATGATTTTTCTAAACCTTATTGTTTATGTGTTTTTACCCTTAATTTATGTTCCTTTGGTCGAGTCTATTTCCACCCCCCCAACCCACATTAGTTCCATAGTTCAAACAAGACTCCGATTTTCTAGCCCACTCCTCCCCTCTTTCCTGCCCCCCAGCCAGTATCCTGAGTTTCTGTCTCTTAGGAATGCAACACCCAACTCCCAGGACATCCATCAAAGTCAAGCTTAGTTCCTCCAGGCTTGGCTCTGGTTCTGAATTTCTAGAGGCACAAGGATGCCAGGATATCTCCTGCCCATTGTCGGTGGCATAGAGAATAGAGCACTCAACTATGAGTCAGGAAAACCTGAGTTCAAATTCTGTCTCAGACTTTTACTAGCTGAGTGACTTTGGTCAAGCCACTACATGCCTTTATATCTCAGTTTCTTCATCTTGTAAAATGAGAAAATTGAACTTGATAGTCTCAAAGGCCCTTTTCTGCTTCTAAATCTATGAACCTAGAATCTCAAACTCTCTTTGACTTTAGTAAAAGACTATGGAAGATGGGAAAATGCTGGAAAAATATAAATTGGGACAGGAGGCCATTCCCTTTTACATTAATGATAAGAAGAGTCTACACAACACCATCAATATATGTGGCTGATCAGCATTCTCCAGAATGAAGTGAATTTTCTCATGGAGAAATCTCCACAATAATATATCACATTTAAAAGTGCTTTATAATTAGAACATACTATCATTCGTATTATTTTACTTAACACTCCTAAAGATAGGTAACATAAATATCCTTATTTTACAAATATAGAAAATAAGGGTCAAATGGAGATAAACTGGTTGTTCTAAGATCACATAGCTAATTCATGGCAGAGCCAAGTTAAGAACTTAGGTCTTCTGACTCTAATGCTCTTTTTGATCTTCCAAATGAAGAAATTAGTGAATAATTTTGAGAGGACTAAACTAGAAAAACTAATTCTTTTCTTAAATCAATTGGTATTTTAACTCAAATGCTTGTCCTGATGCCATATTTCTTAAGTGTGTTAATAGAAGAACACATTCTTCTTTCTCAAATCCCTCAAATAATAAAGAACAATAGCTCATGTTTATATAATAATCGAATATTAACAAAATGCTTTCCTCAGGATGACTCAATAATGTAGGCAAGGCAGCTATTGTGGTTCCCATATTAAAGAGGAGACAACATAACAAAGAGGGACTGAATGACTTCCTGGAAGTCAACCAGTAACTGTCAGAGCTAGGACTTCAATCTGGGAAGTAAATCCAGGTATTTTAACTTCAAGGCCAGTGGTATACACTACATAGAACGTTATTTTTTGTTCCTAATGTTCATTAAAATGAGAATACTGAATACTGCCATCCACTCATGAGTCTAAGCCTGTTGTAGAGTTATAGAATTATTGTAAGGGGTCTGTTGATCCATAAGTACACCAGGCACGGTCAATTTTTAGCATTATCTCACAAATGTACCTTCTATAGACATTAAAATCCTTCTACATTAATGTACAATATATTTCTATGGATGAAGATGCAATGACTGATGATCAAGCAAGCAGACACTATAGAGTGATTACGATGTGTCAGTCACTGAGCTCAGTACCAGAAATACAAAGACAAAAGCAAAATAGTCTCTGCCCTCAAGGTACTGATAAGGGAAGGTTCTGATAAGGGAAAAGACAGGTAAATACAAACTGAGAGGGGAAGAATCTGCTAGATTTTTAAACTTATCTAGACAATTAAAAAAAAATTAGGAGAAACCAGTAATTTAGATCATCAGGACTTGTGATTGCCAGACTTCAGGTCCCCTTCCATCCGCCATGTGGTTAAGTGAATGAGTCTAGCAGGTTCCACTTATCTCACATATGGATTTGTGTATTCTCCAGATTAGATTTTAAAATTGCACATAAACACCATATGATAGAGACACACAGAGATATACACAAATATACACAGATATACACAAGTATAAGATACATACAGATATAGAGATATACAAATGCACATAGAGATACACAGAGACACACATGCACACACATGCACAATATGCTGTTGCTTACCAGATGTTTGAACTTTCACTTTAATATACTACTTTTTAAAAAGCCACAAACCAAGTGGCTTTATGTGCCATGAAAAATGGAATTTTCTGGCATTAAAATGTCTGCATTTGTAACAAGAAATCTTGAGAAGTCACTACCATTCCAATTCTTCCATGCAGGACTTTAATAATTGCCTGTATTTGTTGCCCATTCTTAGTTTCATCTTTGGGGGGACTGAAGAAAACACCAATAAGCTGTTCCATCCTCAGAGTCCTGGGTCTCTAGGACTGTGACTGTAAAGATTAGAAGAGTCATAGATATGAAACTGGAAGAGATCCCTGAGACCATCCATTCCAAATTCTTGTATTTTTCAGATGAAAAAATTAAGATTCAGAGATGTTAATAATTTTGCTATAGTCATATAGCTATTAAATGTCAGAAGTGGTCTTCCTCACTCTGAGTATAAATAGTGGGAAGACTGGATTTAAGGTCAGGGAACCAGAGTTCACATCCAGCTCTATACAAACTAAGAGGGGGAGAATCTGCTAGATTTTATCTAGACAATAAAAAAAAAATTAGAAGAAACCAGTAATTTAGATCATTAGGGACTTACTGGTTCTATGTCCTTGAGCAAACCTAGCTGCCTCTCTAGGATTCAGACAAGTGGATTAGAAAGGCCTTAAAACTCCTTCCAGCTTAAAATCTATGCTTCTATGTTCTTAGTTGGGAGGGATTGTGCATCAGCTAACTGTCCTCCAGGAAGAGGTGATGAGGTAGTGAACAGTAACTTCTGAATGACACTGGTATATGAGTCAAATGGCCTGCCTATCAACATTTCAGCAATTTTGAGCTTGCTTCTTGCCTTTTCTCATTATATTGTGAGCACTTAACCCAGTGCCTGCTACACAGTAGGTCTTAATAAATGGTTATTGAATAACTGACTGATTGGCAGTCACCCTACAGAATGAAGCATTTAGAGACCTATATTTATCTCCTGACTTGAATGACCATCCAGTGTGCATCTATAGGGGACAAGAAAATCACAGAGATGAACAATCTCAGAACTAGAAAGGAATTATACGATTATTTTTGTCCAAACCTCTCATTTCACAGAGCAGGGAAGTGAGGCTCAGAGAGAAGTGATGAATCTTCCTGAGTCCAGGTCCATTGATCTATCCTCTGTGCCCCCTAACTGCCCATTTATAAGAATATCAATTCCTATTTTCATGGCATTACAAAGTTTATAAAATGATTTCTTCATAGCAAATATGTGAGGTAAATACTTCTCTTCTTTTTATAGTTGAGGACACCAAAATCAAGAAGGGACAAATAACTTGCTGAATGTCACAGCCAGTAAGTAGGTTTGGACCCAGAACTTCTGGTTTCATACCCAGCACCCCTTTCCATCGCTCAGTCATTGCCACCTTAGCTGTTATCCCAGTGAACAGAGAAAGCAGGGCCCTGAAGAAACAGAAAACAGGGGTTTTCTGGAAGAGAGGAGAATGAAAAATCTGAACCCAGGGGCAGTGCCATTGGGCAGTGGGCAGGGGTAGACCATGGGAGACCATGAGCTGAAGCATGAAGCCATTTAGGGTAAATGACAAAAAAAGAGAAATGAGAAACAAGACATAATGAAAATAGATTTCATCTCATATGCTAGTTTGAGTAAGGTCAGCATTGGGAAGTGGTTCCAAGGGCATCTAATTCTTCTGACCCATCTGGACTAATCTAGGAGGGGATACCCTCCTGAGTGACCAAAAGATTTTCAGATGGATTCTCCTGTTAATGGAGGGGAAATCATTTCTTTCTCTTTTGCAGAATCCAGGATGACTTTCCTGGGGAAGGGATTTTCCTCATCACCAATCTGAAAAAGGAAAACAGAGAAAAAGATACAAGTCATCTATGCCTTGAATAATCATCAGGAATATAAATGCCATGTTCACTTTCAGGAATTACATCTTCCAGAAGACTTTGCACAAGTCAAAAGCATTCAGAAGAATGCCAGTTTAAAAAAAAAAAGAGAGAGAGAGAGACGTTGATAATCTTACTCGGGCAGGTGAGGGACAGAGGTCTTTTGTTATTTCTTTTAAATTGGTGTTCTGAAAGCAATTGACTTGTACAAAGGATCCCGGGAGATACTATTCCCAGAAATTAAGATAGTATGCTTGTACAGAGCCTGCTCTCTTGCAAAAGAAGCACAGGTCCTAGTTCTATTCTCCCAATTGAAACTCAGACTGACAAAGTGGGTGCCCAGAGCTAGACTGCCAGATCACCCTGCAAGGTCCTATGGGTAGCCCTGAGGGCCACCATAAGTGGTGGTTTTATAACACTATAGCTCATGAGCTCTAACTGGTGTTCTTCCCCCATGATCAATTAATTTCAAATGGCCAACCAGATTTAATTAGCTTTTAAAAACAGGTATTTACTGAGATGATGTAATAAGAAGAGTTATTACAAAACATCCACACTTAAAAAGTCTCACCCACTTGTTCCACCTGCACATACAGAGTCTAGGGGAAAGTAGCATCAAGTTACAGAACACTTATGGTAAAGAGATAATATAACTATTGGAAGTGCTTTTGCTGGAGTCTTCAAGATGTTCCTCTTAAGAATGGTAAAATTATTCTGCCGGGCATCTTGTAGATTCTCAAACCTACAGGAGAAGTAGGAGTCCAGACTATTCTATGTTCCAGATGCAGACACCAACATCAGCTGCTACTCTTGTTCTAGGGATGCTGCTGGGACATTGATTTTTTTTAATCTTATTGCTCTGGTCTTCTGAAATTCTGAAAGAGACTTAGATTAAGGTTGAAAGCAAGATGTTTTCCTCCCTCCTCGTAGGAACTGGCTAGAGGCTTTCATCACTAAATTCAACCTCCTGGTTCAAAACTGGTCTGCCATTTCAAAAACAACTCAGAAAATGACCAATTTTCCTCAACCAGTTTAAACATGCTTCACTCTATATCACTCTAACCCATCCTATGGTTTCCAAATCTTAACTTTAAATTAAAGTCTGTGATTGACTGATTCAATAGAGATGTGTTGTTCTTGTTCACACCAAGTTTACATTTCTATTTGTTTGATTGTTTTCACCTGACAAAAGTATCAAGGATTAACATCTTGTCCCTTACTTTAAGCAGGGTGGAGTGACTGGTTAATTGATTAAACGAACCACCACCACCATCACCACCCTGCCTTTTCACAAAAAATTATGAAATATCTCCCCAAAAGGGTTAAGAATACCATTCAGTACTTCCACAGATATAAGGCAGCATAAACAATAGAAAGAGTCCAGAACTTAGAGTCCAGGCCTGAGTCTGCAACTTACTTTGCTACTTGTGTGATCTTTGGCAAACCACCTAAGGAGAAGAACATGTGTTTGTATAGCACAAAGACTTGTCATGCATTTTCTCACTTAATTTCCATAGCAACCCTGTAAGTTAAGGAATATAGGCATTGTTATTTCCATTTCATTTCAGGGAAATAGTCTTGGAGAAGGTAGGTGACTCATACGTGGTCCCACAAAGAGCAAATGATGGAGGCAAGATTCAAATTCAAGTCTCTTCTGAATGGAGTCCAGCATTCCTTTTCTTAGGCCATATTATCACTTCTATCAGTTCCTCAAGACCTCAATTGCTTCATGTCAAATAGGAGAGAGAGCTGGACCAGATCCTAAGAGGCTTCTATATCTGTCGTTTACTATATCTGTTTGTTATTACTCTATTTAGCCCCATATATTTTCTATACATGACCCTGAAAAAGGCACTTAGCCTGATCCTCAGTTTCCTCATCTGTAAAATGAAGATGATTGGACTTGATGGTCTCTAAGATTCCTTAATCCATAGGGTCCAAGTCCCATGGAATAGAAGGTAGAAAGATTCTACTCTTTGGGTCAACAGCCTTTGACCTTCCCATGTCCAACCCTTCCTGAGCTTGTGACCTTTCTTTCTTCCCCTGTAACCTCAATGACACTCAGTCATGAGACCCATTAACTAGGATGACTTGTCACCCAGGTCTTTACCACCTCCCTAATCTTTTTCCAATCCTCTGATCCTGCCTAGGGATATGGCCCAAGGAATTCTATCTGGTAAATACAGCCTTATGACCTGTCCCTGTCCACTTCACTTTATAACATATACATCTCAGATAATGGGACAGCGCACATTAAAAAATACTTTATTAACTTTGAAGAGATAGTCATTTGTATTTGTAGTTGGGAGCATGACTTAGGGGGAGACAGTGAGCATCCTAGGGAAGAGATAATAGGTGGATTCTTTTATTATAACATCCAGACTACTAACTAGCTGTTCAATCTTGACAAATTACTTTCCCTCTGTGAGCCCTCTGTGAGTTTTTTCATCTGTAAATTGGAGGGAGGCAGAGGAAGGACATAGAATTAGATGATCACTAAAGTTTCTTGGAAGACTCAAGTTACATTTTCTAATTTTGGCTCTGTTACCAACTTGCTATGTGACCTTGGAGATGTCACTTCTCTTAAGGGCCCCATTTTTATTCATCTTTAAAAACAATGAGATTGCACTAGATGTTCTCCAAAGTTGCTTCAAGCACTAGTGTTCAAAGACCCAGAATAACCTTATTCATGTATTTCATTGGAATGATACAGGATTCCATCTAATTTCTGCTGCTCCCACCATGGACTCTGGTCTAATTAGAACGTATCCATGCGAGACAAATAGTTGATGCATTGTTTGTAATTCTTCCCATGGTGAATGATTTCCAGAAGGTGATTGTGGTGGGTGAATAATTTCCTAGCATGGAGTAGACCTGGGCTTCTGAGACTGTAATTTATTTTGCTGCCCCAACAGACAGCCACAGACAGCCAAGCAGCCAGGTTGGGCCTCTGGCAATGAATTGGCCTAAGGTGGAGAATTCCATCTCGTGCATTCCAGAGCCTCCCTTCCACCAGCTCTTGACATGACTGACTTCTTTTTCCAGCAGGTCTGAGAGTCTCTTAGCCTAAGGCATCTTGAAGAACCAAGACCAAATAGTGCCCTTGAGGGTACATTCAGATTTTATAAGGGTCTGGGAAAGGATTTCAGAATTATAAAACTATCAAATTGAAAAGGATTTGAAAATATAGATTGTTAAAAACACAAGAATAACCAGAATATGAAGGGTCCTTCCTATGTTGGATATTAGATCTGGAAGGGACCTTGAAATATAGAACTTAAGAATTAGGAGGAGCCTTATAACATAGAAATCCAACCTAGAAAGGACCTAGAAATATAGAATGTAAGCACTGGAACAAAGAATGCTAGATCTATATAAGTGCTTAGGACAGAGAATGTCAGAGATGGGGGGATTATAAAACCTAGAATACCAGAGCTGGAAGAGACTTTAGGCCAGAGAATGTGACAAGTTAAAGGGAACTTACACATAGAATGTCAGGGCTGGAAGAGAGTGCTAATGGATGCCTTTTACTCTATATTAGAAGCAAGAGTTTAGAAAAGAGGGATATGGACATAATCACTAGACTGGCAGCTGAGGAGAATGTCATAGATATAGTGAAACTGGATTTTGTCACGACATTTGACAAGGGTTGTCATGATGTCCTTGCAGAGAAGATGGAAAGATGTGATCAAGATCCCAGCTTGTTAAACAATGGGTCCGACTCCATATGGGTCCCATAGTTAAATGTGGGATTTGTAAATTTATGATATATTATTAGTAAATTTTTTATTTTTATATCTATTTTATATACCTATATACCTGGGGTTATGAAAAAATTTCTCAGACAAAAAGGGGTCATGAGTGAAAAAGTTTAACAAGCCCTGATCTAGAGAATAGTACTTTTGTGTGTATTTTGACCTGCGTGAATGAACTCAAAGATTAAGGAATTGATGTCAACCTGGAATAAGATCTTTTGTGGGGTGTCATAGACCTCTGTTCTTGGTCCCATGCTAGTCAACATATTTATCAATGATTTAGATGAAAACTCACATGGTATGCTATTCAAATTTTCAGGTGACAACCTTGGGAAGGACAAATTTGATGTTAGTGTTAGTATTCAAATTTATCTTTATGTTCTAGAAAAATAAGTAATAAGACACAATTTGATAGGGAGTAATATAAAATTCCACACTTGGATTTTTTTTTATTGCAAATACAGGATAGGGCTAGACATCTTTATGGGGAAAAGACCTGGAGCCTTTAGTGAACTGTGAATTCCAAGGTGTCAAATCTAGTAATTCAAAAATAGAATTGGATCAGAAGGAAATACTTGTAGACCATATGACATTTAACAAAGGGAAGTTTGCTTTAACATAGCATGGAAAAGATGGTCAGTAAAGATTTATGTTGGTTCAATTGGAGACAGCTCTTCTCATCTCCATAGTTAGCACAATAGGTTAGCCATTCAGAAAGGTGTGTTACTCAAATGGTTATGGGAAATCATAAAGAATCACAACTACTTGTGTGCTAGGTTTTTAACGCCATAAACAACCAAAAGCTGTGTCAGTGGTTTGAAAACTTATCTTTTGAATGTATTAAGTATGTGAATTTTTCTAGCTCAGGACTGAACAAAGAGAGCCAGAATTCTTTAGCCAATAAAAAAAGAAGTCCAGTCAGAAAGGCCTTGGAATATAGTGCATGGAACCCAGTATATAGACTAGTAATGATCCAAGGAAACCTGTGTTGAGCAGAGACCACCAACAAGTCAGGTACATTTGGAGTATAGAGTTATTTTGCATTGATCTTGAACCAGTGTCAAGAAAATGAAAAGTTCCCTTTTTATTGGGAAGTCAGATATTTGTCTAAATTTCAGGATTTTTAAATTTTTATCTCAATAAAGTCCTTATACTACACAGAGCTCAGAGAAGAAGTCTCTACATAATAGGACTTTAGACTCTAGATAATAAATAATAGGACCAAACAGAACCCCACCATTCTTTACGAAGGGAGCAGAGCATGGCCCTGATACATCTCATGTCAGTAAGACTAAAGATAAGTAAACTAAAGAAAATACTGATGACAAGGAAATATTATGGATCCAGAGACACTCAAAGGCCAAAAAACAAAACAAAACAAAACAAAACAAAACAAACAAAAAAAAAAACTCCAAAAGATTTACAAGCAATGCCTCAAACAAAGCTTGGGGACACAAAATCTACTAGAAATCCTTAAAAAATGAAGAATTTTAAAATATGACAAATGAAATAAGAGCTCTAGGGGCAAGAATTGGAGAGGCAGTGAGAGCTTTAAAAGAACATTTGTAAGGAGAATAAACTGCTTAGTTCAGAAAGTATAAAACCTTGCTCAAATAGATTCACTGAGAATTCTAAATGACCAAAGTCAATGACTATAAGATGTTAAGAAATACTAGAATAAATTTAAAAGATTGAACAATTTTTTAAAAAATGCAAGTTCTGTAAAATAAATCAAAGAAAGATAATTTAAGAATCGTGAGACTATCTAAAAATGATAACTAAAAAACCCCTTATATCATATCAGCCTTATAAAACCATATATAAGCTATTGAAATTGAGCTATTATTGAAGGCAAGGCACTGATATACTGAAAACAGCAATGAATTTGTCTTGTTTTTTTTAATGCTTTCTCCATTTAATTTTTTTTCCTTTTGAATAGTATTTTATTTCCGAATACATGTAAAGATGTTTTTCAACATTCATTTTTCTAAGACTGTGTTCCAAATTTTTCATCCTCTGCCCCTTACTTTTCTCCTCCTCAAGACAGCAAGCAATCCAGTATAGGTTAACTATGCATTTCTTTTAAACATATTTTAATATTTATCATGTTATGTAAGAAAAATCGAACTAAAAGAGGAAAAATTGTGAGAAAAAACAAACAAAAAAGGTGAAAATACTATGTTTTGACCCACATTTAGTCTCCATAGTTTTCTCTCTAAATTCAGATGGCATTTTCTATCCTGAGTCTATTGGAAATGTCTTGAATCATTTCATAACAGCAATGAATTTGGAGTCAGTAGATGCATCATTCTGTCTTTTATTCCCTGTGTGACCTTGGTCATATCACTCTAACCTTAATTTCATTATCTTTAAAATGATCATATTGACCGAGATCATTTCTACTTCCAGCTATAAATCTTTGATCTATGGTTATAAACTTCAGTTTTTCAGTTGACTGCCCCCTTCTCATTATCTCATTTGATCCTCACAATAATCCTGGACATTAGATTCTATTATTATTCTCATTTTACAAATGAAGAAACTGAGCCTGAGAGAGGTTTATTGACTTGCCTGGGATTAATTCAGTTAGTAAATGGTTAAAGCAGAATTTGAACTCAGGGCTTCTGACTCCAAGTCCATGCTGTCTCACTTCTCCTTTCCTTGGAGATCTTTAGAGAGGAAGAATCAATAACTTCCAAGGCAGTTCATTCCACTTGTAGATAGTTTTCTGTCAGGAAGATTGTCCAAAATGGACTAATTTGCAACTTTCTTCCTCTAAGGCCAAACAGAATAAATCTGATTTCTCTTCCATGTGAGAATCTTCTAATATTTGAAGACAGTTATCATGTTTCCCTCCTTCCCCTCCTGCCAAAGTCTTCTCTTCTCCGGGCTGAATATCCAAGTTCCTTCACCCAGTCCTCACTGAGCATAAATTAAAAGCCCTTTACTTGGGATGATCATCAATTCATCAGTAGCTTTCCCAAGATGTATTACTAAGAATGAAATTCAATGTTTATTCTTCTTGTGATCTGACTAGAGCAGACCTCACAGAAATACATGTCATAGTAAATGTTGCTAATTGTATCTCTTAAGTATGTTATATCATGTTTACTTGTATCTGTCAAAATGTGCTCACAGCTTTCAGGAGTAAAAAAAAAAAAAAAAAAGCAAATACAAACAAACAGTAACAATATAACCTACTAGATCTGGAGTTAGAAGACTTGGATTTGGGTCATATTCCATTACTATGGAATATGTTTTTCTTTGCTTTGTTTTTCTTCACTTCGATTTCCTCATCTGTAAACTGGGGATAAACACATTTAACTTGATTAACTTGATTTATCTCATAGCAATGGAAGTTGTAAGGACTTCAACTTAAAAGTTTTTCAATGCCAAATCTGGTACTATATCTATTACAACTTACTATCATGTTAGTTGAACCTTGTACTTGAACACAATCTTTCTGCAGACGCAGCTAGCTGGTGCAGAAGGTGGAAGTCTGGATCTGAAATCAGGAAGACCTGATTTCAAATCCAGACTTAGACACTTCCTTGTTATGTGGCTTTAGAGAAGTTACTTAAATGTTGATTGCCTCAATTTCTTCGCTTATAAAATGGGTCAGAGGGAGATATAATAGCACCAACTCTCAGGGCTGTTAGCACAGTGCCTGATACATAGTAAATGCTTACTTCTGTTTTATAACTGCTCATTACCATCACATAGGAGGTTTCCTTCCTGGGAGCACAGAGATGCATACACTTACAGGTGCTAAGTTAGAATAACAGGATTTGCAACTCAGTTGTGTATTATAAAGTTGAGCATTAGCCAATTCTCTTTTCTGGCTAAAGTTGATGTTAGCCAAAAATCTACACTTTAGCCATGGCTTACACATCTGAAGCTGTCAGAAATGTGACTTACAAGTTTTCGATAGCTTCCTTAAAAGCCCATCATGAATATATATAAATGGCAAATTAAAGTTACAATAGCTATCATTACGTTGACCTTGAATCTATCATGTCTGTCATTTATTAATTCATTCAGTCATTGAATAATTATTCAGTGAGTACCTATGGAGCGGACAGTTAGCTCATTTGGTTAGAGTATGGTGTTAATAGCACCAAGGTCAGAGGTTCATTTTCCAACTGGGCTAATCTCAATGAAGCAAGTAGATAGCACAGTGGATAGTGCTCTAGACTGGAGTCAGGAAGATCTGTATTTAAATCTGGCCTCTGATAATTACTAGCTGTGTGATCCTCAACAAATTAACCTGTTTGCCTTAGTTTCTTCATCATAAAATAAGAATTATAATAGCATCTACCTCTTAGAATTGTTGTGAGAATCAAATGAGATAATAACATACTTAGTACAATACTGATATATAGTTGCCACTATATAAATGCTTTTTTCCTCCCTCCCTCCCTCCCTTCCTCCCTCTCTCTCTCTCCTTTCCTTCCTTCCCTTCTTCCCTCTTTCCCTTCCTTCTTTCCTTCCTTCCTTCCTTCCTTCCTTCCTTCCTTCCTTCCTTCCTTCCTTCCTTCCTTCCTTCCCTTCCCTTCCTTCTCTTCCTTCCTTCCTATTGTATATGACATCCTATATTAGTACTTTGCAGTCTATAAAGATGAATATGCATGAGATATAACTTCCAGGAGTTCATAGAGTAGTCAGGAATGAAGCAAATTCAAAAATAAATATAAAAACACAACATAGAAAGTAGTGAATATTATAAGCAAAGCAGAGATGAAGTTCTCTAGCACATGGAGGAGAGAGACAGAAAGGGCATGGGGAGAGGAAGGGAGGGAGGGAAGGAGAGAGAGAGAGAGAGAGAGAGAGAGAGAGAGAGAGAGAGAGAGAAGAGAGAGAGAGAACTTTTCCAGCTGATCTTGTTTCATTATTATTAATTATAGTACATCTTTCTACAATTAATTGGTTACCTAATTCCATCTGCTCATCTGTCTATCTTTCGTGAGGAAGAGGGAGGTATATTCCATCTTATCCACTCAGTTAACAAATATTTGTCAAATATCTACTATGTAACTTCAAAATTTAACTAGACTGAATCGACCAATTGGATTTTTTTTCAATTGGCTTGGTTAATTTGTTTCTGAACTATGTATAAGTGTGTTTGTGCTGTTTTGTTTCTGTGAGCATATGTGTGTTCATGTTGTAGGTGTGTCTGGTTCCATCTCTGTTTTAAATCCATAGCTACCTTCTCCCACTCTTTCTTAAAATCTAAAACACATGAAAACTTTCCATAATTAAACAGTGCTGGAGGGACCCAATGATGGAGAAGACAATTGGCACGAATCCCAGTTCAGACTAGAAAATGGGGACTCAGAATGGTAACTCTCCTAGAGAATGACAGTCATTAAAATTAATGAGAATTTGCTGCATTCCCTGCCTCTACCTTCTGTCATCCATACACCCTTAGGGTACTGGTTGGTCTCAGGTTCAGAGGAATTTGGGGAGCCCTATAGGACACTAAGCTAATACATTATGAATCATGTGATCCAATGTGCCTTAGGGAGTTTCATTCCTAGAAACACAAGGGTGTGTTCATTCTCTCTTGTGAGAGAGCCCTGGATGTTGAGAGGAGAGGAAAGAAAAGAGGAAAAGAAGAGAAGATTAGCCTATGGGGAAGCCCAAGGGAAATAGGGCAGAGTTAAAACTCTTTATCCCTTAGTGGAATTGTTGGTGTTTGCTCTTTCTTTTTCTTCAAAGACAAACATAACATTAGAGAGGTAATGCCATGACATGCAAGTGAGTGGATTTAAGTGAGGGGGGTCCCCTCCAGAACATCTGAGTCCAGTGGCCAGATATAGATCAGCACTGGAGAGGGTTCTGGAGCATTGGGAGATCTTGGCCTTATAAAAGCTAAAATATTTAACAGGTTTCAGTTTGATTCAGATAACACCCAATCAGTCATTATGACTAGCCTAAGAAACGAGGCAGAGAATGGCCTCTTTTACTTAGTCAAAAAAAAAAAAATCAATCTGGAAGGGAAAGATCCTCCAGGTTTCTGAAAAAACAGAAACATTACATTCACTCTAATCTTTATGGGTTCTGGTTATTATCATTTTTATAAAATGAAGGGATGAGATTATATTATTTCTAAAATTCCTTCAAACTCTAAGCCATATGATCGATGAACTCAGACAACCCTAATTGCAGCCCAAAACCACTGCTTCTTTTCATTCTGAGGATGAGGTTAAGGACATAAGTAAAAGGGTTAGTACTGCAAGGAGGAAAGGTCACTTCTTTCTCTGTCAGAAGAAGGGAAAGGGACAATTAGAGAGAAAGGAAAACAAACATTCTGAAGAGGAAAGAAGGGGAGTCCAGGAAACTTTCATCAATGAGCTTCATAAGAATTAGTAATAACTTCTCTTTATATACTTAAATTTTCTTCCATGTGCAAATCAGAACTCAATATCGTTTTTCCTAAGTCACTCTTTCTTCCTAACTTTCCTGTTTCTGAATAGTGCATTATCATTCTTCTGGTTCATCAGGTTCAAAACCTATGAGCATTCCCTCTTTCTTCTCACTCCTCTCCCCTTTAAATTAATCAGTTAAGCAACTAATCGGTTGTCAAGTCTTATCAATTCTGTCTTCACAGCATTTCTTAGATATATTCCCTTTTCTCCACTCACAAAGCTAACCTGCCTTTCTAAATTGAATCTTGCCTGAACTATTTCAATAGCCTCCTAATTGGCCTCCAATTAATTAGGAGAGACTGCATCTAACCTCTCCCCTCTTCAATCTAGATTATCCACAAACAAGGTTGATCTCCCTGAAGGACAGCTCTGATCATGTTAGTCTCCTGCTCAGGAAGCTTCAGTTGTTCCCTAGAAGTCTCTAAGAATCTCTAGAAAAAATTATAAACCTTTGGAGGGAGCATTGTAAAGCCCCTCATGATCTGACTCCAGCCTGTCCCAAGTAGGAAACTTAAATGCAGAAGGTTTCATTAAGTTAGTCACAGTTACTCAGCTCATTTTACATCTACCTCCTCCTCACCCACCCTATGCTCCACTCAAATTGGTCTCCCTACTTTTTTTCCATGTACACAATTCTACTTCCCTTTGTACAAATTATACACCATGCTCATCTCAAATAGGAAGCAACAAGATAATATAGACATAGGCAGAGAAGTAGAATCTTAAGTCTTGGACATCCAATAAAAGATGGGAAAACAAAACAGATACCAGAGGGTCTTGGAGATAAGCATAGTCCAAAGTCCAGGAGAGTCAAATATAAAGGTATAAAGCATATAGGTATAACTATATAGTATAATAGACAAAGGACAACATGATATGGTTGAAAGTTTTTCTACTGTCAGAGTTCTAAACTTGATTTTATGTATTCACATATTTGTGTTTTCATATGTAAAGATATAAGAATAAAATGTCCCAATTATGAAACTTTAGACCAGTCACTCTTTCTGAACCTCAATTTCCTCATATGTGAAATAAGGGAGTTTGAGTTTAGGTGATATTTAGAGCTATTCTGTAGTAGATAGCACACTTGACTTTGAGTCAGGAAAATAGATATTATGAAAGATATCCCAATCTTGCCTCAGATACTACCAGGAACCCTGAAAAATTATTTAATTTTTGTCAACTTCAGGGTCTTCATTTGTAAAATGGGGGTAAAAATAATACCTACCTCAAGAGTTATTGTGAGAAACAAATGAGATACTATATAGAAGGCATTTTGCAAACTTCAAAGTGCTATTAAGATAATTATCACCATGACCACCGCCACCATCATCATCATGATCATCCTGATCATCATCACTCAGAGCAATGGTCTATCCATAGAAGTATGTGATTACACAAGATTACCATAATATGGTATAGGATATTAGAATGATTTAATCTGCAGATGTGATTATAACATCTTTAACTTCTCAACTCCTTCTACAACCATCACTCCCCTCCCAAGTGATTGTTGACTAAGGAGAACCATAGAGAGGGATCTTGCAATTCCCAAAGTCACAAAATCTGGGTGTTGGAAAGAATCTTAGTGTTTCATAGGGGTTAGTGCTAAAACAAAACTTAGAAAAAATCATCTAACTTCTTAACTTTACCATTGATGACACTGAGATCTAGACTTGCACAAGAGCATCCCTTAGGAAAGCCATGATTCAAACTCAGCCCTTCTGATTCTGCATCAGGGCTCTTTCCCTTCTTGCTGAAGCTGTCTCCCTTCTGGAATTGCTTTCTAGAGTACAGAAGCCTTTACCAGCCTTTACCTGAATAGCCCTAATGATCCCATGACCCGGCACAACCATTCCCCTTGACTGCTTCATCTATTTCTGTATTAAAATATGTCCATTCTTACACTTTCAAGCACTTAAAGGAATGCTGTCCAAGAACCATGCACTTCATAGATTCACCACCAGGACTGGAAGACTTGAAAAGCACATCTGCATAATTAGAGACAACCCAACCTTCCGGGAGAAGTTTCCATTGCCTTTCAGGAATACTGTGGGACTTAGTGCCAATGGAAGACAATGGGGACTTTTCAGAGAAAGTGATGCTTATATTTAGCACACAGATGTTTATGGAGCATCCTTGAAAGTGGATATTGTCAAGAAAGATGTCTCTGAACTACAATAGAGAAGAATGGAACCCAGGTGGTCTGATGACTTGGGTGAGGGGGTGGAGTTGTAAAGAGCTAAGGAGGCCTGAAATAGGATAAAAATGACAGAAGGACAGAAAGGCTTTGCTGCCCCTATAATCCTCTTTCAAAAGGCTGAAAGCTCTTCCCATATCTTGCTCACTGATGGGGGTAAAGAGCCCAGCCTACACTCCAGCTGTGATGAAGTTAATAAGATAAGAATGAGCCCTCCTGAGCTCAAAGTGCATGATCTCCCCAGTCTAAGTCTGGGGTATAGGGGGGTTGCCATTCTCATTCCTCCATTCTTCCTAATCTCCCCTCTCCCCCATCCATTGGAAAGGGCATTTGCCAGCCCCTACCCTTTCTAAAACAGGATTGAATTACAATAAGGTATGGCCAAAGCTTTTCCTCAGCAAAGGTGTGAGGATAAAAGATCAGATTAATCCCTAGGCAGGGAAGGGTGACTTGGGAGGAATATAGAAAGGAAGAGGTCAGATCTTTACAGGAGCAATAAGAAATTAAAAATCTGGGCTGGGCGGGTAACAGGAGCTTTGTGTAGAACTGAAATCCAAGGGGCTAAGAAGAGGGATCTTGGAATTCCCAAAGTCATAAAATCTGGGTGTTAGGAAGGATCTTAGCGTTTCCTTGCTCCATCAAGATTCAGACTAATAAATCAGTATTGTATTAGGATCTAAGCTGCAGAGATCTAATCATTCCTTTAGCTCAACCTATCTCCTCAATCTGCCTCAGTTTCTGTTAACAACTTTACCTATAATCTTCCTTGTTGTATCATAGATCTGTCTCCCCTTTGCAAAATCCCTGCCAGCCAACCAGCCAACAAGCACTTTGTAAGTGATTACTATAGGCTAGACAATGTCTTAAGCACAGAGGATACAAGGCAAAAATAAGGTCTCTGTCTCCAAGGTCCTCATGCTCTAATGGAAAGACAACACCTAAATAACTAGGTAACAAGATATATATGACAGATATATATGACAGATTGAAGGTAATTTGAAAAGAGAAGGAATTAGCCAAAAACTGAAGAAGGTGAGATTTGAGTTAAGTCTTGAAGGAAGGCAGAGATAAGAAGAGTGTCAAAATATCACTTAAGAAAGGGCAAGTGGGTAGAGGCTTTCAAGGCACATCTTCATGCATGAGATAGCAAACTGTGGCTTGAGGGCCAAATCCACAATTTTGTGAATGGCCCAGTGAGCTAACAATGTGTATATATACACATACAAATATATATATATATATATATATAGCATATATTTATTCATATATATACATATACATATATATGTGCGTTTGTATTTTTTGTAAATTTAATATTAACCATTTCTAGCTTGTGGGCCATATAAAAACAAGTGACAGGTTGGATTTGGTCTTTGAGTCATACATAGTTTAGCAATTTCTGGCAATCACTACCTTCCCTAAGAAGATCTTAGGTGATCATCCATCATACTCCCTTCCTGACTCCTCAAGTAGGTGCATACATTTGGAATATAGAATACTAGAGTTAAAAGAGATTTTTACATAGAATTTTAGAATTAGAACAACTGATGCAGGGTGAAGAACAGAATGGCAGAACTGCAAAGCACCTTAGAACATCTGTCAGAGCTGGGAGGGAACCTAGAATGTTGATATTCAAAACTGAAAGGGACTTTTAAGATTATCTACCTGGTACCCATTACCTACTTTCAGTCCCTTATAAATTGAGTATTCTCCTTTCCATTTTGAATTTCCTCTGCCAAGACGAAGAAAGAAATTTTAATTTTAATTATTTGATATCCCATTATAATGGTCAACTCATCAATTCACTAAAAATAGAACTGTTGTACTAGTTCAAGAAAACATATTCACAGTTCACTTTTCACAATCCAAGGTCCAGACCAAACTACCTAGTTATCTGGAGGCCCCCCAAAAAACTGCAATTTCAGCCTAGTCCCAGCATAGTATTATTCTGGAGAAGGCAGACATCATGAGTTACTCTTTGGATGATCACAAAAGATGCTCCTTCTTGATCTTCGGGTCATCATGGCTGCTCACCACAGGAATGTGGAGAGATTAGACATCTGTTACCTCTGCTACTCCTGTGGAGTCTCTGAACAGAGTCTCTGAAGACTGGGAAGAGTATTCCCATTTCAAGTCTCAAGCCAAACAGACAGCCACAAGAATGATGAAACCACCAAGAGCTACATCTGTACCAATCTTGGCAAGAGTGGGAGAGGAAATCTCAATGTCCATAAATCTCTAGTAAGGCAGGGAATTCCATTTCACTTTTCTTTCTTTCCCCAACTCTCTCCTCCTTTTTTTTTCTGGCATTGCCTGTGTTCTTTACTACTCCAATTTTATCCTAAACAATGTACATATTTTATTTGTTTTGATTTGCATGTTATTTCCTCCATTACTCTGTGAGCTCCTTGAAAGCAGGGACTATTTTGTGGCTTTTCTTTCTTTGCATTCTCAGCTCTTAAAACAGGACTTAGAACATAGTAGATGTTTAATAAATATCTGTCATATTTTAAAATCATTTTGAATCTTTTGTTGTTTTGTATTTTTATTTTTACATTATATTCCTATATATATATATATATATATATATACACACACACACATACATATATATACACACACATACATATGTGTATATATATATATATACATGCATGTGCATAGGTTTGTGTGTCTGTATACAGACATACATTCCTTGCTTCTAATGAATATTCCCTTGCGATTAAGAAAAAAATAGTTTTGCAATACCAAATGACACCACATTTGGCAACATATTCAGGATTTTACCTCTTAGTCCTTAATCTCTTAAACAAAAAAAGGGTGGAACATTTCCTTACTTCTTTTCCAGGGCCAGGATCAATTATAATTACAAAATATTGAGCTTTCACTTTACATTTTTAATCTAAGGTAGCAGTCACTGTGACCAAAATTAAAGGTTGTTGGGTATATAATTTTCTTGATTCTTCTTACTTCAACCTGTACCAGTTCATTTTTAAACTATTACTTTTAAAACTATTACTTCAGACTCATCCCTCTATAGAACATCCTTATTTGCTTCCTTCAGACCAGGCTTTTTTTTTTTATCTCAAAGACTTATGGAAATGTGGTAAAATAAACAAGCTCTTCCGGCCTGAAGCTTAGCATGGTACCTGGCACTTAATGTGTAGGCACTTAATAAATGTTTGTTCTCCTTTCCTTTTTTAGGCTAGACATCCCACTCTTGAGTAACTCTAGTTAGGAACTTTTCTTTATACCAAGCTTACATTCTCCCTTTGTAGCTTCCACCCATTTCTTCCAATTCTATGCTGATTCTAAGAAGCAGGAACACAAAACTTTTGTGTAGGAAGAAAGGGAAAACTATACCAGTAATTTCTCCATTCAATATTCAATAAGCTTGCTGTGGGTCTAACTCTGACTTTAACTTCATGTTCCCAAAACTGACTTCTTGCCTCCACTTTACATACCTTTCATTAATTGTTTTGTGTTCCAGCAACAAGATTGTGTGACGATCAACTATGATAGATTTGGCTCTTCTCAGCAATTCAATGATCCAAGGCAATTCCAATAAACTTAGCATAGAAAATACCATCCTCATTCAGAGAAAGAACTATGGAGACTGAATGCAGATCAAAGCATATTATTTTCACCTTTTTTTTTTCTTGTGGTTTTCCACTTTAGTCGATTTTTTTCTCTCAATATGACTCATATGGAAATATGTAAAAAATGAATATACATATATAACCTAAAAAGTTAAATTAAAAAA
Source organism: Antechinus flavipes (assembly GCF_016432865.1). Taxonomy (NCBI): domain Eukaryota; kingdom Metazoa; phylum Chordata; class Mammalia; order Dasyuromorphia; family Dasyuridae; genus Antechinus; species Antechinus flavipes. Next base: position 60,857,892 of record NC_067398.1, read on the forward strand.
TTTAAACAGTAGTTTTGTGCTTCCAAGTAGGTGTCCCTAAATGGGTGCCTTGTTCAGTTTCCTACTTCCCCCGGAACTGTCCAGCCCTGTTCTACTCAGCACTGCCCGGGATCAAAATCCTCTCCTTTAATTCTTCACTGCTTGTTCCTGGACCTCCTTCATGCCAACTGCCCATCTACTGTGTGCAGCTAGGACCTCTCACAATCACGCATCCCATTCCAAGGTTCCCCACAGTCTTTGGGTTCAAATTGGTTCTTTCATCCTCCCTGCCCACCAGCCTTATCTTGCCATTGACAAGACTGGGTAATTGCCATTTCTTTTTCTTACAATTGTCTCCAGGACCACACACCAGTCTCCAAGGAATCATACATGGTAACCACCCAGAAAGGTAATTCAGAGAAGGCAAAGTGTGCCCTGCAATCAGTCAGAGACAGAGGCAGGCTGTCTAAGGAGCCAAACACCCTGCCTGACCTTAGAGAGGAAGAGCTCTGGTTCTCATAGGTCAGAACAGGAAATTCAGTCACCTCTTTGAAACAGACCTCTCTGTCCCAAATAGCCACTTCTCAAAATCTTCCCACGCTATTATATTATAGAAGCCAGACAGCCCCAGTGTGGGATACCAGTCCTTTGGTTCTTGGATCCCCACTAACTCTAGCATGCCTCATAGTAGTCAGCCTTTTTTGAGGCAGGGGCTAGGATGTCATTTCCTCTTTGGGGGAGTTCCTGGCTATCTCCTCTGTTAGAGCTTTTGTTGACAAAGGACTGGATGTTCTGAGAGCTCTGAATGCTTCATTGCTGCCATTTGAATAGAGTGTCTCAACTCATTTAACCTACTTCCACACCACGTGGTGAAATCAATCCAGGAGATGAGCTCAAAAGCTATTCCTGCTCAGTGACATCACCAAGTTGGAGGGGGGAGACATACCCCAAGTGACTGCCAATCACAACAGGAAGAAGGACACACCACACACACACACACACACACACACACACTCCTAGCAAACCCTGATATGTTCTTTTGCTCCTATTTCAAAACTCAAAGAGGTTTTATTAGGTTTTAGAGCGGGAAAAGATCTTTGAATTTCAATACTTTCATTTTACAGATAAGAAGACCCAGAAATGATCATTTGATCATTCATTCAGTAGTCATTTGTTTGGTTCCTACTATATACCAGGCAGTATGCTAGGTGCTAGAGATTCAAAGACCAAAACTAATCTAGCCCTGCTCTCTAAGAGCTTACATTCCACAATGGAGAAATAACATGCACACTGATAAATGCTGAAAATGTGAATTTAAGAACACATGTCACACAATGCCTTCTCTACTTAAATGGCTCAGCAGCTCCACCTCCTCCTTATGGATGATCTGGTCTTTGCCTATGGTTCTCTCTGTTTTGGTAGGTGAGATCTTACCTTGTGAAGTTCACAAGTCTGTTTCTCCCTCTATCCGACCTTTGGTACCCACTTCTGCTCCTTATCCTCCAAATCCCTTTCTCAACTCTGTTAAAATTTAAGCTCCCTAACTATGTGACCCTGGGCAAGTCACTGAACCCCAATTGCCTCAGCAAAAATAAAGTATAATAAAATAAAATTTAAGCTCCTGGAGGGTAGGAATTATCTTGTTTGCCTTCAGTTTAGTATAGTTTGTGGCACATAGTACTTAATGTTTTATCATGCTATCACTCATCTGTTTATTAGGAAGGAATGACCTAAAGATGAGAAACATCTTATAGGTAATAAGTAGCGTCAAGATTTGAACTTAATTTTCTTTCCATTATTTCATATCTCCAGCCTCTCTACACCTAGAGTGGGAAGAACCTGAGAGATCATTCAGGCCAGCACCTACCTGAAGCATAAGCCCTAGTATCCTCGGCAAGGGGTTCCCCCATATTTGCCTGAAGCCCTCCAGGAACAGGGATCACACTGTCCATAAGTAACCTTTTCCAGTTCATGTTTCACCCACAGAGTGGGGTCTGGATGTGAGCAGAAGCTATCACCACAATTAAGAAGGCAGAGAAGTCATGTATATAGCCCTTATGAGGCATCAGACACTCTGTTAATAGCCCTTATGAGGCACCAGACACTCTCCTAGTCTGACCGTCCCTGTAGTCAGTAGGCAAAAACATGGAGCACCCAAGACTCTAGGCTGAGTTTGGATTGGCATGTTATACTGCAGCAACTGATTTTTGTTTTTTGGAAGACAAGGGAAAAGGTAAGTGAGCCCTTTTCATGGAAGAGCAGTGAGACCTGGGAAATCTGAATGCTTGGGTATCTCTGTTTTTTTGTTTCCCAGTTTTATGTGTCCCTGGGAAAGACTTTGTACATAGAGTTTTGCTTCTTGACAAATGGACATGAAATTCTAAAGGAATGAACCAAAGCCCATTACCAACTGACTCTATCCTGTCTTTCCAGGCTGTTTACACATTATTCCCTCTCACATCCTCTAAGCTCCAACCAAATTGGCTTACTTTCCATTCTCTGTACATGGTTCTCCATCTGCCATCTTAGTGTCTTTGTACAGACTCTCTTTCATCTCTAAGCTAGATATCCTCCTCTTCTATTCCTCTTATAATCCTCATTTCCCTTTAAAGCTCAGCTTCAACACTATCTACATGTATTTGCTATTTACCCCCAATTGACACATAGTCAGAAATTTCTGAGCCCTCTTCACTTTTTCTCAAAGTGTGAGAACCTACATTGGAAACTCACTGCCAGAATAAACACAGGAGAGAGGGGAAAGCCCATAGACAAAGGGTCAGCACTTCTGTGTCATCAGGGATGACTGAAATCATAATGGGGCATCTACTTCAGTGCTGAATCTAAGTGACACAGTGAATAAAACACAGAATTTAGAGTTAGAAAAAGCTGAGTTCAAACCCAGTCTTACACATTTACTAGATGAGTGAACCTAGGCAACTCATTTAATTTCTGAATGCCTCAGTTTCCTCATTATAAAATGGATGTAATAGTAGTACCTAGCTCTCAGAGGTGTTGTGAGGTTCATATGAGATGATATTTATAAAGTTATTTGCAAACCTTAAAGTATAATATAAATTCTATCATCCTCATTATTGGAATAGAACATCTAATATTCCCTTAGAGTAATGTGTCTGTCTGTGAACAGCTCATTGCCTTCTATGGGCATGAAAAGTTACCAGAAATAATCTTACGATGCTTTCCTGAGCTCAGTGTATGGGAAGCCACATCAAAAGCCTCAAATATGGTGAGGAATTCACCTTCAAACACACACGTGCGCGCATGGTCGTTCGACGCGCGGCGCGCATACACACACACACTCATACATTCTTTAAAAGTTAACAGAGCAATGGACAATGTTCTAGGAGGTCAAAATTCTAATTCTAATTCCCCTTAATCATAAAATGTTGGTAATGGAAGGCAGGCACCTTGGAGAGCAGCAACCCTAAACCCCTCACTTTATATGTGAGGAAATTGAGGCTCTTAAAGTTCTGCGGGATTTGTAGACCCAAAAGATGGGGGATGGGAAGGAACTCAACACAAGTATATGTAGGTGAGTCTGTTATTCTCATTTTCATAGAGTTAATATGAGGATCAATTCATCAACCAATAAACAATAATTTGCTAAATAATTATTATGTTACATAATGTGATGGACATCAGATATTCAAATACAAAATTGAAATAGTTGTCTTCAGAAAGCTTACATTCTACAACATACTGATAGATGATGAATACAAAATGTATATACAAAATAAAATACCTAGGACTGGGTTTGAGATTGGGTGGGACATATAACTGTGGGAATCAGGAAAGGCTTTTTGAAGGGAATAGTACTTAAGATGAACCTTGAGGTATGCTCCAGGTTCCAAGAGACAGTGGTAGAGAAGGGGATCATTTCAGTTTTGTGAGCCAACCTATGCAAAGGCACGGAGGAGGAAGACAGGAAGTCATATGAAGGGAACAGTAAGTAAGAATAAAAGAAGATATTGTACATAGCAAAGCATTATGGAATATATAATACTATACAAATGTAGAACTGTAATAAAGGAGGAAGAGTTCTGACCTTGGAGTCAAAAGCCTTGGATTCAAATCCCTAGCTCTGCTATTTACCTGTGTGATCTTGAACAAGCAAGTTACTTTAAGTTTTCTCTCAATTTCCTCATTAATGTAGATAGCTTCTATAACTCCTTATAGATCTAAATCTACATTCCTATTTAATTTTACTGTAATCTCCAAATAATGGGAATTTCTATCTTTCTATTTTGCATAAATTGGTTTTTAAAAGAATATATTATACTTAAGATGGTAGTATAAATATTACCCTAATTGTCTCTTTCTTCTTCTCATCTTTCTTCTTTTCTGTTCTAAGTAGTTTCTTCATATTTCATTAACACTCTTTTCTTTTATATATCTTGAAGATCAGTCCTTCAACATTCTTGAAATTGTCACTTCTAGCACAAAGTTCTGATGGATTTACTTGGTCTTACATAGCTGTTCTTCCTGTCTCTTTCTTTCAGGCTATTTCTACTTCTTTATACAGCACACTGAGTACTATGATGTTAAAGCTCAAATTCGATGACTCCACCATCACTGATGGAGAATTTGTTGTAGAAATTTTGACAGACACTGACTGTTGTACATTGTTAATGCTCTATAAATATCCATTTAATGAATGATTCTATTCACTTCAGATTTCTTTTACATTTTTAATTTGTTTGTTGTCTTCTTTCCAGTTTTGTACGTAAATGTTCTTAGAATGATCTAAATTGAGTCTCTCAAACTTTCTGTAAGCAAAGTTTTACTACCTCCACCTTTTGATTTTATGAGGAGTTGTAACTCATAATGTGCTCTCACTTTCCTCTACAAGATTTGAGAAATAAACTCATATATTAAGATAGGATAACAGAATAGTAAAACTGGAAGGGACTTCTATGGCCACCTAATCCAATACTTAGCAAAGGATCATCCTGATTTTGTTTAATGACCCTCCACTAAGATAGAACCCATGACCTCCTGAAATAAGCATCCTGCTTTTCTACCTTTCTTTCCCTGAGGCAACTGAGGTTAAATGATTTGCCTAAGGTCACACAGCTAGGAAGTGTTAAGGGTCTGAGACCATATTTAAACTCAGGGCTGGTGTTCTATCCACTGTGCCACCTAGCTGCCCCAGCCATTCTGCTTTTCTTTGACTCAAATGAGTAGGATTTTTTTCTGAAATGAAATCTAAATTTGCTTCTTTGAAATTTCTACACATTACTCTGGGCATTGCCTTTTAAGAATAAATGTAACATTTTTTACTCCTTGCAAATGAACTTTTCAAATATTAATTATGTGATGCTAAGCAAGATGCTTAATTTCTCCCAATCTCAGTTTCTTCATGTCTAAGATGAAGATAATGATGATGATATTTCATAGTGTTGTTATGAGGACTAAATGGCAATGTTTACAAATCTTAAAAGGCTATGTTAATTTATTATTGTAGCTATTATTAATTATTATGGTAATTTATATAGAAATAACAGCAGAGAGCAAAGCAAGCTTATTCCTCCTTGAGACCCAAGGTCTAAAGAGAAGGACAACCTCCATATAGAGAGTTTGGCCAGTAAATAGTCTCTTCCAGAGAGAGTCACATTTCTATTAGCACAAGAAAATTAAAAAGTTATGAAGTAAAAGTATCTAGGATTAGGGGAATTTATTAAAAATAAAGAAAAATGATGTTGGTGGTGGTGACAAGAGATACCATATTCCTCCTAGGCTGAATATACCCACTTTCTTAAATGAATACTAATAATGTATGACCAGATGACCCATATCTGTTATATTCTCCTGGAACTTTTCTAATTTATCAATATAATTCATAACTGGGATACCAGGACCAAATACAATTTTTCAAATGTGGTCTGAACCGTGTCTTCAATTGGACTATTATTTTCTCTTTATTCCTATACTCTCTGTTGCTCAGTACAACTTATTCAAATTAAGCTATTGTTGTTGTTGTTTGGTTTCTACAGCATACTATTGTTTCATAACTATTGAATTATATTCTATTAATTATTTTATATACACTGAATTTCCAGTCTGCTAAAAAAATAAACTCTGAGATCATTTTTTTGCTAATCATGATTGAAAGAAGGAAAAGAAGGAAGGAAGGGAGGGAAGGAAGGAAGGAAGAAAAGAAAGAAACAGAGAGGAGGAGGGAAGAGGAAGAAGAGGGAGAAAGAAAGAAAAAGAGAAAGAGAAGAGAAGAGGACTTAATAGTCATTTAATGAATGAATATACTTGGAGTTCCTAGAGTATCAGACTCTTTCACTCCTTTAAGTTGAATTTCATGATTTGATTTCAGGCATAAATACTAGACCTACAGCTCCTACATTATTAGACTATAAAAGGAAGGAGCTCCTCTCTCATGGAAGTCCTATTAGTTGTTGTCAATGCTGTTGTTGTCTTTTGTTCTGAAAGGTGACCATGACATTAGGGAGATGATGCCGTGAAAATGTTAGTGAAGAGGATTTCAATAAGGAAGGGCTTTACTTCCCCTCTAGAGCCATCTGGGTCCAGTGACCAAATATAGATCAGGACACCTGGAGATGGTCCTGGATGCAGTGGAAGACCTTGGCCTTTTTAAGCTAAAGTCTTTAAGAGGCATCAGTTTAAATAAAAAAGAGTTAGAGCTAAAAAAAAGTCTTTAGAGGCCATTTAGTTCTACTCCTTTCAATTTATAAATGAGGAAAATAAGCATAAGAAATTTAAATAATTAGCAAAACATCATAAAGGTATTGAGTATCATAGATGGGATTTGATCCCAGGTTCTCTGATTCCAGTGCCCCAGATGTTCCACTGCACTATTCTTACTTGACTACATAAGATTTTAACTAAAACATCATATCCATATGTTATGTCTTTAGAGGTTATCCTATCTGCTCCATACTATTTGTTCCTGAAAGCTAAATACTCTTTGTATTTATTCCCTACTGGATAAAGAACTCAGCTACATAGTCTAAAGGTGGAACCTAAGAAAATCAATCACAGAAAAATCTATTTTTATAAAGGACTTCAACTTTTCTATCACTTCTGTGTGGCATTTGAGAGGCTAAAGTAAAGGGCTCTCTCTTCACGCCATACATGGCATGTGAAAACATGCCATATTTATTGATAAGCTGAAGTGCACCCAAAAGAGGCCATCTAGGATAGTACGAAGGGTATTGGGAGCCACAGCATAAAAAATGAGTTGAGACAGCTGGGAATATTTAACTTAGAAAAGTGAAAACTTTTTGAAGACATGATAGCTGTCTTCAAGCATCTTCCTCATTTCCCACTTTTCACTCCCTTCTTCACTTCCTCTACTTCCAATTTTCTACCACCATGTTTCAATTATAGGCTCACCCTGAAAATTTCTTTTGCCACTGGGACTTATTCACTCTAGAATATCCACATTTTCATGTGGTTTTCTCACCCAGGAATATTCCTCCACATGTTAGTGATTTCCTTCTGAGATGTCCGTTTTGTAGAAGAGCTCAGGCCAGCCAGACTTCATTCTTCCCTGGCTGTTTCTACTTTTCTCGAATTTGATACCAAGCTCCCACATAAGAACCTTCTCTTCCCAGCCCTCTCCCAAGCTATTAGATTTGTCAATTTAAAGATCCAGAGAGATCCAATTTCAATTGAGGTTTAAGGCCAGAAGTCATATTGCAGTAGGTTTAAGACCTACACTGCCTTTTCATGACTAGGTATCATTGTAGATTATACTTGTGACTTTATCAAGTGTCGATATGCTATATTTTTAGGTGAATGAATCACCATCTTTGGTTTGTATTTTCTTGTTTCCCTTATTTGAGAAAAAGAAACTAGATAGCTAGAATTGAGTGTAGATGTAAGTGGAATCCCAAAAGCCCAATATATAAGAGCCCTGCTGATTGGCAGAGAAAGCCAAATATTACAAAACAAGTAAACTAGCTCGATTTTAGAGATTGGTTAAAAGTGAGCCTAGTACTAGATAATTGACTTAGTCAGTCCAAAGTGGGAGTGATATGAGGAGAAAGCTATATGTCTTTAGAGGAGGTTGTGAAAGCAGAGAGGAGGCTGGCTAACTTTCAGTCTGAAATCAAGTCAAAAAAATTAGGCTCGAGCCAGGCCAAAATGTGAAGCTCTAATTACTTATCCTATGATAGTCTTTCAGCATTTACACACTTTTCTTCTTAATATGTAAACCTTAATAATAATAACTAACATTTATAGAGCACTCTTAAGGTTTGCAACGTACATTACAAACCTTATCTCATGGGCCCCACACCAAAAATCTGTGAGCCACCTACTACATTCTTATTTCTGTTTTATAGATAAGGAAATTGAAACTAAAAAGTTAAATCATTTTCTCCGGGTCTCTCAAGTTCCAAAGATAGGATTTGAACTCTTCCTGCCTCAGAGGCCAGCATTCTATCCACTACAGCAAACTGCTTGCTTTTTGTATTAGGGAGTGTTTGGAGCTGAGAGTAGGAGGAGGAAAGGATGCCATATTCGGGCAGTGGCAGAAGAAGGGGAATAAGTAATTAGGGCTTGGGTGTGGCAGATCTCCAAAACCTGGGAGTCAAGAAACTCCCTGACTAGGAAAATCGGAAGGTTTACTGCCTCCTGTTCAAGTTTAGAGATAATTCGTGAAAGGAGAAAACCCCTGAGGCCCAGGGAAAGGCACTTGGGACTGGTTCCAAAGGAGGAGCTGAAATCTCTGGGAATCTGACTGAGATAAGCTAGTCTGAAGACCAAGGTCCAGATCCTCCCCCAAGCCTTCCTGTGGCAAAGGAAGGAGGTTTGTTCTGTGAGGCTCAAGAGGAGAGAGCTGGGACCAAGTGCAGGGGAATGATTCAGGGACTGACTCAGTATATGAATTCTAATGATTAGAATGTCCAAATGAAATGGGCTTTCTTATGAGGCTGTAAGTCATCACTTGGAAGGGACCCAAGAGGTCACCTAGTCCAACCCATAACTAATAGTGATCCTCTCTATAGTTTTCCCAGCCTCTAGCTGACTAGAGACTGGGTGTGAAGAATCCCAAACCCCACAGACTGAATTAATCAGGGACCAGAAAGAAATCAGAAGTCATGAAGCCTTCTTCTAGGGTTTAGAAATTAGGGTTTTAAATATTCAGTTGAGACTACCCTTTTGGATTATATAAGGTAAAGCAGAAGCCACTACTTTTCCAGGCAGTCCACTGAACACAGAATATTGTGTGAAAGGTTTTTTTTCTGTCTATTAAGTTAAAGTCAGCCTTTGTACCTTTCACCCATGGATTGGAGTCACATTCCCTCTAACTTCTGATGGCCTTATATATACTTGCACACAAAAGACATGGAAGTCCTCTGTAAATCTTTTCTTCTCCAGACTTTCCCATCTCCTTCAGCTAGAGACATGGTTTCTTCTACTTCTATTGGTCAGCCTCCTTTGGGTTTGTCTCAGTTTTGCCAATATACCTCTGAAAATGTTAAGTGCTCAGAACTACATTAGGGGTCAGTCACCAGGAAAATCCAGATTGTCCTAGAAGTTAGACTTTGACTTGTTAGGATGCAAGTGGGGATTTTCCTCTCCCTACCCTCATGTCCCCAGGCCCTTCTTCAGCACCTCTCTGCTGTTCAAGGAAACAACCTCAAGAGAAGGATGTGGCCATCAAGGAGTGGTGTTGGGAGGGAAAAGTACTCAGAGGAGGCCCAGCTCCACTCTTAGTAAGCCATAACTCAAAGGACTAAGACAGATTTTTTTTCTTCCCCATTTTATTTATTGCCTCTCTGTGTGTATGTATGTGAGAGAGTCCTACTCTTTGAACTTCAAAGCATAAGGTTCAGCCTGATTAAGTCAAGGTGTGACAGACCTGTCAGTCCATGGACATTCCTGTTTCTTAGGTCTTGGCAAACACCCTCAGAGGCCTCTAAGGGGGTACGGCTGGCTGGCTGGCTGGCAGGGCTTCTGCCAAGCAGGGGGCACCCCATGTTCTCTGGTTTGATGGCATCTCGTGCTCAGAAGGCCTTTCCCTGGGAAAGGAAGGAAACAACTTCTGTCCAAATTTTTGAGTCTGAGAATTGAATCCTAATCCTATGATTGCTAAATTCTCAATCTTCAGGTTCATTACCACTGGGCAGTGCTATTACACGGACCCAGAGTTGAGGCAAGGCCAAGCTAGAAATAGTTTTCCAGCTAGGGGGAACCCATACATTGTGTTTTGCATAGTATAGTGGAAAGAATATTCAACCTGAAGTTTCAGAGTACACAAAAGTGACCTGGACATGGCTTTGTCAACAAGAAATCTGGGATTAGAAGCTTGATTAGACATAGTCCTTGCCCTCATGGAGCTTGTGAACTAGACCAGGGATAAGTTGCTGACACAAACAGTTAAAATGCACAATGGTACATGATAAGGTCCTGGGTGAGGGGGTGTTGGGAAGGCAGTATAGTTTACAATCATAGATTTAGAGTTGGAAATGACCTTTCAGTAGGAGATCTGACCTTAGCACAGGATGGCCTAGGTACAATTCCTGACTCTGACATAACTATGAGACTCTAGGCAATGAGACTCTAAGCACTAGGACAAACAATTTTCTGAGATAACAAATTGCAGAATAGTTGTTCATGTGCTTTGGTGAGAAAGTTCCTTTACCTAGAGCTCTCTTTATTAATGAAATTTAAGATTGATTCTATGGCCTGGGGACATCAGGGTAGGGAGAGGAAATGGTAGGAGTACCTAACAAGTGAAAGCTAACAGAGATTTTAATAGCATGGTGTAGATCCTGCCCATTGTCTAGATGTATAATTCTGGGTGTCACTTTCTCAGTTTTCTTAATTATAAAAATAAGAGTTTATACTAAATGCCCTTGGAAGTCTCTTTTAGATATTAAGTTCTAGGTGTGTAATGGCAGAGAATTTGTGGTAGGCAGTAGAAGGCTGGAGAGAGAAGCTAGGGCCAGATTGAATAGAGTTCCAAAGGTCCAAGAGAAGAGTTTGGCCTTGATAGTGGGGCTGGAAGTGAAGGATGAACATTATAATTAATAGGTTCTTGAGTAGAATAAATTTTCCTTTCTTAAACAATTTAACAAAAATAAACATTTTAACATCTGTTACTCTATTATTATTAGACATTAAAATTTTGAATAACTACTTTGTTAATATAATAATAATAATAATAATTAATATTTATATAGCACTTGGGCTGGGTACTGTGCTAAGCATTTTGCAAATATTATCTTGTTTGATCTTCCCAACAACCTTGAGAGGTAGGGGCTATTATTATTCCTATTTTATAGTTGAGGAAACTAAGATAAACAGACATTAGAAGAGACTTGCTTAGCATCACACAACTAGTAAGTGTCAGAGGGCAGATTTGAACTCGTTTCCCTGCTTCCAGGTCTAGCACTCTATCCACTATAACACCTATATAGAAATAATCAGCAAACTGTTATTGAGCCCTTACAGACTGAAATGTCTTAGATCCTGATTTTAAGTAATGGGTCTGGATGCAATCAAAATAAAAACAACATTAATCAGAAGTCTGGATTCCTCTTTGGCAAGATGCAATGCCAATCTCACAGAGGCTCTGTGCAGAATGCTGAGATAATCTACTTAAAATTGCTTTGTACATTGTAAAGCAACTGTATTTAAAGCTGGAAAAAGATCTTAGAAACTATTTAGTCTAACTTCTTTACAGAGAAAAAAAAACTAAGCTTCAGAAATGGGAAGTCATTTGCCCAAGACAATTGCTTGCCTCAGTTTCCTCATCTGTAAAATGAGCTGAAGAAGGATGTAGCAACTCACTCCGGTATCTTTACCAAGAAAATCATAAATGGGGTACCCAAAAGTTGGACATGTGTGAAATGATCAAAACATGTGGCAGTAAATAATAGAGGTAAGAAGCAGCAGAGGCAAGATGGTGATAGGAAGAGCAATGGAGTCAAAAGAGTTGGCTTGAAATCCCAGGTCTGCCTTAGCAATCTGTATGACCTTGGGAAAGCCCCCTTTTTCCTTCCAAGCTTCAGTTTCCTCAAGCTGTCAAATAAAGTGGATAGACTTGATTATTCTGGGGACCCTTCCAACTGGATGAATCTATGGATTAATGGATTTGGAACCATCCAAAGCCAGTGCTTTCCCCACCAGTGTAGGGTATTATTATAAGCACCATTATTTGAAGTACCCTAGGGGAGAAGAGTGAAGGGAGGTCCAGAGCCCAATGGCTGCTCCATGTTAGAAACATGAAATCAGCATAATTTGTCCTATATTCCCACTTAGGCCAACTTGACTGCATGTATCAACAAAAGTAAAGATAATTATAGTTTATTACAAGTGGAAAGGACCTTAGAATACAGAATGTTTAAAAATGTAAGCGATTTTTAAGTGTCCTTATTTTAGAGAGAGGAAATTGAAAGGTCTGAGAGGAGAAATAACTTTTTGCTTAGAGCAAAAAATGGACTTTAAAATACAAAACATTAAAGAAGCGAAAGGCATTTTAAAGATATTCCTCAATAGACTGTTAGCTCTTTAAGGTCAGAGATTCTCTTTGTATATCTCCATCATCTAGCACAGTGGTTGACACACAGTAGGTACTTAATAAATACTTATTGGCTAATTGACTCTTTACTTTAAAAATGGGAAAACTGATGTCCAAGAGTAGTGACCTATCCAAAACCATACATTTATTTTGTGGAGAGAGGTTAGAAAAGAGATCTCCTAAATCCCAAACTTCAACTCTTCCCTGAACAACACTGCCTTCCTCCTACATCCTCCCACACACATTTTTCATAGTTTCGAAATGGTAAAGGAAGGAAGGAAAGTCACCAAAAGAGATAGATGTGTTCGTTCCTTCCTTACATATTTTATTTGTAATTTTTATCCCTATTCTTGAAGGTTGGGCATGGGGGTGGGGTGACAGATGTATTCCCACCCCATTCCAAGCAACCTCCAATGAGCTATCCTATAGCAAGGAACATTTTATACTTGTTGAGAGGGTAGCTTGTTGTGGCCTAGAGTAACAGAACCATTTGGGAATGTATGCTGTCTGCTGGGAATGATTTGGAGGCCATAAATTTTCGACTGCAAAGCAGTAGGCAGAGCTTTCCTAACATTGAAAAGTTTGGACTTGTCTGAAGGGGAACAGTTTCACTGAAGTAATGCACAGTTCCAACTATTTGTTATTACAAAAGTTGATTTTCCCCCCTTAAGGTGGAATCCTCGTCAAATGTTGTGCTTTGCTCAAACTTGTTTCATTTTGCATGAAACAAAAATAAAAATAGCCACCTCGGTGTGAGTAGCTGCGTGATTGATTTTCCTTTTCCTCCTCCAGGTTCTGAGGAAGAACAAATCTCCTGTTTATGACATGGACTCTTCTAGTCTTCTAGCTCTTCAAGAACATATGAGGTCATTCAACCAATTCTTTGTTTCATGAAGGAAAAAATTCAGTTTCTGGAGGAGAAAGGACTCAGCTAAGTCAGATTGCTATTTGGTGATGGATCCAATCCTCTTCCTCAGGTTTCCTGACTCTCAGATCAGTGCTCTTCCCTCTGATCCACACTAGAGAATGCCTGCATCTTAATCTCATTAAATGATACACATTGAGGGCAGCTAGATGGTACAGAAAATATAGTACTATCCCTGGAACCCAGGAGGACCTGAGTTCAAATCCAGCCTCAGACACTGGACAAATCACTTAACCCAATAGCAGAGAGAGAGATAGAGAGAGAGAGAGAGAATATCTAACTTATTGGATTTAAAGTTGTAAAAGAACCCTTAAAGAGATCATTTAGTCCAATCACTTCATTCACAGATAAATGTTGCTGCCAAGGTCAGACAAGTCGCACAAAGTTAAGATCTAAACCCAAGGCCACTGACTTCAATTCTTATATGTTTTCCTCAATGATGTCATGTTGTCTATCTTTCTACTATTCCATAACTGGTGAATGCTGTGATGGGGTTTGAGTGGATCCCTTACTCTCCTGGGATAGGAAACTTTTTTTTTTCATGCTGCTGAACATAAATTAATAAAGTGAAAAACTTTTAGAAGGAATGTTTGGGTTACTTCTGTTGTCCCCAAGTCCTTAAAAATATCTATGTCTATGAAAATAATTGATGTTAACTATTAATCAATTTTGTCTAATTATTGAAGTAAGTCCTCTAAGACAAAGGTATCCATGGTAGGGCACTAGATTAAACCACAATTGGTAAATATTTAACAAAATAAAAAGAAATGCAATCCAACATAAATAATGTTCATTTGTGGTTTTTTAAATCAATGAACAGCTAGCAGGATTTTCCTATTTTCTACTCTTTTCTATTTCTACCATTGCTCTAAGGGACTCCAAAGGCAACATTTTGTACTTAGAAGTAATAAAAGTGAACTTATTTAAATTCATTCTGTTACTCAATAATCAGATGAATGTATCAAGAGGACATGTTTAAGGGCAGAGAAATGATTAAGATTGTAGGGCAAAAATTCATTTGCATGCAGCTTCTTACAATTTGAAATGACTTACCCAGAGCCAACCTGTGATACTTTGCAGTTTTCTGACCTAAGGGGAAAGTTTGTCAGTGCGATCATAAAATATTCTCTCAGCACCCTTGTGAGTTAAAGAATTTGTCATTGCTTCCTCAGTTTGAGATCAGAAAAAGAGCAGATTTGCCCAACTTTAGTGAGATAAGCATCAAAAGGGAATCAGCTAACAGAGAAGAGGTTTTTCTACTGATACAGATTGCTCCTAAAGGGACCAAGAATATCAAGACCTGCCTTTCAAGTTGTAAACTGCCCTGAGCAAATGGGTTCCTTTCCTTATGTACCTCCTAGCTAAATTTCTATGTTTTTCTAATCTTATACCATTTTTGACTTCATGCATTGAAAGGAGACAGTGACTCAGGTTTTGAGGTGGGTTGTACTGTACTTTTTAAAAAATTTGCTTTATATTGAGTAATTGTGGTATTATACTTATTCATGTTTTTTTGGTTGAATAAATGTTTTATGTGTAACAAAACATGATGTCATGATGATTGAAGCACATTGGTGGGGATTCAGGAACTAGAGTGATGCATAATAAAATTGTAACCCATCTATATAGGATTATTTCCTAGCACCCATGAAATTTTTCATTGTAGCAGTATCGTGGTGGCCCTTCCTTGGAAACCTTAGATCTGCCTTGTGAAGGCAGATTGGTATGATCAATTCAGCTCTGAGAGAGAAAGTAAATATCATAACACATGGGGCCACATATTTATTATGCTTTATACTTCTTTTTTATTTTTTAAATTTAAAATTATTTTTATGAAGGCTTTTTATTTTTCAAAATATATACATGGATAATTTTTTGATATTATCCCTTACAAAAACCTTGTTTTCCAATTTCCCCTCTTCCCCCCACCCTCTCCCCTAGTAGTCCAATATATATTAAAGTAGCTCAATATATATTAAACATGGTAGAAATTATATGTTAAATCCATATATGAATACATATTTATACATCTATCTTGCTGCACAAGAAAAATCAAATCAAATCAGAAAAAAAATGAGAAAGAAAACAAAATACAAGCAAACAACTACAAAAAGAATGAAAATGCTATGTAATTCCCCACAGTCCTCTCTCTGGGTGTAAATAGCTCTCTTCATCACAAGACCATTGGAACTGGTTTGAATCATCTTTGCTGAAGAGAAACACATCCATCAGAGTTGAACTTTATGTTCTTAAAGTACTATATAATGAAAGGCAGAGTCCCTTAGAAGATAGAGAAAATTTGAGTTCAAGTCCCATTTCTAACACACATTAACTCTATAATCCTGGATGTGCAACTTACCTTTTCAGTGCCCCCCCCCCCAATCTTTAAACTGTTAAGTTGCAGAACAGGTGCCAAATTGCATTGGTAGAAGGAGTTTCTATACAAATGAAATCTAAGGCCCAGTTCCTCATGTCCATATATAAGGTATGCCCTCAAACTAGTAATCTGGATGGTGACAATTATACCATGTAGGTTGAAGAAGCTAGAGATGTCTACCTTGGGGAAAAGAAGAATTAGATTTGATACAAACTTTGTCTTTACATATCCAGTTATCTTTTGACTGAACTATACAGCCATTAATGTCAGGAATTCATTATCTAGATTGCATATTAAAATATAACAAGATCTCTGCATTGGAAGGAATTTTCCAAGTCATTTTGTCCAATCTGAGCCTGAAGAAGAATCCCCAATACAATAATTTAGAGCAATGGACATTCAGCTTTCTTTGAAGATCTCCAGTGAAGGGAAGTGCATTTTCTCTTGAAATAACTCATTGTACATTTTATTGTCCAGGCATTGTCAACTGTGACTCCATTTGGGTTTTCTTGGCAGATATTAGAGTAGTTTGCTATGCCCTGATCCATATCATTTTACAAATGAGGATATTGAACTGAGACACAAATGAATTGTTGGTGGCATTGTGAACTGATCTAACCAATCTGAAAAGCAATTTAGCTTGCATCAAAGGGCATGCAGCGGTACCACAACAGGGTCTTATCCCTAAGAGATCATAAAAGGGAAAAGTATCTATGTGTGCAAAAATGTTTGTAGTAGCTCTTTTTGTGGTGAAAAGGAATTGGAAATTGAATGGATGCCCATAATTTGGGGGATGGCCGAATAAGCTGGGGTTTATGAATGTAATGGAATTCTATTGTTCTATTTTTAAAAATAATGAGCAATAGATATGTGAAGAAAGAAGGAATCTGTAGTCAAAGAAGAACTAGAGTACATTATGGAATACAAAATGAATAATTTTGATTATATTAAGTTAAAAAGATTTTGTACAAATAAAACCAATGCAGACAAGATTAAAAGGGAAGCAGTAAACTGGGGGAAAAATTACATCCAAGAGTTCTGATAAAAGCTTCATTTCTAAAATATATAGGAAAATGATTCAAATTTAGAAGAATACAAACCATTCTCCAATTGATAAATAATCAAAGGATATGAACAGATAATTTTCAGATGAAGAAGTTAAAACCCTTTCTAGTCATATGAAAAAATGCTCTAAATCACTATTGGTCAAAGAAATGCAAATTAAGACAACTCTGAGATACTACTACACAACTCTCAGATTGGCTAAGATGATAGGAAAGGATAATGATGAATGTTGGAGAGGATGTGAGAAAATTGGGACCCTAATACATTGTTGGTGGAGTTGTTAACTAATACAAACATTCTGGAGAACAATCTGGAACTATGCCCAAAGGGTTATAAGGGCTATAAAACTGTGAATGCCCTTTGATCCAGCAGTGCCGTTACTGGGTTTGTATCCTAAGGAAATTACAAAGAAGGGAAAAGGACCCACATGTACAAAACTGTTTGTAGAAGCTCTTTTTGTGGTAGCAAAGAAATGAATGGATGACCATCAGTTGTAAAATGGCCAAATAAGTTATGGTATATGAATGTTATGGAATATTATTTTTTTATAAGAAACAATGATTTCAGAGAGACCGTACTTCCTCCTCCCTAAAAAAAAGAATATTATTTTCACTTTTTTGTTGTTTGTTTTTTCTTTCTCATGGTTTTTCTCTCACAAAGTAATTCATATGGAAAATGGTTTAAAATGATTACACATGTATGATTGCTTATTCTTTTGGGGGAGAGGAAGTAAGAGGAGAGAAAAATCTGGAACTCAATATCTTATAAAAATGAATGTTGAAAATTATCTTTGCATGAAATTTGAAAAATAGAACACTATTAAGTGGAGAAAAATTAAATAAACCAAATGAAGAAATTGAGGCAAGTAGAGTTAAGTGACTTGCTTAATATTATAGGGATTGTCACATAAGAAAGGTGTTAGACTTATCCTCTGTGATAAGGGTGTAACTAGGGACAATGTGGGAGAATTATAAGGAATTATAAGGATTAAATTTCAGTTTAATCTATAGAATAACAACAACAATAAAGCTGGTATTTATATAGTGCTTGCAAATAGCTTTCTATATACTGTTTCATTGTGTTGTCACAATAAACCTGTGAGGTAGCTGCTATTACTATCTATATTTTACAGATGGGTAAACTGAGATTGAGGGAAATTCATTGACTTGCCCCAAATCATCCAGCTTTAAGGTGTTGGGACAAAAATTTAACTCTGGTCTTCTGGACTGCAGGTCCAATACTCTATCCACTGTGCTACCTAGCTGGCACAAAAAGAATTTTCTAAGGAATGTCCTACCTCATGTGGTAGTGAGGTCTTTTCCTTCTCAAGAAGAAACCATGTGCTCATTTATCAGGCTGTTATAGAAGGTTTTTCCTGCTTTGGGCAAGGGTTAGACTGGATGATCTCTGAAGCCCCTTTTTTACATTTTAAAAAATGTTTTTAATATTTCATTTTAAATTATGTACAAAATAATTTGTAGCATTTTAAAAAGATTTTTGCATTTTAAGTTCTCTCTATCTCCCTCCCCATTTCCCTTCCCTGAGAAGGCAAGAGATTTAATATGGATTATACATGTGCAATCGTGAAAAACACATTTCCATATTAGCAACGTTGCAAAAGAAAGCACACAAAAAACCCACCCCCCCCAAAAAAAATTTAAAGCATGCTTCAATATTGTGTGGGACAGTAGAGATCTCAAAAACAATCAAAGACTCTGGAAGTAAGAAAAAGCAAAAAGGCATTTATTATAATCCTGTGAGAAAGGGCAACTCCTAACAGACAAGGTGTCAACAGAAAAGGAGTGCGAAGTACAAACTACAAAACGCAAGATTAAATAGACCAGAAACCCCCACTTCCCCTGAACACTCTAAACATGGAAGTCTATCCCAGAATGTAAATTTCCCTAGAGATCTGCTATACAAGCAGATATTCTGTTACCCAAATTCCCAAAGCCATCATCACCTTTAAAAGAAGTACTTAAATGCTAAGTAAGAAATGGAGGAAAATAGGAGGGGACATCTTCATCCAAGACAATCAAACTCCTGAAGCTTTTTAGCTATGGCTCAACATGTTATTGCAAAGTTTCAGGTCACAATTAGGGCATAGTTCAAGGCCACATTTTCATGAGAGGCCTTCACTGAGTTTATTACGTACAGATATGCATTGAGATCCACCAGTTCTTTCTCCAGAGTACATAGCATTTTTCATCATGTCTTTTGAAATTGCCTTGGATCATTGTATTGGTAAAATAGCTAAGTCATTGATAATTAATCATTGTACAATATTATTGTTACTGTGTGCACCATTATCCTGGTTCTGCTCACTTTGCATCAGTTCACTTAAGTCTTTACAAGTTTTCTAAAATCATCCTGCTCATCATTTCTTATAGCACCATAGAATTCCATCAAAATCAAATACCGCAATTTATTCACCCATTTCCCAACTAATGTGTATTCCCGCAATTTCTTTTTTCTTTTTTGCCACCACAGAAAGAACTACTAGAAATGTTTTTGTTCATGTGGGTCTTTTTCCTTTTTCTTTGATCTTTTTGGAATATAGACCTAGTTGTGGTATTGTTAGGTAAAAGGATATGCACAATTTTATTTTATATTGTCTACAGTTATTTTAAATGAAATTTTTCTTTCTATCTATTGCCACTTGATTTCATTGGTAATATATAGAAATGCTGATGATTTACATGGATTTATTTTGTATCCTTCAATTTCCACTGGGTTTTGAGTTGATTTGGATTCTCTAAATATACCATCACACAATCTGCAAAGAGTGATAGTTTTGTTTCCTATTGCCCAATTTCTTTAACTCCCTTTTCATTTCTAATTGCTATAACTAGTATTTGTAGTACAGTATTGAATAATAGTGGTAATAATGGGCATCTTTGCTTCATCCTTGATCTTAATAGAGAGGATTACATTTACATTACATGATAATGCTTGCAGGTGATTTTGATGGATACTGTTTATCACTTTAAGGAAATTTCCATTTATTCTTATGCTTTCTAATATTTTTGCAAAAGCTTCTTTGCACCTATTGAAATAATTATATGGTTTTGATGGTTTTTGCTATTGATATGGTCAATTATGCTGATAATTTTTCTAATATTGAAACATCTCTGCATTCCTGGTATAAATCCCACCTGGTCATAGTATATGAATCTTGTGATATATTGTTATATTGTTAGTGTTTTGTTTTAAGTTTTTTGCATCAATATTCATTAAGGTTAATTTTCAGAAGTTTCTTAAAAATCTGTGTTCCACTCCATATATACCTAGTTCTTTTCATAGTTTTTCCTTCAATGGAACCTAGAATTCTTGAAGGCAGGGATTATTTTTGCCCTTCCCTCCTCATCTGCTCTGGCTAGAACATGGTTGTGAAATGCTGAGCTTTCAGGATGCTCCTTGGCTACTTCTGGGGAAACAAGTGACTCAACACAGTGATGTGACTTAGTGCTTTGGTATGTATTACACATCCAACCTGATAGGCTTGCTCACTTCTACTTCTCATTTCTAGAGAGATTTTAGTTTTTTCCTCTCCCTCTCTGAGAGGAAGTGGTATATTAATGGATGGAGACCTGCCCTCAGAGCCACCAAGACCTGAGTTTCAGATCAGCCTTTGACTCATACTACGTGACTCTGAACAAGTAACTTCATGCTTTAGACCAATGGTTTTTATATAGAAAGGAGTCCACTTAATCATACATATGAATCCCTACTGATCACTTGTTGATTTAGAAAACAACATTGTAAGATGATCTATGTTTTATTATATTTTTATTTATTTTGTTAAGTATTTCCTAATTATATTTTAATCCAGTCCTAGGCAACTATCCAAGACTATAAAGGGAGTTTCCTCATCTGGGAGTTCCCCATCCTAATGATAGCCTAGGTCCAATCCCTATCCATTTTGCTTAAGGGAAAAGACTTTTTTCTTTCAGATTTACTCCAGCCCTGATCATTTTTGCATCTAAAAACACAGAGGCAGGTATGGTATAGTGAATAAAGCACTGGGCCTGCAGTCAGGAATACCTGAGTTCAAATTTGTTCTCAGACACTTACCAGCTGTGTGACACTAAGCAAATCGCTTATCTCTGCCTCAATTTCCTCATCTGGAAAGTGGGGGTAATAATAGCTCCTACCTCCCAGGGTTATTGTGAGGATCAAATGAGATGATGAATATAAAGTACTTAGCATAGTTCCTACTATTAGTACATAGTAGGTGCTTTCCTTTCTTCATTGCTTCCTTCCTTTCTCCTTGAGGAGATCATCATCCTGTCCTGCAGGCCATCTGTGTCAGCCACATTCTAACAGAGCAAAAGTGGAACTCCATTTCTCTGTAATACTCTGTCAACTCCAAATCATTCATTTCCCTGTGAGCGTCTATTTTTCAACCAATGGCTACCAGGGCACACTTGGGTGGTGAAAAGAGCTCTGGAATTGAGTTCAGAGCATTTGGATTTAGTCCTGGTACTTCTATAATCTTAGGACATGTAAATTACCCTTCAAGACACAGTCACCTCAAGTATAAAATGAGGGACTTGGTTACTACAGTCCCTTCAAGCTCTAAAATTCTATAATCTCATGTTCATGCTATGACTGTATTATAATCCTGCCTTGGTTGTAAACTTCCAAAAACAAGTTTTGGTTATGAAATGGATTGAGTGCTGGATCTGGAATGAAGAAGACCCAAATTAAAATCCACCCTCAGACGCTTTCTAGCTATGTAGTTCTGAAGCAAGGCACTTGATTTCTGCCTGCCTCAATTTCCTCATCTGTAAAATAGAAATAATAAGAGCACCTACCTCCCGGAGTTCCTGTGAAGATCAGGCAAGATAATGTTTATAAAGTACTTAATACAATATCTGGCACACAGTAGGTACTATGTAAATGTTAGCTATCATCATCATCATCATCCCTGGGAACAGAGAAACTGAGGGGGCTTATTCTCCTGTATTTCCAGGTATAATGCCACATCTACTAGAAGCTGATGCTGCCCATACTTTGTCACTCTTTCTTTAGATGCAAAAATCCCTATAAACCCTTAACCTCATCACTGCTTATGGACAACTCCTCAATGGCCAACTCAGAACTTCATTTCCTATTCAATGTGTTCCATTAGGCAAACCTCTGGACTCACAGAGATTTGCTCTTCTATTGTCTATTTCCACTAGGATGCCTTTATCTTTTCTAAATACAATTCATTTCACAAATATTTACCTAATATCTACCTGTGGGAAGCCTTTTGCTAGAAGGGAAAGATATAAAGGTAATTTCTGAATCATGATCTCTGAGAGAGAATACCAGGGTTTTTTTCACTATTTCAATAAAGTTCAACCTAAGAAATATTTAATTCCCATCTCTGATCAAGACCAGTGCTGGGCTTTGGTAATGATCCAACAAAACAATCCCCACCCTCAAGGAGCTGACATTTTCTTGGATCAATAAATATAAAGGTGCAAAGAGAAGTAAATAAAATATAATTATTATAATATAAAGTAATTTCAAAGATAAGAGGCTACAAACTACCATAGAGAAAAGAAAGGACTACATAGGAGATAGGAAGTAATACCTGAGATATGCTTGGAATAAAGCTAGGGACACTATGATTTAGAGGAGAGAACTCACCCTGTAAACCCTAGACAATCATGATCTCTCCAATACATTAAGATGATCTCCCACTTACAAACACATACTTTGATTTCTTGTTCCATAAGAAAGTATTTGGGATCACCAGTTTCTCAGATCAGATAAAGGGAAATATTAAGAGTTTTCTAACCTTTTGGTGCCATCTCCTCCCTGCACAATGTGAGCAAAACCTAAAGAATTTTCCTTTCCTCCCTATCTTCCTCCAATACCCTCTCTCCCATTTTCCTTCCCTTTTCTTCTCACTCCTTCTCCTCAATAGCGTACCAACCCCACCTATTACCATGTATAATTTCTGAAAAGAACACCATTTATTCCATCTACAAACAAAAGACATGATGGAAGGGGGAAAGGATCTATTCTCTGATATGTAAAAATAAAAGAAACACACTCCTTCTCCTGCTAGAGGTCACATTCTGGATGACAGAAGGAAGATATCACATATGTAGAAATAACTTTAATATAAGACAGCACAAGATAGTACATGATATCCTAGAATGCCAGAATGAGAAAGGACTTATATAGGAAGTGGCTCTTGACCTGAGTTTTGAAAACAGCTAGAGCTGAAGACAAAGTATATTCTATATCTCTGGCATGGGATACAGTCTGTGAAAAGCTATAAATATAGACAGGGGATGTGCATGAGGAAAAGAAAGACGTCCAGAATGTCGAGTACATCTGGTTGAGGTGCCTACCACATAACATGAACTTTTTGACTAACTAGGGTTTCCCATTGGCCTCCTTAGATTCCTTATGGTTTCTCTTACTAGATTGCAAGTTACCTAATAGCAGGATCTATGACTTATTTTTCTCTGTATCCTCATAAGCCAAAAGTGTACAAGATCTAGTTCAAATTGGCTTTGAGAAAACATTATCAAATTTTCAGTATGAATATTTATTTGTGTGTGCATCTTTATGTGATTCTTATCAACAATATATTGTCAGATGTTTTCTAATCTGTTCTCTTATCATCTCCTATTTTATAGGTGAATCCATCTCATTTACATTTAGGGTTATGATTATTAAATATGTATTTCCTTCCATCCTATCCTCTTGTACTTTTCCTCTATCTCAGAATAGCTAGATAGTACAGTGGATTATGTGCTGAACTTAGGGTCAGGAAGACTTATCTTCCTATGTTCAATTCTGGCCTGACACTTAGTAGTTCTGTTACCCTAAGCAAGTTACTTCACCTTGTTTGCCTCAGTTTCCTCATCTGTAAAATGGGATGGAGAAGGAAATGGCAAACTACTCTTGTACCTTTGCCAAGAAAACCCCAAATGAGGTCACAAAGAATCAGACAGAGAACTGAAACAATTGAATAATTTATAGCTCAAAAATCAATCATAAATCAAGGCTAAATTTGTTGTTTTGCTGATTTTCTAGACTTAAGAAAGTGATGGAAAAAATGTTACTAATACAAATCAAATTAATGTATGTTGTATATACATTTTCCTCCTGGCAATCTGGTTGTTAAAACATTTATCCCTATGCTGCTGTTCTAAACTCTATCATATGAATTTGCACATTGCATCCATACTTAAATATTTCACAGAACATAAAATTCTAAAAGATGAAAGAAACTTGATAGACCACCCCATTTCAGAGTTAGTGATGGTAAAAAGAACTGGTCCAGTCATTTTGCTCAGAAAGGGAATTCCAACTTGAGAAAATGAACTCCCTCTGCATATGCAAGTCAGGATCTTTTTTCCAACTTATAGTTACCTAAAACACTAAGAGGTTAGATTGGACCCGGATTTCACTGGCTGTAAAGTTAGGTTTCCACTTCCCATTCCACATCACTTCTCATTTTGCAGAGGAAGAAACCAAGGCTCAGAAGGGAAAAGTGCTCAAAGCAACACAGCTGTAAGTGACAAAGCAGAATCTCAAACTCAGGTCTTCTTGCTTTCAGACCAGTTCTATGTTCCCTACGGTACCCTTCTAAATTGAACAAATTAAAAAGAGGGCTTTTTGGAGAAGATGAGTTTTTCATTTGGATCTTCCTTCCTAAATGAAAGAGTGACATGTAGGGACAGAGAGGGGATATAACAGAAAGGAAACATATCATCTTTCACCACTTTTTTATTTGTAAAGAGAAAGTTAGGAGTAAAAAGATGAAAAGTACAAGAGGATAGGATGGAAGGAAATACATATTTAATAATCATAATCCTGAATGTGAATGAGATGGATTCACCTATAAAATAGGAGATGATAAGAGAACAGATTAGAAAACATCTGACAATATATTGTTGATAAGAATCACATAAAGATGCACACACAAATAAAATTAAGAACTATTGCAAAATCTATTATGCTTTTGCTAAACTAAAAAAAAAGGATAATTATGATTTCAGAAAAGGCTATAGCAAATATAGACTTGATAACAGGAAAAAAGCAGAAAAATTATATAATACTTAAAGATAACCTAGATAATATCAACAAACAGCATAGCATAAAAATACTTAAAACTAAAAGAATTGGAGGGAAAAGTAGTCTATAAAAATCTCATCAAAAGATAAATAAAAAAGAAATTAAGTTCATAAATAGAACTATAGAAAAATGAGAGGCTAGATTCTTGGTGATTACTGAATGGGCACATGACACCTTTATTAAAATTCACTGTGTATTGAGGCATAAACTCTTAAAAATGTAGAAAATCAGAAATACTAAACAAATCATTTAGTGATCACAGTACAATAAAATATATTTAATGGAAAAAATTTTCAAGTAATTGGAGACTAATAATATAATTGTAAATAACTGGTAGGTCAAAGAATAAATTATAGAAAAATGGAAAATGTTATTGAAAAAATGAAAATAATGAGAAAACATGAAGACTTAAGATGCAGCTAAAGCAGTTCACAGGAGAAATATTTGTATTTCTAATTGTTTTCATCAACAAAAGGAAGAAAAAAACCCAATTAATTTAGTATGAAATTAAAAAAACTTAAGATGTTTAAAATTCCCAACTAAGCTAAAAAGTAGAAATTCTGAAAATTAAAAGAAGAAATTAGTAAAAGAAAAGCAAAAAAAAGGTCATTGAATTGAGAGATAAAACTAGGAACTATTTATAAAAACTAGCAAAAATAAACAACTAGCTATTTTTTCTTCAAACGAAAGAAGAAAACTGGAATAATTAAGTGTCACTGTGATAAAACAGCAGGCCTGGTGTGAGGAGGATCTGAGTTCAAATCCAATTTGAGACAGTTACTAAATGTCTGACCCTTGGCAAATCTTCTAATCCAAATTACCTCTAAAAATTTTTAAATTTAAAAAAGAGAGAGAAAGAAAAATCATATTGTTCATATAAAAATTGGGGGAAGGCAGAATTCACAATAATTGAATAGGAAATAAAGAAAATTATCAGAAACTATTTTGACCAATTTTATGACAACAAAACCGATAACTTAAATGAAATAAATCTTACAAAAATTTAAAATACTCAGATTTATAAAAGAAGAAATAGACTATTTAAAAAACCCAACATCAGAAAAAGAAAATGAAAAAACTATAAATGAACTGCCAAAAGAAAAAACTGCAGATGGATTTAAAAGGGAATTCTATCAGTCATTCAAAAACCAATTGCAGAGTTGATTCAACATAATAACTATATATAACTATAATAAATTCTGGTAAGACTATAATAATAATTTTTTTTAAAAAATAGGATTACATCACGGAGGTTCTAAAAAGGCTTTTTGACAAAATCCTATTCTTGTTTCCATTAGAAACACTAAAAAGTATATGAACAAATTGATCTTAATTTAATACAGTGAAATAATATCTATTTAAATTTAAGTGTAAATGTTACATGGAATGGAGAAAAGTTGGTCTTTCCAATAAGATACAAGGTAAAGCAAAATAAGCCCATTGTCATTAGTACTATTTAAAATAGTTAGAAATGCTAGCTGTAGCATTTAAGACAAGAAAGAAATGAGAAGAGAATAAGCATAAGGAAAAAAAATTACCACTTGTTGCAAATAATATGATTATTTGTAAATCCTAAAGTACATTTAAATTTTTAACAAAGCTGCAGGATATTAAATAAATGCACAGAAAATCATAAGCATACTTTTTTTTAAAACCAAAATAATTTGGCAGAGTTCCAGTGAGCTTGTGATAGAAGAGAGTAATCTATACCCTGAGAGAGGGCTTTGGGAACTGAGTGTGGATCACAACATACCGTAGTATTTTCACTCTTTTTGTTGTTGTTTGCTTGCATTTTGTTTTCTTTCTCATTTTTTCCCTTTTTGATCTGATTTTTCTTGTGCAGCATGATAATTGTATAAATATGTATACATATATTGGATTTAACATATATTTTAATATGTTTAACTTATATTGGATTACTTGCCTAATCTAGGAGAAGAAGTGGGGGAAAGGAGGGAGAAATTTGGAACGCAAGGTTTGCAAGGGTCAGTGTTGAAAAATTATCCATGCATATGTTTAAAAAAAAAGCTTTAAGAAAAAATAATAATTTGTCAGGAAGAGCTAAAAAATAAAATCTCACTCAAAATAACTAAAGAAGTAGTAAAATATTCAAGAGTACATCCCCTAAGATGCATCCAGTAACTACATGAGTCCAAATACAAAATACTATTTGCAGAAATTAAGACAGACATAAATAATTGTAGAAACATCAAATGTTCATGGGGAGGTTGAGCCAATACATTAAAAGGACAATGTTACCTAAATTAATGCACCTGATAATGTACTGCTAAATATCAGAGACAAGATTCAAATCCAGATTTTTCCAAACACCAATTTCAGTTTGTTTTTTTTCTATTATATCACATAGAAGAATAACCTCCCAGTCAGTTTCTTTCTTCCTGTTTCTATGCAAGTAGTCTGGGCCTATGTTGCCCATATAATCGGGCACTTTCAGTCTGAGCCAGAGTAAAAACTATACCATCTGACACCCTGGACCTAGAAAAGATATGGGAGGAACCATCAGATAGCTTAAGGTAGACTCTTCCTGGATATCACTGATACCTCTTGCCACTAATACCCTTTAATCCTTTATTTTTTTAAATCATAAGAATCAAAAGTCTTAATCTTAGAGATTGAAAAATTTGGCAAGAATTTGGGGCTGAGGACTACCTTTGGTCAGTACCTAATATCTAAACCCAAATAACCCAATTAACTTCAACCCTGATCTGTGAATTATAAAATAAAAGCTGTGGGTTTTTAAAAGCAGTACTATGTGCTTGTTGAGGTAGAAGCTACCCCAGCAATATTAGAGTCCCCAGGTCAGTATCTGTTAAGAACCATACCTAAGTGAAGGGGCAGGTCAATTCTCTGAGAGTTTCCACAGCTGTGAATCATATCTCGAAGGAGTTGCAAAGCAGCCTTTGCTGATGCAGGTTTTCCTTGTGAATTGGGAATGAAATAAATTGGAGGCAAAAGGGAAGAGGAGAGAGGTCAGACAACGCAACTGCCTTTCAGTCTCTTTTCACCATCACTATCACCATCACCATCACCATCACCATCACCATCACCATCACCATCACCATCACCATTACCATCACCATCACTATCACCATCACCATCTCACATGAAGAGATCCATTCTACAGGTCTGGGTTAGACCTCCAGCAGCCACTAGCAGGTGGCTCCTGTATCACAACAAGTATCTTGGGTATGGCAAAAAAAGATTGTAAATTTAGTTTTTCTCCAAGTTGAGGGGCAAAGATTTATTCCACTGCTGACAGTGGGCTAAGTTTCAATAGAATTTAGCAAAGAACCAGAAGCAAGAAAATAATTTTATATGGAAAAAGAAAGATCAGATCCTTCAAGTCACTAATATGTCAATTTTATGACTTAAAGTAGAATGAAAGAGTGGCAGAGATGATATTGCACCTATCACTGAATTCAATGGCTTAGAGGTGGAACTGAAGAGTGGTCTTAGAGATGGAGTTGAGGAGTATTGAATTCTAAAGCAATGTGAAGGAAGCACTTAGTAGTGGAAATGTTGACTCTAGGATGATCTAGATGTGATTCCACCCCACTATCAACCCCACTGATAGATAGTGGATTCCAAATAGTGTATTCTGAGATTGATTTCTAGTAATGGATCTACATTATACTAAATTATGAATATGCTCTCACCTAGTTGGTGGCCAGGGTATTATGTTAGAACCATGGACAGTGACTATGATAAGACTACTATCTACCAGAGCTTTCCCTTTCTTCCCCCATGGTTTAAACTAGTTTTTCCCCTGAAAGGCAACAAAATTATCTTCGAACCTAAGCAGTTCAGTATTGAACTAGGCGACAGAATTGTTAGTAAGGATCTCAGAGGTCACTGAGTCCAACGTCTGAATAAGAACCTTTGACAAATGGTCATTTATCCAGTTGTAGCCAAATTAATTCACGCTGATCTTATGAATCTGAGCTGAATTGTATAACAAAAAGTTAATTTGAACTGATCTATTCTGTACCAACCTCAAGGACCACTATCCATCCTGTCTGGGTCATTTATATCCAGGCTGGGCCATGAATGGCTGAAGCAAGCTATGCAGATCTCAACTCTGTGATTACAGAAGGAATAGTAAATGCCTAGTTTCTTTCAAGGAACAGTTCAATAACATTTCCTGTGAAAGATTTTTCTTGACCCCTTACTTGCTTGTGTTTCCTCTTTTCTTCCTAATTATTTTTATAGGTTTTGCATATATTTTGTATTTATTTAATTATATTTGTTTTGCTCCCTGTTCCCACCCTCCTGGAATGAGGGCTCCCGCAAAGCAGGACCTTTTCTGATTTTTTGGGTTGGGATCCCTAAAACCTATGCTGATACTGGTACACAGTAGGCCCTTAATAAATGCCCACTGAGTGAGTGCAAGGAGGAAAAGAGGAGGGATCTTTAGGAGTAGAAAGCACTTTGCAAACATTCCTACTGTGTATGAGCTCTATTTATAGGATGATGATTATCCCACCCGCTCTACTCTTTGCCTCTCCCCATCTCATCCCCTCTCTCTCTCCCTTGATTGGGAGCTGGATGGCTTAGTGTGCCTCTCAGACTTACAAATCGCCTGGAGTCTGCTGAGGGTGTTTTGTTCCTTATTAACACCTCCCTTTCATATTCAAATCTGTGCTAAGTGTTCCCAGAATCACACATCAAAACTGCATTTCCCCAGAATTTATGGCTTGATTGTTTATTGTTCCGGGGCAGGGTGACTGAGTGAGCTCATTAGGGGGTTTGTAATGTTAATTCCTCCTCTTCAGTGCCAGGCTGGGTTGGGGGAAGCTGAGCCTGGGAGACTGGCAGCCTCTGAAAGTACCCCTCCTCCAATCTCCATAGACTAACCTTCTGCCAGGGGTTTGGGAGGGGGTGCAGCTAGCTCAGGTTGCCACTCTTACAGGATCACAAATTTAGAGCAGGAAAGAACTCTCAATATCCAATTCCCTCTTTTATCAGATGAGGAAATCGAGGCCCAGAGAAATTAAGTGTTATTCTAAATCAGTCAACTGTTTATTTTTTTTTTTAAACATTTGCAACAAGATTAGCACTATGTTAAGCCCTAGGGATATGAGAGGATACTACAGGTCCTTGCCTTCAAGGAACTCATATTCTAATGAAGGAGCTAATAACTATATAAATTCAGTGTAAATACATGTAAATAAATACAGTGTGAATTAATGAATGGTAATCACTGAGGAAAGGGATAAGGAAAGGACTTCTTCTGAAGGTGGGATTTAAGTTGTCCTGAAAGCTAAGAGGTGTTAGTGAAATGGATACCCTTGAGATATAGTTGACAGCTAATTCAAAGGCTTGAAGGAAGGAAATAGAGAATTGAAGGATTGGTATTGCAGGATTGTAGAATAAGAAAAGGATAGCTGTGTTGGAAGACTGTGCCAGTGCTGAAAGGCTGAAGTTCAAATCCAATCTCAGGCACTTATTAGCTGTGTTATTCAGAGAAAGTTACCTTACTCCTTTTGCCTTGGTTTCCTCTTCTGTAAAATGATCTGGTACCACTCCCAATATCTTTGCCAAGAAAACCGCAAATAGAGTTACAAAGACTCAAACAACAGTGAAACAACTAACAACCTGTATGGAATAAACTGAATGAAGACCACTCATGGGATTGTGGCTTTGAACTATGCCCTAATTATGACTTGAAACTTTGCAATAACAAGTTGAGCTATAGCTAAAAAGCTGCAAGTTGTTCGATTGTGTTGGATGAACATTTCCCTTCCAGTTTCCCACCACCTCTTAATTAGCATTTAAGTACTTCTTTTAAAGGGGATAATTTCCTGTTTCTAGAGTAGATGTCCATATTTAGAATGGTCAGGGAAGGTAGGGACTTCTGGTCTATTTCATTTTGTGTTTTGCAGTTTGTGCTTTGCACTCCTTTACTAACAACACCTTGTCTGTTGGGAGTTGTCCTTTCTCGTGAGATCATAATAAATCTCCTTTTTTCTTATCTGGAGAGTCTCTGGTTGTTTTTGTGGGGTCCCACTCAAGCAACAACAATAACAAGACTATGCAGAATGGAATAAAATATAAGAAGACTGAGAAAGGTAGAAGGAGGCCAGATTATTAAGGGTTTTTAAAAACCCAACTAAACATTATTTGATGCTGAAGGAGAGCCAATGGAATTTATTGAGGAGGGGTGGCAGGGCTAATCCTGATTTTTGTGAAGGTCGGTTTGAGTGGAGGATATATTAGAGTGGGAAGATACTGCTATAAGACCAAGCAGAAGGCTACAGTGACAGGCAAGGTAGTGAAAATCTGCCCCAGAATGATAACAGTGTCTGAAAGAAGGGAGAATGCAGGACAGGTTTGAGATTGTAAGGGACAGTGGGAGCATTTGAACTCATTCCTTTGACTCTAAAGCCAGGGTTCTGTCATGTTGTACCAAGTTTCCATTGACCTTGAAAACTCAGACTTAAAATTAATCTACATGTTTTTAAAGCTCAAAGGATGTACAAGTGGGAGGAATGTGAGACATCATCTTGTCTGGCAGTTTCTTCATATTACAAAAAAGGAAAGGACAGTCTTGACTGGTTAATAACTTGCCCAAAATCACACAGGAAGCAGAGCTGAGATTTTTAGACCAATCAATAATAATAATAGCTCACATTTATATAGTGTTTTGAAGTTTACAAAGCCATTTCCTCCCAATAACTTGGTAAAGTTGGATGTTGTTAGAATATTGTGACAGCTGCCCTGCTCCACTGGTATCCTCTAAAAATGCTCCAATGCTGGAAGAACTAAGAAGACACCAGCACATTGGGTGGGCTGTCTGTAAGGAAACATAGCAGAAGATATAGATGAAAATTGCTCAAAATGGGCAATTATGGGTGGGTTTCAACCTGCCACAGTGAAAGAAATTTCACTCAACACTGGATTCATTAGATCATCTTGTTCATCTTGTCTTAGTCAAAAGATCATCTGGAACACTGACTCTTTTTAGATCTGAAATTCCTGCCCTGCTGGCTTTGTGCTCCTTGTCTCTTTCTGGTTGCTGATGTGACACAAATTGTCAGAGGATACGTTGATAGATACTGCTGCCAATAATACAATCAGTGACACACATATGGGATAAAAAAAAACTGGTTTATTGTACACTGAAAACAGGCTCAGATCATGGACGGTATACAAAAATCCATGAGCCCCCAAAAGCAATTTCAGCAACCTTATGTACTTTTTGGTCACATAAGTGGGCTAGGTACTGTGGAATTTCAAAGTATAAGAGAAGATGAGGATTTAAAGACTTAAGAGCCTAAGGCTGAAGAAGAAGCTCTATATCAGATAAAATAGGAAAATGCTTGGTAAACACTGGAGCTATAGCTGAATATTTTAAACTGAAAATGTACAGATAGAAAGTTGGAACTAACTAGTTAATAGTAGGTTCACAGTTGATGCTTTAGCTTGATTTTTCAGACTCTAGGTAATTAACTCAACCTGCTCAATTTTTTAAAAAGTGGACGTTATAAAGTTGAGCAAGAAATGCTCATATCCCAATTACTGTTTGAGGAAGAGGGATGGGAGTAGGGGGAAATGGAGTATTTCTAGGTAGCCCCAGCCATCTTGGTACCCTAGTCATCCCATTGGCCATCATGCTGTATTTCTTTCATAAAGGTCTCAATACTTCATTTCCAATTCTGGAATCATAAATCAAATCAATACTGGCACTGTTATTTAAAAGAGTATGCTAGTCTACTCCCTTTTGCCTCCACTGATGATCCCTGAAACTTTCCAAGAAAAATGACTCATCCTGATCACCACTCTCCTATAGATATTGCCTCCCCATTAGAATGGAAGCTCCTTACAGACATCAAATGTCTTACTTTTTGTATTCATTTCTTCATTACTTAGTACAGTGCTTGACACACTAAATAATTTTTAAATTCATTCATGTATTAGCAGATTGGCTTATAATCCTGCAAAGTAGTCAATATAAGTAACATTAGCCCTATTTTACAGAAGAGGAGACTGAGATTCAGCAAGATTGAATGACTTTAGGACCACACAACAGAACCAGGATTCCTTTCAAGGAATTCTCTTCTTTGAGGATTCTTTTATCTGTACCTTACTTTCTTGTGACAGATAAATTTCATTGAAGAAGATCCGCCAATCTCCCACCCTAAAGCTGGAATTTCCTTTCTTTCCTATCCTAAGTTCATGTAATTAGGGGAGTGGGGCATTGAAATCAGCTGAAATAATAGTAAACATTTGTATAGTCTTGCAAATATTTTCTTTCTGCTCTGACAGCAACCCTCTAAGGGAGGAGGTACAAATATAATTATCTCCATATCACAAATGAACTAGTTGAGACCAGGAGATGAAATGACTGTAGTAAGAGTAGAAATACAACTCAAACCCATTTATTTCTCCCACCTTGAAGCCCAGAGTTCTTTTCATCACAACTCTGAATTGTGGTTTTCCAAGACACTGAAGAATTCAAAGCCACAATACTCTTCCTGTGAAGAGTTTTCTTCAATTTTCTTTGAGGGAGATAAAACGCATACAAGTGAAACAATTATGGAACTATCCAAATTAGTTTATTTAAATGGCGGATTAAGTAGAATCTGGGAGTTTTAGAGAAATATAGGATTCATAATGAAGAGATCTTAAGATTTTGAGTCCAACTCCCTCATTTTATAGATAGAAAAGTGAGGCTTAGGTAGAGATAAAACATATGAACCCTTCAAGACAGGACCAGGAATAAAGCATTAAAACTCTGGTTCAGTGTTTTTTTTTTCCACCAAGTTAGACAAGAGTCAAAAAAAAAAAAAGCCAGAGAAAGGTGGTTTAGGTAAGGAATTGTGAAGTTGAGGAGGTGGGACAATCTTCACCAGCTACAAAAGGTCACAGATATAGACTTGGAAGGGATTTAGAAGTCATAATACAACCTCTTTATTTCATAGATGAAGCAACTGGGATTCAGAAAGATTGAGTGATTTGCCCAAAGTAAAAAAGAGCTAATAACAGAGATGAAATTTGAACCCAAATCCTTTGATACTAATGCCAGGGTTCTTTCCATTGAACTCCTATAATAGTACTTACCCTAATGAATAGTACCTACCCCACCCACTCCAGCAATAATATTAATTATTCATTCATTTAACACTAATTTTCCCAATCTTACTATATTCAGAGCCATATGCTTGGTGTTGGGGTGGTGAGGTAGATTAGAGTCTCTACCCTAAATCCTTGTCAGTTTATAATCTAATAGGGGACATATTATTATAACCTAACTAAAACAGAAGGCAAGATGTGATGTGGGCAAAAGTGCTAAGAGATGGCAAAAGTGGAAGGGATAACATGACTTTGTGAGGTCATGGAAGATTTCATGGAGAAGATGATGTTCAAAATGGGTCTTGAAGGAAAGATAGGATTTCTATAAAGCATGAATGGATGAGTCAATCTGCTGAATGAGAGCATTTTTAGGACTCAGTAGAAATCTAATTAGACTAGATCTTAGGGTACATATAGAGGGATGGTTGAAAAAGTAAGTAGGAACTAGATAACAGTATGATAACCATCCGCACTTCTAGAGCACTCAGATTTACAAACGACTTTTCTCAGAAGGAAATTTGGCAGATGGTAGCAACAGGATTAGTGAATTTTTTCTTCTTTTTTATATCAAAATCTGTGATTTCATTCTTTTAAGAAACTCCTGGCATAGAAAATCCCTCCAGCATTGGCCCTTGACTGACAATTCTTCTGTAGTTGGAGAGTTACAGAATTTGTAAGATGATAACTTTCGAGCTGACATGAAGAGAAGTCCATATAGTCCAATGTCCTCATTTTGCTACAGAGGAAACTGCAGCTTAAGACTTGTTCAAAGTCATACAAATAAAAAGAAGCAGTACTGGCATTGGAATCTATATCTCCTTACCAAGGTCAGAACTCTTTCCATTATATCACACTGGGCATGTACATGTATGTAGAGCCTTGAATGACAGGATAGGAGTATTTAATTTTGCCCTCAAGGCTATGTAGAATTTGGGCGCACCTCTTGAGAATAAGAGGGATAAGACTCTTTGACATGCCTTTATAGCCTAGGTTTGAAAGCCTACCAAAACACTGAAAGCTCAATTTCCTGTGTGTCTGTGCCAAGCCTCTAGCTTGCCTCCCACACCCACACAAAGTCCTGTCATCTCCTTCAAGATCCTTAGCTGCCTAAGGCCAATGCCTAGCTGGACTATCCCAGCTGCAGTTCCCAGTGGGTCCCCAAGGTTCCTTGGCCCTTGCTGACCCTCCATTTCCTTTCCCGGGGTCCTAACACTCCCATGGGGGCCTAGGGCAACTACAATAGGAAGGACTGCTTGAAGTTTGGGTTACTGAAAGGAGGGAGAGTCCAGTTTCCCAGAACAATGAGAGGGAAATGAAATACTGATAGCAGACACACCATCTGTCTAAACAATAGGCGCTTCTTGTCCAAGGGCCGCTGGGCTAGCTGGCTGGCTGAATGTTTGTCTGTGCACCTGTGGCTCTCACAGAAGGATGCTTGCTCCTTCCCCAAATATTTATACAGCAAATTTTTGTGGCCCATGGTTCTGCATTCCACTGCAGCCAAATGGCTGTGAAATGATCCTGGTCAGGATGTCTTCTTCAGGCTGGTTAAGGAGATCAGCCAGGTCCTCTTCCCTGCAGCATCAGGCATGGAGAATTCAAAGAGGATCCAGGGGAAAAGGAAACTCAGGAATTTTCTTTCTTCCATGGAATCCTGTTATCTAATCAAAGTTCTCAAGGTCTAGAGGTTATCATAGATTCTCATGGACCATGATAATAGAGTAGGAGACCTGATTTTGAACTTGCGAAACTGGACAGACTTCAGGTAAAGGCCAGATGCAGGTACAGATTGTATCTTTATAGTTCTAGGTCAACCCAGTTTTAAAGGAGGAGGCTCATCATCAGGATGTTTATGATGCAGGCAACAAATTTTCCTGCTTCAGGAATTTCTAAAATTCATCTAATAAATTGTCGTGGGTTTGTGATCTGAGTCAGTGGAGGAGCTGGAAAAATCTCAATTGTTAAAAGAACTGATATAAAGTAATAGTAATACTAGTAATCGTAGTGGTAGTAGTAGTAGCAACAGCAGTAACAGTAGCAATATAATAGTAGTAGCAGCAGCAGTAGTGATGGTAGCAGTAGTGGTGGTAGTAACAATAGTAGTAATGGTAGTGATGGTAGTAGTACAAGTAGCAATAGCAGCAGTAGCACTAGTAATAGTGGTAGTAGTAGTGGTGGTAGTAGTAATAGTAGTAGTGATAGTAGTGGTAATAGTAATAGTAGAAGTAATAGTGGTGGTGGTGACAGTGGTGGTAGTAGTGATAACAAATAGTTGGAATTTATATAATAATCTCCAGTTTACATGGATTGTTGAAAGAGTACTTGCTTTGGATTTAAATCCAGGCTCTCCCAATACCTGGATGACCTTGTACAATTTCATTTAATGTCTCTGGGTCTTGGTTTCTTCATCTACAAAAGGCTACATGACCTCAGAGGCTTATTCTAACTCTGTAAGCCTATAAACCTATGAACTTGTCATTTGATCCTCATAAGATCCCAGAAGGGTCATACCAACCTTCAATGACTCCCACTGTCTAAAAAATAAAGTCCAACCTCCTGACTTTGGCATTCAAACTTCACTACAATTTGGCTCCAGTCTACCAGCCTAGTTTTATCTCATTCTACTCATCCTTGTGTATTATGATCCAGCCAAACTACTGTTTTTCATCTCCTATTTACTCTCCTATTTTCATCTTACTTTTTCCACTTCCAATATTTTATCCATATCTTCCCCTCACTCACTGGAATAGATTTGCCCTTCTCACCATTTCTCTTATCCCTACATATATACATACAAACATACACACACACACACACACACACACACACACACACAGACACACACACACACAAACACACACACACAGACACACATCTGAAACTCTGCTGTGTGCCTATTTCATGCTTCTTAATATCATTTTAATTTATGGTGAATTTTTACCACCCACTCCCATTTAGAGTTTCAGCTTCTTGAGAAGCTGCATATTGTCATTCATCATATTGTCACAAACTTGATGAGTTGAATTGATTGAAAGAGTAATGAAATCACTAGGGTCTTCATTTTATATATGGAAAAACTGAAGTCAGTGTGAACAGAATTACTTTTTTAAAATTAAAGAAAAATGACTGAAGAAACATAATATTATATTTACAACAGAAGAAGATGAAAAATAAATCATAGCTTGGGAAAGAAAAGTTTTAAAGTTACATGGAAGAAACTATAAACCTAACTCATAGCTTTAAATGTGAATGGATTAAACAACCCAACAAAATGAAAAAGAATGATAGATTGAATAAGAAATAAAATTTATAAGAAATTATAATCTATTGCTTAGAAAAAACATTTTTAAAAAATAAAGACATAGACAAAATAAAACAGAATATAGGAAAAAAAAACTTACAATGCATGAAATGATGTAGAGGGCTGGAACTATTGAATCAATGCACTGAGGTCGGGACTGCAGAGCACTTGAGGCTAACTTCTGATTGGACAGAATGCACAAATTTATGTATGCTGTGAAACCATCCCAGAGTGGCAGATTTTATTGCCCATGGCTCCAAATTTTGCACACGGGTCTCCATTAAAGATAACCAGACTATTACATAATTGGCGATGGATTCTTGAAGAGAGGGTTTCTAAAGTTCCTCTTAAAGGACCAACTATCTTTACAGATGCATCCAAACATAATTTGTGCTGTATACTTTCATGACTTAACTATAAAGGGAGTAGTCAAAATTCCTTTTCAGTCCACTCAGCAGAATGAATTGTATGCAATCATTCTAGCTCTTACTTATTATCCAGGAGACATAAATATAATATCTGATTTGGCCTAGTCAGTAGGTATGGTACAAAGAATTGCTACAGCCCAATTAAAATTTGTAGCCTTGAATATATATCAGCTTTTCAAGGAATTTCAGGAGCAAGTGAGAAAGCATCCAGGTAAGATTTATATTTTGCATGTCCACTCTCATTGTGGACTTCCAGGTCCAATTTTTGATGGTAATTCAAAGGCAGATAGCCTTCTAACTATGCTGGCCAATACTCCTTTATTTCAAGAAGCCCAAGAATCTCATTTCAAATATCACCAGGCTGCTCGAGCTTTATGTTTGTGATTTAGAATAACAAGAGAGGAAGTAAGGAGCATAGTAAAAAGCCTGTATAGTTTGCCTTCCTTTTCACGCTCCTACACTGCCTCCAGGAAAAAACCCTCATAGTTTGAGAACCAATGAAATTTGGCAAATGGATGTGACCCATTATAAATCTTTTGGTCGTCTGTCTTTCATCCATATTGTGGTAGACACTTTTTCAGGGTTCACTTTTGCAATATCAGCAGCAAAAGAGAAAGCCCAAGTGTCACTGAATTCCTTATACAAATATTTCCGATTATGGGTGTGCCACAAGCCATAAAAACAGACAATGGACCTGCATATACTTCTAAACATTTTGCACACTTTTGTGCACAGTATAAGATTTTACATACCATTGGCATACCCTTTAATCCTCAAGGACATGCAATAGTAGAGAGGAGAAACAGAGACATTCAGACGCTACTCCAAAAACAAAAGAAAGGGGCAGCCACAGGTAACCCTAGAGAACTTCTAAATCTAGCTCTTTATACTATTAATTTCTTGATTTTTGACAAAGATGCACCGGCTCCAGCAGACAGGTTTTATAACCCACCAGAAAGGCAGTGTCTAGTGAGAGCGGCTCCACTATCTTTAGATAATCGCCAGGTGATGTGGAGAGACCCAGAAAGTGGTGAATGGAAGGGACCAGATAAGTTAACTGCTTGGGGGAGAGGGTTTGCTTGTATTTCAACAGGTGGAGAAGGAATCAGATGGGTGCCAATGAGCTGTATTCACCTTGTCCATTGGAGGGAGATGGAGCAGACCCTTGAAACAAAGGAGAAGACCCAAGAAACATCGGATGGTTCCATTGCTGACTGTGCCCACCACTGAAAGAGCATGGCAGTTATGGTGTTTGACTCATGGACATCAAAGATTGTTGGACTTCAAAACCCTCAGGAATCATTGGATTCTCTGAGACATGATAAGATTGTTGTAGGACTTCAGAACCCTCAGGAATCATTGGATTCTTTGAGACATGATAAGATTGTTGTAGGACCTCAAAACCTCCAAGAATCATTGGATTCTCTGAGTCATGATAAGATTGTCATAGGACTTCAAAACCCTCAGGAATCATTGGATTCTCTGAGACATGATAAGATTGTTGTAGGACTTCAGAACCCTCAGGAATCATTGGATTCTCTGAGACATGATAAGATTGTTGTAGGACCTCAAAACCTCCAAGAATCATTGGATTCTCTGAGTCGTGATAAGATTGTCATAGGACTTCAAAACCCTCAGCAATCATTGGATTCTCTGAGAATAAAACTGTTGTGGGACTTGAAAACCCTCAGGAATCTTTGGATTTTCTGAGAAATGATAAGATTGTTGAAGAACTTCAAAAACTTGTGGGGATCATTGGATTCCCTAACACATAAAAAGACTGTTGCAGGACTTCAAAAACTTGTGGGGATCATTGGATTCCCTGACACGTGAAGCAATGGACAATAGATTGGTTTTGTACTATTTCTTGGCTGCTGAAGAAGGCATATGTGTGACTGTTGTTTACATACCCTCCTTCTAGGACTTCTGGAAATCTCTTATAATACCATATTGATTTATATTGTTTGTTATATCACTACTTGCATATACAATTCATGTCTGTTGCACCACACTGAGCCTGTACTGACAGTGGGGAGATTCATCACTAATAGCCTGTGCGTTATTGCTATGTGCTTGTGTAATACCTCCCATGTAGATGGGTTTGTGCATACCTGTTTCTAATAAGAGCCTTCAGCCCAGAAATCTGCTAGCAATCCCCACTTCCCTTGTGCTTTTCATCTCCCTTCCTGAGATGTCAGGGAGGACATGATTACCTCCTTTTTTAGTGCTTTCACCTCCCTTCCTGAGAAGGGGGGGGGGGGGGCGTGATCACCTCCTTTTTTGGTGTTTTCACCTCTTTTCCTGAGAAGTCAGGGAGGGCATGATCACCTCCTTTTGGGGCTCTCACCATCTGAGAAGTCAGGCATGACGTGACCACCTGTGTTCTAAAACAAAAGAAAGTGGGAGATGTAGAGGGCTAGAACTATTGAATCAGTGCACTGAGGTCGGGACTGAGCACTTGAGGTTAACTTCTGATTGGACGATACTCTATGGGCATATGCTTAGAAAATGGTCCTTTCCACTATCCATACTGGCTCAATGATTGGTGTATAGAGGATTATAGGAGGGACTAGGGGGTGGAGTAAAGCTAGCCAGAGACACACTCTTGGTGGTAGATGAGGGAAGGTGGTCATGGAGATTCTGCTTCCATCCTGTTTAATCCCTCGTCTGGGGAATGAGAATAAAGATTAAGGACTTTTACTTATCCTGACTCCGGCTGATTTCTGAGGTATCCTGGGTGCTAGCGTGGTCATTACAAAATGAATCCAAGAAAGAAGGAGTAGTCACCATGCTATCAGAAAAAGTGAAAACAAACAATAAAAAATAAAAAGGGATAAACAAAGAAATTATATTATGCAGGAAGGCACCATAGACAACAAACCAATATCAGCAATAACTTTTTGTGTCCCAAATGCCTTAGTATCCAAATTAATAAAAGAAATATCTGAATTTTAAGAAAATATAGGAATATAATAGTGACAAGGGATTTCAATATCCCTCCATGAATTTTGAGTAAGTTTAACAGAAAGGTAAAAAAAGAGAGAACATATGGAACTTAACAAAATTTTAGAGAAAGAGTTAAAACATTTAACATCTAAATGGGACAGCAAAAAAAAAAAAAAAAGTTTTTCTGCACCATATAGAACTTTTACAAAAATTGATCATGTAATGAGGCATAGAGATAGTTCAAACTAATGTAAAAAGCAGAAATAATCAATATACATCCGTTACAGACCATAAAGCAATAAGAATAGAAATTGGTTCAGAGATCACAAACAAAAGATACAGACCAACATGAAAATTTAACAATGAAATTTTAAATAAGGAATAGGCTAAAAAACAAGTTTAAGAGAAACATTAACTATGCAAAATAAAATGATAATCTTGAAACAACATAGCAAAATTTCTGGAATGCAATTAAAGTAGTCCTGAGGGAAAAAATATATCCTTACAATCATATATTAACAAAATAGAAAAAGAGAAATTTAATTAACTGAATATGCATTTTAATGCAATTTAATATTCAATTTTAATTTTAACGTAATAAAATAAGCACAAAAGAAAATATATCAAAAATTAAAGGAGAAATAGATATATTAGAAACAAAAAATGTCATAGAAATGATAAATAAAACTAAAAGCTATTTTTGCGAACACTGATAAATTGATAAACCCTTACATGATCTGTTTAAAAAAGAAAATAGCAGAAAATCAAATCAACAAAATAGAAAAAGAATAAAACCAGAATTAAAAAGAAAAATCAAAACCTAAATCCTCATATATTCCAAAATATGCATGTGATACTTTTTATGATAGCTAAGAATTGGAAATAAAGTAGATGCCAATCCATAGAGACATGGATAAACAAATGTGGCCTATTAATGTAATAGAATACTAATATGTTGTAAGAAAATGATATGTTATTTTTTCACACTTTTTGGGGTATGGTATAATTCAGATGGTGAAGGAAAGATTTATTTGCTCAAGTGGAAATATTCTTCATAGTTCTGTCATTGTTATAAAGCAGGGGATAGAGAATTAAATAGAGAATTGGGAAGACCTGGGTGCAAATTTTACCTCAAATGTGTGCCACCTGAGAGACCATGTACAAATCACCTAAGTGAAATATCAAAACTACTTTGTGCTACTTTAAGCCTTGATTTTCCCACCTGTAAAAGGTTAATAAATAATAAGCTTTGTAGCATCTATTGCAAAGAATTATTGTGAGGCTCAGATTAGCTATTGTAAAATAAAGTACTTTGCAAATTTTAAAACTTAAAAAAAAGAAAGAAAAAGAAAATGATATGTATGATGAATACTGAAAATCATGGAAAGACCTATATGAATTGATGCACACTGAAGAAGATCCAAAAAATCCAGTATATACAGTAACTACAACAATGGAAATGGAAATCTCAATGACACACCAAAAAATAAATGTGACAAAATTATGAGAAACAACCCCAATGTATCCCTTGGAGTTGAGAAGTAAAGCAGATGTTACATATTTCACATATTTTTAGTTTTTTTCAATTTTTGATCAATTACATTAATTATTTTTTCCTCTCAAAAAAAAAGTTCACTTTCAAAAATTGATGGCTCTTGGGAAGAGGGAAAAGGAAGAATACATGGGATATTGTGGAGATGTAAGAAATCAAAAAACTCAATAAGTTTTGATTAAATAAATTCAATTATTACTTGATGACTTTGGACTATTATTGATAATAGAATAGAATTGATAATAGAATAAGGTGGCCAAAACTAGATTAAAATATAATTGGTAAATATTTTACAAAATAAATAAAAGTACAATAGAACATAGGTCATGTTAATATGTGATTTTCTAAATCAATAAGCAACTTACAGGGATCTTGTGTGTAGTTTAATGGCTTTGTTTCTATTTGAGTCTGATACCACTGGATGAGGTACCTTTTAAGGTCCAGTCTGATTGAAAATCACCAAGAAAGTATATGTGACAAAGTATTTTAAAAAGCTGTTTTCTTCTTCTTAGATTAACTATCATCATCATCATCAGTTGCTGAAGTTACTAATAGATGGGTAAAATCTAAGAAACCCAAGAATGGCAATACTTCCCATGTAGTATTGGTAGTATTACTACCAATCTTGCTTCCAGCCCAGCCATTGCAACAATTATCTTGGAAAGCAACTAGAATCAAACATAAAATCCTGTTTTGACTTCTGAAGTCTTGGGATTGTCAACAGATTCAATAGCAGAAATAGATATGATCATAAGCCAAAATGACATTGAAAAATAAATGTTTTCCATTTGACTTATAGCAGAGACTTCTGAGAATTATTTTATTAAAATATGGTCTACGTCAGAGCAAAATGTCTTACTTTTCTATTTACATTCTCTGTGCTTTGCACATATAAGCATGTAATGAATACTTTTTCATTCTTTCATCATAAAGAATTAAAATTTTGAAGTTTTGATAAAGGCCTCATTTCCAAAATATATAGAGAATTGACTTTAATTTATAAGAAACCAAACCATTCTCCAATTGATAAATGGTCAAAGGATATGAACAGACAATTCTCAGATGAAGAAATTGAAACTATTTATAGACATATGAAAATATGCTCCAAATCATTATTAATCAGAGAAATGCAAATTAAGACAACTCTGAGATACCACTACACATCTGTCAGATTGGCTAGAGTGACAGGGAAAGATAATGTGGAATGTTGGA
This sequence comes from Antechinus flavipes, assembly GCF_016432865.1. Lineage (NCBI taxonomy): Eukaryota > Metazoa > Chordata > Mammalia > Dasyuromorphia > Dasyuridae > Antechinus > Antechinus flavipes. The sequence goes on from NC_067398.1 coordinate 60,901,381, forward strand.
GGGGATGTGGGAAAACAGGGACACTGATACATTGTTGGTGGAAGTGTGAACACACCCAAGCCATTCTGGAGAGCAATTTGGAACTATGCTCAAAAAGTTATCAAACTGTGCATACCCTTTGATCCAGCAGTGTCTCTACTGGGCTTATACCCCAAAGAGATACTAAAGAAGGGAAAGGGACCTGTATGTGCCAAAATGTTTGTGGCAGCCCTGTTTGTGGTGGCTAGAAGCTGGAAAATGAATGGATGCCCATCAATTGGAGAATGGTTGAGTAAATTGTGGTATATGAACGTTATGGAATATTATTGTTCTGTAAGGAATGACCAGCAGGATGAATACAGAGAGAACTGGCGAGACTTACATGAACTGATGCTAAGTGAAATGAGCAGAACCAGGAGATCATTATATACCTCAACAATGATACTGTGTGAGGATGTATTCTGATGGAAGTGAATCTCTTCGATAAAGAGAGCTAATTCAGTTTCAATTGATCAAAGATGGGCAGAAGCAGCTACACCTAAAGAAAGAACACTGGGAGATGAATATAAACTGCTTGCATTTTTGTTTTTCTTCCCGGATTATTTATACCTTCTGAATCCAATTCTCCCTGTGCAACAAGAAAACTGTTCAGTTCTGCACACATATATTGTATCCAGGATATACTGTAACCTATTCAACATGTAAAGGATTGCTTGCCATCTGGGAGAGGGGGTGGAGGGAGGGAGGGGAAAAATCGCAACAGAAGTGAGTGCAAGGGATAATGCTGTAAAAAATTACCCTGGCATGAGTTCTATCAATAAAAAGTTATTTAAAAAAAGAATTAAAATTTTGAGAGCAGACTGGTCAGCGATTTAGTAACAGTGATTGTTGAATTTGAACATCCCCAAGAACTATTTTTATCCTTCCATATTGCCTTTTGACTTTCCAGAAGTCCCAGAACCTTACTGCTATCTTGAAAACTAGGAAGCATTGCTCAGTTGAATTTAGATAGAATGCAAAAACTCCAGTTCTTGAGATAAAGTGATGCAAAAGGTTGTTAAGAGAGTGCTTTTGGGGAAAGTTAGATCTCAATGGTCCTTAAGCTTTAGGAAACTTTTAGGAAGCTTTAAGTATAAGCTTTAGGAAGGCTTCTGTCAAAGGAAAGTTGAATTCATATGGCAGCAGGTACCATCCAGTTCAAATTAAGACAGTTTCTGGAATTGCTATTTACTCTTCTGTGAATGGAACCAAGTTCACTTGGACTATGTAAGCAAAGGAGACGTGTGATTTTCTGCCAACACAGAAAAACAGGGACATAAAGGACAATTTATTTTCCTGAATCTTGAAAGCTAGAAAATAGTTAACAACAGATAGAAGTTTTGCAACCCTACAAAATACATGTAGTAATGACTACAACAATACAAATGGAAAGAACAAAAACTGAAATGGAACACTGTGTAATTCTATATCCAATTTTGGACCCAGAAAAATATTGAGATAATGTACCTCCAAAGGCGGTGAACTAAGGGTGGGGTACATTGCCTATACTGGGAGATGCAATTGATATCTTAGTAGACTTTACTGAACTCCTTTTTTACTTTTAAAAATTTTGTTGCAAAGAAAAGTTTACTGTAGTAGAGGATATATTCAGAAATAAAAGTGATATAAAAATAAAATATTAATAAAATAAGATTACACTTTCTTTTTATTTTTATTTTTTTAATTATCAAAGGGAAGGAAGGGAAAGGACCTTAGAGACCACTTTTGTCCAACTTCCTCTTTATAGAAATGAGGCAGAATGAAACTCAGAAACAGATTATTAGAGATAGAAGAGACCTCAAAATATAAACTGTCAGAGATAGAATCGGTCTTAGGACATAAAATGTTAGAGGTGGAAGAGGCCTTTAACAGACTTAGAGCTAAGAGAGAATTTAGAATGTAACCATAAGAGGAAATTTAGTCATGTAATCCAATTCCCTTCATTACGAAGTAGTAAGTTGAGATCCATGGGGAGGCAATTACTTGTCCAAAGTCCCATGTGCCTATTCTATATTCTATATGTCATTGCATGTTATTGCAGCCATTAATTTTCCGTGTCATCCTGTTACCCTGTCTCCTCCACCACTGCTGCTGCTGCTGGACCTTTTTCTCTGGAATGATGGTATTCTTACTGATGAGTCTTCACTATATCTAGCTAACCACAGACCCCAAAAACAAGTTTCACCTCAGCTGTATTCCTGCCCTGCCACTCTACCACTGCTACTGCTTAGATTCTCCAACGGGGGACCAACCTTCCAGATGGGGGAAAATTGATCACTCTCTCTAGCTAACTTAGATCTAAATCATCTTCTTGTTATGTTGTCAAATATATAATTTTTCCCTTTCCATTTTTTGTTTTGGGAGCAATAATCAAATCATTATTACCATTGCTTCTGGAAAGAATATATCAATCAACTGCCCTAGTCTTCTACCCTATGACTTCCCCAGACCAAACGATCTCTCCATGGTCACCACTTTCCTGTATATGTTGTTCCTTCCCCCATTAAAATCAAAGTATCTAGAGATATTTGTTCATATTCTCAGAACTTAGCACAAAACTAGGCATATAGTAAGTGGTTAATATATGTTTTTTTAAATTCATTCATTTATTCAATTAATCTGAAGAAAAAACAAAAGTGAAACTTTCAACAAATTTTTCATCACATCCACAAGCTCTATTACCAGTGGAGAGGGATGGGTAAAGACTCTGTCTATATCAATGCCATCAATATTTCAAACTAAAGGAGGAAAAAATGACTGGTTATTGCTTAAATGTCTTGGAACGTCTCCCCATCTAATGTGAACAATGAAGAGTTGCTTGATTAATGGTCACAGAATTTCCAGGAGCACTTGCAAAGTATGACATAGTCCTTGGAAGGGTTTCAGGAGCTGCACACATTGACCTAATGAGCAAGAGACTTAAGGGAATTGTATTTGTAGTCAGGACAAATCTGAAGCTGCCCTTCCATGGTTTGTTGCTTTCAGACAGTATGGAAAAAGCAAGCATAGATGTATCTGCTTCTTAAGAACATTTTTGCAAAAAAAAAAAAAGTGATAATCCTCTGTACCATGTAGGTTTGTAAGCCCCAGTAGGGGTGGGAAGACTAATGGATTCCCTGAAACTTGTCTGATTTCTTTCAAGTCCTAGTTAAAATCCTATCTTCTACAGTAAACTTTCCCTAATGCTAGTGCTTTCTTCTGTTGACAATTTCCAGCTTATTCTGTATAATAGTTTGCTTTTACATTGTTATTTGTATGTTATCTCTTCCATTAGAATGTGGACCCTTGGAGAGTATGATTGTCTTTTGCCTTTCTTTGTATCCCCCAGTACTTAGCACAATACCTGGAACATAGTAACCCCTTGATAGATGTTTAGTGACTAACTGAATAAGCAAAATCCACCAGGTAAGAGTTACTATGGTATGAGGCAAAGGCACTGGGAAGGTAGAGAAAGGGAGCAGACTAGGTACTACTATTGTAGGTCAAAGAGTAGGAGAGTTTTTTTTTAATAGAATGTAGTCCATGGAGCAAAAGAAGACTAGAGCTTTAAGTAATATTAGGACACTGAATTTCAGATTTGGAAGGGTCCTTAGAGCAAAAAATATAAAAATTAGGAAGGCTTTCAAAATATAGGATGCAGCATTGGAAATGAGCTTTGAGATCACTTGGACCAACCTCTTTACTTTACAAAGTAGGAAATTGAAGCCCAGGGAAGTTTTGCCCATAATCACACAAGAAATGGAAAGCTGCACTAAGGCTATATTGTTTGATTTACATATAATGGGTTTTCCACCACATCCTGATTTTAAGACAAGCAAATCCAGATCAAAGAACATGACCATACAGAATCTCAGGTTAGGAGAGCTACAAACTGATGACTGAAGACACTTGAGCCCACTCCAGTGATAGTAGTTGAGGAAGGAAGCATCTAAAATTGGACTGGCCACTCTCAATTAAGTTCCAGGTAGGTAGGGAAGCGACCAGGCCAGCAGCAGTACCAAGGAGAGCGCCAAGTAAGCTGTTGTTCTAACAAGGCTCTCCTGTGACCTGTGAGGTCTTTTATTCTGGGCAGCTCAGGGTTGCCCCCTTGAGGTAACACTCTCTAGGCCTCAAGGGACTTTATTGCTTAAGGAAAGTCCACTTCTTCCTAGGTAAGAGATCATCTTCATCAGTTCAGGATCCTTGATATCTATGTTTAGAAGGGGAAAAAATTGTCCCTTAGAAGGACTTGAACTTCATTCGAAGGTCTCATGTATCTTGAGAAGGCAATTGGATTACAAAAAAAAGAAGGTTGTCCCTTGGCTGGCAGAGAAGAGCCAGAACTCTTCTTTATTAGACATTTTTCTCTAGTGCTCTTAGAGAGACATCACAAAAACCTTTAAGTTCTAGGACTCTCAACAATGTTAGTAATGAGCTAAAACTTTTATCTTTATTTTCTGACCTCGATGTTGTATTTGAGGACATTTCATGAGTTTATAAGGTATCTGATCCTATAAAGAGAAAAAGTATATAAAGCCTTACTTAATATGCTTAGTTCCCCTTACCCCAAAAAGATAAAACCCTCAGAATATGAAGTGTCAAATAAAGAAGCAAATTAAGTTCCCTAACCAGTCTATTTGACCTCTTGAAGATATGGACCTTGTAGAGATTACCATTATATGAGAATGGTGGAGAAGAGAGGAAGTTAAGATAATTCTTTAATCTCAGAGGTTATCAGTTCTTAAGTCCCTTTAATAGATTTGTAATTCTTAACCTGGAAAAAAAAGAGATTTGGAGGCATGGTTAAATATTAGGAATACCATCACATAGAAAAGGAGTCAGACTTGTTCTGGTTGGCTATGTGGTCTAGAATTAGGACCAATTGGTAGAACTTACAGTAACAATGATAATAACTGACATTTATATTATAGATATAAATTTATAGTATAAATATAATTTATAAATCATTTGCATTTTTTAATCTTCTTGATTCTTATGACAACCTTCTATTATAGGATCAAATATTTAAAACTAGAGGAGATATCTAGTATGTAGGATAGGAAATGTTACATCTATTTTACAGATGAGGAAACTGAAGCTGGGGAAAGCGAAGTGATAGAGTCAAGATT